>NC_143014.1:300239642-300899642 GCF_055824585.1 Amblyomma mixtum
GCGAGCGAGCGAAAGAGCGCTTCAGCCGGAAGTAAACAAACCGATCTCGTCGATGACGTATTTGGGGGCGGAGCATGGTCGCGGCCTGTAATCTTTATTTTTTTTATGGTTCGCTCCGGTGTACGAGTTGAGGGGGAAAAGGCTGGTGGTCATTTTTAATAGCCATTATCTCTGGTTATACACAAGGTAGATCAAAAATTTTTGCGGTAGGATGATGGATCGTTCAACGTCTATCAATACTTCGACTTCTCTTTGCCTACATGGACACCGTTTCAGGTACCCTTTAACTCTTATCCCCAACTGTTCCCATTCCAGTCCCCGGAATACCTCCTGCAGGCAGTGAAGAGCATTGGCGAGATCGTGTCTCCCTGCCTGACACGTTCCCGTATTGGAATTTTATTGCTGACTTTATGGAGAACTATAGTAGCTGTGCAATCGTTATAAATATCTTCCAATATTTTCACATAACACTCTTACACAGCCTGATTCCGCAATGCCTGCATGACAGCTGAGCTTTCCACTGAGTCCAATGCTTTATCGTAATCAATAAAGGCTATATATAGCGGTTGGTTATGTTCTGCGCATTTCTCTATCACCTGATTGATAGTGTGAATGTGGTCTGTTGTCGAGTATCTTTTACGAAAGACAGCCTGATCATTTTTTTTAACCTTAGTAAATACCGACGGCGTGTCACTACCGAAATGCCAGCAGGCGAATCCGCTTTCATTATGTATATCCTGGCCTAGCTGAGCTAAGGCACTGACAATATTTTAACTAATTGTGTTAATGTCTTAGACGGAACACCCTCTTTAATTGGCCCAGACTTTGAAATATTCCAAAATCAGTTCGATTGGTTTTAATAGGAAGGAAATAGCCTGCCTAGCATTAATGGCAGTCGATGCAACTATGGCCAGGTGGCGGGATCATCGGCGCTCTCATCAGTGCCTGGTTTTGTATTCAGAATTCTTGAAAGTTGCTCTTGTTATCAATATGTGGTATCCTGGGAAATTTCAAGCAAATAAAAATGAGTTAAAGTGACCTAGGCTTACGCGGCAAGGCATCCACCAAAGAAAGTCGTCTTGAAACTAGCGCTTGAAATTGCGTGCTGCGAGCTAGAGTTACCACCGGGGCCAAGGCAAACGTAAAGTTGCAGCGAAACTACTGTAGCAGCCCCCACATCCAAAAATTGGTGGCTCATAGGGAACGTTAGTGTCCCCTCGCTAAAGGCCCCGGAATTAAATCGTCAGTAGAGGTGTTCAAGTGACGTCATCACAACGTAGGCTTTTAGCCATGAAGGAAGGGAACACTTTTGGAGAAGACGTCGCGTTTCATTTTTTGAAGCCGTGTGGCCTGCGCCATGCCATTTTGCTCACCCCACCTGGGTAAGGCTTTTTTCGGAACCTTCTCTGTGCATGCGCGGTGTTCACATACCGACGGAGTCAACGAAATCTTCCTTTTTAACCTGTACCACGCGCCCATTCCCAAGGCTAGAATACGCCTGATAGCGTTAAGGGTTCCGACAGCGGCGACCCGGCGTCGACGTTGTTGGCGCGTCAAGAAAAAGCAGGTGGCCTGCCTGGCAAGGTCACGTGGCATTGTGACGTCATCACAACCTGCCAATCGTTGCACGTACCCCTGCCCATTCGATTTTGAGCAAACTTTCCCCGCGGTGGGTAGCAGTTCATGGTTGGTCATGAGAGGTTGCTCAGGAAGAGCACCGCTTAACCACTGCACTGCCGCAGGAGCTGGATGAAGGCTCCTCAAGATCTATAAATGTAACGTAGAGAATGACCAGTTGCGCAAATATGGGCTTCTGTCCAGAATCTAGGCGACCAACAAGGATTTCTTGCGCGGGTGAAATCTCTTTGCTATCGAATCTCACCCTTAGAAGACATCTGAAACGCCTTCCGTAGAGGGAACATCAACTATCTCAAGCACTGCGTTGTGTGTCATGAACCCCTGATCCGAATAATGCACTTGTCCACGTAGCAGAGAACCCACAACCAAGCGCGAAAGGCTTTCAGGCGACATTTTCATGCTCTCAGTCCCCTCCGTCGCTCGCACCTACATGTACCAGTTCCGAGATGCCTATTGGGTAGATTTTTTCGAATGTCAGCCATCTACTATGGCTGCGGTCAGTAAGTCGCGTAGCTCCGGGCAGTCAGGAAGCTCTGCCATTGGAGGTTGGGCCGGCGGAGGTGTCCTGGCCTTCCAGCGTGAACAAATTGAAGAGAGGAGAGGCAAATGCGCGATGATGATGAAACTCAATTATTGACTAAACACAACTCCGCTTCTACAGAGCGCATTTTGGAAAATATTCGTGAAGCGGAGTCCGCATACAGTAACTTCTTTACAGCCTCGAGAGCCCCATCAAGAATAGGTTAAGCGCTATATGATGCTTAACAGTGTCCTCAACAGTGATGCTTAGCAGTGATGCTTAACAGTGTCCATGTCTGGGAAGTCATACGCAATGGGGACCCCAGGATGGTGGTGCTATTGCGTCATACTGCTAAAGTGGAGCTTAATTGAACCCTTAATTTTTTTTTTACGTCCAGCTCTCCTCCCCCCACTCCCTGTTCCTAGAGTTAGAAAATGTAGCCATTCTTTAAAATTTGTCGCCGGAGCGTCATGGCAGCGAAAAAGCTTCCAAACATATGGGGCAGACCTGCGCCCAAAAGCACTGAATGACCCGGCGGCGGCGGAAGCAACAAACGGGCTCGGCGGTCGTCGAACAGAATGCCTGCAGTTGGCTGCGCTCATTTAAGCCTGGCAAGGAACCTTCGAGATAAAAAACCAAAAGCAACTCCAAAAATCTCGAAAAATGTGGAAGCAGCAGATTTGAATGTGGAAGCGACTGAAGCACAGCCACTTTGGGCGGCCGAAACACTTATATAGTGAGATTCTAAAGCACAAATAAAAATGCTATAAAACAACAAAAAGAAATGAATATTTTAATGCCACGTTTTATAAAATAGGTAAAGATTTCAGCAAAACATTACGCCGAATTTTGTAATTTTTTGCAACGCTCTTGTTGCGCCCTCTGTCGATCAGTGTGCGGTGCATTTGCAGCGCGACTTTGCGGGCCTTATTTCGGTACCAGGCCACAGTGGCTGCGGGAGCTTACGAAGCGATTTCTTATCTCCAGCGGCCTGCTAGGGCGCGCATTGGAAAGCGTGCAAATTAAGCTCGCCGGTCTCGAAAAGGCCCCTTTAAGAAGTTTTCGTCGTCCTTGCCCGTCACTCCTCTGTCACCGTTTGGCAAGATGTGCACCCCGCTGCAGCGTTTCCTTTGGTGTAAGGCCAGTGCGAAACCTTTTCCCGAGGCTTCGCGCTCATCGTTTGAAGCGCTTAGCTCTGCATTTCAAGATGAGGTTGCGGTGTGTGAAGAAACCTTCCTCCGTGGCACATTGTGACAGCGTGGGTTGTACCGTGGGTGTCTTACCAAGACTACACCGCTTCCCTCTGGACTTTTGCAGCTGAGCACATGCCGTTGTCGTCTGCTCTAGATATGCTGTTGTCGGGCTTTCCGCGCCTGTCATAGCTGTAACCGTTTCATAAGCACTTGGCTTCATGTTATCGGGATATTTTAGTAAATTGCAGGGCACGCACTTGCAGTCACAAAATGTGCAAAAGACACAAATCATTTGTCTTATTTATAGCTAGTTTCGTGCAGCCGACTGTCACCAACGTGAAATTCATACCGGGCTCTCATGAGCAACCACGTGCCCCACTACTTGCCGCATGGTCAATTTAAAACCAACTGCGCTGCCTAACAGCTCTGAGCATGACATTAATGGGTTTTTCAGCACCGTGAAGCCAATTTGAGGATCCCCTCGAGACTGACAGTATCGAAACTCAACCATGTGTATGTGCTCCGCATTGACTGTGCCTTAACTGAAATCGCCTAGCAGTAGTTATTGCCGTTCTACGTATACATGACAGTTGGGGTTCTTTTCACTCTTTTCTTCTTCTTCTCGCTTGCTGTTGCTTAGCGAGGTCAGGCCGTCTCGTTGTCGTTACGGCCCGGTCTTGTGATTGGCATTAATTAGCGCGAAGGACGATGACGACGATTTTCGTTGTAGAAACAAAATAAACTTTATACACATGAGATTAGCATGATGGTACAGTGTAGACAGAATCGAAACAAAGGGAGAGCAACAACAGAGTGGAGCCGCCAGAGCTCTCCCGGTCAAAAGCTCCTGGCGAGAACCCCCAGATTCCCGCCAACATCTCCTCTTAACCCCTCAGCTCATCGCTGATTGGGCCGGCCCTCTCGTGACGTAACAGTTGCCTTTCGCCGTGTATTTAGGCGGGCCCACAGTGCACGTGACTGATGTAAGATACAACACAAGCAAAACGCAACGAAACCATAACAGAGTATCTTCCCCTCAGGAAGTCGGACTGCGCTCACGAAAAGAGGCAGGAATACACACAAACACACAAACAGACGCGTAATTTGCCCTCTGTTCCTCGAAGCGGCGCCAGCCAGCGGAAACAAAAGCGCACGGCCAAAAGAAAAATCGTCTCGGCGCCGCCGTTAGGCCGCAAGTTCAGGCAATGAGCGGAGCTGAGGCGTATATCTGTCCGCGCAGCTTAAGAACTATGGCATGCCGCCGCCGAAGCCGCCCGTTGCCTAAAGGCCAGCGTTCGGAAAGCGCGCCACTGACACCGGCCAGGCATAGTCCGTATTCTCGACTTCCCACGCGTCGCCCAGAAGCGGCACCGTTTCCCTCACGGTGAATACGCGGAGTCGGCGCACACACGCACAAGCAAAAGAAAAAGAGCGCTCCCCCGAAAAGCGGTGCGGATGCAAGTGCCGTTTAGGGTTTCTCGCGGCGGGGATCCTTCAAAGGGACCGAGACGAGACTGCCGGCGCGCCATAACTCACGTAACGCGTACCAGGCTAGCTCTTCGGCGCGGGCACTCGTCGGCGCGACCGTGTCAACCGCGTCGACTGACAGCTTGCAGGCCGGAGGGAACACAAATATTCCGGCTGCTGCGTGGCGGTCTTAAGCTCAGTGGCTCTACAATGACCGTCAAGGTAGTTTTAAACTCGTTTTGATGCATAGCTCTCGTCACTCTTTGAGCATAGAAAAGCAGCTAGCCGCGTGGTATCAGGCGAGCGTAACCGCACTCTGAGGCGCGGAGGCTTGGCGCGAGCATTTTCTGCCATAGTTATAACGTACTGCATTTAGGTGAAAGGAATCTTGGCGTATTGACGTTTGGAGTATATGGCATTTATTTGGGTGCAGTTGTATAACGTGGACGCTGCATCATGTCCAGGCGCAAAATGTGGGTGCAGTTCTGCCGCAACCTCAGCCTGGAGAAGACGCCGTGCCAGCTGCGAGACCTGAGGGTTTCTTCCAAGCACTTCGAACTGTTTGTGTATCTGCGGCCAGGATGGCTGCGTCTCGATGCTGTGCCTACTTGAGGAAGGAGTGGCTGTATTGAATGTCCTTGCGCGTCAATTAAAACTGCACTTCATGTATATTTTAGTTTGATTAGAACTGCTTCAAATTACTTTGGTTAGGGACAAGGAGCTCTCGAGGTTGGGCGCAGGCCCTATGTATGGTGTAATTCTCCAGCGTTGAGCAGATTTCTTGATGCAAAAACTTTTTTTTAATATTGTCATGCAGGTGTAAACATAGCTGCTATATTCTTTCAATTGAAGAAATGAAATGTGAAGAGTATAATCCCCGTGTGCTGCATGGTATGTGTTGATGCGCCTACTTATGTCATGTCATGTCATGTTTGCCTCAATGGATGCTGTCGTAGCATTGTTTTCTATACTTTTCAATTTCCTACCTGGCAACGTTCGTGGAACTTCAGGGCTTTTTCCTGTCCGCACTGTGACCATTGAGATGAATAGCCAGCTTAAAAAAAACTGCTTGAGCTGCCTGTGACGCGCATTTTTTGTTGGTGTGCTTTATCACTGTATTTGTTTGGTTGCTGTAATAAACCATGAAAATGAAAACCATACTTGCCGTACACTGTATTGCAAACTGTGCACTTGAGCCTGTGCTTTGTGCATCATACCTTGACATACTCAAAAGTACTAGCACCAGTATTTCCACCAAGGTTTCTACTACGAATCATGTATGCTTAGCCAGCGTCTGAAAGTGTTGCTGCCTTTCTATGCTGCCTTCTTTGCCAGTCACTTTCATTGGGATCCCAATTGCACATTAACAAGGCCATCACTAGCCGGAACTCGAGCACATTTGACTGGCAAAAGTTTGTGCGCACTCAAAGGCAACCTTCAAGTGATAACCGGCTCGAAAATGCGGGTTCTATAAAAAGACCAATTTATAATTCGCGCCAAAAGCATACGTATGCGTGACGTCATTCAACGTCAGTCACACGCATTTGCCCCCCAAAATAGGGGCGCTGGGGTGCCCCCATGAGCCGCCATCTTTTGGACCAATGGGCGTCTATGGAGCCTTCGCTACCATGGTATATCTTCCTTGGCGTGTTCTCCGCGTGCTCGGCTCGCAGTCTGAAAGATCGCTCGAGGTTTAATTCCTCGTATCTCCTCAAAACTTATTTTTTCTTCCATCTGGAGGGCTTCGTGTTACAACGCGGAGAACGGCTTTTCTGCGACACCAGCTCGCTAACGCTGTCGCGTTAAAACAGACTGCAAATGCAGAGCGTCGATTGGAGTTGATAATGAGGCTTCAGACGCACGACATGCACAAGTTCCGGCTGTGAACAGCGCCGCTGTGATGCTGATGCTCCGTCGGGGAACACTTCGTAGTAAAGCTCTCCAAGTCAACGAATGTTCTTGTAAGGGCTGTAGCAGCGGCGCATAAGCTTTTCACATAGTCCGGGGCGGCGAATCGGCGTACACACTTTTGCACGGTAACACGGCATGTATTCCGCGTGACGTCGGCGCAAGTTGTGCCGTCCGGCGTCGGTACGCTGTTGATGTTTTAAAGGGACACCGCGATGAATTTCCCGGTACCGGTTATTATCATTAAATAGATTAATCATGCGTTACTTAGAGCAGGGGAAAATAATTATTGAAATCGGAGCATGGAAACGAAAGTTATTCTGCTCTGAAAATTCGAAATCAAAAGCTCAGGCGAAAATGCATTTCACTCGCACATTTCACTCAGACAGTACCAAGATTGGGCGATATCAATCAAAAGCGCGCCCAGCACACACGCAGCGGAAGCGTGCATGCAATTGTTGCTTTGTCGGGGCTGTAGACAGCCGCGCATTTTGAAGGCGTCTTCCCCCCCGTATACGCGGCGCCGTAGTCAGGGCAGGGGTGACAACAACAAAGGAAGCTCCCGATGTTTCTTTTTTAGTCGGACTGGAAGGCTGTCGGCCGTAGCCCCCCTCCGCCCCCAACCCGACTCCCGTCTCCTGTCCAGCCTTTCTCTTCACAATTTTTGGCAAGGTGTGTAGACAGGCTTTTTTTTGGCTGCCGTCTTGGTGTGGTTTGAGCCAACGTTTCTTCAACAGCGCTCTCCGCCACGAAGGTTTGAAGCGAAATGGAAAGTGTCGCCTCTAGCCTTATTCTTGTTAGTTTTCGTTCGCTTTCCCTGCTTATTTCCAGTTTTTTTGGCGTGTGAAAAGCTTTCAGTACTCAGAGACATAATGTTTTGGATCCATTTCGCAAGTATAACGGAACAGTATGCAAACTGGACGCCCAAACAATGAGAAAGACAGCGCCCAATCTGGATGCCACCTCATTTCCGCTGCCGCAAATGGCCGCTGCGTTGCGACACCGAAACAAGCATTTCTGGCGAAGGTTAAAATATCAAATATTACGATTTTGGCGATCTCATTGCGCGTTCAGGACTCACAATGCCCCTTACTCTGCATACAAGGAATTAAGACTTCATGCTTTATCTACGTCGCAGGGCAAACTTAAGGTTCATCTCCATGCGCCCATCCCAGCCGCACGAGCGCAGCGCCTACGAGTACCAGCGTACCCCGGAGACGGTCTGCGCATGCGCGAGGCGCAGACCCGAGCTGGCGCTTGCGCTTGGCAAAAATCTGTCGATGTCAGATATTCGCGCCTCGCTCTCGCTGCGCTCACGCCGGCGCCGGAAGTGGCTTGTGGTTTGAGGTCCGTGTAACCAATCAGAGAACACCGTTCTCTCGGCATCCGGTACGGCCTTTTGCACCGCTTTCTTCGCAGAGATGAGCTGAGCGCAGTACCAGCGACAGGAGGCGACAGGCCATCGAGTTTCGTATGTTTACCAATGCTTGTCGCAGCGCTGCGCTCGTGCGCCTCGGTTGTGTTGATGTAGATGGTCCTTTATCAGTAATCGGGCAGTTTGCTGGGCTGCTTCTGCGCGCTGAAGGTAGGCGGCGAGGTCGACGTTTTCATCTGTGACATTTGGGAGCACGGCGTTGAACGTGTTGGTTGCCTCCCTGCCATGAACGAGCCTAACCGGTGTCATCTGGCTGGTCTCTTGCACTGCGGTGTTGCAGGTGAAGACGACGTAGGGGAGGATGGCATACCAGGGGTGTTCACCCGCAATATACATGGCGAGCACGTCAGCAATAGTTTTGTCCAGACGCTCCGTGCGACCGTTGGTCTGGGAATGGTACGCAGTAGTACGACGGTGGCGCTTGTGGCTATAGATCAGAATGACTTGGGTGAGCTCGGCCATAAATCTTGTTCCCCTATCCGTTATGAGAACTTATGAGGCGGCTTGACGCAAAAAGATCTGCTCGATGAAAAAAAACGGTTTGCAATTCCAACCGCAGTACTAAGAGCAGCTTTTGAAGCGAAGAGCTTCACTACGCTAGTCAACACCGCGCTTCGCGTGAGCCAGCGTACGTCGAAGCACGAGTGACGTCATGAACCGCGCAGGCTACTGCGCATGTGCGCTGCCGCTTCTCCTCCTCGCAACCGTTTGACCTTTCGCCGCAGATAGAACAGCGGAGGTTGTGACGAGGAGGCGCGGCTACGGCCGCTTATGCGTTTTTCTCAGCCAGCGTCCGCTTCGGCGGACGCGGTTGTTGCGACGCGCGTCTTTTCTTTTCTTTCACTCTTTCCTCTTCCATTCTAACTCTCCTCTATCTGCACGTGGCAGCGGTGGTGGCTCGGCTTGAGCCAGTTGGCAGGCCCGTGCAATTTACTTTTCATCCTTCTCTCCTTTTCATCCTTCTCAGTCGCAAGAGCAACACAACAGGCGGGATTATCTGTTTTTAAGGGGACAGGGTAAGCACAAAATCTGAAAAATATCAATTATTTTTTGCTAAATATGAAATTACATTCTTTTCTGCATCGTTTGATGTATCACACTTCATCCTGGGCAATTTATATCAACCTGAAAAAGCTATCGGAAAGCAAAGCGGTCAGCGACACAGCCCTTTACCAGCGATGTGTTTTTTCCGTTTTTACTAGAAACTAAAAAAAAAACTCGAAATGTTACGGAATTTAGCTGCAAGAGAAAGCTCTCTGGCAACCATCCAAGCTCTCTGGCTACCATTCAAGCTCTCCGGTAACCATCCAGAACCCAAACGAGTCCTTCAACAACGTCGTATGGGAGTGTGCTCAAAACAATGTCTTTGCGGGCCTACAGGCAATGAAGATTGCTACATTAGATGCTGTTCTGACCTTCAATGATGGCGCCATCGCAAGAACTAAAGTTCTTGAGGCATGTGGACTAAGTCCGGGCAGCAACACTGTCCGCTGGCTGAAGCAAGTCGATCGGCGTCGAGTTTACTTTGCTGATCGAGCTACGCAGCAAGTGACTAAACGGCAGCTAAACGGCAGGAAAAGAAGCACCAAGCTGATCTAGATGATAACTATGCAGCTGGTGCCTACTGAATAAATTGGTCAAAATGAGCTGGCTAAGTCGAAATCTTGGGATTGAAGGTTTTGTTTACTTTAAACTCAGTTTCCCAAAACAAAATTTTTGTTTATGTCGGTACCATTATTTTCTAAATGACAATAGATATCAAGCTGATTTTTTCTATGTATACAGTACATATAGGTGGCACTTTATTGTACCAAAATTATCAGCGTGCAAATAATATTGTTTGTTTTAAGATGAAAATATATACAAAATTTGGTCAAAATTAGGGTGTAGAAAGTAAAAAAAATCACTAATAATTTCATTTCTCGTATACTAAAATAATTTTGGTACAGCGGCTAGAAGATGAAATTCTGAACAAAATGGCATCAATATCTTGCTGCTATCTTTATTAGCTGCTGAGAAAAGTGTACCACAATATGCCCCAAAATACATGGGAAAGATGGGGCTTACCCTGTCCCCTTAAGGCGGAAGCCTCATGCGCGGTTTCCCTTTGCCCGGCGAAGTTAAGGTGAAGGCGTCCGCGTACGCTGACGACGTGTCCCTGTTTTTGCGGGACGAGGACAGTTACGTAGCGTTCTTGCGGCTTGTTTCGAATTACAGCTAGCTGTTCAATGCCCTGCTTAACAGGGGCAAGAGCCAAGCCCTGCGCTTCGGGGCTTTTTCGTCAGACCTGCTTGGCGATGTAGAGTGGGTCTCGGCGGTTAAGGTCCTAGGAGTAGTGTTCCTCTCCTCAGGGAAGGTAGCCCGCGACACGCGGACAGAGTTGAGAGCGACCGCAGAGCAGCGTATGGCAGTAGCAACGCGTTTTCGCCTGTCGCTGTCGGAGCGGGCATTTATCATCAGATCTTCCGTGTGCGCGTCGCTCTATTACACTGCTCTCGTCGCATGCCCACCGCGCACTGTAACGCGTCGCTTGGCCACACTTTGTGGCAGTTTTTTCTGGGCGGGAAAGACGGAGACCGTCGCTCGCGCACTCCTCCGCCTTCCCACGCGCATGGGCGGGTTTAGTCTACCCAACCTGCGCACAATGTGCAGCGTGCTCGCTGTCCGAGGCGTCCCCGACCTGGTCAACGCCACTGACTACCTAGGGACAGGTCTTCTCGCCTACCTTCTCGGGACGTAGCGGCGCCTCTTTTTGGTCACCTTGTAGGTCCTTCAGCCGAACAGCAGCCGGGGTTTTTCCGGTATGTCTGCCGGATGGCCGAGTCTCTCACCGCTACCCTGCCCGAGGTCGACGTATCTCAGACAGAGGCCTCCCGAATTTGCGAGCTCCTTGCCATCCAGGAGGCCACACCTGAACAGCTAGAGCGGAGCAGCCGGGTGCGGTGGCGAGACTTGACGTCTCACACGCTTCCACCAGACGTCCGCGACTTCGGCTGGCTGTGAGGCTTGAGGGTCTTGCCTACGGGAGTCCGCGTCACAGAGTGGGGCATCGCACCCTCTTCGCGGTGTCCACAGTGCGGCGAGACCGAGACTCTCGAGCACGCCATGTTTGAGTGTGTAGTGGCAAGAACGTTTTGGCGACTTATGTCGCGTATGTTTTGTGTTTCTCTCGACGCCCGCACCAGGCCGCGCGATACGCTTGAGCGGCTATTACTGTGTGTATGCGCCTTTCTTTTGTGGCGCCAGAGAGGCGCCGCTTCCTTACAGGGCCGACCCCAGCGGGCCATGTTCCCGATGTTGCAGCGCGTGCCAGCACGCCTGTTCCAACAGGTGTGCTTAGACATGGTGACGCTGCCGGAAGAAAAGTTCCTGCGACGTTGGAGCACCCGCTTCATCGTCGCAAGCAGGGGCCGTGTGACGGTGCGGCTCCTGCCAAACTGAGTGTCGCGCATCAGTGTAGTGCGCGATGTTTGCGCGCGGAATTGGTGCGCGGTATTCCTCCCGCGTGCTTTCCCACAGCGTATGGACGCTCTTGAACTCTTGTACTTTGGACACTTTGTGTTTTGGACACTTACGTTGCTTGTGATTGCATGTGAGCGCACCAGGCGACACCTGTCGCCGTAATGTGTTTTTGAAGCGAAAAGCTTCACTACGCTAGTCAACAACGCGCTTCGCGTGAGCCGACGTATGTCGGAGCACGGGTGACGTCACGCACGGCGCAGGCGACTGCGCATGTGCGCCACCGTTTGACCTTTCGCCGCAGCCGTGCGCAGTGCGCCTTTGAAAGGAGGGGTAAATAAGGCACGCTTGCTCATAGAACACGCTCACGCTGCCGCGCACTATGCGTCATCGTTTGACGTTCGCCGCAAGCGCGTGTTTATCGCGAAGGTCGGCTGTATAACCGCTTGCCAGAGAATAGGCGTGTGCATTCAACATGGAAGGAGAAGAAAGTGATACTACCGATACAGAAGTGATCATAAGGCATAACCATAAGCTAAACCATAAGCACACCGCAGCTTTTCGCTTCGAGACATCCAGGCTTAACCTTAGCTGAGCCCCAGCCAATTTTTTTAAGGTGTGGCTGATTTTTCTATATTTCCACCAGATGATATCATCCGTAAGAGTGAGCAATCTCTCATTGTAAGCGGTATAGGACAGGGGCGTTATTATACCGCATGAATACCTTGGGCACCAGCTACGATGCCAATTTCTATCTCCTCTATGAAGCGCCCGGCTTTGTTATTGGCGACAAGATAAGGCGCTGCACGCAACGCCGCTGAAAAGCCGAAAAAATCGTCTGTGGCAGTTTTTTTTTTTTGACGATATCAGACCTGGCTATTCGTGGCGAACCATTCGAAAGGCGGTTCAATTCTTCGACCAAAAGCTGATAAAGCTTCTGACGTCGTCCTTCAGTAGTCGCCCATTTGGCCTTCAATCGAGGAATTGCAACAGATACCAGCAGATACCAGCAGACCTGTAGTGCGGACAATGAAAGAAAAGGTCTGATTTTAGGCTTCAACTAATGAAAATAATGCGTACATGGCCACAAATACATGACCTTTAAAGGTTTTTGTTTTTTTATAGCAGCAATACAAATCACTGAATGACGACCTTCTTAATATTGTAGAAAACACAACACCATGCGCTTTCTCACGTTGTGCTCTGCACAGTGTCTTACCGTCCCTGGATGCCGCTCAGAAGCGCGCCGGTGAAGGGTGTGCAGAAGCGGAGACCCTTCATGCTCAGATGTTCGATGTAGAGCTCCAGTACATGGACTCTGGGTAGCAAGCAACCCTTAAACATTCTAATCTTTCTGGACGATGTCAGTCGCCAAAGCTAAGGTCTTCATTACCTCCGTACATGCTGACAGAAATGTTTGTTCGCTTCCTACACTTGATTGAAGTTATGGTAGTTTATAAGAGCAATAAATTCTAAACGGAACGCTGGACGGGCCGACCATTTACTTCTAAATATAGTTAGTTGACAGCCGATTACGGAACATTACCCGAACCTTAGGGAAATATCATTATAGGGTGTGGAGAAGCTGCAGACTGTTGGGAAGCTACGCAAAAAGGGTTGGACGTGGAGTAAGCTGGGCGGGCACGCAAAGATTTTAAGGACGCGACAGTCGAGAGACGGGAACGGAAAAGAGGAAAACGCGCACAACAAGAGTCACGCACTCAGTACTGTCTCGCTCGAAAGGCCTAAAACGTACAGAAAACGCCTCGCAGTATGAAATTGATTCAGCAGCATTGCATAGGGACGTGGCGTTGATCCTCTAGTGCTCGGTGACCCAGCAGCTTCTCGACGGTCCTGTCAGACAGCGACGAGATCGCTCTGGCCTGGCTGGCTGCCGGCACGGTCCGGCTCCCTTTTCATGCTGCGACCACGGCCCGGGTAGCCGTGGGGAAGTGTTTGCGGGCATGTATAAACTGATGTGGGCATTCCCCGTCAATCCTTTTTTCACACCCTACCCCCACCCCACCCGAGAGGACTTGGAGGCTGCCTTGCTCGGCTACTCAACTCTAAAGCACCAACGAGCCCTGGGGAAAAAAGCCCAGGCCGCCGCGGAAGCAACAGGTGCCCGGACTAGGGATCCCGCCCAGTGGTTGGGAGGGCCGGACCCTTCAGGCCCGATCCAAGCAATACGTCTGTTGTAAATAGTACAAATAAATGTTTTACACCACCACCACCACCATGAGGTAGCCCAGCATAGTTAGGGCGCCTCCATTGTTCGACTCCGAAATCGAACTGCCTCTACCGGGCTGCATGCCCTCGCGGCACGCTTTTTCTTTTCTCTTACCCTGCCTATCCTTTGCGCACTGAGGGCCACGGCGGCTGTTCGGACAACCTGGGTGACTCACCACGCAGGGCGTGGTACAGGGCGTTGCTGTCCAACCCTTAGACTAAGCTCAAGCCTAGCTCGTGCAGTCTTCTACTTAAATACAAGAAAGAGATATTGTGAGACGGGAGACAGAGCGCAGGATGGAGCGACCTTTAATGGCACCCGCAAATATGGCGACCAACGTGGAAGAAGGAGATGAGCGATGATGATGGATATGTACAGATGAAGACGAAGGTCGCATGTTGTGCTTACACTTTCTCCCCTCGCGTACGAAAGCGACCGGCCCGGGCGCAGATTAGAGCACAGTAGGGCGACGGGCGAAGGGTTTGAGGCGGGAAACATGAACAATCTCGGCACCTCGGCAACGACGATCATTAACAGGATGAACAGGGGCAACGCGATAGTTCACTGGGGACGTTTGTTCGAGTATAGTATACGGACCAATATAACGGCTCAAGAATTTTTCACACAATTCCGGGGTACGCACTGGAGTCCACAGCAGTACCTCATCACCAGGGTGAAAAAATATGGCACGGTGGGAGAAATCATAGGTGCTTTTCCGGGAGGCTTGGGAGGCGTCGGTATTCAGGCGGGCAATGGTACGGCAGTAGGTAAGGCGAGAAGTAAACTGTTCGTGAGAGAGTCTGGAAGAGGTTGAGGGGGCGGAGAAGAAAGGCGCTTCGAGGGTGAAGGTAGGTTGACGTCCATACACAAGGAAGAATGGGGAGAAGTTGGTGGTTCTTTGCACGGCAGTATTGTATGCAAAGGTAACGAAGGGAAGCATGGTGTCCCAGTTGGTGTGGTCGGGCTGGATGTACTTGGCTAGCATATCGGACAGCGTGCGATGAAAGCGCTCTGTGCGCCCATTGGTCTGAGGGTGGTAAGCTGAAGAGGTTTTGTGGACGGTTCTGGAGGCGTGAAGAACTTCGGAAAGGATGCTGGAGGGGAAGGACTTGCCGCGGCCACTAATAAGGACACGAGGAGCTCCATGGCGCAGAAGGATGGCGTTCAGGAAGAAGTGGGCGATCTCTGAAGCAGAGCCGGAAGGAACAGGGGCCGTTTCTGCGTATCTAGTTAAGTGGTCGATGGCAGTGACGATCCAACGGTTGCCCGTTGGTGTTAATGGTAAGGGACCGTAGAGGTCAATCCCAACGACTTCAAAAGGGCAGAAAGGACAGGGGAGAGGCTGCAGCAGGCCCGCAGGGGCAGACGTGCTCCGTTTGCGACGTTGGCAAGAGATGCAAGACTCAATATATTTTCCAACAGCGGTGGAGAGGCCAGGCCAAAAGAAACGGCGCTTGATGCGGTCATAACTTTTCTGAAAGCCTAAGTGGCCAGCCGTGGGGTCATCGTGAAAGGCCTGCAAAACTTCTCGGCGAAGGAAACGGGGTACGACAGGCACCCATGAGTCACCGAAGGGGCTGTAATTGTGCCAGAGAAGGATGTTGTCGACTAGCTTGAAAGAGTTAAGTTGGCGACGTAGGCGAGCATTTGGTGGCCGCGTAGGACCGCTCAGACGGTCGATAAGAGTCCGGCAGTAAAGGTCGGCCCGCAGCGCTGAGGCGAGATCGCCAAGACTGGGAGCGGGCATCATGTCAATGGGTGCGGCGGTCAAGGTTGAGATAGCCGTCGAAGGGGTAGTTTGGCAGTTTGAGGAGGCGGAGGACACGCGCGGAGGTTGGGTTTGGGCGAGGGGACAACGAGATAGCGCATCGGGGTCCTGGTGTTTCTTGCCCGATTTATAGGTGACGGTAAAGTCATATTCCTGGAGACGGAGAATCCAGCGGCCGAGGCGCCCGGACAAGTTTTTCTGCGAGGACAACCAGCACAGGGCATGATGGTCAGAGACAACTGTGAACTGGCGGCCGTACAAATAAGGGCGAAATTTCTGAATGGCCCAGACAACAGCGAGGCACTCTTGCTCAGTTATCGTGTATTTCTGCTCCGCTGCAGTCAGTGTACGACTGGCGTAGGCGATGACTTGCTCGCACGAGGAGTGCTGCCGCTGCAGAAGAACGGCACCAATGCCGTGTCCACTGGCGTCCGTGTGTAAAATCGTTGGAGCATTGTCGTCGAAATGTGTCAGTATCGGATCAGATGTGAGAGCCTTCTTTAAGGTAGTGAAAGCGACCTCACAGGTCTCAGACAAAACAAACGGCGTGCCAGCGCAGAGGAGCTTATGCAAAGGGGCCGCAATAGAGGCAAAGTTGCGTATGAAGCGCTGGAAGTATGACGCTAGCCCCAGAAAACTGCGCAGGTCTTTGACGCGCAATGGGCGGGGAAAATGCAAAACTGCAGCCACTTTGTCGGGATCAGGCTTTACACCCTTCTGGCTAACGACATGACCGAGGACCTTGATAGAAGTGGAAGCAAAGCAACATTTCTTGGTGTTTAACTGAAGGCCGGCCTCAGAAAGTGCGCTTAATACTTCATCGAGACGAAGTCGAAGAAAAAATGACTATGTCGTCGAGGTAGCATAGGCACGTTTTCAACTTCAGACCTCGGAGAACGGTGTCGATCATGCGCTCGAACGTGGCCGGAGTATTGCATAGGCCGAACGGCATGACGTTGAATTCGTATAATCCATCGGGAGTGGCGAAAGCAGTTTTTTCCTTGTCGGCCTCATGCATCGGTATTTGCCAGTATCCGGATCTTAGGTCGAGACTAGAGAAAAATTGTGCACCTTGGAGACAGTCGAGGGCGTCATCAATCCGAGGCAGCGGATATACATCTTTTCTAGTGATCTTGTTAAGGGCGCGATAGTCAACACAAAAGCGTACTGAGCCATCCTTCTTTTGAACCAGCACAACAGGCGAAGACCAAGGACTCGAAGAAGGGCGTATGATGTGGCGCTTGAGCATGTCGGCTACGTTATCTTGAATAACCTTGCGCTCACTAGAAGACACACGATACGGGCGACGGCGAATGATGCCCGAACCATCTGTGTAGATGCGATTCTTAGCTGCGGTGGTTTGGCTCAAGGTTGTTGTCTGGGTATCGAATGAAGCGGCATGCTTGGTCAAGACGGCAAGCAATTCATCTTTTTGAGCCGGGGTGAGACCGGGGCTGATAGCAGCTGAAATAGATGCAGAGGCAGAAGCAGGGGTCGAAAGAGCGAAGCTTGATGGGGCAGAGGAAAGAACGGCTACAGGTTGAGGGGTATCCACAGAAGCGATGGCTGTGCCTTGACGCAGAAGAATGGGTTCCGGCGTAGTGTTGAAGGCAGTCAGTAGGGAAGACCCATTGGTGAAGCGGAGCAGGGACGCGACGAGAAAGATGCCCCTTGAGAAAAGACGAGGGCTTGGTGTGACGAAAACGTCCCCAGCGTTGACGTAGGCAGAAGCAACAGAGAGGACATCTTCGCAGCCGGGGTAAAGTACATGATCAGCGGTGGTAACCAGATGATGAGAAGGCAGGACAGAAACGGCAGAAAGGTCGGATTCAGTAGCTTGTAGAGTAGGGGGACAACAGGTAATTACAGCTTGCGCAGAGTTGAGGAAGTCCCAGCCGAGGATGAGGGGATAAGCACAGGAGGGAAGCACAGCAAATACTATGTAGTGCAGGATGCCGTCGATAGTGACTCGTGCTGTACACAATCCGGAAGGACGCATTGATTCATCATTGGCAGCACGGAGAGAAGGACCACTGTAAGGGGTGCGCACCTTGCGAAGACGAGAACATAAAGCAGAACTAATTACAGAAATGGCGGCGCCCGTATCGATCAATGCTTCTACTACAGTGCCTTCAATATCAACGGTTAACATGTTCGATGGCTGTGCAGGAGGAATTGAGAGGTCGGCGTGCGGTGCAGTTTTATCTCCGGAAACTGCACAATTTAGTTTTCCGCGTGGCCAGTTGTCTGAGAGGATGACGGGCGTAGAGGCGACGAGGAGCGGCGGAAAGGCGATGGGGAGCGGCGGCGCGACGACCTGACGGTCGAGGAGCGGTCCGGAGAGTTAGAGGGAGAGGAGGGACAATAATTAGTGTGGTCGGCAAATGGTGGGCTGTAAGCGTACGACGAGTGTGGAGCGTCTTGGGAGAAGTCCCCGTACGATGGGCGACGAGGAGGACTGGTGGCAAACGTCGGGCGGTAAGCAGGTGACGAGTACGTAGCTCCGTTGCGAAAATCTGGGTACCACTCGCGCTCGTCGCGTTGGCGCCGACGGCATACACGGGCAACATGTCCGCGAATTCTGCAGTAGTGACACACCGGCCGACGTGCAGGCGGACTCCAAACAGGACACATAGCGGGGCTCGGGGACACAGAGACCGGAGTTTGCTGGACGGGCTGTGGATGGGACGGGTAAACAGCAGCAGGAGGCGTCGCAGCAACCTGGGCATAGGTGCGTCCAAAACGCGGTACAGGTGGTTCCGCAGCCAAGGGACGAGTGACCGAAGCGAGCTCGTCTTTGATGAGATCACGCAAAGGCGAGGACGACGGGGCTGGAGGCGGGTGGGAGTCGACTGGCGGTAAGGTGGAGCCGTGCAGTTCCTCCCGGATAATGGAGCGAATGAGGGAGCGTAAGTCCACGTCGGGTGAAATTGAGGTGTCCCAGGTGTCTTTTAAGCGAAGTGTCTGAAGGTCGTCAAGACGATGGCAAGTCGTTCGGATGTCTTGGACTGACGTTGGATTCTGAGCAGCAAGCGTAGTGAAAGCAAATGATCCAAGCCCTTTAAGAAGATGAGGTACCCGATCGTACTCTGACATAGCGCTGTTGACACGTCGACACAGGGCAAGCACGTCTTCAATGTAGGATGTGTAGGACTCACCGGGTAGCTGAACGCGCGTATCTAGCTTTTTTTTTTTGTAGACAGCGTGGCTTGCACCAGATGTGCCAAAACTTTGTCGTATCTGTGCCGAGAAGTGAGCCCAGTCCGGGATGGCATCTTTGTGGTTGACGAACCAAGTCTTGGCCACGGCAGTGAGGCAAAAGAACACGTTTACGAGTTTCATCGCTGAGTCCCAACGATTATAGGCACTGACCTGGTTATATTGGTCGAGCCAGTCCTCGACATCGTCCCCACGAAGACCAGCAAAAATAGGAGGCTCGCGCTGGAGTGTGGTGATGGTCCAAGTGGGGTGTCCAGAAGATTGGGAAGGACTGGGTTGGGTCATCATTGCTGGCTCCAGACGGTTAGAATCGAGATAAAGAAGAACGGGGGGCCCATCGGGAGTACGAGTGGTGTTGCCGCTGACGGTATCCATTGGTGCGGATGGTACGAGCAGGTGGCGACCGGAACGTAGCTGCAGTCTGGCGGCGCAGAGGACGCAGGGATCGAGAGCACACTCCACCACTTGTGAGACGGAAGACAGAGCGCAGGATGGAGCGACCTTTAATGGCACCCGCAAATATGGCGACCAACCCGTCGAAGAAGAAGATGAGCGATAATGATGGATATGTACAGATGAAGACGAAGGTCGCATGTTGTGCTTACAATATATTTAGGCTTGTTCATCGAAATATATATTTGTAGGCTTTCATTTTCATTATACGATATCAGCTTGACGAAATAAAATTTCCTTGACTCGCAGTACTCCTTCACGACCTGCAGGTCCTGTAGGAGCTGGAACGGTTGTAATCGTAGAGCCCTGCAATGGCCATCCAAGTTTTTCCTGCTGCATCTGAGTTAGGGACACAATCCAGGGAGTCGAAAAACGAGATACATCGACTTACAACAGGTTTCAAAAGTAACCTTCCGTAATATTTCACAGTTTTTTCAGAATTTCACAGTCGTTTTTGATCCGGAATTTGTGATTTGTTTGCAGCGCAGAATAAAGCAAGAACCCTGTTACGCGAGCTCCTTTTTTCTTATTCTGGTTCTTTAAATAGAGTGCGCAAAGGCAATATTCTACCCAAATATCGTCCAAGCGCTCATACCACTACGTAAGGAACGGTTCTCACGTTTTCATCAACCCAACCTTAATGTTATTGTTGCCTCAGTGGCATTGGCACATACACACGACGAGGGATTCGCCATTCCATGTAGCTAGGTTCCAGAGGAGTCATCACAATCTCCTCGTCAGAAGCTGGCAGCTTGGCACCAAGTAGTGCAATACATTCGCAAAGCGTAGAGCCTGTACATCCGAAATGGCCGCCAATAGTTGACAAGAAAGTTGACGACGAGCTTGTCGAGCTCGGGCTGAGGCACAGTTTTGTTGTTTCCAAACCATATCATGCCCCCTTAAGTCAAAAATAAAAATATTGTTAGTTAAAATAAATACTTATCCCCAATTTTGATACGTAGCAAGTAAGCATTGGACAAACGTCATAAGGCCAAGCCTTTTAGCTTCAGCCGCATAACAGAGCCATTACAGCACTATTAACACCAAATGAGCGTGAAATGCTACCACGAGGTTTCTTCTTGCAGTACAGAAGCTTCCTAACTACATTCATTCATTTCGCTGCAGCTGAACGCTGTGGCCTTAAGACTTTTGTCCAAAACTGTTCATTATGCCATCCTTGCTGCGAAATCCAGCTCAATACAGCGCACCCGCATGTCTCCTACAATTCTTGAAAGAAAAATCTGTGAAGGTTAAAAAATCACTATGTTTAACCACAATTTTAAGCCCAAGGATGTGGCATCCATGGATTCCCTAGTCGTCGAAATGGAGGTACAGGCGCGGCCATAAGTAAACGGAGCACGCTATTGCGTTCGAACTGCAATCACGCCTTCTCCATTGTAGATGAAGAAGCGTTGTTTGTGTACAAGAAAGCCCACCAACCTCCGCTACCAGCATGCGCGCACCACTGCTGGAAATTTATATTAGGTGACGCGTGAAAAATATTCGAAGACAGTTGCGTGCTCCGTTTACTTTTGTCCGCGCCTGTACGTTTTGGCGTCGTAGCATTGCCTTCCAAGCACACTGTGGCTACATCGGAAGGAGGATGTAGCCTGCAGATAATGCCAGTTTCTGTTTCGGCGTGTTCTATGTCGCAAATCAACATTTGCTCCGCGCATTGTTTCAGATCCACGCAAATGGGTTTGGATACCTGGGCTTCAGAGCTAACATAGAAAGTGGCATGTTGACGGGCTAGTTGGTTTTTCATCTTGAAACTTGGAATAAACCACCTAGGCGCAAATAATTTCACAAGGACACAAATAGAGACCTGTCTGGCGCCTGTCCGTTCTCTCCTCGTCTCTTTTTGTGTATTTGTGAAATTATTTGCGCCTAGGTGGTTTATTCCAAGATTCAAGATAGAAAGTGAAGCTCACTGAAATCTAAGTGCGCAGCCAGGAACCGCCGTCTGACTTGAATAGGATCCTACTGAGGCCTTTTTTGAATGAGGTGTCTGCTCCGGAATAGGGCAGATGATTATTCCATAAAAATTATAATCCCTAACCATTCCGTGGGAAGGCCTTTCCTATGGGCATGGCTTCGTCCACTTCACTCAAATGTTAGAAGGGGTTGGAAAATAATGTTAACGTTCCGTTGTTTAGTTCTCTTTCCCTAGTGTACACATGTGGGTCGGTTCGCAATATAGGATAGAATGAGTCTTTTGCATACGTGTCTCTCACCCTTGCATTTTTTAGCATCAAAAGCGGGAGAAAAAATGCTGCAAAATAATGCCCGTGACCTACAACTGGACATACGCTTTACTGAGCGCAGCGCAGCCATGCATTGTCCGAAAAGCATGCACTACATTTCAACCAAGGCGCTTTGCACATATTTGTGGACGTATACACGAATTGTGGGGAGTGATTACCGCTGGCAGTTAACCACTGAAAATTTTACTGGTAAATAGGTATTGTGAGGATTATGCCGTCAAAAAACGTTTTTTTTTTTAAGTTGACTGAGAGCCACAAAAACAAAGTGAAATAGAAAATAAATCATCATTTAAATGTTGAAGCCAGGTATGGCTAGTTAGATATTGTTGTGAAATGATTTATTGAACAATATACATGCCGTAAAATAGGCCGAAATTTCAATATGAATATTTCTAGATTCATCCGCAACAAAGAATACGTTTTTAGGGGTAGCGCATACTGCCTCAAAAAACTGACTGCAATTCGCCACAAAACTCCTGAGAGAATTCATTTTATAACCGGTGGTTCCGCAGCGTGCATTGATATCACACAGAAGGGCGTCTTTAATACATTGTTATCAGAAAATACATGGGAAAGTAGAAGGCAGGCATTGACTCCCAAATTTATTCTATTATATTTTCTAAAACGGCATTTGCCTAATTCGAAAGTAATCAATTCAGACGAAAATGCCGACAACGTGGCTTGATCTTGCTCGAGCAGTTCAGTGGCCGGATTTGGCCCAGGGCGTCCAGCGAGTGACTTTCACTTCTCGTGGGCTGCACAGAAAAGAAGAAAAAGGAGTAGCAGTCTAGTGCAGTGTTATTTAAAACGCAGCTCTATGAAGCCTCATTACGTCAAGGCATACAGTCCACGACGTTTCCAGTTCGGGCCTTTACGTCCACAACGAGATCTCGCACGCCGTTGCGAAGCTCTCAATGTGGCTACATGATTTTTGTCAAGAATTAGTGTCTGAGCTCTACTACTGAATCATATTGACACTAAACTGTCACTGCCGAAATGGAACAGATGCAGTGACATGGCAGACATCAGTTATAGCGTACAAACACAGCCAGAAATTGTCATTTTTGAGAAAGCCACAGGCTTTAAAAAATGACCTTCATTTCCATTACCAGAGTAATCCAAGATTATCCGAAATATTGAGCTGACTCATCACGAACTTTAGCTGTTAACATGAGGATATTACAGGAAGGGCACACAAGAAGTGCTAAGATTGCTGGTCTCGTGTCCACTGTTTGCGTTCGTCGATCAGTTGAGCTTTACTACTCGTAAATCGGTGTCTTGTCGACTTACAAGTTCTCTGGACTTTTTTTTGACGTTGGCGCGCTAGGAAGGCACCTTTAAACTTAGGGGGCGAGGAACACAGAGACACAACAAGGGAGAGGGCGTGGACGGATCTATCATCTTATAAGCTCGTGCACGGATGCGATGCCTGACACGATGTCATTCCCAATCATGTCAACATCCCCATGCTACGAGGAAACGGTTTGTAATCTCTCTTCTTTACTTTTACAGAGATAGAAATTCCTAGAGGAAACTCAGCGGATGCTTGTGTGTTCACCTGACTACATCAGAGACTTGGGGGGGGGGGGGGGGGGGTGAGAGAGTTGCAGAGGAAAACTGAAGAATCCGCGCTACGGAGGAACGAGAAGCAAGAAAGCGGGGCGAGGGGTTGAGGAGGAAAAAATCATATGCGTCAGAAGTTTCACGCAGGTGAAGCAGAAACACAGACAGAAGGCGGGGTAGAATGGCTGTATGATCTCGCGACCCATTCAAGCTTTTGGAAAAAAATCAAACTTAAACAAACGCCGCAAGGGTAGCTGCGGCGAAATCGACGATAACGATGAGGAGTGAAGGCGGGTGCGTTCAGTGCGCTTGGACTGGCTTAGCCGTGTTGGCCTTGATCGAACATGACCTCTGTGGTTAGGAGGTGGGCGGCCGCTGCACTCTCCGTAATATGCGCATGCGCTTCGCTGCTATTGGGAGCCACCTGCAGGGAGCGGAGGAAGGGGGGGGGGGGTGGCCAACAATGGAGGAGGAGGCAAAAACTCCGATTTTTGAACGAATTGTTTGCTGCTGGAACACCTCAGTGTAGGACACCATTGGACTCACCCGGCAGCAGTGCCATATACTGACCAGCAATGGCAGAAGAAAATTGAAACTTGGTTTTTAGGAAAGCTATCGACACAGTAGCTTCCTCCCTTCTCATTGACCCACGAACCGCGTAGTGAGGACGGGATAAAGGAAGGAGCGAAAGAAGGAATTAAAAAAGAGGCGCAGTAGTCCACAAGATCTTCGACAGCCTGCAGATATTTAACGTGCAGTGAGATCGCGCAACCAGAGCGCCTTTTACGCTTCGACTTCAGCGCAACGCTGCCGCCAGAGGGGCTCAAGAGCCACCCGTCCTAGCTACTGTGACACCACGGCGGTTAACGAGGGCCGCAGAGAACGGGAAATCGAAGCACGCTGCAGAGTGACAGAGATCAGCAGTCGCCGAAAGCATAAGAGCGTAATCCGCCAGGCAATATGAGGCGTAAAGCCAAGCAAGCACCTGGTGGGTACCACGCTGGAGCCAAAACGGCACGAAGAGCAGCACAAAAGTTCTGCGTGTTACTCACCCAGAACACTCTGTTCTCGCGGCCTAAAGCTTGATAGTCATGTCGCGGCGTTTTATCAATGGGCGCATTTGTTTTTCCTGTCCCGGGCCACTTGTTCACAGGTCTGAGCTTCCGCTCTGTCAGAAAACAGCTTCATGGTAACATGACTTACTTGCCAGAGGATGCTTGCGGACTCGGCGCCAGAGCAGGGTCCCCCTCGGTTACGCTGTCATCTGCTAGCAGACGACGCAAGCCATGGCCACCACTACGCCGAAGCAGCGCCGTGCGTTCGATCACGATACTGAGTCGCTTTGAAGACCGTACTAGCGTAGGTGCATTACAGAACTCAGCTTCAGAGGTATGCTCGCCGCTACTGCTTAGGGCAATGTTCGCACAAAGTAGCCCAGCTCGTTGCGGATAGGCCGATAGACGAAAGCCTTCGCAATTGTGTTGAGAACAAGCGCTATAGCTGTTCCAGTATACGAGTGGTTCACCGGCGATGCTTTCAGGTAAGTGCACAGACACCATGCTGCAAAACAAGCGGACAAAAACTTCTTGATGACACGAGCAAAGAATATGCGCTCGAAGCTCCGAACGCGCGTCCGTGTGCGGTGGGTTTCAAGAAAATGGAACGAAGATGCAAGATAAAAAGTCTTACGGTGGCTCAGAGAGAAGCTAAGGACCTCATTTCAAGGTTTAACGCACGATATCGTCCTCCATAAGCACGAAAAGTACGCAAAATGCACACGGAATCTAACTCATTATGGCTGGCAGCGCGGCGCGCAGCTGTCGTCTGCTGCCTTCCCCGCAGCCTCAAGTAGCCCGCGGACTTCCATAGGCGAAAAACGAACGCGTTTCTATGGCGATACAGGCAGGTGGGCGGAGTTTTCGGGCTACCCGAGAAAAGCAAACACCGGACTCGAGTCCGCAAGTAGTCCCGGACAGTCCTGGACTGAAAAACAAATGCACTCAATGGCACCAATTCTTGGCTAGAAAACAGAGTTCTTGGCCTCGTGCTTGGCTTCTTTAGGGTGAATTCTTGGAAAATGGGCCTTTGATTCCAATTGAGACGTTGAGAACACCTTGTGACATGGCGCTTTATGGCCCCAGATACCTTTGGGAATAAATATGCACAATCAGAATCATAAATAACTCAGTTTGTACTGTGTATTCATAACGCTGAGGCAAAACCAACCACGAAAAATGGCACAATGTGGGATTGGATTCGAATTTGGTTGAGGAGGCTCGCAATCTTCACGGCGACGCACGCTTACCGTTGCAAGGAATTCGGGACAGCGGTCTAGTTAACTCGCTTAGCCACCACGTCGATCTGTTGCGCGGATTGGGTTCAGTTTAGCTGATGTGGGTTGTAACTGGAATTCTCATATTAAAGGAAACCATGCAAAGTTAGGTAAAGGCGCCGTCCTTTCTTTAAAAAGAGTTCGATATGAGCGTCAGCGCCTTCAAAGCAGACATCACGGCGCTTTCCGAGCTCTCCAACGCAGTCAGATGCGCAATACAGAGGGCATCGTTGACAACAGGCTGTTTTAGGGGCACGATAATATTTCGCGTATGAAGCGTTTACGGCCACTGGTGGTAGCTCGCCTTGCTCGGCATCGCCTTCGTGAGATTCCTGGCAATAAAGCGCAGGTCGTCAGTGGCGTACACAGCATTCTTCAGCGCATGCCTCTGGGATGTCGGCGTCAACATCCGCAAAAAGGAAGTCATATCAGGCGATATCAGGTCCAGCTAGCTATGCGTCCATGAAGCGTTCCCAGAAATCCACCAGCGTGGGATCACACTTGCTTTCGACAAGGTAATCTGTCACTACTGGGCCCAAGGAGAGATGAAGGTAGCGCAACGGACGCCGGACAGCAGTGCAGAACGTGGACAGCTTATTGGGCGGGCAGCGTGCCGCGTGAGCGGCAGGGTTAGCAAGGCATACTACGTGGGCGGTATTAAATATTCTCAAATTGGTGCCATTAGTTCATTACCGACCATGTAGCTTTGCGTTCAACGCTACTCCTTTATCGCGCGCACCAAGATTGTGATTCCACTGAAGCGTATTGCGCACATGGCGCACACAGGCACGCGGAGATTGACCTTAAATGGAGAGCAATATATACTGACGGCGTACACTTGACCGCCAGTCATCTGCAGTTTCCGAGCTGCCTTTTTTAAGGCGAAAGCCTTTTTTGCCTCATACTGTCGTTAGCAGCCGTGTCGGAAAATTTGTCCGCGCTTGGGCGTCACTACTTAAAAAGAAACTGCGTCGAGGCTGGGAATTGCACCAGGGCCTTCGGCATTTGAAGCGGAGACGCGACCACTCCGCCACGAAGGCTCAAGGTTTGAACATGAATAAAGGCGCATCTAGTGAATGCATGGGTTTTATAAATACAACGAAGAAACAAATTAAGAAAAAATCAAGAATAAAGATAAGAAAACAAACAAAAATAAAAAAAACTTAAAAAATAAAATATCGAACAAAAAATAAAAACGAAACAGTAGAAACAAGAAAAGAAGCCAAAATAAAAAAGGAAACAAAATAAAAAATAAGAAATAAATAAAAAACAGTGCGCCAGGAAAAGCTTTCGTCTTTCAGCACTTTGGAGAGCAATAGTGCCCCCTTAATTTTTATTGCTGTCTATAGAATGTATCGGCCGCGTAGAGGTAGGGAATCAGCCTTGCGTGCAATAGGAGCGCAGTCCTAATCTCGGTGCCGCGCAATTCTCAACAGAATGAAAAAAAAAATACGCGTGTCCATGGAATTGCACAACCATTTTTCGGGTGCGGCCCCATTTTAGAGAGGAGAACCGAGAACGCACTCCGTCATCGGAACAGGATTTGGCTACCATGGTGTGGCACTAGGCCTCAACCTATTACATGAATACAAGACAGTGTTAATTCGAGAGATATGGGAGAAGGCTTCGTGCTGCCCTAGGATTAGTCGGGCGGATGAGGATGTGGTCGAGACGTTATATCTTTGACGGTGTGACGGAGGCTGGGAGACGCAGAATTCAGGTCCCCGCGCTTGCGGGAACCTACAGTTTTACTGCGAATGGGAGTCCTACTGCTCCGTTGTTCTCTATAGCCGAATGGTGCGGCCACGGTTCTTCGTTGTATCAACATCGCAGCGTCCTCGTCTAATACGAATTTTGACAGCAGCAGGCCACCACCTGTAGTAGTATTCAAGCACTCGGGATAATTGCGGCCATTATAAGTGGGCTCGCTTTTATTCGAAATGTATAACATGGGGACTTTTCGATTCGGATACAAAAACAGTAACAATCGAAATTTGTATCTGATGTTTCTTTCATTGGCACATTCATAACATATGCCTTTAAAATTTCTTAATTTCCAAGCACCCGCAGGAAGCGATAATAAGCAATGCGTGGAAGGGACAGTAACATATCGCTCTGCCATTCGTTTGTGGGATGCTCAAAGCACTGTCTCGTAGGAAGTCTCACCTGAGAAGGAAGGAGCAGCCGCAGCCATCCGTGCACGGCCGACCAGCCTGAGCGACATCGTAGCAGCGATGGGGCCTGCTGAGCGATCTGCTGCTGCTTGAGTGAGGACAGCTGTGCCGTTATCAGCAGTTGGAGCCGCTTCTGAACATCTGCTTGGGTGACTCGTCTCAGACCAGAAGAGACAAGGAGCCTCTGCCCTCAGCTAACGAACGGAAGAAATTGAAAGGTGTTTTAACGGTACAAAAGAAAAAAAATAAAGAAATCAAAATAAGACCTCATGACGAACGCTGAGGCCTTTGAAACTGGATAATATTTAAGAATACGTCTCCGCTCCATAGTTACTAAATGTTCAGACATGGCTATGCAGACATGCCCCAAAGATTCTGCAGCTGTTGGAAGCTGCTTGAATGTGCAACTCCTTTCTGTCGGCAGAAGGAAAAGCACGAAGGTTTGTTCCGTGTTATGTATTCCTGCTTTCCTCTTCTTTTCACCGACAGGACAGTGAAGAAAGTACACATTCAGATTTTCGGAAAGTCGTACTCGGGAACTTAACGAAGTATCAAAGAATCCGAGCAAAACAAATCAAAATACTGGTTCCTAAAGCGCTCATTGACCCTTGCAAGCTTTACTATGTCTCAATTGTGTTCGTCTATCGAAAACAGTTTCATTACTCTACAACGCCATTATTACTAGCCGTTCCAATATAATTGCGCTCAGTAATAGCATCCGCATGACTTAGTGGTTCTACCGTTCTGCTACTGAGCGAGAGGTGTGGGTGCGATCTCTGCTCCAGGGAAAACCTGCGACTGAATTCAAATGCTAAAGCGTCCTTGTCCAGTAGCGCTCTTGTCCACGTAATCCGGATACCCCCTAAGGGACAGCTTCTGAGCGCTCTATTCCGCAACATATTTACCTATGCTGAGAACTGACATATGCTAAATTGAGAGATTATTTCCAGCGTTGCTATTCGCGTAGAATGAAGTGAGAACACTGAAAAACGGTATGTGAATGCAGCTGTTTCTGCCTCTGCATCTCCTTTGTAAAGGTGACAACAAACCTGTATCCTCTGTGAGGTATCGAGTTTCTCTGAATAAAGGGAATTTTTGCTGTAGAGTGGTGGTGGGGATTGTAACGAACAATTCTTGTTGTGGGAGTCAACCACTCCCCATGCTAATATTCGAGATGTCCTCACCATTCTGGTGGCAACAGGAACGGTCGACGGCTGGGGCAAGATGTGTGGGCTGCCGCAAGTGCGCTGCTTCTCCAGTTTCGAGCAAGCCTGGACATTATGCTCGGTGTCCTCGGACGCCACCAGTGACGAGTGCTCCGTCTGCACTGCTACAGGGTAACACCTTGATGAAGGTTGTCTGCATGTCGGACTTCTGCCCTTAAGGCGTCGGTGTCCCACGGAGGGCGGTACACCCCGAGAACCAGGGGCAGCAGTGAAAACTTGTTCTATCATCGGCACGCGCAGTAAGGGGAACTCCATAGTCGCCTTATCAGGGCTCGTTGTCCTAAACGGGGGGGCGGAGGGATGCAGGCTTTGCCGTTGCTTAAAGCTTGAAAGCACCGGGGTGCTTCGAGGGGAAAAGAACACAGAATTCAAACCACGTGCGAATATTCCTACTTCAGCTTCCTCTTTCGGTGCGCCCACCGCAGTTAGGCGCTACGAGGTAGAAATTGGGTGAAAACAGGAGAAAGCCATGCTTGAAAACTGGTCTTAGAGATGAAAAATCTGTCAATTTTGGTGAATAGGGCAAAAAAAAACACAGGCATAAAATATAAGGAAACGATTCACAAAGCAAAGTAACCTCAAAAAGAAGTGAAGGATTAACCTATGGTTCACCTACAGCGAGACAACAGCCGGCAACACGAGCTGCAGCAGGTTATTTTGATCGCATTTCTCTTGAAAACGCGGCTGCCGCGGCCGGAGCTGACCTGGCATTTCTTCCAGGAGGAGTGAAGGACGCGACTACAAGGCGCTGTGCACGACGACTGACGCACACGTGATTCACAGCGCTGTTCTGCATCATGGGCTGTACTTTTCAAACCTTCTTTCCGAGAACCGGCCGTTTTCCGCTTGCACGGAGCAAATTAGGCAGCCAAGTTCCTAATCGGGCCTTGTTCGCAGTTCAGGCCACATTGTCTGAAGTGGTCCCGACCCTCTGCAGCTTTTGAGGAAGGAAAGACGCATAATTGGATAATTCTTCCGGTGGGCGGCCCAGTTTTGCGTGAGACAAAAACAGGAACGTTAGCAGGAAAGAAGCTTTCAGTCGGCGTTGGTGTTTTTCTCTCACAGCGTGTTTTAGGCGTTGTTGTGCTCAAGCCCACATTCCGCTGGCCTCTCTCGAAACCAGCGCCGTGCGCCCGCCGTCGGGCAAAGCAAGCCCAGACTGACATCGCGCATGTCGCGGCTTGCAGCATGAATCATCCTCCTCACTGTCGGCTCGAGAGTCCTACGACGCTTCGCCGGCCTCCCTTTTCTGTCTGCAAACCTTCAACGGCCGAGCCCTCTTGATCATTCCGCCAATTTGAACTGTCGCAAATGCCGTGACCTGACTGGAGGGTTTGAACGGCTTGCTGCCGCAACGTTCACCGGCGGCTATAAAAACGGAGCCGCGCTGAACCCGAGCAGCAGACGGGCAGCAGACGAGCGATCACGCCGGAGCTACGCTCTCCCGAGGCCGCCCTAATTCTTTGTGCTAGCCCGTTGTGCTCTCGGCCCTTGTACCTATCATGTAAAGCTCTTGTACATGAACGTCATTTGATTCACCGTCGCCTCGACCGTTTCTTGCCTCAGCTCTGCGCAACAGAGGCAGTAGGCTGAGAGGCTCCAGTCCCAACCGTGGTGACCAGGCTCGGAGGTCCAGTCCCAACAGTGGCGGCAGCGGTGGGATGCCAAATCGCAACAGTGGATGGCAGCTGCGGGATCGACCGGTGTCAGCTACCTCGGCGCGGTGAGTGTCTGATGTTGTCCCCTCAATTCGCCACACTGCTCTATCACACGTGATTGTAGTCTAGAGTAGGGCTGTGGTTAGCGGTGGAGAGAGTTTTGCTGTTTCGAGCCAAGTAGGAGTGCTTTGAAACGAAAGCTGGTGCAGAGGGTGTAAACAGGGCGTATTTGTAAAAAATTACTTGCGCGTGTCATACTAGTAGCGCTATAGTAGTGAACCGCAAGGGAATTCTATGAAAAGGGCAAGATGCAAGAGGCTCTTGTGCGCGAGGGAGCACTTCAAAGTGAAGGAACTCATCGAAATTTTTGAAGAGTTGGGCATTGATTTGGGCCCCGCAAAACTAAAGCATGCGATTCTTGAGATCATGTGGAAAGAGAATGTAGCGGCTGAGGAAGCCAATGAGGCCTGGGCTGAGATCACAGAACGCCGTCAGCGTTAAAAGGCAGAAAAACAGAAGCAGCCTGAAAAAACGGCGTGCTCGCGTCAGAAAAGTGATGGACTTGGAGCTAGAGGCGCATCGGATAAGTTTCGAGAGAAATGAAGCATTATCCGTTCTGGATGAGACTAACGGTCGGCAGCCTAGAGACAGGCTGCGGCCCTTCGTGATCGCCGAATATATGGCGAAGTATTTGGCGGAGTTCGAGCGCGTCTGTCAGAGAAAGCGCATTGAGCGGAATGGCTGGGCACAGAAGTTGGTAGCCCTGCTTTACAGCGAAGCGTGTGACGTTGTCAAGCGCCTGTTGGACGGCGGGTTGGCGGACTACGATGAGCTGAAAGGCTTTTTACTGCTTAGATATAAATTGTCACCGGCGGACCCTGGCCAAATGTACCAGCACGAGAAGAATAGCACAAAATCCTTTTTCGATTTTCCATACCAATTTAAAGCCGACATTTTGGAATGGCTCAATTAATGTGGAAGGCTCGGACGATAATGACAGAGAGGTAGAGTGCGTAGCTGTGAAGCAGCCCTGCCAGTGCGGTACAGAGGAAGGTAGTCCGTACGTGGGAGATGTGACTGCTGCTCTAACAGTGGAAGATTCCCCGCATTCGCCAACTGAGAAAACCTCTCTACCTTCGGATAATGTATCCACAGCATCGCACGATGCAGTTACAGAGGTCGCGCCTATTGAGATTTACGCGGAGTTATCGGAAAGAGGATCTCCTAGCGTGACAAAAGTAGGAGTAGTTGCAGGGCATGGCAGAGAGCACGTCCGTCTGGACATTAATAAAAACGCCTCTGCCGACGCAAGCGAAGTAAACGAGGATTGCACACCCAGTTGTGCATCGCGCTCGGCAGAAATGCAGAAATCCGACACTTACGATCAACGGAAGCGGGCGTATGTAGAGTTTGCGGACGCTGATATATGCGTTAGTGCCTCTGGAGAGCGATGCGAAACGAGTCTCGTGCTTTAGCACCCCTCTGAGCTTAGTCACGTTTCAGAAAGCAGCTGCAGTAGCGGGAACATCGCGACTGAGTGCAGAGCCGACCCTTATCCGCAATCGGGTGAAACCCGTCAGGAGCATGACGACAGCTGCGTGCCAGCACTCACGTCAGGTGAAAACACTGGTTCGTCAGTGCCTGAAGAAGCCAAGGAGCTGGACGACAGTGGAGAACAGAACTTTCCAGACGACATAGGAGCGGTAGACGTCATTCCATCCGCGGACTATGAGGGTGAATGTGCACTCAGAGACTGTGAGGAGAAAAAGCGCCGTTTGGAGAATGGTAGGAAAGGCATCAAGGACAGACCTGAGGCAGGTAACACATGTGAATCAGCTGGCAGTCGGAATGATATTGTCAGAGCGCAGAAACCTAGGCAACGGAAGCAGCATTGACTTCCACAGGAGAAAATAAAAAGAAAGCACAAGAAAGAAAGCTGCGACCGGAAGGAAAGTAACAGCCAGTTCAGGAAAGTGAGTTATCACCACAAGGTGATAGACAAACAGGAAGAACAGTGCTGCCGCCGAAAGGAGAGGAAAGGCAAGCGCACGAGAGTTGCCACCGCAAGGTGAAAGGCAGGTATAAGAAAGAGTGGTGCCACCGAAAAGAGAGAAAGGGTAAGTGCGCAAAAACGGGTTGCCACCATAGGAACCATCAGCGTCACCGGCAAAATGACTGCAGCAAAGTCAGTCACGTTGTCAGTCCAGAGACTAGAGTCAGAACCGGAGCCAAAGAAATGTTCGAGGCATCGCTACCGCGCTAAGCGAAGTGCATAAGTGTGCCGAGGCAGACTGATCGGGGCAGTAAGATAAACTGCAAAAAGAAAGCATACAAGCAATCACGCGGGTAAGAGTGTCAAGGGATGAAACCACGATGCAATAGATCGCTGCCAGGTAGGTGAAAAATTAAGGAGCGGGACAAGGGTTAATCTTGCCGCCAGTACACAGAGAGTATGACGCGCAAAGGCACGTACTCTCACGTAGGCTCTCGTTTTCCGCTGCAGTCACGGGAGAAACCACGGTCCCATAGAAAGCGGCACGCGCGCAGAAAAAAACGCGGATATGGCTCGCAAAGCGAATAATTGTACGGGGTCGTAATGACAGGGGCAAGAAAACTTGCAAGAAGAAGCCGCCTAAGCCCTCTACGAAGCATAGGTATCGCGATGGAAAGCCGCGAGTTGAGATAACGCCATTTAGTAGGCGTAAAATCAAAAGGCCGGGTAGATGCGGACTTCGTATCGCGCGAACCGGCAAAAGGGTGCGCGAGAAATTGATGGCACCATTTAGTAGGTCTCACTTGCCACCAGGAACAAAGGAAAAAAAAGAATGGTCCCATCGGAGGAGTAGCGCACTCTCATTGGAAAGTCGCGACTGGCGCGCCAAGCGCAAAGAACGGGAAAAGTCGTCGGTAGGAGGAAGCAAATCGTTCTCGCACTGTACCGCTCGTGGAAACTGGAAGGACAAGTACAGAGAGAGAGAAAAAAACGCAGCCACAGTGAAAGAGGCAGAGCCATTAGCTTCCGCGGTAGCTGGTGTTCTTAACTAGAAGCGAGGTAAACGCGAACGCAGACGTATTAAGCCGTGCGTTCTAAAAAGGCTGCCTTTGACCGGCTCGTGACTTACATTTTGTGACTTCGCGAACAGTTGTCAAGTTGGCTTGTAAATCGGGGCAAAATTGATATCCTCATTTTGTGGCCTCAGCTGAGTTTTCCTACCCGCGTGATCTCAAGGGACCAAATATATTTTGCATTCATTTCATTCCGTGTGTTACATGTGTTTGGCGTTTTGAGTTAATGCTTTAGAGTTCTGGTATCCTACATGTGTCTCTTGTTGAAGAGGAAACAAAAAGGGGACAGAAATATAGCTAGCAGAGCTTTCTGATCTTGACGTCTGGTGTTTTGACGGGTGGCAGAGTGCACTCGCTCGTGTTGCCTGTTGTAGGTCGGTTCTTGGCAAGATGCAGAACGATCAAAGACCAGTACTGAGAAGCAACCTCTACAGAAGGACCCAGCGAAGCTGGTCCAGACATCTGAGCGACAAGGCGGCGGAGCAGTGATCCTGTCCTGACGAGCGGGACCTGTTCACGGAAAGGAGCCTGGAGCTGCTTGTGGCTGAACACCAGACGAGAACTTGGAGGAGCCTGGTGTTCGAGTGCGCCCCGCATCCGAGCCACGCGGAAGCAGCTCGTCTCCGTGGCGCATTGTCTGGCGGTGGTGCTGCTGTTGTGCTCAAGCCCACATTCCGCTGGCCTCTCTGGAAACCAGCGCCGTGCGCCCGCCGTCGCGCAAAGCAAGCCCAGACTCTCATCGGACATGTCGCGGCTTGCAGCATGAATCATCCTGGCTCGCCGGCGCAGACTCCTCCTCGTTCTCCTCACTGTCGGTTCAAGACTCCTACAACGCTTAGCCGGCCGCCCTTTACAGTCTGCAAACCTTCAACGGCCGAGCCCGCTCGACCATTCGTCCAGTTTGAACGGTGCCCTGTGCCGTGACCTGATTGGAGGATTTGAACGGCTGCCTGCCGCAACGGTCACCGGCGGCTATAAAAAGGGAGCCGCGCTGAGCCCGAGCAGCGGGGCTACGGCCGTGTATCTGTTTTTTCAGCCAGCGTCCGCTCCGGCGGACGTGGTTGTTGCGACGCGCGTCTTTACTCTCTCTTTTTGTCTTTCCTCTTATCTTTCAACTCTCTTCTATCTGCACGTGGCAGCGGTGGTGGCTCGGCTTGAGCCAGTTAGCAGGCCCGTGCACTTTTCCTTTTCATTCTTCTCTCAGTCGCAGCCAACCAACTAACCAGCCCGAGCAGCAGACGGACAGCAGACTAGCCATCACGCCGGAGCCACGCTCCCCCGAGGCCGCCCTACTTCTTTGTGCTAGCCCGTTGTGCTCTCGGCCCTTCTACATACTGTACATAAACGTGCTTTGACTCACCGTCGCCTCGACCGTTTCTTGGCTCAGCTCTGCGCAACAGAGGCAGCAGGCTGAGATGCTCCAGTCCAAGCTATGGTGACCAGGCTCGGAGGACCAGTTCCAACAGTGTTCAGCGGCGGTGCGATCCAGTTATAGTCTTTCCTTTCTTCAAATCCAAAAGAGGGTGTAGACTACGAACAAGGCAAGGCGGTGGAAACGGAACTGTCTATCATATTTGCGGTCTAAACAGTGGCTTGATTCTAAGGAAAGGAAACGCTAAAAACTGGTTCACTTTGTAGGTGGACACTATAATCGCTAAGTGAGAAATAACTTCAGTAATTTGGTTTCGGCTGGTTGGTTCATAGCTGTAGTTAATGTTACCTTATTGATTGGTTAACGTGTATACAGGAGTGAACGATGAGTGGCTACTTGGTAGGACATGATTACAGAACAAACTGAGCAGGGCACAGGACAGAGGAGAGAAGCAAACAGGACGAGGAGCTTGTCCTCTTTGCTTCTCTCCTTTGTCCTGTCCCGTGCTCAGTTTATGATTGTATACAGGTCGGCGAATACAAGGAAAGGCATCGGACATGCGAAATTCATATATATGCTATGCTATCACGAGCCTACAAATAATAAGATGCACAGTAAATAACTTTCGTTTTTCTTTTTCCGGCCACCATGCTGTTGAATTCTTTTGTTTCAATGTGATACATAAACAGATACATTTATGTAAAACCGCTTCCCGTAATCTGTGATTTTGTGCTTATATTTAGCTTTTATCTAGCTCGTGTATCAAGATGTACTTCTCATCAAGTAATAATGGGAAATACTTCCGAGGTTTGAGCGATAAACCACTGCCACGCCTACGACCTCTCTCCCGACGAAATGCTTGATAAACATTGCACTACATTTCCATGCTCTGAACGCACGGTAGATATGGTGTAACTATTTACTTTAGAGGGTCAGTGTATCGATGAACATACTGCGGCTGCGGAAATAAACGTTTCAGTCGTCGATAAAGATATTTCATGAATGCATGAATTAAATATTGCTGATAGTTATCGCAAAAGCCGCTGTGGTGGAACGGGGGTTTTGGTACTCCGCTGCTGGCTAGAAAGATACGGTTTCGGTCCCGGGCCACAGTGTATGTACTACGATGGAGGCGAAAGGCCATGCGTGCGTGCGTGCGTGCGTGCGCGCGCGTGTGTGTGCGTGTGCGTGTGCGTGTGCGCGTGCGCGTGTGCGTGTGCGTGTGCGTGTGCGTGTGCGTGTGCGTGCGTGCGTGCGTGCGTGCGTGTGCGTGCGTGCGTGCGTGCGTGCGTGCGTGCGTGTGTGTGTGTGTGTGTGTGCGTGCGTGCGTGCGTGCGTGCGCGCGCAAAAACTACACAGCATCTAGGTAGGCGCTACATGGCACAAACTCGACAGCAAACATAACTGAACTAAAAGGCCGGGAAGTATATACTGCGCATCAGGAGAGGAAAGCAATCCGGTAAAAAGTTCAATCCTTAGTAAATGTTCGTTACCTGCAGCAAAATCTTCCACGATACTTTTTTTTCAACACGGTATTTATTACAATGATAAATACCTTCGACCTTTGAAGCTGAATAAGAGAGTGTCTACTGAATGCACAGTTCTTAAAAATGTATCCTCGAGATATTATTATGGCCCACATGAGTAATTATTAGCACCTTTATGACAGATGTCGTATTCAAGCGAGTACCAAATTTCCTCCGTTTCCGGAAAATTTCTTCCGTTCTTGGCGTGTAGGAGAAGCGCCATCTTGCTGGAGCCACTGAAAATCCCTCTCGCAATATATGGGGCTGGCCCTGCAGATGATGCAGGTGGCGGTCCCCGCACAGCTTCCGCCTCCGCGTGAGCACGAGGTAAGAAAGGCTAGGCGGGCGGCCGAGATGCTCGACGAACGAGAGGAGCGTCTCGCGAAAGAGACGCCGCCAAGCTGCTGAACGACAACGCAGACGTGTCACTACCGAAATGCTAGCAGACGAAACTGATTTCAATATTGCCACGCGCCTAACGCTGAGTCGAAGACGACGACGAAGCGGCGGTGGGCTCTCGTGGCGCGCTGTTCTGTTCTGTGTCGTGGAAGCTGGCTCCATAATTAAAAGAAGGCTCCCGGTCTTGGGTTCTTCCCGACGTCTACCTTCACGGCTCCTCTGGTCGTGACACTGGTGGAGGTGCGGCCGATGCTCCCTACTCCTGAGGACGACTCGACGCGTCCGCCTCTTGTGACCACCCCTGTCCATCGTGCCAGCCGGAGGATCCGCGGCCTGTCCCCCGAGGCCCTTCCTATTGTCAACGCGCCTTCAACTACCACTCCACTCATGGCGACGCCACTGCCCGCCCTGCCTACGACTGTCCCTGCAGCCAGCCCCACCTATCTCACCCTTCAGACTCCACGCACGCCTAAGCCCTTTCACGGCGACCTGTTTGAAGATGCCGAAGACTGGTTGGCTCAATACGAACGGGTCTCGACCTTTAACTGCTGGGACGACGCTACAAAGCTGCGTAACGTTTACTTCAGCCTTGAAGACTCTGCACGAACGTGGTTCGAAAACCATGAGACTACTTTCTCTACGTGGCCGGACTTCCGACGTCAGCTCCTGAGTACGTACGCCAACAGCGACCGCCGGGAGAGCGCAGAGCGTGCACTGTCCTCTCGAATTCAGCTTCCAAATGAGGGCGTTGCCATGTACGTCGAGGATGTGAAGCGTCTTTGCGATCGCGCCGATCCGGCCATGCCTGAAGAAAAAAAGCTGCGGCACCTGATGCGCGGCGTATAAGACCAGCTCTTTTCCGGCCTCTTGCGGAACCCGCCCAACACCGTCGCGGAGTTCCTGGCCGACGCCGTGCACATGGAGAAATTGCTGCGGCAAAGATCCCATCAGTACGACCGGGAACTGCGCCAAACGTCGACTCTATCAACGTTGGACCGGTTCGACCATGATCCCAGGACGAATCCGGACTCCCTTCGCGAACTCATCCGTTCCGTGGTCCGCGAGGAGCTGCAGCACCTTCAAGCCACCGTTGCCCCTCGCGTCGATTCCGTCGCCAGCGTCATCCGCGAGGAAGTCCGACAGGCACTCAGGGCACAAGACGCTGCAGCTGTGCCGGCGCCGCAACCGACCCCATACGATCCCGCGCCGTACGCGACTCCTCTCCAGCCACTCACGTACGCGGACGTCGTGCGCCGCGCGGCCCCATCTCCTGGGCCTTCGCCTTACGCCGCACCATTGGTCGCGGTGCACTCTGCCCAGCCGACTCCTTACTGGGCGGATCGGCGCCAGGCACCGCGGAAGACTGACCTCTGGCGCACTCCGGATCAACGCCCGCTCTGCTACCACTGTGGTGAGGCCGGCCATCTCTACCGGCGGTGCCCCTATCGCGAAATGGGACTACGCGGTTTTTCTGTCGACAGCCCCCGTCCACGCCCTGGAGAGCGCCCTCAAGACATCGCCGAGTATGTCACCCGCCAGCGTAGTTCACCATCTCCTCCGCGCCGCGAGTCGCGATCGCCCTCTCCACGCCGGTCTTCGCCCTCTGGGTCCCGTTTCGCCTCGGGACAACGTGGCTCCTCGAGCCCTCGTCGGGAAAACTAGCTCCGCGGCCTTTGGAGGCGAGGCCGCCGAACGCCGTTCCGACGCAAAGCTTCCACCGCCGCAGCAACTGAATCGCCCCGACATCGCACGCTGCATCGCTGCACAGTTTTCCCCGACGCGCCTTTCGTATCGCCGCGATGCCGCAACCCCAATCGCCGACCCGCTGCCGCCGCCGCACCGACCCAATCGCCCCGACGCCGAACGCCGCATCGCCGAAGAGTTTCCCCCAACGCGCCGCTTGAATCGCTCCGACAGCGCAACCCCAGTCGCCGACCAGGTTCCGCCGCCGCACCGACTGAATCCTCCACAACAGCCATCGACGGGCCGTGCTGAAGGCAGGGTCTCCTTGGATATCCCTGTTCTCGTCGACACAAAGGAGGTCAGCGCGTTGGTTGATACGGGCGCAGATTACTCTATCCTTAGCGGACGGCTTGCGACGGCCCTGAAAAAAGTGACGACACCCTGGGACGGTCCCGACATACGCACGGCTGGCGGACATCTTGTCGCACCACTCGGCATGTGTGCGGCCCGGGTTACGGTTCGAGGCAGCACATTCGTTGCCACTTTTCTCGTTCTCCGCGAATGTTCTCGCGATGTCATCTTTGGCATCGACTTTCTTCGCGAGCACGGTGCGATCATAGACCTCCCGAACCGCTTGGTGACGTTTTCTACCGCAATGGCCACAGAAGAGCCTGCGCACCAGGGTTCTCGGTCCGCCCTGCGAGTCGCCGACGATAACGTTACGGTGCCACCACGTGCCAGCATTCTCACGAGAGTTACCTGCGACGAGCCACATAGGGGACTCCGGGTTGTCGAGCCTAATGTCTCCCTCGTACTCACTAAGGGGGTTGCGGTGGCACGGGGCCTTGGATCCTTTCATGACGGTTGTACAGAGGTCCTTGTCACCAACTTCTGCAACGAACATCGACATCTGTTCCGTGGCACAGCCATCGCTTACGTCGACCATGTTCAGGAAGTGGCCGAATGCTTTGCTTGCGCGGAGGACACACCTGGAGCTGACGCCGAAGCGGTCACCAGCGTAGACATAAATCCTGGCCTTCCAACCACTGAAAAGAGGCAACTCCAGGACCTCTTGCGGGAGTTTGGTGCGTGTTTCACGTCGTCGTCCAAAGTGCGCCAAACGTCGATAGTTAAACACCGCATTATCACGCATGAAGGAGCCCGACCAATCCATCAGCAGCCCTATCGTGTGTCCCCTCGTGAGCGAGATGCTATTCAAGCACAGGTCGAAGAGATGCTCACAGACGGCGTCATCCAACCGTCAAGCAGTCCGTGGTCGTCTCCTGTCGTCCTCGTGAAAAAGAAAGACGGGACACTACGGTTCTGCGTCGACTACAGGAAGCTGAACAGTGTGACCAAGAAAGACGTGTACCCGCTCCCGCGTATCGACGACTCCCTCGACCGACTTCGTCAAGCCAAGTACTTCTCTTCGGTCGAGGGAGTCGTCGATACGCGGGAGCGGGTACACGTCTTTCTTGGTCACACTGTTCAGCTTCCTGTAGTCGACGCAGAACCGTATATCCTGGCCTCGCTGAGGTAAGCCACTGCCAATTTTCTAAGTGATTGTGTAAAAGTCGTAGATGAAACGCCCTCCTTACTTGCCGCAGACTTCGAAATATTCCAAAGGCCGTTCCATCAGTTTCATAGGAAGGAACTAGCCTGCCTAGTAATAATGGCAGTCGATGCAACTATGGCCAAGTGGCGGGAGCCATCGGCGCTCTCATCAGTGTCCGGTTTTGTATTCAGAATTCTTGAAACCTGTTCTTGGTATCAAGATTGCATGCCTGGGACGTCTTAAGGAAATAAACATTTAGACATATGACGTAGGCTCTACGCCGCAAGGCATCCACCAAGGAAAGTCATCATGCAACTAGCGATTGAAATTCTGTGCTGCGAGCCAGCGTTACCACCAGGGCCAAGGGAAACGTAAAGTTGCAGCGAAACAACTTTAGAAGCCCCCACATCAAAAAATTGGTGGCCCGCACAGAATGTTAGTGTCCCCTCGCTCACCACCAGGAAATTAAATCGCCAGCATAGATGTTCAAGTTACGTCATCACAGCGTAGGCTTTTAGCCATGAAGGAAGGCAAGAGTTATGGAGAGGACGGCGCGTTACAATTTTTGAAGCCCTGTGGGCGGCACCATGCCTTTTACTCAACCCGCCTGGGTAAGGCTTTTTTCGGGATATTAAAGAAGGAACCTTCTCCGTGCATGCGCGGTGTTCACATTCTGACTGAGAAAAGGAGATCTTTCTTTTTTAACCTACACCACTCGCCCATTACGAACGCTCGAAGAGGCCTGATAGCGTTAAGGGCTTCGACAGCGGCGACCCCGGCGTCGGCGGAGTTAGTGTATCAAAAAAAAGGAAGTGGGTTGACTGCCAAAGTGACGTGACCTTGTGACGTCATCACAACCTGCCAATAGTTGCAGATGCCACCTCCGCACTGGATTTTGAGCAAACTTGCCTACGCGGTGGGTAGCGGTTCATGGTTGGTCACGAGAGGTTGCTCAGGAAGAACACCGCTTGACCACTGCACTGTGCCAGGAGTGGCATGAAGTCTCCTCAAGATCTATAAATGTTACGTAGAGAATGACCAATTAGGCAAATCTGGGCTTCTATCCAGAAAGAAGGCAACAAACAAGGATTGCTTGCACGAGTGGAATCTCTCTGTTATCGAATCTTACTCTTATGGGGCATCTGAAACGCCTTCCGAAGAGATCAGAGAAATTATCTCAAGCTCTGCGTTGTGTTGTCATGAACGCCTGATCCAAATAATGCACTTGTGCACGCAGCAGCGAATCCACAACCAAGCGCGAAAGTTGGCGAGTCCTTTTAGGCGACTTTTTCATGCTCGCAGTCCCCTCCGTCGCTCGTACCTGCATGTACCAGTTCCGAGATGCCTATTGGTTAGATTCTTTCAGACGTCAGGCATCTACAATGGTCGCAGCCAGTAAGTCGCGCAGCTTCGGAGAGTCAGGAAGCTGCGCCCGTGGGGGTTGGGCCCGCGGAGGAGCGCTGGCCTTCCAGGATGCAAAGTGTGAAGAGAGGAGAGGTAAATGCCTGAAGATGATGAGACTCAATTTTTGACTAAAGACAACTCCACTACTACAAAGCGCATTAAAGAAAATTGTTCCTGGAAAATATTCGTGAAGCGGCGTCCGTTAACGTCCCACGCATACCGTAACTTCATTATAGCCTCTTTCAAAGCCCTTTCAAGAATAGGCTAAGCGGTATGAGATAGTGAAACAAAGAACGGTGTCCGTGTCTGGGAAGTCATACGCAATGAGGACCCCAGGATGGTGACGCTAGTTCGTCATACTGCGAAGGCGGAGCTTAAGTGACCCCTCACGTTTTTTTTTTGCGTCCAGCACTCCTCCCCTACTCTTCCTAGAGTTAGAAAATGCCGCCGTTCTTTAAAATTTGACGCCGGAGCATCATCCATCGCACTTTCTCTTCGCCCGCCTCACTAGTCAGAGCTTTTCTGAGCGACGATTGGCCCCTGTGCCCGTCGCCCACTACACTGCAGCGCGCCATAGGGCAGGACGCCCTGTTTGCACGTTTTTTTTTCTCTTTTCCGGGCGCCATTTGCATGCTTGGTGGCAGTATACCGCTGCTGCGGGTAGAGCTTCTCTCTGATTCGGGTTGTCGCTTGCGCTACGCGGGTCGGTGTTTTACTAAGTGGCGTTTACGTTACGCAACTTCGCTCCTTGGGACTTCGCTCCTTGGGGTTTGTTTACAGCCGGTACTGTCAGTGCTGAATATCATCTCCGCTGCTCGTACAGATACAGCGCATGGGTTCAATCAGCCTGTTCTCTCAGCAGACGGAGCTTTAAAAGTCTACTGTCCCGCAGTGGTGACGGCATTCTGGCGAGCAGGAACGCAGCGAAAAAGCTTCCAAACATATGGGGCAGACCTGCGCCCAAAAGCACTGAATGACGCGGCGGCGGCGGAAGCAACAAGCGTGCTCGGCGGTCGTCGAACAGAATGCCTGCAGTTGACTGCGCTCATTTAAACCTGGCAAGGAACCTTCGAGATAAGGAACAAAAAGCAACTACAACAATCTGGAAGCAGTTCAGTGCGCGTCGGAACGATCAATCGAGATGAGCGTGGTCGCATCTTGCGTCGCAAACGATACGATGATGCCGCTTGCCAGCGGCTTTGAGCTTGAACAAGTAGTGCAATGGTGCGGGGCATTCTCTCAAATAAGCATCAGCTCGATGCTTTACAGCATAAAAAGGAATAGAGAAAAAATATTCGGTGTGGTTTAGCTCTGGCTAAGCCTGGTCAGTGGCGTTAGCTGCGACGCTTTTCGAGTCGCGCAGCGCCCAAGGTCAATAGAAATAGGTCGCGAAGCCGGAGCTCGAATGCGGTCCAGAACCAAGTGCTAGCGACATCAAATTAGTGGAACTAAAGCGCCAAAATGAAATGAGTGGACAGACACGACTAGAAGAGGAAAATAATTAGGACATATTTTGTGTTTCAAAAGTATTCAAAAACAATTGCAGTGATTGCTTTTTAAAATGTTTGTGTGCATTTTGTTAGAAAGTATAGTGCTTGCTTTGTAAAAATTTTGATGACGGCGTTCGCTCAGAGCAGAGGCAATGGCAGCGGGACGATGCCAAGGTTGACGGTGCTCTGATGGCATACCCTTGTCATATCTTTTGACCATTCTGCTTGCTTTCGTTTGAAACTCGATTCTGCTAGCCCTACTTTTTCCTCGTACTTGTTGCTCGAGTTCTTGGTGTGCATCGTTCGTGTACGTTTCCGCGTTTCCCTTTTTCCAGCGCTTCTGTGTAGTTTCGTTCGGTTGGGTGCGGTTCTGTCGGTTTTGCCCCAAAAGGGCATCGTCTGTGGCCATGGGGCCCCCATACGCAAAAAAGAGGTGTGCAGTTGCACGATGTGCGAGCGATAACCTGTCTGGCGGCGTCACATTTCATCGCTTTCCCAAGAACGTGAGGCGAGGACGAAGGAAAAACGCACAACGAGAACTGACTACCTAAAGATAGCGTTGGTGGTCGGCACTCGTCGTGTCTTCTTTCTTCGTTCTCGTGTCGGGTGTCGCGCTGAAGCGTCGCGGCGTTCAGCAGTTTATTTTTCCCGCCAAGCAGCACGTGACGCTGACGTCACGAATATGACGTCAATAAAACACGTGACTTCGACGTCGCGTTTTTGTTTTAATTATGACGTCACTTTTTAGCTGTCCACGCATTTCGAAGATGGCGCTGGCTGTGCACCATAAGCCGCCATGTTTTGAACGTATGGGTTTCTATGCAGCCTACGCTACCATAGTACATCTACCTTGCAGCGCCTTCTGCTCTCTCTCGAGCGCGTCTCTCTCGATGGCTCATCCCCCCGGGGATGAGCCATCTCCTCACCTTCTACCTTGGCGGAGAGCACGCATCTGGAGGGAGCGAGTGACTACGCGCGAGTCAGCGGCGTAGCGCCGACGACAGCGACATCACTTGACGGAGCTCGGCTGAAACGGTTGCTAGGCAACGGTTGCTCAAGGCGATTCCAGCCTACCGGCCACCGGCTACGCGACGAGGCCAAAACCTGGCGTATTGTTGCTAACGCAACAAAAAGGCAATAAACACACGCGAAAAAAATAGAGGACGCTTAAGCTTCGCCTTCAAGAGTGGAACGCGACAGCCTCTTGCAGCGCTTCCAGTGTATTACTCATGTGCGCATCAGCAGCTAAGGACACTTCACGAAGTCAGAGACCTCAACGCAATCACTAGATCCACTTGTATTGAGTTTGAACCAAAGAGTTTGGGAAATGTTCTGTTTACATGAACTACAAGAAAAAAAATCCTTCGTAGTGTGTTCTGCGCGTGCTCGGCTCGCAATCTGAAAGATGGGGGTATCTCCCCAAAATTCTTTTTTCCATCTGGAGGGCATCGTGTTACAACGCCGAATACGGCTTTTCTGCGACACCAGCTCGCTAACGCTGTCGCGTTAAAACAGACTGCAAATGCAGAGTGTCGATTGGCGTTCATAATGAGCCTTCGGGCGAACAACATGCACAAGTTCCGGGCGTGAACAGCGCCGCTGTGATGGTGGCGCTCCGTCGGGGAACACATCGTAGTCAAGCTCACCAAGTAGACGAATGCTCTTCTAAGGGCCGTAGCAGTGGCGCATAAGCTTTTCACATTGTCAGGGGTGGCGAATGGGCGTGCACACCTTTACACGGTCACACGGGTTGTATTCCGCTTGGCGTCGGCGCAGGTTGTGCCGTCGCGCGTCGGTGCGCTGTTGATGTTTTAAGGACCACCTCCGTGGGCCCATCTGAGGCGCACCAGCGCAGCGCCTACGCGTACCGGCGTACGGCGGAGCCTGTCTGCGCATGCGAGGCGTAGACACGAGCTCGTGTTGGCGCTTGGCAAATATCTGTCCATGGCAGATATTCGCGCCTCGCTCGCACCGAGCACAAACGGTGTCATCTGGGTGGTCTCTTGCACTGCGGTGTTGCAGGCGAAGACGACGCAGGGGAGGATGGCATCCCAGGGGTCTTCAGCGTCAACATATATGGCAAGCATGTCAGCAGTAGTTTTGTCCAGACGCTGCCTATCACCGTTGGTCTGGGAAAGGTACAGAGTAGTACGACGGTAGATTGTGTGGCTGTAGTTCAGAATGACATGGGTGACTTCTACCATAAATGTTGTTCCCCTAACCGTTATGAGAACTTCCGGGGCGGCTTGTCGCAAAAGGATCTTCTCAATGAAAAAAAAAGCTTTGCAATTTCAACCGCAGTACGAAGATCAGTTTTTCTTTAAGGTGTCGCTGATTTTGCTACGTTTACTCCTGAGGATATCACCCGCAGCAGTGATCAATTTCTGAATGTAAGCGGTGGAGGAAAAGGGCTTTGTTATACCGCATGAACACCTTGGACACTAGCTTGGACACCAGCTTCGATGGCAATTTTGATGCGCTCTATGAAGCGCCCGGCTTTTCTATTGGCAACAAGATAAGGCGCTGCACTGAAGCCGGCTGAAAAGGCGGAAAAATCATATGTGCGAGTCTTTTTTTGGCGACATCAGACGCGGCTATTGGTGTGGAACCATTCCAAAGGCGGTTCAATTCGTCGACCAAAAGCTGATAGAGCTCCTAGCGTCGTCCTTCAGTAGTCACACATTTGGCATTCAGTCGAGTAATTGCAACGCATACCAGCAGAAGTTCGTGTTCGTCACAGAGATGGCCAAACCTGTAGCGTAGACATAAAGCAAAAAAAGGTCTGTTTCTAGACTTCAAATAATGACAATATTGCGTACATGGCATCAAGTACGTGATCTTTTGAGGTTTTTTTTTTCGCAGCAATAAAAACCACTGAAAGACGAACTTTTTTTCATTGCAGAAAAAACTACACCATGCGCTGTCTCACGTTGTATTCTGCACAGTGTCTTACCGCTCCTGGATGTCGCTCAGAAGCGCGTCGGTAAAGGGTGTGCAGAAGTGGAGACCCTTCATGCGCAGATGTTCGATGCAGAGCTGCAGTACACTGACTGTGGGTAGCAAGCAGCCCTTAAACATTCTCATCATTCTGGACGATGTCAGTCGCCGAAGCTAACTAAGGTCTTCATTACCTGCGTACATGGCGAAAGAAATATTTGTTCGCGTCCTACACTTGATTGAAGTTATTGTAGTGTATAAGCGCAATATATGCGAAACAGAACGCTGGACGAGCCGACTATTTACTTACAAAAATAGTTGACAGGGGATTTTGGTGGGTGGTTACCGGAACCTTAGGGAAATAATATTACAGGGTGTGAAGAAACTGCTGCCTGTTGGCAAGCTACGCAAAAAGGATTGGACACGGAGTCAGCTCTGCGGGCACGCAAACATTTTAAGGACGCGACAATCGAGAGACGGGAAGAGAAAAGAGCAAAACGCGCAGAGCAACAGTCACGCACTCAATACCGACTCCCTCGAAAGGCCTAAAACGTACAGAAAACACCTCACAGTTTGAAGTTGAATCAGCAGCACGGCTTAGGGACGTGGCGTTGATCCTATAGTGCTCGGTGACCCAGCAGCTTCTCGACGGTCCTGTCACACAGCGACGAGATAGTTCTGGCCTGGCTGGCTGGTGGCACGGTCGGGCTGCCTTTTGGGGCTTCGACCACGGGTATTCGTGGAGAAGTGTTTGCGGGCCCGTATCACATCTTGTGGGCATGCCCTGCCAATCCTGCTTTCCCACCCCACCCCCACACCACTCGAGAGGACTTGGAGGCTGCCCTGCTCGGCTACTCAACTCTAAAGCACCAATGAGCCCTGGTGACAAAATCCCAGGCCGCCGCTTAAGCAACAGGGGTCCCGCACTAGGGACCCCTCCTAGTGATTGGGAGGGTGGGGCCCTTTGGGCCCGATCCAAGCAATACCTTATTTGTAGTGAGTACAAACAATGGTTTTACACCACCAACACCACCAGGTAGTCCAGCATAGTTCGGGCGCCTCCATTGTTTGACGCCAAAATTTAACTGCCTCTACCTGGCTGCATGGGCTTGCTCCCTTGAGAAGCGCTCTTCTTCGATACTCTTATCCTGCCTATCCTTTCCGCACCGGGGGTACGGTTGTTCTTCGGCCAACCTGGATGATTCACCACGTAAGGCGTGGTACAGGGCGTTGCTGTCCTACCCTTAGACTAAGCTCAAACCTGGCTCGTGCAGTCTTCTACTTAAATACAAGAGAAAGATATATTTAGGCTTGTTCAACGAAACATATAATTCTAGGCTTTCAGTTTCATTAAAGGATATCAGAATAACCCAGTAAAATTTTCTTCACCTCGCTGTACTCCTTCCCGACCTGCAGTTCCTGTGGGAGCTGGAACGGTGGTAATCGTAGATCCCTGCAATGGCCAACGAATCTTTTTCCTGCTGCATCTCTGTTAGGGACACATTCCAGGGAGTCAAAGAACGAGGTCCATCATGTGACAACAGGTTTCAAAAGTGACCGTCCGCAATAGTTCATAGCATTTTCTGAAATTCACAGTCGTTTCTGCTTCGGAACTTGTGATTTTTTTGTAGCGCAGAATAAAGCGAGGACCCTGTTACGCGAGCTCCTTGTTTTCTTATTGCGGTGCTATAAATACACTCCGCAAAGGAAATATTGTCGCCAGATATCGTCGAAGTCGCTCTTACCACCTCGTAACAATCGGTTCTCACGTTTTCTTCAACTTGACCTTAATGTTATTGTTGCCTCAGTGACATTGGCACATACACACGGCGGGGGATTCTCCATTTCATGTTGTTGTTGTTGTTGTTGTCCTCTAAATAATGGCTCGTACCCACTGCGGGGGATTGACCAAGACACAGGCGGCAACTGATAGGTACTCATAATGATAAAGAAGTAAATAAATGAGGGGGAAAAATAATGGTTATACGGATAATAATAGCTAGAATCCAGAGGAGTCATCACATCTTCCTCGTCAAAAGCTGGCAGGTTGGCACCAATACTGCAATGAATTCGCAATGCTTGGAGCCTGTACTTCCGAAATGGCTGCAAATAGTCGACAAGAAAGTTGACGACGAGCTTGTGGAGCTCGGGCTGAGGCACAGTTTTGTTGTTCCCCAGCGATATCGTTCCCCCTGAGATCAAAAATAAAAAAAAGGTTGTTAGTTAAATTTTTTATGGCTCTAATGTTGAACCATGTCAGGTATCTTGGGCAAAGGTCTGAAGGCCAAAGGCTTTCATCATTAGCCGCATAATAGAGCCATGACGACCGTGAAATGCGAGCACAAGGTTTATTCTTGTGGTAGAGAAGCTTCCTAAGTACATTGATTCATTTCGCTCCAGCCGAACGCTATGGCCTTAGGACTTTTGACCAAAACTATGCATAATGCCACCTTTGCTGTGCAATCTAGCTCAATACAGTGCACCCACATGTCTTTTGCAGTTTTTAAAATAAAAAGCTGTCAAGGTTAAAAAATCACGCTGTTTAACCACGCTTTGTAAGCGCCAGGTTGTGGCATCCATGGCTTCCCGTGTCGACGGAAGGGAGGCTTCTATTCAGCATTACACTACATTCCGGTGTGGTAGCATTGTGATCCAAGGACACTGTCGCCACAACGGAAAGGAGGACGCAGCGTGCGGATGATGCGAGTTTCTGCCTCAACGTGTTCCATGTCCCGAATGAACATGTGCTCCGTGCATTGTCTCGGATCCAGGCAAATGGGTTCCGACACCCGGGCTTCAGAGCTAACGTAGAAAATGAAGCTGACTGAAATCTAAGTGCGCAGCCATGAACCGCCGTCTGACTTCAATAGGTTCCTCTCAGGCCTTTTTTGAATAAGGTGTCTGCTAAGGAATAGGACAGATGAATTATTCCTTCCTATGTGCATGGCTTCGTACACTTCACTGAAATGTTAAAAGGGGCTGAAACGTAATAGTACCGTTCCGTTGTTTAGTTCTCTTTCTCCAAAGTTCACATCTGGGTCGGTTCGAAATCCAGGATAGAATATATTTTCTGCATACGTGTCTGTCACCCTCGAAGTTTTTTTGGTTTGGTTAGGTTTGGTTTATGGGGTTTAACGTCCCAAAGCGACTAAGGGTATGAGAGACGCCGTAGTGGAGGGCGTATTAGCATGAAAAGCGGGAGAAAATTGTTTCCAAAAAAATTCTAGTAACCCACAAATGGAGATATGATTTACTGAGCGCAGCGTAGCCATGCAGTGTCGTGAAGCATACACTACATTTCAATCACGGCGCTTTGCGCATATTTGCGGACGCATACACAAATTGTGGGGAGTGATTGCCCCTGGCAGTTAACCCCTGGCAATTCTACTGGTAAATAGGTAATGTGAGGATTATGCAGCGAAATAACGTTTTTTAAAGCTGACCGAATGCCAGAAAAACAAAGTAAATTAGAAAACAAATCACTTAAATGTGGAAGCAGGTATGGCTAATCACATATTTTTTCTCGAAAGTATTTACTCAGCAATATACATACCGCAAAATACGTCGCAATTACAATATGAATGTTTCTAGATTCGTCTGCAACAAAGAAAGCGCTTGTAGGGGTAGCGTACTCCCACAAAAAAAACTGACTGCAATTCACAGCAAAACACCTGAAAGCGGTCAATTTATGACCGGTGGTTCTGCAACGTGCACTAATATCACACAGAAGGGCGTCCTTAATACAGTGTTATCAGAAAGTACACAGGAAAGTAGTAGGCATGCATTCACTTCCAAATTTATTCCATTAATATTTTCTAAAACGGCATTTGCCTAATTCGAAAGCACAATCGAAGAAATCGGCAGCGTGGCTTGATCCTGCTCGAGCAGTGGCGTGGCCGATTTCGCCCACGGCGTCCAGCGAGTTACTTTCGCTTCTTGGGTGCTGCACAGAAAAGAAGGAAAAGGAGTAGCAGTGTAGCCCAGCGTTATTTAAAACCCAGCTCTATGAGGCCTCTTTACCTCAAGGCATACAGTCCACGACGTTTCCATTTCGGACCTTTACATCCACAATGTGATCTCGCACGCCGTTGCGATGCTCTCAAGTTGGCGACATGATTTTTGTCAATAATTAGTGTCTGAGCTCTACTACTGAATAATACTGACATTAAAACCTCACTGCCGAAATGGAACAGTTGCAGTGAAATGGCAGACATCAGTTATCGCGTATCGACAAAGCCAGAAATTGCCAATTTCGAGAAAGCCATAGGTGCATTTTGTGCGCTTTTTCCTTTCCTTAATATTACCAGCGTAATGCAAAATTATGCTAAATGTTTGGCTGATTTATCCTGTGCTTTAACTGTTAGAGGTGAGGATATTACAGGAAGGGCACACAACACAACAAGTACTAAGATTGCTTGTCTCGTGTTCTCTATTTGGGTTCGTCTGCCAGTTGAGCTTTTGCCTTGTTGAGGTTGTGCCCTATCTCCACAAAATCTCACACAACCTCAAAAACGTTCCTCGGAGGCATAGAGTACCTGTTTTGTTCTCGGCTCCCAACAAGTTGGGAAAGCTTTGTTCGCGAATTTGCAGTGCAAAAAAGCGCGAGTGCCTGAAAAAGCATCAGAAGTCGTTCGTAAGGTGTTCCACTGGAGTGGTTTATTGCATTCCTTTGTCTTCTGGAAAGTTTTATGTAGGCCAAACTGCACGTTGTGTCAGCGACCGTGTCGGGGAACACGCTCTAAATTTAGAAAAGAAAGACGGTAAATACAAGAACCTTGTTGCACATGTAAGTAAATGTAGAGCATGTGTGGCCCAGTTTGAGGAGAGAAAGGTTCTTGGTAAAAGTAAAGACAGGACAGCACGGATAAGCCTCGAAGCCTACCACATACAGAAACTTGGCAGCGAGTGCATCAGCGAACCTTCTTTATTTCTGTTCCAGGCTGAGGTTCACTTTTTTAATGCAGCTACCTGTTGATTCGATGGGAAGATAAACGGAAGTGTTATGCCCTTGCCTACCCGCGCATGCGCTCGCGATTTGATGGCTCTGACACAACCCTTGCTTTTGCTTTTTGTCTTCTTTTTCGTCACAATCTCTCGGCCTATAAAAGGTGTGGCTTTCGACGAATAAATCCAGTTGACAGTTAGCGCTTGTGTGTGTTTCGTCTCTCATGTCCGTGTCTTTGTTTGCGCTATAACATTTCTACTTCAAGATGAGCTACCAATTCGCCCAAAAGGAAGTTTTAATGAAGTTGAGCTTTACTCATCGTAAAACGGTGTCTAGACAACTTGAATGTTGTCTTGCCTTTTTTTTTAGGTTGATGCGCTATGAAGGCACCTTTAAATGGGGGAGAACAAGAACAAAGAGACGCAAAAAGGGAGAAAGCGTGGACGGATCTATCATCTTGGAGGCACGTGCGCGGATGCCTGACACGATGTCATTCCCAATCATTTCAACATCCCCATGCTACGAGGAAACCATGTGCAATCTTTCTTCTTTACTTTTGCAGAGATAGCCATTGCTTGGGGAAACTCAGCGGATGGGCGTGTGTTCACGTCACTACATCGGAGACTACAGAGGTTGAGACGGTGGCAAAGGAAAACTGAACAAGCCGCTGCTACGCAGGAACGAGAAGGAAGAAAGCGGGGCGAGGGGTTGAGGAGGAAAAAAATTGTATACCTCAGATGTTTCACGCAGATGAAACCGAGGCACAGACAGAAGGCGGGGTAGAATGGCTGTATGATCTCGCGACCGCTTGATATTTTTGGGGAAAAAAAAATCAAACAAACAAAAGCGCAAGGTTAGCTGCGGCGAATTCGACGTTAACGATGAGGAGTGAAGGAGGGTGCGTGCAGTGCGCTTGGACTGGTTTAGAAGTGTTGGCCTTGATCGGACATGATATCTACGGTTAGGAGGTGGGCAGCCGCTGCGCTCCCCGCAATATGGGCTTGGCTGCTACGGGGCGCCACCTGTCAGGGAGTGGAGGGGGGGGGGGGGGGGGGGGGGGGGGGTTGGCCAACAATGGAGGAAGAGGCAAAAACTCGGATTGAGAACAAATTGTTTGTTGCTGGAACCCCTCAGTGTAGGACCGCAATGGACTTGCCCGACAGCAGTACCATATAGTGACAAGCCATTGCAGCAGAAAATTGAAAATTAGTTTTTAGAAAAGGAATCGACACAGTAGCTGCCTCACTTCTCATTGACACACGAACCGCGTAGTGAGAACAGGATAAAGGAAGGAGCGAAAGAAGGAATTGAAAAAGAGGTGCAGCAGTCCGCAAGATATTGGACAGCCTGCAGATATTTAACGTACTGTGAGATCGCGTAACCAGAGCGCATTTCGCGCTTCGACTTCAGCGCAACGCTGCCACCAAAGGGGCTCAAGAGGCACGCGTCCTAGCCACTGTGACACCACGGCGGGTAATGAGGGCAGCAGAGAACGGGAAATCGAAGCAAGGTGCATAGTGACAGAGATCTGCAGCGGCCGAAAGCATAAGAGTGTAACCCGCCAGTCAATGTTAGGCGCAACTCCAAGCACCTGGTAGGTACAACGCTCGAGCCAAAACGGCACAAAGAGCAGCACAAAAGCTCCGCGTGCTACTCAACCAAAACACTCTGTTCTCGCGGCCGAAAGCTTGACAGTCATACCGCGGCAATTTCTCAATGGCACCAATTCGTGCCTAAAAGACGGAGTTCCTGGCCTCGTGCTTGGCTTGATTAGGGTGAATTCTTGGGAAATGGTCTTTTGATTCCCCTTGAGAAGGCGAGAACACCTTTTGATATAGCGCTCTTTGGCCCCAGATACTTTTTCCAATAAATATTCACAGAGTGATAAATAACTGAGTTTGTACTGTGCATTCATAACGCTGAGGCAAAACCAACCAAGAAAAATGGCACAATGTCGGATTCGCATTTCGTTGAGGAGGTTCGCAATCTCCACGGAGACGCTCGCTTACCGTTCCAAGGAAGTGGGGACAGCGGTCTAGTTAACTCGCTTAGCCACCACGTCGAGCTGTTGCGCGGATTGGGTTCAGTTTATTTGAGGTTCGGAGTAACTGTACTGCTCATATTAACCTTTTCGGCCCTGAATTTTTTTCTTTCAGTCGCATATTTTTTCGCTCCCTATTTTCAGAATCTCTAAGGCCCCATAACCACACAGTAAAAATTTAAAGCTCGTGGTTGAAGTATCAAGTGATTTACAGTTATGGTGTCGAAACCATAAATCAGGGCTAAGTGGGTGTAAAATGCGAAAGCGAATGCCTTCCTTACCGCAATTCAGGACAAAAAAAGTGAACAAATTTCTTTTTTATTCTGCAGTTTACAGAACTGTACGGAAGCTTTTTTTATTTTGTAAGGGAGAGATAGATCTTTGCAGTTGCCAGAGAATACGCCACTCCCCCTTTTTGCATTGCGTTTTGTATCATTTATCTTTGTTCTTGTCGCTGACGCTTATGTTCCAGCTGATAGTACGCCTCGTGAACATCAAACATGGTCAACATTTGCGCAGCCTTCCTCTTAGGCTACGGTAGACAAGATGAAGACTTTCCCCAAATCTGTAACGCCCTCTTAAATTGAGCTTCATAAACCGTTTCAGTAGCCCTTAGCGCAGCACCCACCAGATCTAAGTTCCCAGCTTGCGCGAGGCACAGTGCGTCATGCTTGCACCTGTTTTCAAACTAGCTGTCTACTATAAAAGAATTCATAAGCGAGAAGATAATCTGTCGTGCCTGAAATCTTCACCGAACGCTGTTGTGTACGGGCGACAAGAAATTCCCTCTCAGCCGCAGACTTATGCGGCCAGGTTATCACTCGGCCGAGGAGAAAGGGGAAGCTGCTTATGAGCATACCGAACATGCCTTCTCAAGAAATAGTAGACAAACACGCTACACTGTTCCTAGCTTCGTGCAGCATGTGATGCACGAGCATCGGTGCGCTAGCTTCTTGCAGCCCACTGCCGATTCTCACAGGCGGGGGTGAGCAGTATGAAAAAGGAATGAAAGCACAAGCTCAACCGTCTGTTAATTCTAACTGTTCCCTTGCTCCGGTTGCTGTTCGCCAACATCCGCACTGTCATTTCTAGGCTCTATCCGAACATTCACTTTCAACGATAGCGAAAATTACTCTTTTCGAGTTCATCAAAAAGCTAGTTTTAATAATTCGTCTATTTGAAGCGAGGAATATTTATGCCAGCAGTCCAACAAACTCATCAGTATAGTCCCCTCAGCAAAAAGACTAGCAGGACTTCCTCTTAAAAGATCATCTATCATTACCAAATCGTCACCGCTGGCAACCGTTGAGTCCTAGTGGTGTCAAAATTGCACATGTTAGGAACGTGTTGCAGGGCAGGCCCTACGCATTCAATACATGCGATGCGCATATGAGCTTGGAGAGGCGTTTCATAAAACGTTCAAAACTCTGCGCGGGAAAGAATGAATGGCTAGTGAGATATAGATCTACAATTTTGTTGCTGTTGCTCGGCTTCTTTACCCATGCCTACCATGCAGCTGCTTCTTCCTTAGACCACAAAGCTTAATTTTGAATGCGTGAACAGCGCGCCAAATTACAGCAGGGCTCCCGGAGGAACTATCCTGTTTAAAATGAAGAGCATTTTCGTCTGTTACTGAGGCGCGAGCGCAATATTTGTGTTGAGGTGTCATTTGACGCCACCAGGGTCGAAAGGGTAAAAGTAAACTATTCAAAGTTAGGCAAAGACGGCGTGCATTTTTTTATAAGAGTGCGATATGAGCGTCAGCGCCTTCAAAGCAGACATGACGGCGCTTTCCGAGCTCTCCAACGTAGTCAGGTGCGCGCTACCGAGGGCATCGCTGTCAAAAGGCTGATTTAGGGGCACGATATAACTAATCGCGTATGAAGCGTTTACAGCAACTGGTGGTAGGTCGCCTTGCTCGGCATCGCCTTCGTGAAATTCCTGGCAATAAAGCGGAGGTCGTCAGTAGCGTACACTGGATTCTTCAGCGCATGCCTCACGGATGTCGGCGTCAACATCCGCAAAAAGAAAGTCATATCAGGCAATATCAGGTCCAGCTAGGTATGCATCCATGAAGCGTTCCCAGAAATCCACCTGCGTGGGATCACACTTGCTTTCGACCAGGTAATCTGTCACTACTGGGCCCAAGCACAAATTAAGGTAGCGCAACGGGCGCCGGTTAGCAGTGCAGAACGTGGACAGCTGATTGGGCAGCCAGCGTGCAATGTAACCGGAAGGGTTAGCAAGGCATACTACGTGGGGTGTATTAAAACTACTCAAATTGGTGCCATTAGTTCAGGGGTTCTCAAACTTTTTTTGCTTGGAGGAACCCCAAAAGCCTTCAATAAGTTCCAAGGAAACCCCCCCCCCCCCGCTTTCACTACCAGCAATGCTTGTGGAGTGCATTTTTGCAAAGAGAGAGTTGCAAAGGTTAAATGTTTATTGCACAGATTAATACAAATACTAATGTGATGGGTGGTACTGCTTCCCTTTTAAGAGCAAATCAAAGCGTGGATCAGTAGCACTCAGAGCCAGTCTGATATCAGCTGCCGGGTCAAGACGGCTCCTGTGCGTCTTCTTCAGATAAGCGAGGGCTGGAAATGCCTGTTCACATGCATATGTAGTTCAAAGGGAAGCAAAATGTCCACTGACCTTTCAAAGAGGCATGGAAACCGTGGAGCAGTCCCCATCCAAAATGTCACCAAGTCTTCACCATTAAATTTCTCTGAGAGCAGTGCTTGCCCTGAGCTCTAGAAACTCGTTCTCAATTTCAACACTGTCATTATTGAAAATTGTCACATCAACATGAAAAGGAGATACTAGCCATTTGACCGTTTCAACGTCTGGGATGTACCCAGCTAAGTGAGCCCTGAGAGTGCTCAGGTGTGCTGTGAACACAGACATATCAGCAGATGAGACTTCACAGCCACTAAGTCTTTTGAACGGACTAAAGTCACCTCTGCTCACGCGGCTCATCCAGCCCTGCAGTTTGCTTCAAAGTGCTTTGATTTGCTCAGAAGCACTAACTAAGGTGGTTTGTTGGCCTTGCGAGCTCTGGTTCAATCTGTTGAGATGCTCGAACATGTCTCCAAGATAGGCCAACCTTGCCATAAAAGAGCTCTGCATGAACGGCTCAACTAGTGCATTTTCTGAGAGAACGGTGGCCAGCTCATCTCGCAGGTCGAATACTCGGCTCAACACATTGCCGCGCGACAGCCAACGCACTTCTGTGTGTAGTAGCAGGTGTTCATGAGCTGCGCCCATTTCATTACAAAGTGCCTTGAAAAGACGAATGGCTTTCGGCTTTGCTTTGATGCAGTTCACAGTTTTCACAACATGGCTCATGACAGCCACGAGATCGGGGCTCAGTTCCTTCGAGGCAAGGGCTTCTCTGTGAGCCATACAGTGTGTGAAAACAGTGTTGGCATTTACTTGCTTAATTAAAGCTCTTAGCCCTTTCACGTGCCCCGTCATCAACTCCGCACCATCCGTGCACACGGCTACGCATTTGCCCCATAGGAGCCCCGTTTTACCAAAAAATTCGTTTAGCGCGTCAAATAAGTCCTTTCCTGTGGTAGTTGTCTTCAATTCAAGGCAACACAGAAACTCCTGCACAGTGGCGCCGTTGGAAATAAACCTTGAAAATGCCACCAGCTGCGGGTGCCGAGCAACGTCGCAACTCTCGTCCACGGCGACGGCAAATTTTGGAGAGCTTTTGGCACTATTAATTACTATCTCTTCCACATCCGATGCCATGTCGCGGATCCTCAGGCCAACAGTGTCGTTTGAGCATGGAATTTGCACTACTTTTTTCGATTGTTCTTCTCCAAGCACAGTCTCACCACATCCTGAATACAAGGCATGATGAGGTCTTCGCCGATAGTGTGCGGTTTCAGTTGCTTGGCGATTCTGTAGCTGAGGAAGTACGACGCCTTTGTTTTGCCGAGAGATGGTGCCGATTTCTGCAACAAGATACGCTAGTGTCAGAAACACGACTTCTCTATCGTAGTTAACAAATTTTCTTACCTGGTGGTGAGAGTCCAGTTTTTGCGCATCGAACAGTTGCTTTCTTCTTTCGAAATACTCGACTGGCCTGTCCTTGAAGGCCGGGTGCTTTGCAGCCAGGTGACGCGACAGCTTGGCCGGATTCATCGAGCTGTTAGCCAAAACCTCCCAGAATATAACACATTGCGGATTTCCTGCACTCTGCGTAAGGCCGTATGCAAGATAGCTGCTATCGTACAATTTCCCTTTTGCTTTCTGGCTCATGATGCTAGGGTGAAAGTACTGCGTGTTAAGATCCAGCGGCTGCCTCGGCGGCATAACGAGCTTCGTTTTGCTTGTCTAGGCTTGGCTTGGCTTCGCGATGGCGGCGCGGGTAGTGCCATCTGGCGACGACAAACAGAAGTGTCTATAAAAACGCATGGCCTCCGAGATTTCGTCCGCGCGCGGGTTTTAGAAACACGCGCCAAGACGTGATCTCGGAGGCCACGGAAAACGGGCAGGCGTGTGAATTAGATCGTATGCAAAAAGACGTCCGCTGTCGACGGTTGCTAACGCGGGCGTGACTCGCAAGTATGTTTTTGAGGCTACGAAGAGTAAAAATTAGCTTTAACGAACCAAGCGCTGTTTGGTTCGCGTGCGTACACTAAAAATGAACCGGAAACGGGGATCGGCCGGTGAGGGCTCTCGCGGAACACAAGAAGAAAGCCCGCGGAACCCAGTTTGCGAACCCTGCATTAGTTCATTACCGACAATGTAGCTTCGCATTCAACGCTCCTCCTTTATCACGCGCACCGATATTGTGATTCCACTAGTAAAGCTTTTTGACGGGCTAGTTGGTACATATTCATATTTGAAAGGGTGTGCGCTAAAAAGACGTACACAGGAAAAAGATAGAGACGACAGGAAATAAGCGCTTCTTTCTTGTCGTCTCTATCTTTTTTCCTGTGTACGTCTTTTTAGCGCACACCCTTTCAAATGTGATTCCACTGAGGCGCACTGCGCAACTGGCACACACAGGCACGCGTAGATTGACCTATAAGGCAGAGCATATTGTCGGCGTACACTTGGCCGCCGGTTATGCACAGTTTCCGAGCTGCCTTTTTATGGCTCTCTACGATGCGGCAGCGGCATATAGGTAGGGCACCAGATCCGCGTACAATATGAGCGCGGTTCTAATCCTTGTGCCGCATAATTCTTTACAGAATGAATAAAAAAATACGCACGTCCATGGAATTGCATAACCATGCTTCGGGTCTAGCCACATCTTAGTGACCAAAACCGACAACGCACTCCGCCATCGCAAGAGGATTTGGCTACTGTCGTGTGGTACTTGGCCACAACCTAATACATGACTGTAACAGGATAGGGTTAGTTACAGAGATATGGGAGAGGGCTTTGTGCTGCCGTGGGATTAGTCGGGAGGATAAGGATGTGGTCGTGACGTTATTTCTGTGACGGTGGGCCGGAGGCTGCCCTGCTGAAAAAAAGTTCTATGATGCAATAACCTCACAGATCATTCATCATAGAATATCATATAGTCTGTATGATATATCATACAATTCGTATGATATTCTATGTCATCTCTATAATGACTGTATGATTTTACAGAAATATATGACATTTGAATGATAATTTTCTATGATTTGTATGATAAGTTTATGATATTTGTATGATAAACTGTATGAGTTTATTGCATCATAGAACTTTTTTCAGCAGGGTGGGAGGCGCATAATTCAGGTCCCCGTGCTTGTGGGAACCGAGAGTTCAAGTTCGAATGGAAGTCTTACTGCTCCCTTGCTCTCTATAGCCGAATGGTGCGGCCACGGTACTTCGTTGTATCTACCTCGAAGCGTCCTCCTCTAATGTGTATTTTGACAGCAGCAGCACATCACGTCTAGTAGTATGCGAGCACTCGGGATAACTGCGGCCATTGTAAGTGGGCTCGATTTTATTCGCAATGCATAACATGGGGACTTTTCGATCCGGATACAAAAACAGTAACCGAAATTTGTATCTGGTGTATGGTGTTTAACGTCTCAAAGCGACTAAGGCTATGAGAGAGGCCAGGAAATTTATATCTCAAGTTTCGGTTATTGGAACATTCCTAATAATGACCTTTAATGTTTCTTAATTTTCAAGCACCCGCAGGTAGCGATAATAGGCAAGGTCTGGAAGGCATTTTAAAACATCGCTCTGCCATTTGCTTACGGTCTGCTAAAAGCGCAGCCTGGTCGGAAGCCTCACCTGAGAGGGCAGATGCAGCAGCAGCCATCCGAGCACGGCCGACCAGCCTGAGCGACATCGTAGCAGCGATGGGGCCTGCTGTGCGGTCTGCTGCTGCTTGAGTGAGGACAGCTCTGTCGTATCAGCAGCGGCGGGCGCTTTTGGACATTTGCTTGGGTGAATCCTCTCCGACAAGAAGAAATAAGGAGCCTCGGCCCTCAGCTAAAAAACGGAATAAATTAAATGTTGTTAAACGGTAGAAAAGAAGAATCAAAAATCAAAAGCAGACCTGATGACCAGGCTGTGGCCTTGAAACTGGATAATATTTAAGAATACGTCTCCGCTCCATAGTTACTAAAATGTTCAGACAAGGCTATGAAGACTTGTCCAAAAGATTCTGCAGCTGTTGGAAGCTGGTTGAATGTTCAACTCCTTTCTGTCGGCAGAAGGAAAAGCACGAAGGTGCGTTCCGTGTTATGTATTCCTGCGTCCCTCTTGTTTTCTCCGACCGCAGAGTGATGAAAGAACCCATTCAGATTTTCTAAAAGCCGTACTCGGAAACTTAGTGAAGTTGGTTTAGTTGGTTTATGGGGTTTAACGTCCCAAAGCGACTAAGGCTATGAGAGACGCCGTAGTGGAGGGCTCCCGAAATTTCGACCACCTGGGGCTCTTTAACGTGCACTGAGATCGCACAGTACACGGGCCTCTAGAATTTCTTCTCCAAAGAAATTCAACGGCCGCGGCCTGGATCGATCCCGCGTCTTTCGAGTCAGCAGCCGAGCACCATAACCACTGAGCCACCGCGGCGGCAAACTTAGTGAAGTATCAGAGAATGCAAGAGAAAGAAATCAAAATTCTGTTTCCTAAAGCGCTCATCGACCCTTGCAAGCTTTTCTATGTCTCAATCGTGTTCGTCTATCAAAAACAGTTGCATTACTCTACCACACTATTATCACCAGCCCTTGCAACATAACTACGGTCAATACGAGCTTCTTTTTGACAGGGTGGTTCTGCGGTTTTGCTACTGAGCGAGAGGTGTGGGTACGATCCCTGCTGCGGGAAAAATCTGCGACACAATCCAAATGCATCGTTGTCCAGTAGCGTCCTTGTCCAAGTAATCCTAATATCTCCAAAGGGACTGTTTTTGCGCACTGTATTCCGCGACATATTTACCCATGCTGAGAACTGAGATATGCTAGATTGATACATTATTTTCAGCGTTCCTATTCACGCAGAATGAAGTGAAAACACTGAAAAACGATGTATGAGTGGCAGTGTTTCTGCCTCTGCGTCTCCTTAGTAAAGATGACAACAAACCTGTCTCCTCAACGTGGTATCGAGTTTCTCTGAATGACGGGAATTTTCGCTGAAGAGTGGTGCAGGGGATCCTAATGAATAATTCTAGATGCGTGAGTGAAGCACTCCGCATGCTAATATTCGAGATGTCCTTACCACTCTGGATGCAGCAGGAACGGTCGACGGCTGGGGCAAGATTTGTGGGCTGCCACAAGTGCGCTGCTCCTCCAGTTTCGAGCAAGCCTGGACGTTATGCTCAGTGTCTTCGGACGCCACCACTGACGAGGGCTCCGTGTGCGCTGCCGCACAGTATGACCTTGATGAAGGGCCTCTCCATGCCAGACTTCTGCCCTGAAGGCGTCGGTGTCCCGCGGAGGGCGGTACACCCTGAGCTCCAGGGGCAGCAACGAAAGCGTGTTCTATGGTCGGCAAGCCCAGAAAGGTGGACTCCATAGTCGCCTTGTCAGGGCTTGTTGGCCTAAACGGGTGGAGAAGGGATGGAGGCATTGCCGTCTTCTTACGGCTAGAATGCACCGGGCAGCTTCGAGGGCAAAAGAACACGGAGCGCTAACCACGTGCGAAGATTCTTACTTCAGCTTCCTCTCTCGGTACGCCCACCGCAGTTAGGCGCTACGAGGTGGAAACTGTGTGAAAAAAGAAGGAAGCTATGTTTGATCACTGGCCTTAGAGCTGAGAAATCTCTCAATTTTGGTGAAGAGGGCAAAGGAACAAAAGCATAAAATATAACGGAATGATTTACAACGCACAGCAACCTCAAAAACAGGTGAAGGATTAACGTGTGCTTCACCCACAGCGTGACCACAGCCGGCCACACGAACTCTAGAAGGTCATTTTCATGACATTTCTCTTCAAATCGCTTCTGCCGCGACCGGAGCTGACCTAGCGTTTCGTCCAGGAGAAGTGAAGGACGCTACTAGAAGGCCCTGTGCACGATGAGAGATGCACACGTGATTCACAGTGTTGTTCTGCATCATAGGCTGTATTTTTCAATCCTTCCTTTCCGGTACCGGCCATTGTCCGCTTGCACGTAGTAATTTAGGCAGCCAATTGAGCATTGAGTATTGACAATTGAGTATTGAGTATTGAGCGTGAATTGAGTATTGCTGGTAGTTATCCCAAATGCAGCTGTGGTGAAACGGGGGTTATGGCACTCTGCTGCTGGCTAGCAAGACGCGCGGTTTCGGTCCCGGGCCACGGTGTCTGTATTACGATGGAGGCGAAAGGCCTGTGCGTGCGTGCGTGTGTGTGTGTGTGTGTGTGTGTGTGTGTGTGCGTGTGCGTGTGTGTGTGTGTGTGTGTGTGTGTGTGTGTGTGTGTGTGTGTGTGTGGTGAATACACAGTTTTCAAAAACATATCCTCGAGATATGCATTAACGCCTACATGGGTAATTATGAGCATGTTAATTACAGATATCGGATTAAAGCGAGTACCAAATTTCCTCCGTTTAAGCAAAATTTCCTCTCTGCTTGAATGAATGGATGGATGGAAAGGAGGACCCGTTCTGAAACGGGCTGGTGGTAATTCCTACCATGCTCAGCTTTTTTTTCTTTATTTTAGTTCAACTGTGTTGTTAATTCTCATTAACTTTCGCCATCTTCTTTCACTTAGGTTTCCTACACTTCTAACCTGATGGCACCTCTCTGCTTTTCAGCCACCAATCCCCCAATCGCTTTTTGCTAACTTTCACTGCAGATTTATTTACATGACCATTGTTATCTTTAAATCCCATGGCCTCAGGAAGAGTGACTGTGCCTGCGTAGACACCAGTACGGATACCATCACATTTGAGTATGAGGTGTTCACTTGTACCAACAGATCTACCACACACGGCACATGTGTCATCATCTTCGTTATTTTTTTTTGTAGGTGCGCGTTCTAAGACAGCTGACATAACTTGAAAGAATAGGGCACTGCCTCTTGAATAATCATAGAAAAATTCTTTCCTGATCTGCCTTTTCCAGTATCGATTTAGTTTCACACTATGCTTCTTTTCTGTTGAATTAATCCAATTTTTAACTTCCGCGTTTTTAACCTGTCGCTAATGCTCTTTCTTTCTTAGTACTCGTGTCCGGCATACTTACTGGTCAGTTTCCTAGTTCTTTTCTGCCAATTTAAGTAAATGCTCTTTCTGTATAAATATTTAAATACGTTAGCAGCCCACCTGTTATCGTCCAATTTCCTCAGGCGTTCTTCATATAGGATTTTACTCTTAGCTTCCCGTGCTACGAACGATGCCCAGCCCATATCCCCTTGTACTGCCTCGTTTGCGGTTTTGCCGTGGGCACCTAGTGCTAATCTTCCAACAGCTCTCTGATTTACGTCTAATCTCGACTGAACTTCTGCCCTTAAGCACAGAACCGCATTGCCGAAAATAAGCTCCGGCACCATTATTCCTTTCCCAATACCTCTCAGTACTTCATATTTGCTGTACCCCCATAATGCCCTATGCTTCATTATCCCGGCGTCTCTTCGCCCTTTTGCTCTAAAAGACTGTTCATGCTTTTCCGTGTATATCTGCCCTTTGTTTAGCCATATCCCGTGGTATTTGTATTCGACCACTCCGGGTATTTCGTGGCCGTGTATTTTAGGTCCCTGATCAGTTGTATCGTTGGAAATCATCACACCTGACTTAGTTGCACTAAAACTGAATCGTAGGGCGTCTCCTTCGTCTCCACAACAATTAATTAAAGTTTGGAAGTCTTCCTGGCTATCTGCTAACAGTACAAATTCGTCCGCATACATTAAACCCGGGAGCCGGTGCTCAACTACATTTCCGCCTAATCTGCACGACAGATTATAACCTTGATTAATTTCTTGTAGCCTTCTTTCCATATTAATCACATAAAGCATGAACAGCAGCGGTGATAGAGGACAACCTTGCCTTAATACTTTGTATACCCCCACAGTTGTGGTACTTTTGATCCTTTCCCATGTAATTTCAACTTTATTATATCTGTAGATTTCCCGTTGAAATTCAGTTACCTCATAACCGATACCTACGTCTTTCAATATGCTCCACAGGAGTTCCCTGTCCACGTTGTCGAATGCACCGCTTATGTCCAGAAAGGCTAAAAAATATAGAGGTCTGTTTTTCGCCTTAGCTATTTCTATGCATTGAGTAAGCACGAACAGGCTATCACCTAAGCGCCTACCCCTTCTGAACCCATTCTCAAGTTCTCCTTGTATCCTATTACCTTCGTGTAGGAGGCGTGCAGGTTGTGCCGTCAGGCGTCGGTGCGCTGTTGATCTTTTATCCGTTATCGCGCAAGTTGCTGGGCTGCTTCTGCGCGCTGAAGGTATGCGGCGAGGTCAATGTTGTCTTCATCTGTGGCGTTTGGGAGCAGGGCATTGAGCGTGTTGGTTGCCTCTCTGCCATGGACGAGCCCAAACGGTGTCATCTGGGTGGTCTCTTGCACTGCGGTGTTGCAGGTGAAGACGACTTAGTGGAGGATGGCATCCCAGGGGTGTTCAGCGTCAACATATGTGGCAAGCATGTCAGACAGTTTTTTCCAGACGATCCGTGTGACCATTGGCCTGACAATGGTACGCAGTAGTACGACGTCGGCTTGTGTGGCTGTAGCTAAGAATGACTTGGGTGAGCTTGGCCATAAATGGCGTTCCCCTATCCGTTATGAGAACTTCTGCGGCGGCTTGTCGCAAAAGGATCTGCTCGATGAAAAAAAAAAGCTTTCCAATTTCAACCACTGTACCAAGAGCAGCTTTTTTAAAAGGTGTTGCTGATTTTGCTATGTTTCCTCCTGAGGATACCACCAGTAAGAGTGAACAATCTCTCAATGTAAGCGGTGGAGAGAAGAGGCGGTGTTATAGTGCAGGAATGCTTTGAACACCAGCTCGTAATTGCGCAGTGTTTCGATACCAATATCTATGTCCTCTATGAAGCGTTCGGCTTTGTTAGTGTCGCCGTGATAGGGCGCTGCACGCAATGCCGCTGAAAAGCCAAAAAAAAATCATCTGTGGGTGTTTTTTTTGCGGGTGGGGAGGGGGGAGGGGGGCGACTGCAGACGCGGATTTGGTGAGGAACCCTTCCAAAAGCGGTTCAATTCTTCGAGACCAAAAGCTGATAGAGCTCCTGACGCCGGCCTTCAATACTCACCCATTTGGCCTTAAATCGAGCAATTGCAAATGTACCAGCAGAAGCTTCTTTGTGTCAAAAACATGGTCAAACACGTAGCGTAAATATAAAGCAAAAAAAGCTTTGTTTTTAGGCTTCAAGTAATGAAAATATTGCGTACGTGGCATCAAGTATATGATTTTTCGGGTTTTTTTTTTCAGACAGCAAGACAAACCACTGACCGACGAACTTCTTACTATTATAGAAAACACACCATGCACCTATACACGTTTTGTTCTGCACAGTGTCTTACCGTTCCTAGATGCCGCTCAGAACCGCGTCGGTAAGGGGCGTACAGAAGTGGAGACCCTTCACGCGCAGATGTTCGATGCGGAGCTGCAGTACACTGACTAAGGGTAGCAAGTAACCCTTAAACATTCTCATCTATCTGGACGACGTCAGTCGCCGAAGCTAAGATCTTGATTACCTGCGTACATGGCAAAAGAAATATTCGTTCGCTTCCTGCACTTGATTGAGGTTATGGTAGTTTATAAGCGAAATAAATGCGAAAGGGAACGCTGGGCGAGCCAACTATTTACTTCTAAAATAGTTAGTTGACAAAATATTATGGTTCGTGTTTAGCGGAACCTTAGGGAAATATCCTTACAGGGTGTGGACAAACTACAACCCGTTGGCATGCTACGCAAAAAGGATTGGACACGGAGTCAGCTGTTCGGGTACGCAAAGATTATAAGGAAGCGACAATCGAGAGACGGGAACGGAAAAGAGCCAAACACGCTGCGCAACAGTCACGCACTAAGTACAGTCTCGCTCGAAAGGCCTAAAACCTGCATAAAAACGCCTCACAGTTTTAAGTTGATTCTGCAGCATGGCTTAGGGACGTGGCGTTGATCCTATGGTGCCCGGCGACCCAGCAGCTTCTCGACGGTCCTGTCAGATAGCGACGAGATCGCTCTGGCCTGGCTGGCTCCCTGCACGGTCCGGCTGGCTTTTGGGGCTGCGAACACGGCCCGGGTAGCTGTGGGGAAATGTTTGCGGACACGTATCACATGATGTGGGCATGTCCTGCCAATCCTGCTGTCCCACTCCACCCCCACCTCACCCGAGAGGACTGGGAGACTGCCTTGCTTGGCTACTTAACTCCAAAGCACCGACGAGTACTGGTAACAAAAGCCTAGACCAGCAACAGGGGTCCCGCACTAGGGATCACTCCTAGTGATTGGGAGGGCCGGACCCTTCAAGCCCGATCCAAGCAATACCTCTTTTGTAAATAGTACAAATAAATGTTTTACACCATCATCACGACCAGATAGACCAGCATAGTTCTGGTGCCTCCATTGTTTGACGCCAAAATTGAACTGCCTCTGCCTTGCTGCATGGGCTCGCTCCCTCGAGAAGCGCGCTTGTTCTTTGCTCTTATCCTGCCTGTCCTTTCCGCGCCGAGGGCCACTGTTGTTCTTCGGACAACCTGGGTGACTCACCACTCAGGGCGTGGTACTGGGCGTTGCTGTCCTACCCTTAGAGTCTAAGGGTAGGACAGCATCTAAGACTTAGACTAAGCTCAAGCCTGGCTCGTGCAGGCTTCTACTTACATACAGGAGAGAGATATACTTAGACACAACACTCGTAGATTGGCCTTATAGGCAGAGCATATTGTCGGCGTACACTTGTCCGCCGGTTATGTACAGTTTCCGAGCTGCGTTTTTAGAGCGCAGCTCTTAGGCGCCCGTTTTTGCATTTCATGGCGTCGCCGTCGCCGTTGTAACCAGCAGTGGAGAGCTTAGTCGCGCTTTAAGCTGGGAAACCAACGGAGCGGGAGCTTGGAAAGCAGAAGGTAAAATTGGTAAATTGGTTATTGAGGAAAGGTGCAGTATCTGTCTCACGAATCTCGGTGGACGCCTGAACCAACGGGAAGGCGCATAACTGCCCTCTTGGAACAGTGGAAACCTCAATCGTGCTTTAAGCTACGTGGTGGTAGTGACAGTTGTGCGCTGCATGCGTTGGCATTGACAACGTTTTGCTAGAGACGCGGCGCTGAAGTCATAGGCCATCGGAGTTCGATGTTTTCATTGGAGTCGACGTTAACAAAGTTTTACACTATGACCATTTTAAGGAAGAGAGTGCGCTTAACTGGCTCCCTTGATCACTGGATGCCTGAATCGCGCTTATACATACGTGGGGTGGTGAGAGAGAGATGTAGGCTGCATGCGTTAGCGCTGAGAACGCTGAGTGAATTCGCGATCAACTATTAACTGCCACCTGCCAGGGTGGAAGGGTATGTGGGGACCTTAATGTTCATGTAAAGACATACAGGAATTTCTTACCACTTATGCGGGAGAACATCCCGCTCCTCTCGCTCGTAACGCCTCCCGCGGCTGTGAAAAAACTCGCGAAATAGACTCTTAGACCTCGTCTTTGAGAACCAGGCATTGCTGCAGGAAGTCGAGCCCATCTATTTCTCCGACCACAAAGTTTCCTTCATGACAATCACAATTTGTTAGTGCCGTATTTCTTCAAGAAGCAATATATGTGCAAAATAACAAGTTGTCTATAATTGTACATGCATGTCTTGCTCGAATTCTTTGCCTCATTCTATAGAAAAACTGAACCAGCTGATGAACTGCGCTCAAATTTCGCATTAGGAGGCAACGTAATCGTCGGCAATTTTTTTTATTGCCCTATAGGATGCGGCGGCTGCGTAGAGGTGGGGCATGAGCCTCGAGTGCAATATGAACGCGGTTCTAATCGCGGTGCCGCGTGATTCTCTGCAGAACGAATAAAAAAAATACGCGCGTCCATGGAATTGCACAACCATTCTTCGGGTGCGACCACATGATGTCGTCTACGTCGGTCGTCTGAAGCACTGCCCCACTCGTCTGGATTCAGAAGAGGACGCCGACGACGAGTCACCAGTCAGTGATTGCAGTGGTGATGGTGGTCGTGAGTCCGCGCGAAGTGCTAGTGCGTATGCAAAATCGATACCTGCTGTGTCCCCTACAGTGCGACCCGGCGATCACGAAACGTCGGATGTCAGTGCGACTGAGGTGTACTCTTACAGCCGTTCGTCCCCTGATTGTGGCCGTGCAGGGGCCCACACCGAGCCCAAAGTGGTGAAGACGCATGGGTACGAAAGTGACACCGAGGAGAACTAAAGTGCAGATGAAGGAACAAACTAAAGTGGCTGTTGGACTCTCCCTTCCCGCAGACAACTTGTGTTTTGTGTAAATGTGTACATACGAACATTTTGAGTACGATGTTAAGTTTTCGATTGCACTGTTAAATCTGTATGTTTCTGCGTCCTGCCTGTATCATGCTTATCTAAGTAATTTACGCGTTCGTATTTCCATGCCTTGTTTAGTACAGCAGATATATTGTATTGGGTCTAGTCCTGTGCATTACTGTGTAGCGGCTTTTCTTATTTTATTACCTTGTATCAAGTGTGGACATCTCTCCTTTGTAATGTATTCTTGTAAACGAGTGGGACACTCTTTTTTGTAGGGGGGAGGTGTCGCATAGCGAGTTTCCGAGTTTTTCGCGCCAAATGCTGGAGCCGGGAGCCGACGGGAAGAGTGCGTCCTATTGCCATCGGTTTTAGTGTATTTGCGGCCCTCTTGTTGCGATGAAGACACAGCTCCCCTGTGGAGCGGCCCCGCGTGCGTCCCCCACTTCTTTTCGCTACGTGCGGTCGGATCAGGTTACAGTGTCGGTGTTTTGCTGTGGATTCCCGCCCGCTTTCTGGCGCCGTTTGCCGGGTCTTGCCGCGGGGGGCTCTCTGGCCCGCGTTCCGCGGTATGCGTTTGGGCAGTTAGGTCTGTCGTCATCCGGCTTGCGCACAGCAAAAACACACAAACGCGCGCGCATTCCGTCCCTACTTGTACAATGTTGCAAGCTGACGCACATTGGGTGTTTTTGTGTATTTTAGTCTGAGAATGTGTACGTGTTTGCATTCGGCATGTCTTGAAAGGATGTGTTTTGATTGGTTGTGGTAACGGCTTTCCTGATTGGTCTAATTGGTCCCAAAAATGGTCCTCAGTATGCTGCCGGAGCTCCTCTGGTTGGCTCCGGTAACGGGTTTTTTGATTGGTCAAGAAAAGGGTCGCCAGAATGCTGGTGAAGTGTATTTAAGAGCGGGTTTCTTAACAACAAGGGGACTCGAGAGAGGAACGGCTGACTCCCGGCTGCTGCTCGGGACCTCCGCTCCAAAGATGCTCCACGCCCAGGGGTATGACTGACTGTTTTACTATGTGACCTGTTATATTTTTGCCTCCGCTTCTAAGCCTAACCAGTGATTCGCATCTACCTTTAATAAATCAAGTTGATCAATGCTTCTTATCGACGCCTGCTTGGCCCCTTCTTGGATGCGGCGGAGTTCTCGTCCCGGCACGGAAGCACGCTTCGCTACAATATATACACACAAGGTGTCCCGGCTAACTTGGACCAAGGTTTATAAAAATACTAAGCATTCTTCAGAACTGAAACTGCATTCGTATTGTTAGGGCTCATCAAAAGTTACAATACCATTCTTTCGGTCCTCCTATTTGAATAAATAGTCGAGATAAATAAATTAACTTTTTAAATATAGCTTCAAACGTTCAGGCGTAAACAGGAAAGTTATGGAGCTCCACAAATATTGTCCAACCCAGGCACTTCCAACGAGATAGACTTGGCGTGGCCGTTTTTATACGGGAAAAACGAAAGCCAGCGGCTTTTAAAAAACACCACGTGACAGCGCGCTCCGTGCGCCCGTATGCGCCGCGATCACAGCGCTCTCATCCGTGCTTTATAAAATATTGGCTGTGGCTTAGGTAAGGTTAAGCCTGGATATCTCGAAACGAAAAGCTCTCGCTGCTTTTCAGCCAACTCCGGAGCTACCACTTCTGGATCGGTGTTTCTGCGCAGTTCGACTGTTGCTTCTTCTCCTTCCATGGCGAGTGTCTGCGCCTGTTCTATGGGCAAGCGCGCCTTATATACGCCTCCTTTCAAATGTGCACTGCGCACAGCTGCGGCGAAAGGTCAGACAGCTGCTCGTTTAGCTCTGGCGTTTTCATTCTTTCTTCCAAACCGCTCGACGTCTCCCGAAGTACAATCTTCGCTCACCTGGCCACTCTCAGTTGACGCACCCAAACGCCGTAATTCAGCGTCCTTTTGCCGCCATTTAGCAAGGCGTGCCTCTCGTGCTTCTGGTGTTTCAGCTGATTGTCTAGCCTTGCACTCTTAATATTCTCGCTGCTTTTGAGCCAACTCCCTCGCTACCACTTCTAAGTCTTCTTTTGCTCCTTCCATGGCGAATGTCAGCGCCTCTTCAACAGCCGCCGCCGCCGCTCACGCGTTCTCGCAACGCCTTGCGAAATAACCTTCTCCTCTTGGGACGGCGGCGGCGACCGCGCGGCAGCGACGAGGGGTAAACCGGTGGCGAGGAGGAGAAGTGGAGAGACAGCGCACGCCGCGGCGGCACCCAGGGGTGGCTCACGCGAAGCGCAGTGTTGTCGAGCCTAGTGAAACTTTTCGCTTCAAAAACATCACCTGCTCCGCGCCTTCCGTGCTGCCCAAGACAGGGCTTCGCGTTGTGTTTGGTTCCAAGAAAAGCGCCAGAGGGTTCGGGCGGCAATTGAAAGAAAGAACTGCTCCGAGCGCCGAAGAACGATGACAATCTCATGAGTTTGAATTTGGGACCAAGATCCCAACAAGCAAAGACGGATGTAACAAGCCTGATAGCGTCGTGTGAATTACGCTGAAAGACAGGAGTCATGCTTTCTTTCAATTGCCGCCCCAACCCACTGGCGCTTATCTTGTTACCAAGCGCAACGCACCTTGAGCAGCACGAAAGGCGCGAAAGCGGGTGATGTTTTTTACAAAGCACGGGTGAGAACGCTTAAGTGGGGCGCATCCGGGCGCACGGAGCGCGTTGTCGCGTGGTATTAAACTCTGCCGGCTTTCGTTTTTCCCGAATAAAAACGGGCACGTTAAGTCTATCTCGTTGGAAGTGATTGGCTTGGACGATATTTGTGGAGCTCCACAACTTTCCTATTGACGCCTGAACGTTTCAAGCTATATTTAAGAAGTTAATTTCTTTATCGGGACTAATTACTCAAATAGGGGGAGCGAAAAATGGTAGTGTAACTTTAGATAAACCTTAACAACATCCACGCGATTCCAGTTCTGAAGAACGTTTAGTTTTTTTATCAATCTTGGTCGAAGTTACATGGGGCACCCTATATATATATATATATATGAAAGAAGCCAACAGCCACAGAAGCCAAGAGGCAAAGGGGATTTTTAATATATTTACTTTGTGGTGTTGATCAATTTTAGAATATTACTGAATATGTTATCGCTTAAAGCTAATTTTATATATATATATATATATATATATATATATATATATATATATGAATGTGTGTGTGTGTGTGTGTGTGTGTGTGTTTGGGTGTGCTCAAAAAACTATTTACAGACCACCTTAGGAGCCGCTACATGGCACAAACGGTGATAGAAAACATAACTGAACTAAAAAGCCGGCAAGTATATACACGGCATCAGGAGAGGAAACCAATCCGGTAAAATGGCCGATCCTTAATAAATGTGCGTTACCAGCAGCAAACTCTGCCAACTCACTTTTTTAACGCGGTATGTATTACGATGATAAATAGCTTCGACATTTGAAGCTGAATAAAGGAGTGTCTAGTGAATGCACAGTTCTTAAAAACATATCCTCGAGATATGTATTAAGGTCTACATCAGTAATTATGAGCATGTTTATTATAGATGTCGTATTCAAGCGAGTACCAAATTTCCTACGTTTCAGGAAAATTTCTCCCGCGCTTGGCGTGTAGGGGGAGCGCCATCTTGCGGCACCCACTGAAAATCCTTTTCGTAATATATGGCGCTGGCCCAGCAGATGGCGCAGGTGGCGGACCACGCATAGCTTCCGCGCTGCGTGAAAACGAGGCGAGAAAACGTAGGCGGGCGGCCGAGATGCTCGCAGAATGAGAAGAGCGTCTCGCGAAGGAGCCGCCGCCAGGCTGCTGAAGGACAACGACGGCGTGTCGCTACCGAAATGCCAGCAGGCGAAACTGCTTTCACTGAGAATATCCTGGCCTAGCTGAGCTAAGCCACTCCCAATTTTTTAAGTGATTGTGTAAAAGTCTTAGATGAAACACCTTTACTTCCCGCAGACTTCGAAATATTCCAAAAGCAGTTCGATCGGTTTTGAGAGGAAGGAAATAGCCTGCCTAGCATTAATGGCAGTCGATGCATCTATGGCCAAGTGGCGGGAGCCATCGGCACTCTCATCAGTGGCTGGTTTTGTATTCAGAATTCTCGAAACCTGTTCTTGGTATCAAGATGTGGATGCCTGGAGCGTTTTAAGGAATTAAAAATGAATTAAGTTGACGTAGGCTTACGCCGCAAGGCATCCACCAAAGAAATTCATCCTACAACTAGCGATTCAAATTCCGTGCTGCGAGAAAGAGTCGCATCCGGGGCCAAGAGAAACGTAAAGTTGCAGCGAAACTACTATAGAAGCCCCCCCCCATCCAAAAACTGGCGGCCCAAAGGAATGTTAGTGTCCCCTCGTGATGGCCAGGAAATTAAATAGCCAGTAGAGATGTTCAGGTTAAGTCATCACGAAGTCATCACGAAGTCATCATGAAGGAAGGCAAGACTTTTGAAGAGGACGCCGCTCTACATTTTTGAAGCCGTGTGGGCTGCGCCATGCCATTTTGCTCGACCCGCCTGGGTAGGGCTTTTATCGGGATCTAAAGAAGGAACCTTTTCTGTGCTTGCGCGGTGTTCACATACCGACGGAGGCAAGATCTTTCTTTTTGAACCTGCACTACGCGCCCATTCTGAAGGCTCGAAGAGGCCTGAGAGCGTTAAAGGTTCCGTCAGAGGTGACCCTGGCGTCGGCGGCGTTCGCGTGTCAAGAAAAAGCAGGTGGCCTGCCTGTCAAGGTCACGTGACCTTGTGCGTCATCACAACCTACCAATCGTGAAACGCCGTCCTTTCACATCATAGGCTTACCGTAACTTGCTTACAGCCTCTTGCAAAGCCCTTTGCAAAATAGGCTAAGCGCTATGTGGTGGTGAAAAAAAGAACAGTGACCCTGTCTGGAAAGTCATACGCAATGAGGACCCCAGGATAGAGAGGCTATTGCGTCATACTGCTAAGACGGACCTTAAGTGACCCCTCAAGTTTTATTTTTTTTTTGCGTCCAGCTCTCCTCCCCTACTCTTCCTAGAGTTAGAAAATGCAGTCAATCTTTAAAATTTGTCGCCGGAGCATGATCCATCGCACTTCCTCCTCCTCGCCTGCCTCACTAGTCAGAGTTTTTCTGGGCGATGATTCGCTCCTGTGTCCGTCACCCACTACACTTAAGCGAGCAATGGAGCAAGACGCCAGCTTTGCACGTTTTTTGTTCCTTTCTGCACGGCGCCATTTGCACGCTTGCTGGCAGTCTACCGCTGCTGCGGGTAGAAATTCTCTCTAGTTCGGGTTTCCGCTTGCGCTACGCGGGTCGATGCTTTACTAAGTGGCGTTTACGTTACGCAACTTTGCTCTTAGGAGTTTTTCACAGCCGGTACTGTCAGCGCTGAACACCATCTCCGCGGCTCGTACAGATACACCGCTTGGGTTCAATCAGCCTGTTCTCTCAGCAGACGGAGCTTCAAAAGTCCATTGTCACGTAGCGGTGACGGCAGTCTGGCGAGCAGGAAGGCAGCGAAAAAGCTTCCAAACAAAACTGTTTATGGGGCAGACCTGCACCCAAAAGCACAAAATGACACGGCGGCGGCGAAAGTAACAACCGTGCTCAGTGGTCGTCAAGCACAATGCCTGCAGTTCTTGTCTCCGCGCATTTAAACCTGGCGAGGAACCTTCGAGATAAGGGACCAAAAGCAACTACAACAATCGCGAAAAATGTGGAAGCAGTTGCGCGCGCGTGGCCACGATGAATCGAGATAAGCGTGGTCGCATCTGGCGTCGCGGACGATATGATAAAGTCGCCTTCCGGCGGCTTTATGCTTGAACAAACAGTACAAAGATGCACGGCATTACTCTGCTCTCAAATAGGCATCGGCTCTATGCTTTGCAACATAAAAAAGGAATAGAGAAAAACATGTAAAAACAGAGGAGAGAAAATTGGAGGACGCTTAAGCTTCGCCTTCAAGAGTGTAACGCGACAGCCTGTTGCAGCGTTTCCAGCGTAATACTCAAGTGCGCATCTGCACCTAAGGACACTTCGCGAAGTCAAAGACCACAACGCAGTCACTAGATCTCTTTGTATTGACTTTGAACCAAAGAGATCTTGGCAAAGCTTTTTGTTTTTAATCATGGGATTTATTAAAGGGAAGAAATGTTCTGCTTATACAAACTACAAGGAAAAAAAGCGTTCGTAGCATGTTCTGTGCGTGCTCGGCTCGCAATCTGAAAGATCAGGGTACAATTCCTAGTATCTCCCCAAAATTACTTTTTCTATTTGGAGGCCATCGTGTTACAACGCCGAAAACGGCTTTCCTGCGACACCAGCTCGCCAACGCTGTCGCGTTAATACAGACTGCAGTTGCAGAGCGTCGGTTTCAGTTGATAATGAGGCTTCAGCCGCACGACATGCACAAGTTCCGGGCGTGAACAGCGCCGCTGTGATGGTGACGCTCCGTCGGGGAACACATCGTAGTCAAGCTCACCAAGTAGACGAATGCTCTTCTAAGGGCCGAAGTAGCGGCGCATAAGCTTTTCACTAAGTTCACGGCGCCGAATGGGCGTGCACACCTTTACACGGTAACATAGCATGTATTCCGCGTGACGTCGGCGCAGGTTGCGCCGTCGGGCGTCGCTGTGCAGTTGATCTTTTATCCGTAATCGGGCAAGTTGCTGGGCTGCTTCTGCGCGCTGATGGTAGACGGCGAGGTCGACGTTTTCATCTGTTACATTTGGGAGCACGGCGTTGAGCGTGTTGGTTGCCTGCCTGCCATGGACGAGCCTAAACGGTGTCATCTGGCTGGTCTCTTGCACTGGGGTGTTGCAGGCGAAGACGACGTAATGGAGGATGGCATTCCAGGGGTGTTTAGCGGCAACATACATGGCGAACATGTCAGCAATAGTTTTCTCCAGACGCTCCATGTGACCGTTGGTCTGGGAAAGGTGCGCAGTAGTACGCCGGCGGTTTGTGTGGCTGTAGTTCAGAATGAATTGGGCGAGCTCGGCCATAAAAGTTGTTCCCCTATCCTTTCATTAGAACTTCTGGGGCGGCTTGACGCAAAAGGATCTGCTCGATGAAAAGAAAAGCTTTGTAATTTCAACCGCAGTACGAAGAGCAACTTTTTTTTAAACGTTCGCTGATTTTGCCATGTTTCCTCCTGAGGCTATCACCCGTAACAAAGAACAATCTCTCAGTGTAAGCGCTGGATTAAAGGGACGGTGTTATACCGCATGAATACCTTGGACACCAGGTCGTAATTGCGCAGTGCTTCGATGCCTATTTCTATGTCCTCTGTGAAGCGCCCGGCTTTGTTATTGCCGCCGTGTTAAGGCGCTGCAGGCAATGCCGCTAAAAAGCGGAAAAAATTGTCTCTGCGAGTTATTTTTTTCTTATTGTGACATCAGATGCGGCGTTTGGTGTGGAACCATTCAAAAGGCGGTTGAATTCTTCGACCAAAAACTGAAAGAGGTCCTGAAGTCGTCCTTCAATAGTCACCCATTCGGCCTTAAGTCCAGGAATTGCAACAGATACCAGCAGAAGTTCATGTTCATCAAAGAGGTGGTCAAACCTGTAGCGTAGGCATAAAGAAAAAAAAGTCGGTTTTTAGGCTTCAAATAATGAAAATATTGCGTACGTGGCATCAAGTACATGATCTTCTGAGGTTTTCTTTTTTTCTGGCAGCAATGCAGACAACTGAAGGAGAAACCTCTTACAATTGTAGAAAACACAACTCCACGAGCTTACACACGTTTTGTTCTGAACAGTGTCTATCGTTCCTGTATGTCGCTCAGAAGCGCGTCGGTATAGGGTGTGCAGAAGTGGAGAACCTTCATACGCAGATGTTCGATGCGGAGCTGCAGTACACTGACTATGGGTAGGAAGTGACCCTTAAACATTCTCATCTCTCCGGACGATGTCAGTCGACGAATGTAAGGTCTTCATTACCTGCGTACATATCGAAAGAAATATTTGTTCGCTTCCTACACTTGATCGAAGTTATTGTAGTGTATAAGCGCAATATATGCGAAACAGAACGCTGGACGAGCCGACTATTTACTTCTAAAATAGTTGACAACGGATCATAATTGGTAGTTAGCGGAACATTAAGGAAATATCAATGCACGGTTTGGAGAAACTACAGCCTGCTGGCATGCTACGCAAAAAAGGAATGGACACGGAATCAGCCGTTCGGGCACGCAAATATTTTAAGGACGCGACAATCGAGAGACCGGAACGGAAAAGAGCAAAATACGCAGAGCAACAGTCACGCACTCAGCACAGTCTCGCTCGAAAGGCCTAAAACCTACAGAGAGCGCCTCACAGTTTGAAGTTTGGTTTGGTTTATGGGGTTTAACGTCCCAAAGCGACTCGGGCAATGAGAGACGCCGTAGTGAAGGGCTCCGGAAATTTCGACCACCCGGGGTTCTTTAACGTGCAACAGTTTGAAGTTGATCGGCAGCATGCTTAGGGACGTGGAGTTGATCCTATGGCACCCGGTGACCCAGCAGCTTCTCGACGGTCCTGTCAGACAGCAAGAAGATCGCTCTCGCCTGGCTTGCTCCCGGCACGGTCCGGCTGGCTTTTGGGGCTGCGACCATGCTCCGTGTAGCTGTGGGGAAGTTTCACATCATGTGGGCATGCCCTTCCAATCCTGCTTTCCCACTCCACCCCCACCCCACCCGACAGGACTGGGAGGCTGCCCTGCTCGTCTATTCAACTCTAAAGCACCAACGATCCTTGGTGACAAAAGCCCAGGCCGCCGCAGACGCGACAGGGGTCCCTGACTAGGGATCCCTCCTAGTGATTGGGGGTCCCGGGCCCTTCAGGCTCGATCCAAGCAATACCTCTTTTGTCAGTAGTACCAATAAATGTTTTACAGCATCACCACCACCAGATAGACCAGCATAGTTCTGGTGCCTCCATTGTTCGGCGCCAAAATCGAACTGTCTCTACCCGGCTGCATGCGCTCGCTCCCTCGAGAAGCGCGCTTCTTCTTTGCTCTTATCCTGCCTGTCCTTTCCGCACCGAGAGCCACGGTTGTTCTTCGGACAACCTGGGTGACTCACCACGCAGGGCGTGGTACTGGGCGTTGCTGTCCTATCCTTAGACTAAGCTCAAGCCTGGCTCGTGCTGGCTTCTACTTAAATACAAGAGAGAGATATATTTAGGCTTGTTCATCGAAACATATATTTCTAGGCTTTCATTTTCATTAATAAATATCAGCATGACCCATTAAAAGTGCCTTCACCTCGCAGTACACTTTCACGACCTGCAGGTCCTGTGGAAGCTGGAACGGTGGTAACTTTAGAGCCCTACCATGGCCATCCCTTTTTTTTCTGCTGCATTTGTGTTAGGGGCACATTCCAGAGAGTCAAAGAACGAGATCCATCGACTGATAACAGGTTTCAAAGGTGACTTTCCGTAATATTTCACAGTCTTTTCTGAATTTCACAGTCGTGTCTGCTCATTGTTTTCTTATTCCTGTGCTTTAAATAAAGTGCGCAAAGAGAATGCTGTCTTCAAATATCATCCAAGTAGCTCTTACCACCTCTTAAGGAACTGCCTTCACGTTTTATTTAACCTAACCTTAATGTTATTGTTGCATCAGTGACAGTGGTACATACACACGACGGGGGATTCTCCATTCCATGTAGCTAGTTTCCAGAGGAGTCATCACATTCTCCTCGTCAAACGCTGGCAGTTTGGCACCAAGTAGCGCAATAAATTTGCAAAGCTTGGAGCCTGTACATCCGAAATGGCTGGAAATGGTCGGTGGCACGGGAACATTTCAGGAAGCACGGATCCTGATTTCCAGTTCGCTCCGATATAGGTCACACTGACGCTGTTGTTCACGTGGTTGATACCGGAATCGCTCTCTCCCTCATGCCCTTCAGGTTAGATGCTATGAACGCCGCTGCCTGACAGGGGCCCCGTCAACATATCTTTTATCCCTGCGCATCCGATGGAATCACTTGAATGTGGCCGCTCAACCTCTACGACAACTGCATCATCGCCCGAAAGGAATTTAAGCTGCGTTCTCTAGGTCCTCGGATTCAGTGGGCGTGGGAACATTGCTAGAAGCATGGCTGCTGATTTCCGCTTTGCTCCGATGAGGTGTGTACGTTTTTATTGCTCGCTAAAAAGGGCGATGATGTCTGCTTGCTGCTGTTCCTATTCCGGCTCATTTATGCGCATCAGAACTTAACGAAAACTTTGTTCAGAACTTCTCGCGCACATCAAACACTAATCATACCGTTCCACTCCGGTATAATTTCCCAACTATGCCTCGAATTTTCATCGATTTATCTGGCGTTGGTAAACTTATCGATGCCCTAAAACTTCATTCATCGCCCGGTTTTGACTGCATTCATGCTAAATTTTTTAAAAATACAATTGCCTCGAGCTCCTTAATACTAACAAAGATTTTTCAGCAGACCCTCGATAGTTCCATTCTGCCAACACAATGGAAGGTCGGCAAAGTGTTTCCATTATTCAAATCAGGAAATAGAGCCTCCCCTATAAATTATCGCAAATCTCGCTCACTAATACTTATTGCAGCCTATTAGAACATGTCATCTTCACTCGGGCGTGCCGCAAAGCTCAGAGCTCGGACCCCTTTTATTTCTTATTTACATCAATTATCTCCCTTCCATTGTATCATCTAACATTCTTTTTTCTGCTGACGACTGTGTTGTTTCCCGCGAAATAAAATCCCCCGAAGATGCTATCCTTCTTCAGCGTGCTCTCTTTAACATTTCTCTTTGGTGTAATGAATGGCTTATGGACCTCAATGCTAATAAGTGCAAAATTATGTGAATATCAAGAAGTGCCAACACTCCGCCTGTGTACTATCTAAATAGCGTTGCCTTAGAAGCGGTTACTACATATAAATAACTGGGTGTTCATATTTCTGCTGATCTTAACTGGACGTGCCATGTTGAGTACATTACTAATAAAGCTAACCGCATGTTGGGCTACATGCGCCGTAACTTTTCAAAAATTGCATCTTCCTTGGAATTATTGCTTCATAAAACGCTAATATGTTCTAATCTGGAATACCCCGCCGCCATATGGGATCCAAATCATGAAAAGCTCATAGCTTTGCTTGAGCTGGTTCAAAATAACGCTGCTCGTTTTATCCTGTCCAACTTTCACCGCACCGCAAGTGTAACTAGCATGAGAGCTAATCTTTCTTTACCTCTTTTAGCATCCTGCCGGCAGACAATTCGTTTGAGCATTTTTCGTGACCTATACCATCATCCCATGCTATGTGATGCGCTCATTTCGCCCCCAGGTACGTGTCAAACCGCATTGATCACCGTCACAAAGTTGGCATTGAAACATGTAAAGCTGTAACTGAATTTCAGTCTTTCTTGCCTTCTACATCACACGAATGGAACCGCCTTCCCGCAGATATCGTCGACATAAGAGATAACCAGCATTTTCGTTCTGCATTAGCTGACATTATATAACTGGAGTATGATAATACTTTGTTTTATAACATGCAATGCATCTGTTTATGTATTTTCTTGTTTTGTAATGACTCCCCTCTTTAATGCCTTTGGCCCTGACAGTTAAATAAATGAAATAAATGAAAACTAAATGAAAGTAAGTTGACGACGACATTGTCGAGCTCAGGCTGAGGCACAGTTTTGTTGTTACCAAAGGATATAGTGGCCCCCGAAATAAAAAAATGAAAAGATTGTTAAATTGAAATATTTATCGCCTAAATATTAATCCATAACAGGTAAGTCTTGGACAAAGGTCTTAAGCTTCAGCCACATAACAGCGCCATTACGCATTACGGCGCTATTAACACCAAACGACAGTGAAATACCAGCTTCCAGGTGAAATAGAAGCAAGCTGAAATAGAAGCTTCCAAAGAACATATATTCATTTCGCTGCTGCTGAACGCTGTGGCCTTAGGACTTTTGACCAAAACTGTTCATAATGCCACCCTTGCTGTGAAATCCAGCTCAATACAGCGCACCCACATGCCTCTTACAGTTCATAAAATAAAAATTTGTCAAGGTTCAAAAATCGCGCTGTTTAAAGACGCTTTGTAAGCGCCAGGTTTTGGCATCCATGGCTTCTCCTGTGGACGGAATGGAGGCTTCTGTTCAGCCTTACACTATATTCTGGTGTGGTAGCATTGTGTTCCAAGGACATTCTTGCCACATCGGAAAGGAGGACGCAGCCTGCAGATAATGCGAGTTTCTGCCTCAACGTGTTTCTATGTCGCGAATGAACATATGCTCCGCGCGTTGTCTCAGATCCGGGCAAATGCGTTTAGACACCTGGGCTTCAGAGCTAACGTAGAAAGTGAAACACGCTTTGAAACCTAAGTGCGCAGCCAGGAACCGCCCTCTGTCATCAGTAGGTTCCTACTAAATCCTTTTTTGAATGAGCTGTCTGCTCCGGAATAGGACAGGTGACTTATTTCATAAAAAAATATTCCCTAAATTTTCCGTGGCAAGGCATTTCCCATGGGCATAGCTTCGTCCACTTCACTAAAATGCTAAAAAGGGCTGAAACGTAATGGTAACGTTCCGTTGTTTAGTTCTCTTTCTCCAAGGTCCGCATGTGGGTCGGGTCGCAATCTAGGATAAAATGTATTTTCTGACTACGTGTCTGTCACCCTTGAAGTTTTTTTATGAGCATCAAAAGCGGGAGAAAAATGTTGCAAAAAAAAAACACCAGGGACCCACAAATTGACATACGCTGTACTGAGTGCAGCGCAGCCATGCATTGTCGGAAAGCTAACACTACATTGCAACCAAAGCGGTTTGCACACATTCGGGGATGTATACACAAATTGTGGGGAGTGATTACCGCTGGCAGTCAACCGCTAAAAATTCTACTGGCAAATAGGTAATGCGAGGATTATGTAGTGAAATAACGTTTTTTTTTAAATTGACTGATGCCAGAAAAACAAAGTAAAATAGAAAATAAATCATCATTTGAATGTGGAAGCACGTACGTCTAATTAGATATTTTTCCGAAATTATTTACTGAACAATGTGGACATCGTGAAATAGGTCGCAATTACAATTTATTTATTTTATTTATTTATTCATACTGTTAACCCTCTGTATGAGGGTCATTACAGGGAGGGAAGCATATACAGATACAAGTGCAATTCTCTTCGCTGAAAAACACTCAAATACGCAGAATTACAGATTTGCACAGCCACCTTCCATGAACGTGTTCACACCTATCAAAAATTTGTCTACATCTGTTTGGTCCACAACGTCACTTGGTAGTTGATTCCAAATTTCTACAGCATCGGGAAAAAAGGAGTAGCGATAGACATCAGTACGTGTAATAATAGGTTGTAATACCTTACTGTGATTTTTCCGTGGGCAACCCTTCAGGGGAGGTGTAACATAGTGTTGTTTATTAACTTTGACTTTATCATTCATTATCAGGAAAAAAAGTTTCAATTTCTGCTTTGTTCTTCTTATTTCTAGTGATTCTAACTGACACTGTTTTAGCATTGCTGTGTCTGAATCAGTGCGGCGGTATTTAGAGCATATAAAACGTGCTGACATCCATTGCAATCTTTCCTGTTTTCGTTTTAAACCCTTTTGATGAGGACTCCACACTGCACTTGCGTACTCTATGATTGGCCGCCCGAACGTCTTGTACGCAATCAACTTAATTTCTCTAGTCGCATTCGGCAACTTCCTCCTCAGAGAACAGAGCGTCTGGTAGGCTTTTAAATAGACATTTTCAATATGGGTGCGCCTGTCAAGATTATTTGTTAGTGTCACTCCCAAGTATTTGAGACACTTTACTTCATCTAAGAAATTTACACCGATATTCTATCGAAACATCATAACATTCTGCTTCCTTCTTACTTGCATGTAATTAGATTTTTGTTAGTTTATTTCCATACCCTATTTCAGGTACCACGAGTTTAACGACTGAAGACACCTATTTATGTTCATCTCATGTGCCGGGGTAGCTACAGGAGAGTAAATTAAACAATCATCTGCAAAAGTTTCATTGTGACAGGCGATTCGACGATAGCAGAAATATCATTTATATACAATAAAAACAAAAGCGGACCTAAAACGGAGCCCTGTGGCACCCCCGACAGAACTTCAAGCCTATCTGATACTGCACTTTCTATTTTGACGACTTGACAGTGGTTACTTAGATGGGCCTGAATCCATAGTACTATATTTTCAGCGATTCCTAATCTGCGCAGTTTAAAAAGGAGCTTATGATGCGGAACTTTATCGAAAGCCTTCGAGAAGTCCACACAGACCACATCTACCTGCTGACGTTCGTCTATAGCGTTGGAAAAGTCGTTCACTGTTTCAATCAACTGCGTAACTGTCGAAAGGCCGGTACGAAAACCATGCTGGAATGGGCACAATAGGTCATTTATTTACAAAAAATGAAGGATGTCTTTAGCTATTATGTGTGCAAAAAACTTGAATGTTTCTAGATTCGTCCGCAAAAAAAGAATATTGTGTTAGGGGTAGCACACTCCCACAAAAAAACCGACGGCAATTCAAAACAAAACGTCTGCAAGCGTTCATTTCAAGACCAGCGGTTATGCAACGTGCGCTGATATCACTCACAAAATCCTCTTTAATGCAATGTTATCAGAAAATATATGGAAAGGTAATAGGCGCGCATTTACTACGAAATTTATTCTATTAATATTTTCTAAAACGGCATTTGCCTAATTCGAAAGCAGAATCACTTCAGACAAAAACGTCGACAACATGGCTTGATCCTGCTCGAGCAGTAGCGTGGCCGATTTCAACCAGGACGTCCAGCCAGTTACTTTCGCTTCTTGTGTGCTGCACAGAAAAGAAAGAAAGGAGTAGCAGTGTAGTCCAGCATTATTTAAAACTTTACCTAAAGGCATGCAGTACTGACGTTCCCATTTCGAACCTATACGTCCACAACGAGATCTCGCACGCCGTTGCGATGCTCTCAATGTGGCAGCATGATTTTTGTGAAGAATTAGTGTCTGAGCTCTACAACTGAACAATACTGACATTAAAATCTCACTGCCGAACTGGAACAGTTGCAGTGATATGGCACACATCAGTTATAGAGTACATACATAGCCAGAAATTGTCATTTTTGAGAAAGCCACAGGTGCATTTTGCACGCTCTTTTTCCTTTCCTTTCTATTACCAGAGTAACGCAAAAATATGAGAAATATTGACCTTATTGATCACGTGCTTTAACTGTTAAGGGTGAGGATACTACTGGAAGGGCCCATAACCCGTGCTAAGATTGCTTGTCTCGTATCCTCTATTTGGGTTCGTCTACCAGTTGAGCTTTACTCCTAATCAATTGGTGTCTAGACGACTTGAATGTTGTCTTCACTTTTTTTTTATTGGTTGGTTTGGTTGGTTCAGGGGGTTTAACGTCCCAAAGCGATTAAGGCTATGAGAGACGCCGTAGTGGAGGGCTCCGGAAATTTCGACCACCTGGGGTTCTTTAACGTGCACTGACATCGCACTGTACACGGGCCTCTACAATTTCTCCTCCCAAGAAATTCAACCGCCGCGGCCGGGATTGTACCCGCCTCTTTCGGGTCAGCAGCCGAGCACCATAAAGACTGAGCCACCCTGGCGGCACTTTACTTTTGAAGTTGGCGCGCTAAGAAGGCACCTTTAAATGGGAGAGAAACAAGAACACAGAGGCACAACAACGGAGAAGGCGTGGATGGATCTATCATCTTAGACGCACGTGCACAGATGCGTGACACGATGCCATTCCCAATCATTTCAACATCCCCATGCTAGGTGGAAACCGTATGTAATCTCTCTTCTTTACTTTTACAGAGATAGCCATTGCTTGAGGAAACACAGCGGATGCGCGTGTGTTCACGTAACTACATCGGAGACTTCGGAGGTTGAGACGGTGGCAGAGGAAAACTGAAGAAGCCGCTGCTACGCATGAACGAGAAGCAAGAAAGCGGGGCGAGGGGCTGAGCAGGAAAAAAAATCATACGCGTCAGAAGTGTTACGCAGATGCTGCAGAGGCACCGAAAGAAGGCGGGGTAGAATGGCTGTATTATCTCGCGACCTCTTCAAACATATGGGAAAAAATTCAAACTTAAAGGTGCACTCAAGAGGAATCTGAACTCCCCTTTTTGCCGCGGGAACTCGGTCTACACGTTCCGAGCATTCTTAGGAACTTCGACTTGTTGCCCTGTGTGGCCGATTTCTCTAATTAAATCGAATTAACGTCCGGCTCCCGCCTTTATTTTTGAATTCTCCCTCGTACGGTGGGCGGAGTCGACCAACGCGTGGAGTGCCTTTCAGCAAGCTCCGTGGAGGCTTTGCTTTCGCTTTATGTTGTTTTTTAGGTTTCCGTGAATAAATAGTTTCATTCGCAGATAATATAGCCGCAAAATAAGCCCGCAGAAATAAAGATACGCGCGGACTATTTGCTTCTGCAGATTACTACGTATTAAGGCGGAAGCCTTTAATGTCTCATCGTTGTAAGCAGCAGTTGTCGACAGAAAATGTCACGCTTTTCAGTTGGTGGAAACGGTCGTGACGTCACAGTGCGCGAATCTCAAACGGGGTCAATTGTACTAACCATGCAACCAATTGAAGGGATCGTATAGTGATGCTCCAAGTAAGTGGGACTGAGCCTAGTTAATTGCCTAATTACTTAATTAGCCTAATTAGCTTTACTAGTCAGGCCATATAAATAAATAAAACTGACTAAGAAATTGGTCGAGCTCAGGAATCGAACCCCGGTCTTCGGCGTGAGAGACGAGCAAGCTATCCACTCCGCCATGCCAGCTCGATGGTTTGGAATGAACAAAGGCGCGTCTAGTGAATACGGTGTCTTCACTCACTCTCATCCTCCTCCATTCCCTTCCGGCGAGGTTTAGGTGTCCACCGACAAATGAGAGACAGATACATTTCCTTTCCTCAAAAACCAATTTACCGACGAGCGAGGCGTAGAACCGAATGGGCGATGGCGTTCTATGGACTCCTTGGCAGCGTTGCAAGACGCTGTCGCGTTCCACTCTTAGGGGCGAAGCTTAACATCTTAACCACACATCAGTGACCACACTTTAGGTCAAAAAAGTGCCCCCCTGAATTTTGTGAGACAGTTACTGCGTAATTTCCTTTCCTCAAATACAATTTTCATTTTCTTCATTACGGCTCCTCTTTATCTATCTTCTTTCACTCCCACTTCCTCCCTTCTTCTACGGTGCGGTTCAGGTGTCCACCGAGATGACAGAGAATTACTGCGCCATTCCTTTTCCTCAAGAAGCGTTGCGTTCAAAGGGCAAGCCATCGCGCCGAACGGGTTTGAAGGTTTGAAGGTTTATTAAAACGAAATACAAATGAGTTGTAAGTTTCATAAAAAAGTTAGTACAGTAGGAGGTCCCAAAGTGAAAACTGTCTGGGGGACCTCCCATCAGGAATACATGAGGAAAGTGCATAAGTTTGGCAGAGGAGCTATAAAAGTATACAATCAAGTTAAAACCTATTAGTGTAATTTGCGGCAATGAATAAGTTATACAATAGTTAGCGGGCATAATTTAAAAAAAAGGCATAAAATAGCAAAACATAAGAGCAATAGAAAGAACACAAAAAGACATCAGATAACAATGGGCATTGAATAAATGCAGATATAATACACAGGCGGAGAAAGAAAAAAAATAAAGAGGTTCCAGAAGATTAACAATATGACCGTTTGCTGTCAGAGTGGGGAACATAAAATAAGATGAAGGCAACCTTAAGCATGGCATGAAGCTGAATGGGTTGATAGGAGATGTTTTTTTAGTAAAGTGTAGAAAGCGGGCTGCGAACTTTCGGATTTGATTGCTAGTGGTAATGAATTCCAGGTTTTGATGGCGGAGAAAAAAGCAGTTTGTTTTCCATAATTTGTGTTCACTTTTGGTAGAAGCATATTATTTTGTTCAGAGAATCTAGTGTTATTGCTATTAGAAAGGAAAGATACGGAAAAACAGAGAAGTTGATTGTTATTATTGCGAGCGCGGTAGATTAGAAGACCTAACCTAAGATTAAGGAGGCATTTCAATGGCAGAATGTTTAGGTCAGAGTAAAGAGGTGAAGCAGTGGCTGCGTATGGGCTGAAAGATAAAATTCGAAGCGCTTGATTTTGAAGATGAGAAATACATGACATATGGCATGAATAGGTATTACCCCATGATGATAGGCAATAATTAAGGTGACTGTTAATGAAAGCATAGTACAGGGATAAGAGAACATGGCGTTGAAAGAAAAGTCTAGTTTTTATTAACACCCTTATTCCAAATGAAATTTTTTTACTGATAGATTTGGTGTGTAGATGAAATTTTAGATGACAGTCAAGCGTGATGCCGAGAAATGTAACGGATTCGGAGGCAGTGATAATATGATGTCCCAGATAAATGGCTGGGCTCGGGATGACATGCTTCCGAGGACGTTCATGCTTCCGGTGGCGTTCCGAGGACTCCCTGGAAGCGCTACAACGCGCTGTCGCGTTCCACTCCTAAAGGCGAAGCTTAAGCATCATTAATTAGCAGTTAATTAGTATTCAGGCATTATTCCGTAATTAACCATTAATTAGTGATTTGTCATCACTTAGTAATTAGTACACAATTATATGTGACGCCACCAGTGCCACAGAAACAGCAAAGGTGGTGCGGAAAACGCTTCCGCCTCTACCCACTTTAGACAGTCAAAGTGCCCCCTGAATTTTTACTCCGCTGATAGCAGAGCGGCAAGCCGCCACGGGACTGGGTGAAAGGCACTCCGCGCGTTGGTCGACTCCGCACACCGTACGAGGGAGAATTAAAAAAAAAGCTGGGAGCCGGACATTAATTCGATTTAATTAGGGAAATCGGCCACACAGGTCAACAAATCGAAGTTTCTAAGAATGCTCTGAACGTGTAGGTTGACTTCCCGCGGCAAAAAGACGAGTTCAGATTCCTCTTCAGTGCACCTTTAAAGAAAAGCCGCAAAGGTAGCTGCGGCGAAATCGAGAATAACGATGAGGAGTGAAGGAGGGTGCGTGCAGTGCGCTTGGAGTGGCTTAGCCGTGTTGGCCTTGATCGTACATGACATCTACGGTTAGGTGGTGGGCAGCCGGTGCGCTCTCCGTAATACGGGCTTGGCTGCTACAGGGAGCCGTCTCAGGGAGGCGGAGGGGGGTGGGGAGGAGGGAGAGGGGGGCAGCAAAGGAGGAGGAGGGCTGAAACTCTTATTGAGAACGAATTGTTCGCTGCTGAAACCCCTAGAGTTTGACCCCATCGGACTCACCAGGCCGCAGTTCCATATACTGATTATCAATTGGAGAAGAAAATTCAAAATTGGCTTTTAGGAAAGCCTTATTGGCTTATTGGTGTTTAACGTTCCAAAGCGACTCAGGCTATAAGGGATGCCGTAGTGAAGGGCCCCGGAAATTTCGACCACCTGGGGTTCTTTAACGTGCACTGACATCGCACAATACACGGGCCTCAGGAATTTCGCCTTCATCGAAATTCAGCGGCCGCGGCCGGGATCGAACCCGCGTCTTTCGGGTCAGCAGCCGAGCGCCTTAACCACTGAGCTACCGCGGCGCGCTATTTAGGAAACGAATCGACACTGTAGCTGCCTCACTTCTCATTGACCAACGAACCGTGTAGTGAGGACGGGAGAAAGGAAGGAGTGAGAAAGGGATTAAAAAAGAGGCGCAGTAGTCGGCAAGAATTTCGACTACCTGAAGATATTTAACGTGCAGTGAGAACGTGCAGCCAGAGCGCCTTTTGCGCGTCGACTTCAGCGCAACGCTGCCGCTAGAGGTGTTCAAGAGCCATGCATCCCAGCCACTGTGACACCACGGCGGATAACGAGGGCAGCAGAGAACGGGGAATCGAAACACGCTGCTGAGTGACAGAGATCTGCAGTGGCCGAATGGATTGGAGTGTAACCCGCTAGGCAGTGTTAGGCACAGCGCCAAGCACCTGGCGGGTACCACGCTGGAGCCAAAACGGCACGAAGAGCAGCACAAAAGTTCTCCGTGTTAGTCACCCAAAACACACTGCCCTCGCGGCCGAAAGCTTGATAGTCATTCCGCGGCGCATTATCAATGGCACCAATTCATGACTAAAAGACGGAGTTCTTGGCCTCGTGCTTGGCTTTTTAGGGTGAATTCTTGGGAAATGGGCCTTTGATTCCATTTGTTGGACGAGAACACCTGTGACATGGCGCTCTTTGGTCCCAGATACCTTTGCCAATAAATATTCACAATCATAATGATAAATAACTGAGTTTGTACTGTGCATTAATAATGCTGAAGCAAAACCAACCGCGAAAAATGGCACAATGTGGGATTCGCATTTGGTTGAAGAGCTTCGCAATCTCCACGGCGATGCTCGCTTACCATTACAAGGAATTCGGGAAAGCAGTCCAGTTAACTCGCTTAGCCACCACGTTGAGCAGTTGCGCGGATTGGGTTCAGTTTATCTGATCTTCGTAGTAAATGAACTTCTCATAATAAAGGAAAACTAGCAAAGTTAGTGAAAGGCGGCGTCTATTTTTTAATAAGAGTGCAATATGAGCGTCAGCGCCTTCAAAGCAGACATTACGTCGCTTTCCGAGCTCTCCAACGCAGTCAGGTGCGTCCTACCGAGGGCAACGCTGTCAACAAGCTCCTTTAGGGGCATGATATAACTAATCGCGTATGAAGCGTTTACGGCTACTGGTGGTAGGTCGCCTTGCTCGGCATCGCCTTCGTGAGATTCCTGGCAATAAAGGGCAGGTCGTAAGTGGCGTACACAGTATTCTTCAGCGCATGCCTCCGGGAGTTCGGCGTCAACATCCGCAAAAAGGAAGTCATATCAGGCGATATCAGGTCCAGCTGGCTATACATCCATGAAGCGTTCCCAGAAATCCACTTGCGTGGGATCACACTTGTTTCGACAAGGTCATCTGTCATTCCTGGGCCCTAGCAGAGATGAAGGTAGCGCAACGGGCGCCGGACAGCAGTAAAGAACGTGGACAGCTTATCGGGCAGGCAGCCTGCCACGTGAGCGGCAGGGTTAGCAAGGCATACCACGTGCGTGGTATTAAAACTTCTGAAAATGGTGTCATTAGTTCATTACCGACCATGTAGCTTCGCGTTCAACGCTCCTTCTCTATCGCGCGCACCTATATTGTTATTCCACCTAGGCGCAGAGCGCAATTGATACACACAGGCACGCGTAGACTGACCTAAAAGGCAGAGCATGTTGTCGGCCTACACTTGGCAGCCGGTTATGTGCAGTTTCGGAGCTGCCTTTTTTATTTCTCTCTAAGATGCGGCGGCGGCGTAGAGGTAGGGCATCAGCCTCGCGTGCACTATGAGCGCGGCTGTAATCCCGGTGCCGCGTAATTCTCAAAGAATGAATAAAAAAATACGCGTCTCCATGGAATTCCATAACCATGCTACGGGTGCGGCCACTGCTTACTGACCAGAACCAACAACGCACTCCGTCATCGCAGGAATATTTGGCGACCGTGGTGCGGTACTTGGCCACAACCTCATACATGAATATAACAGGACAGGGTTAATTAGAGATATGGGAGAGGGCTTTGTGCTGCCGTGGGATTAGTCGGGCGGATAAGGATGTGGTCGAGACGTTATTTCTGTGACGGTTGGCCGGAGGCGGGGAGACGCATAAGTCAGGTGCCCGCGCTAGTGGGAACTCAGAGTTTTACTGCGAATGGGAGTCCTTCTGCTCCGTTGTTCTCTATAGTCTAATGATGCGGCTACAGTTCTTCGTTGTAGCTTAGTCGCAGCGTCCTCCTCTAATACGTATTTTGACAGAAGCAGCCGACCACCTGTAGTAGTGTGGGAGCATTCGGGATAACTACGGCTATTGTAAGTGGGCTCGATTTTATTCGAAATGTATAATATGGCGAATTTTCGATTCGGATACAGAAACAGTAACCGATATTTGTATCTGATGTTTCTGTTATTGGCGCATTCCTTATAATGGCCTTTAAAATTTCTGAATTTTCACGCACCCGCAGTTAGCGATAATAAGCAAACCACGGGAGGCACATTAAAATATCGCTCAGCCATTTGCTTACGCGATGCTCAAAGCGCTGTCTGGACGGAAGCCTCACCTGAGAAGGAAGATGCAGCAGCAGCCATCAGCGCACGGCCGACCAGCCTGAGCGACATCGTAGCAGCGATGGGGCCTGCTGTGCGATCTGCTGCTGCTTGAGGGGGGACAGCTGTGCCGTATTTGCAGTTGCGGCCGCTTCTGGACATCGCCTTGGGTGACTCGCCTCGAACGAGATGAGATAAGGAGCCTCGGCCGTCAGCTAAAAAATAAAAGAAATTAAATGGTGTTTAAACGGTAGGAAAAAAATAAAAATAAAAAGAAGACCTCTTGACCAGCGCTGTGGCCTTTGAAACTCTATAATATTTAAGAATACGTGTCCGCTCCGTAGTTACTAAAGGACCAGATACGGCTATGCAGACATGCCCCAAAGATCCTGCAGCTGTTGAAAGCTGGTTGAATGTGCAACTCCTTTCTGTAGGTAGAAAGAAAAGCACGAAGGTGTGTGGCATGTTATGTATTTCTGCCTGCCTCCTCTTTTCGCCGACAGAACAGTGAAGAAAGTTCCCATTCACATTTGCTGAAAGACGTACTCGGAAACTTAACGAAGTATCAAAGAATCCAAGAGAAAGAAATCAAAATTCTCGTTCCTAAAGCGCTGATCGACCCTTGAAAACTTTTCTATGTCTCAATTATGTTCGTCTGTCGAAAACAGCTGCATTACTCTACAAGGCGATTATTACTATCCGTTGCAACATATTTTCGCTCAATAGGAGCATACGTATGTCTCAGTGGTTCTGCGGTTCTGCTACTGAACGAGAGGTGTAGGTGCGATCCCTGCTGCGGGGAAAACCTGCGACTCAATGGAAATGCAAAAGAGTCCTTGTCCAGTAGCGTCTTTGTCCAAGTAATTCGCAGACCCCCTAAGGGACAGATTTGAGAGCTGTATGCCGCGACATATTTACCCTGCTGAGAACTGACATATGCTATATTAAGAGAATATTTTCAGCGTTGCTAGTTGCGTAGTACGAAGTGAAAACAGTGAAAAACGGTGTGTCAATTGCACTGTTTCTGCCTCTGCATCTCCTTAGTAAAGGTGACAACAAACCTGTCTCGTCATTGAGGTGTCGAGTTTCACTGAATGCAGGGAATTTTCGCTGAAGAGTGGTACAGGAGATCCTAATGAATAATTCTAAATGCGTGAATAAACCACTCATCATGCTAATATTCAAGATGACCTCACCACTCTGGTCGCAGCAGGAACGGCTGACGGCTGGGGTAAGATCTGTGGGCTGCCACATGTGCGCTGCTCCTCCAGTTTCGAGCAAGCCTGGACATTATGCTCGCTGTCCTCATACGTCACCACTGACGAGGGCTCCATGTGCGCTGCCGCACAGTATGACCTTGATGAAGGGCCTCTGCATGCCAGACTTCTGCCCTGAAGGCGTCGGTGTCCCACGGAGGGCGGTACACCCCGATCTCCAGGGGCAGCAACGAAAGCGTGTTCTATCGTCGGCACGCCCAGCAATGTGGACTCCATAGTCGCCTTGTGAGGGCTCGTTGGCCTAAACGGGTGGCGGAGCGATGGAGGCTTTGCCGTCTGCTTAGGGCTAGAATGCACCGGGATGCTTCGAGGGCAAAAGAACACGGAGCGCAAACCACGTGCGAAGATCCTGACTTCAGCTTCCTCTTTCGGTACTCCCACCGCGGTTAGGCGCTACGAGCTAGAAATTAGGTGAAAAAGAAAAAAAGAAGGAAGCCATGTTTGATAACTGGCCTTAGAGCTGAAAAATCTGTCAATTTTGGTGAAGAGGGGAATGGAGCACAAGCCTAAAATAGGCATCAACACGCACTGCAGCACGTCATTTTGATCACATTTCTCTTGAAAACGCGGCTGCAGCGACCAGAACTGACCTGGTGTTCCGTCCAGGAGCAGTGAAGGACGCGACTACAAGGCGCTGTGCACGACGACTGACGCACACGTGATTCACAGCGTTGTTCTGCATCATAGACTGTACTTTTTAAACCTTCCTTCCCGGTACCGGCCGTTTTCCGCTTGCACGGAGGAAATTAGGCAGCCAAGTTCCCATTCGGTTTGAAGACAATAGCGCCAGAGCATGCAAACCACGAAAAGACAACGACGAGACACAAAGCGCTTTGTGTCTCGTCTTTGTCTTTTGGTGGTTTGCATGCTCTGGCGCTATTTTCTTCAAATCAAGTATGCACCAACTCGCCCAAGAAGAAGTGTTAATGCAGTATCTTCCCATTCGGGCCCTCTTCGCAGTTCAGGCCACAGTGTTTGAAGTGGTCTACACCCTCTGCAACTTTTGAGCAAGGAAACACATATAAGTGGATAATTCTGCCGATGGGCGCCCCTATTTCGGCGTGAGACAAAAACAGGAACGTTAGCTGGAAAGAAGCTTTCATTCGACGTTGGTGTTTTTTTCTCACAGCGCGTTTTAGGCCTGCAGCAGCGGTGTGATCCAGTTATGAGTCTTTCCTTTCCTCAATTCCAATACAGGGTGTAGACTACGAACAAGGCAAAACGGTGGAAACCTAACTGTCTATCTTATCTGCGGTCTAAACAGTGGCTTGATTGTAAGGAAAGGAAACACTAAAAATTGTTTGACTTTGTAGGTGGGCACTAGAATCGCGTAGTGAGAAATAACTTAAGTACTTTGTTTTTCGCTGTTTTTTAATAGCTGTAGTTGATGTTATCTTGTTTATTTGTTAACCCTTTCGGCCCTGGATTTTTATTTCGGTCGTAGATTTTTTTGCTCAACGTTTTTACAATGCCTAAGGCCCCATAACCACGCAGTAAAAATTTAAAGCTCGTGGTGCGAGTATTAACTGATTCAGAGATATGGTGTCAAAATCGCACATCAGGGCTCAATGGGTGTAAAATGCGAAAGGGACCGTTTTGGTAATCGCAACCGACAAGAAAGAAATGAACGCAAAAATTTCTTTTTTTGCTTTGTGGAGACCTCTAAAGAAGCTTTATTTAATTTGTAAGGGATAGATGGATCTTGCAGTTGCCACAAAAGACGCCGGTCGCTCCTATTTACCCTGAGTTTTGTATCAGCTCTTTTTTTTTTTTGCTTACAGGCTTGTGTTCCAGCTTGCGAACGTCACATCAACAATACAGATGTTAAAAACTTGCCTTGCTTTCCTGGAAGGCGACTGGGGACACGATCAAGGCTTTTCTCTAATCTGTAACGCCCACTTCTATCGAGCTTTCTGAAGCGCTTCCATCAGGCCCAGCGCGGAGCTCTGCACATCTATGTCGTAAGCTTGCGGAAACATAATGCATCTGGTTTGCACCTGTTTTCAAACCAGCTGTTTGCTATAGAAGAATTCATAGAATGGAAGAAAATCTCGTCCTGTCTGTCTCTTCAGCGCATGCTGTTCTCTACAGGTGACAATAAATTCCATCTCATCCGTAGGCTTATGAGTTGAGGATACCTCTCGGCCGGGGAGAAAGCAGAAGCTGTTTATCAGCACACCAAATACGCTTTCACAAGAAAACATAGCCAAACACTCTGCATTGATCCTAGCATCGAGGGTGCGCTGCACTTGCTGCACGAGCGGTGGTGTGCGAGTTGCTGTGTGAATACCCCGGTCGCTTCTTGCATCTCAGAGTCGATGCTCACAGGAGGAGAGCGGTAAAAAAAATTCAATAAAAGCGCTAGGTCAGGTGTGCATTAATTCTCGCTATTCCTTTAATCCGGTTGCTGTTCGCGACATCCGCATGGTCACTTCCAGGATCGATCCGAATGTTCAACTTGTATGATAGCGAAAATTTCTTTCTTCCAATTTATCAAAAAGGTAATTTTATTCGTTAGTCCATTTTCTGCGATGAACATTCATGTCAGCATTCCAAAAAGGCCATTGGTATAGGTGCATCCGCTAAAATACTAGCAGATTCTATTCTACAAAGATGACCTATCATCACTCAATGGCCACCGCTGGCAACTGTTGAGCCCTGATGGTGTCAAAATCGCACATGTAAATGGCTTGAAGTTCCATTGCCAGGGGGGTACATGTATCTGCGGTGTACGTCGCACGAGAGTTGAGATGCGGATGGGAGGGACTATATACAGCGGTAACTCCCCGCTCTGCAGTATGTGACGCATCGGTGTACAATATGCACCCTTCAGGCAGATGCGCGGCTGATACCGACGGGGAAACAGTGGGGCGATTGTCTGTGAGCTGACAATACGACCACGGAGGGAGCGTCAAGCCATTTACAATGCCATTGCTTCCCTTCCGCTCGTTCCCACATTCAATGCAGTTCATATTTATACAGACTCAATCGCCGCCCTTAAACAGCTTAAGGCTGTCAATGTCAATGGCTTCAAGCCATTTACAATGCCATTGCTTCCCTTCCGCTCGTTCCCACATTCAATGCAGTTCATATTTATACAGACTCCCTCGCCGCCCTTAAACAGCTTAAGGCTGTTCGACGCACATTCCAGATTACACAATCAATTCACCTACTCTGCGCAAAATACCCATGTCCTGTACGCATACACTGGATTCGCGGTCATGCTCACGATCCACATAACATTCAAGCAGATGCTATGACTCACATTGACACATCAGACGACCCGCCACCTTCCCCTCTTCCCCCAGATCCGTTCCTGTCCCATGTCTCCGATTCACAAGCTCTGCGCCAGCGAACACGCGCTCTAATTCCTCCGTGTTCGCACCCTCTCCCCCGTAGTCTAACTCAGCAGGAGGAGGTATCAGTGCGCCGGATTCGGGCAGGGGCGGCCCTGACCCCATCTGTCCGTTATCGGTGGGGTGATAAATATCTGCCAGCAACTGACAGGTGCCCTCACTGCGGCGCTGCACCGGACATTTGTGATGTGCGGCACCTGTTGTGGACTTGCCCAGCGACGGCCCCTATTAGAAAACGGCTCCTCAGGGAGGTCGGCCTGTGGTGGAACCGCGACGGGGACTATGTGAAGTGGACTATGGACAATCACTTCACCAGCAGCCTATGCGAGTACCTCGCCGAAACTGGTCTACACTCCTTCTTTTAACTTTCTGTAACCTACATTCCACTCCCCCTTTTCTCAACTTATGCCTCAAGGCAGACTTCACGAATAAAAAAAAAAATCGCACATGTCAAAAATGTGTTCAAACGCAGCGTCTATGCATTCAATAATATTTAAGACGGGGATGTGAGCTTATATAGGCGTTTCACACAACATATAAAAATCTGAGCGCAGAAGAACGAGTGGTTAGTGAGATACAAATCCACAAATTTGCTACACCTCGGCTTCTTCACTCCATGCCTCCCATGATGCTGCTGCTTCTTCCTTACACCGCACAGCTCAATTGAAGGGCGTGAACAGCGATGCCGATAGCAACAGCGATCCCTAAGGAACTACTCTATTAAAATTTAGTAGTATTGTCTTCTGTTACTGAGGCGTAAACGGAATATTTGTGTTGTGGTGTCAATTGACACCGCCAGGGCCGAAAGGGTTAACTTCTATACATAACTTGAACAATCACGGGTTACTTGTTATGACATGAGAACAGAAAAAATCTGAGCAGGGGACAGGACACAGGAGAAAAGCAAGCAGGACGAGGAGCTTGTCCTCTTTGCTTCTAATCAGTGCCCAGTCCCGTGCTCAGTTTTATGTTTGAATACAGGTCGGCGTATAGAAAAAAAGGCACATGATATCCGCAGTGCATATATGCCAAGCTATCACGAGCCTACAAATAATGAGATGCACAGCAATTATCGTTCGTTCTTCTTGTTCCGGCCATCATGCTGTAGAATGCCTTCGTCTCATTGTGGTACATTTACGCATCACATTGAGACTGTTTCCCGTAATCTGTGATTTTATGCTGATGTTTAGCTTTTATCAAGCTCGTGTATCAAGATGTCCTTCTCATCAAGTAATAATTGGAAATACTTCCGAGGTTTCAGCGATAAACCGCTGCCACGCGTACGTCTTCTCCACCGACGAAATGCCCGAGAACATTGCATTACATTTCCATGCTCTTAACGCAAGGTAGATAAGATGTAGCTATTTACATTTGAGTATGAATGTATCGGTGAAAATACTGCGCGTGGGGAAATAAATATTTCATTCGTCCACAAAGATATGCCATGAAAGCATGAATTGAGTATTGCTGATAGTTATCGCAAATGCCGCTGTGGTGGAACAGTGGTTATGGTACTCTGCTGGTGGCTAGATGATGATAATGAAAACTTTATTCAGAAGAAGGGAGTTTTGGACACGTCGGTCATTGCGCCCCCGCACGGCCCCACTGCACTCAAACGTTCATGTCCCGGAGGCTCATGACGCTGGCAGCCCGGCATGTGGCGATGGTTTGCTTGGCCGGGTCCTCGGAGCGCAGTAGGGTCTCCCAAGCCTCCCAAGTGGTAAGGTGCTCCAGGCCCCGCGGGGGAGGATCCGCAGGGCAGAGGAAAATAATACGGTCGAGAGTGGCTTTGGGGTGGTGGCAGAGGGTACAGGAAGGGTTTGTGTGGACTTGGTGATAGCGCGAGCGTATATGAGGGGAGGGCAAAGTGCGTGTTTGGAGCCGCCTCCGAAGTGTCTGATGGTAATTGTCGAGCGAGGGACGAGGTGGGGCGTAGAGCTGACGCTCGGCTTTGCAGGCCTGCGTCATTTCACTGAATGAGTGCATGCGCTCCCGCGAGAACTCCAGGTCGGAGGCCGCCGGTGCCCGGTTGAGAGAAGCTCGGGCTAAAGCGTTGGCGGCGTCGTTTCCGGGATTCCCTGAGTGGGCAGGCACCCATATCAGCTCCAGATGGCGGGGCGGATGCGCAGCGAGGGAGTCCAATATTCGAAATGCAGGGACGTGAACTCTCCCGCCAGCAAAATTTAGTATGGCAGTTTTAGAATCTGACAGTATATATCGAGCCTCCGTGCGTGTGATGGCCAGGGCAATGGCGGCCTCTTTGGCCTCCTCGGAACTGGCAGCGGGGGATATGTGAAGGGTGGCAATCGGTTGGAGGGAGGGGTTTGTGATGGCTGCAACCGCGTCTTCGCCTGTGCATGCAGCATCCACCCAAACGGCAAACGGTTCCGTGCCATAGTGTTTGTGGAGCGCCCGAGCACGAGCTCTGCGTCGGGGTTCGTGATAGGTGGGGTGCATGTTTTTGGGGAGAGGTTTGATAAGTAGTTCGCGGTGAATATGCCGGGGGACCTGTAGCTGCGTGGGATCCGTGGCTGGTTGGCGTATACCGAAGGTGTGTATGATGTGTCTCCCGGTGGTGGTTCTCGCGAGACGTATGTAATGTGTCTGTCGGTGGGCCTCGATAAGCTCCCCTATCGTATTGTGTAGGCCTAGTTGAAGGAGTTTTTCGGTTGAGGTATTTAGGGGTAGGTGTAGTGCTGTCATAAATGCTGTTCGAATCATGGCATCCAGGGTGGAGATTTCCCCGGCCTGGAGTTTTAGGTAGGGGAGCGTGAAGATAAAGCGGCTGAGGACGAAGGCATGAATGAGACGACATAGGTCATGCTCCTTCATGCCCCGGTGGTGTGCAGAAACGCGGCGGATGAGATGGGATAGAAAGACGCGGTTTCGGTCCCGAGCCACGGTGTATGTATTTTGGTGTGTGTGTGTGTTTGTGTGTGTGTGTGTGTGTGCGCGTGCGTGCGTGCGTGCGTGTGTGTGTGAGTGAGTGTGTGTGTGTGTGTGTGTGGTGTGTGTGTGTGCGTGTGTTTAAAATTTATTATTTACAGAGCACCCACGTAGGCGTTACATGGCATAAGCTCGATAGAAAGCATAACAGAACTAAAAGGCCGGCAAGGATATACAGCGCATCAGGAGAGGAAACCAATCCGGTGAAAAAGCCAATCCTTAGTAAATGTCCGGTGCCTGCAGCAAAGTCTGCCACGACAGTTTTTTTTTTACAATGATAAATTACAATGATAAATACCTTCGACCTTTGAAGCTTAATAAAGGAGTGTCTAGTGAATGCACAGGTCTTAAAAACATATCCTCGAGATTTGTATTAAGGCCTACATGAGTAATTATAAGCATGTTAATTACAGATGTCGGATTCAACCAAATAGCAAATGTCCTCCCTTTCCGGAATATTTTACCCGTGCTTGGCGTTTAGGAGAAGTGCCATCTTGCGGCACCCACTGAACATCCCTCTTGCAATGTATGGCGCTGGCCCCAGCAGATGGCGCAGGTGGCGGATCGCGCACAGCTTTCGCGCCCCGTGAAAACGAGGCGAGAAAGGCTAGGCGGGCGGCCGAGATGCTCGACGAACGAGAGGAGCGCCTCGCGAAGGAGACGCCGCCAAGCTGCTGAACGACAACGACGGCGTGTCGCTACCGAAATGCCAGCAGACGAAACTGCTTTCAATATGTACATCCCGGCCTAGCTGAGCTAAGCTACTGATCATTTTTAAAATAATTGTGTAAAAGTCTTACATGAAACACCCTCTTTACTTGCCGCAGACTTTGAAATATTCCAAAGGCAGTTCGATCGGTTTCAGAGGAAGGAAATAAACTTCCTAGGAACAATGGCAGCCGACGCAACTGCGGCCAAGTGGCGAGAGCCATCGGGGCTCTCATCAGTGTATGCTTTTGTATTCAGAATTCTTCAATTCTGTTCATGGTATCAAGATGCGGATGCCTGGGAAATTTTGAGGAAATAAAAATGAAGTCAAGTGACGTAGGCTTACGCCGCAAGGTATGCACCAAAAAAAGTCATCCTGCAACTAGCGATTGAAATTCCGCGCTGAGAGCCAGAGTTACCGACGGGAAACAGTTGCAGCAAAACTACTATAGAAACCCCCCCCCCCCATCCAAAAATTGGCGGCCCATGGGGAAGGTTAGTGTCCCCACGGTGATGGCCAGGAAATTAAATCACCAGGAGAGAGTTTCAAGTTACGCCATGACAACGTAGGCTTTTGGCCATGAAGGAATGCGAGGCTTTTGAAGAGGATGTCGCGTTAATTTTTTTTAAGCCGTGTGGGCTGCGCCATGCCATTTTGCTCAACCCGCCTGGGTAAGGCTTTTTTCGGGATCTTAAGGAAGGAACCTTCTCTGTGCATGCGCGGTGTTCACATACAGGAGACAAGGAGATCATTCTTTTTTAACCTGTGCCACGCGCCCATTTCGAAGGCCCGAAAAAGCCTGATGGCGTTAAGGGTTCCGACAGCGGCGACCCCGGCGCCGGCGGCGTTGGCGTGTCAAGAAAAAGCAGATGGCCTGCCTGCCAAGGTCACGTGACCTTGTGACGTCATCAAAACCTCCCAATCGTTGCAGATGCCACCTGCCCGCTGGGTTTTGAGCAAACTTTCCCCCACGGTGGGTAACAGCTCGTGATTGGAAACGAGAGGTTGCTCAGGAAGGACGCCGCTTGACCACTTCCCTGCACCAAGAGTAGGATGAAGTCTCCTCAAGATCTATAAATATAACATAGAGATTGACCAGTTACGCAAATCTGGGCTTCTAGACAATATCTAGGCGACACACAAGAATTACTTGCGCGAGTAGAATCTCTTTGCTATCGAATCTCACTCTTATAGGGCATCTGAAACACCTTCCGAAGAGAGCACATCAATAATCTCAAGCTCTGCGTTGTGTTGTCATGAACGCCTTATCCAAATAATGCACTTGTACACGCAGCAAAAACCCACAACCAAGCGCTAAAGTTCGCGAGTCCTTTCAGGCGACTTTTTCATGCTTGAACTCCCCTCCGTCGCTCGCACCTGCATGTACCAGTTCAGTTCATATACCAGTGAATATACCAATTGGTTAGATTGTTTCAGACGTCAGGCATCTACTATGGCCGCGGCCAGTAAGTCGCGTAGCTCCGGGGAGTTAGGATGCTCCGCCCCTGGAGGTTGGGCCGGCGGGGTGCGCTGGCCTTTCAGCATTCAAAAATTGAAGAGGGGGCTGGCATATGCACGAAGATGAGGAAACTCAATTTTTGACTAAACACTACTCCGCTTCTACAAATCGCATTAAAAAAAATCTGTCTAAAAAATATTCGTGAAGCGCCATCCGTCAAGATCCTAGGCTTACCGTAACTTCATTACAGCCTCTTTCAGAGTCCCTTCAAGAATAACCTAAGCGCTATGTGATAATGAAAGAAAGAGCAGTGTCCGTGTCTGGGAAGTCACACGCACTGAGGACCCCAGGATGGTGACGCTATTGCGTCATACTGCTAAGGCGGAGCTTAAGTGACCCCTCAATTTTTTTTCCGTCCAGCTCTGCTGCCCTACTGTTCCTAGAGTTAGAAAATGCAGCCATTCTTTAAAATTTGTCGCCGGAGCGTCATCCATCGCACTTCCTCCTCCTGGCCTGCCTCACTAGTCAGAGTTTTTCTGAGCGATGATTGGCTCCTGTAGCCGTCGCCCACTACACTGGAACGAGCAATGGAGCAAGACGCCCAGCTTGCACGTATATTTTTTTCTTTTTTGCACGGCGCCATTTGCACGCTTGCTGGCTGTCTACCCCAGCCGCGGGTAGAGCTTCTCTCTGGTTCGGGTTTGCGCTTGCGCTACGCGGGTCGATGTTTCACTAAGTGGTGTTTACGTTACGCAACTTCGCTCTTTGGAGCTTGTTTACAGCCGGTACTGTCAGCGCTGAATATCACCTCCGCTGCTCGTACAGATACAGCGTTTGGGCTCAATCAGCCTGCTCTCTCAACAGACGGAGCTTTAAATGTCTATTGTCACGTAGTGGTGACGGCAGTCTGTCGAGCAGGAAGGCAGCGAAAAAATTGGCAGCGCTTTAGCTGTGCTAAAACCCAGAGGATTGTGAAAGCGAGGAGAGAGACAGAGGTGATGGAGAGCGCGCGGCAGCGGCGGCGGCGCAATAGACGATCGCAGCAGCGGCACCTCTCAGTCACCCGTGCAGCGACGGCGGCGGCACGCCAGCTGTGCGGCGTCTGACGTCGCTGCTCCTCGCGCATCCGAAGTATCGCCTTGCGTCAGCTCCGCGAAATGGCTCGGGGAATCGCGTTAGTGTTGCTTTCGCAACAAAAGTAGCTTCCAAACAAAACTGTTTATCGGGCAGGCCTACACCTTAAAGCACTAAATGACCCGGCGGCGGCGGAAGCAAAAAGCGTGCTCGGCGGTCGTCGAACAGAATGTTTGCAGTTCTTGGCTGCGCTCATTTAAACCTGCCGAAGAACCTTCGAGATAAGGAAGCGAAAGCAACTGCAACAATCTTGAAAAATGTAGAAGCGGTTGGCCGCGCGCGGCCACGATCAATCGAGATAAGCGTGGTCGCATCTCGCGTCGCAAACTATATGACAAAGCCGGCTTACGGCTGCTTTGTGCTCGAACGAAGACTATAAAGATGCGCGGCATTCTCTAAAATACGCATCAGCTCGATGCTTTGCAACATAAGAAAGGAATAGAAAAAAAAAGATGTAGAAACAGAAAAGAAAAGATTGGAGGACGCTTAAGCGTCGCCCTCAAGAGTGGAACGCGACAGCCTGTTGCAGCGCTTCCTGTGTATTACTCACGCGCGCATCAGCACCAAAAGACACTCCACAAAGTCGACGACCACATTGCTATCAGGTCAGCAATAGTTTTTTCCAGACACTCGGTATGACCGTTGTTCTGGGAATGGTACCCAGTAGTACGCCGATGGCTTGTGTGGCTGTAGTTCAGAATGACATGGGTGAGTTCGGCCATAAATGTTGTTCCCCTATCCGTTATGAGAACTTCTCGGGTGACTTGACGCAAAAGTATCTGCTCAATGGAAAGAAAACTTTGCAATTTCACCTGAATTACCAAGAGGCGCTTTTTTTAAGGTGTCACTGATTTTGCAACATTTCCCCCTGAGGATATCACCCGTACCAGTGAACAATCTCTCAATGGAAGCGGTAGAGGAAAAGGGTGGAGTTATAGCACATGAATACCTTGGACACCAGCTCGTAATTGTGGACCGCCGCGGTGGCTCAGCGGTTATGGTGCTCGGCTGCTGACCCGAAAGACGCGGGTTCGATCCCGGCCGCGGCGGCTAGAATTTCTTTGGAGGAGAAATTCTAGAGGCCCCTGTACTGTGCGATGTCAGTGCACGTTAAAGAACCCCAGGTGGTCGAAATTTCCGGAGCCCTCCACTACGGCGTCTCTCATAAACTTAGACGCTTTGGGACGTTAAACCCCATAAACCAAACCAATCGTAATTGTGCAATGCTTCGATGCCTATTTATATGTTCTCTTTGAAGCGCTCGGCTTTGTTATTGGCGCCGTGATAAGGCGCTGCACGGTATGCCGCTTAAAAGCGGAAGTAATTGCCTGTGATGTTTTTTTTTGGCGATATCAGACGCGGCTTTTGGTGTGGCACTATTCCAAAGGTGGTTGAATTCTTCGACCTAAACCTGGAAGAGCTCCTGACGTCATCCATCAATAGTCACCCATTTGGCCTTAAATCCAGGAATTGCAACAGATACGAGCAGAAGTTCGTGTTCGTCAAAGAGACGGCCAAACCTGCAGCGTAGACATAAAGAAAAAAAAAGGTGGGTTTTATAGCTTCAATTAATGAGAATATTGCGTACGTGGCATTAAGTACATGATCTTTTGAGCTTTTTTTTCACGCAGCAAGAGAAACCACTGAATGGCGAACTTCTCACTATTGTAGAAAACACACCATCATGCGCTTACACACATTCTGTTCTGCACAGTGTCTTACCAATCCTGGATGCCGTTCAGAAGCGCGTCGGTAAGGGGTGTGCAGAAGTGGACACCCTTCATGCGCAGATGTTCGATGCGGAGCTTCAGTACACTGACTGTGGGTAGCAAGTAACCCTTAAACATTATCATCTCTCTGGACGATGTCAGTCGACGAAGGTAAGGTCTTGATTACCTGCGTACATTGCGAAAGAAATATGCGTTCGGTTCCTATACTTGATAGCAGTTATGGTAGTTTATAAGCGCAACAAATGCGAAACGGAACGCTGGCAGAGCCGACTATTTACTTCTAAAATAGTTGACAACAGATTATGGTTGCTGGTTACGGTACCTTAGGGAAATATAAATACAGGCTGTGTAGAAACTACAGCCTGTTGGCATGCTACGCAAAAAGTATTGGCCATGGAGTCAACTGTGCGGGCACACAAAGATTTTAAGGGCGCGACAATCGAGAGACGGAAACTGAAAAGAGCAAAACTCGCAAAGTAAGATTCACGCCCTCAGTACAGTGTCGCTCGAAAGGCCTAACGCCTGCAGAAAACACCTCACAATTTGAAGTTGATTCGGCAGCATGGCTTAGCGACGTGGCATTGCTCCTATGGTGCGTGACGACCCAGCAGCTTCTCAACAGTCCTGTCAGACAGTGTCGAGATCGCTCTGGCCTGGCTGGCTGGTGGCACGGTCCGGCTGGATGTTGGGGTTAGGACCACGGCCCGTGTCGCTGTGGGGAAGTGTTTCCGGACACGTATCACATGAGGCGGGCATGCCCTACCAATCATGCGTTCCCACCCCACCCGAGAGGACTGGGAGGCTGCCCTGCTCGGCTGCTCAACTCTAAAGCACCAACGAGCCCTGGTGACAAAAGTGCAGGACGCCGCTGATCGACAGGGGTCTCGCACTAGGGATCCCTCCTAGTGGTTGGGAGGGCCTAGCCCTTCAGGCCCGATCCAAGCAATACGTCTTTTGTAAATAGTAAAAACAAATGTTTTACACCGCTACCCACAGCAGGCAGCCCAGCATAGTTCGGGCGCCTCCATTGTTCGGCGCCAAGATAGAAGTGCCTCTACCCGGCTGTATGCGCTCGCTCCCTCGAGAAGCGCACTTCCTCTTTGCTCTTATCCTGCCTATCCTTTCCGCACAGAGAGCCACGGTTGTTCTTCGGACAACCTGGGTGATTCGCTACGCAGGGCGTGGCACAGGGCGTTGCTGTCCTACCCTTAGACTAAGCTCAATCCTGGCTCGTGCTGGCTTCTACTTAAATACAAGCGAGAAATATATTTAGGCTTGTTCATCGAAACATAGATTTCTAGGTTTTCATTTTCATTACAAGATATCAGCATGACCCATTTAAATTGCCTTAATCTCTCAGTACTCCTTCACGACCTGCATTTCCTGTGGGAGGTTTAACGGCGGCAATCGCAGATCCCTGCAGTGGCCACCGAAGCTTTTTCCTGCTGCATCTGCGTTAGGGACACATTCCAGGGATTCGAAGAACGTGCTCCAAAAGAGGGACAACAGGCTTCCAAAGTGACCTTCCGCAATATTTCACAGGCTTTTGTGAATTTTACAGTCGTTTGTGCTTCGAAACTTGTGATTTCTTTGCAGCGCAGAATAAAGCAAGAACCCTGTTACGCGAGCTCCTTGGTTTCTTATTCAGGTGCTCTAAATACAGTGCGCAATGGAAATATTGTCGCCAAATATCGTCCAAGTCGCTCTTACCACCACGTAAAGAACGGTTCTCACGTGTTCTTCAACCTAACCTTTCTGTTATTGTTGTCTCAGTGACATTGGCACATACACACGACGGGGGATTCGCCATTCTATGTAGCTAGTTTCCAGAGGAGTCATCACATTCTCCTCGTCACAAGCTGGCAGTTTGGCACCAAGTAGTGCAATACGTTCGCAAAGCTTGGAGCCTGTCCATCCGAAATGGCTGCAAATAGTTGACAAGAAATTCGACCACGAGCTTGTCGAGCTCGGGCTGATTCAGAGTTTTGTTGTTCCCAAACGATATCGTGCTCCTTAAATCGAAATGATAGATTGTTAGTTAGAATAAATTATTTATCGCCCAAATTTTGATCCATAGGAGGTAAGTCTTGGATAAAGGTCGTAAGGCCAAAGGCTTTTAGCTTCAACCTGATAACAGAGCCATTATGGCAATATTATCACCGTGAAATGCTAGCACAAGGTTTCTTCTTGCGGTACAAAAGCGCCCTTGGAACATACATTCATTTCGCTGCAGCCGAACGCTTTGGCCTTAGGACTCTTGACCGAAACTGTGCATAATGCCACCCTTGCTGTGCAGTCCAGCTCAATACAGTGCACCCACATGGCTCTTACAGTTCTTAAAATAAAAATCTGTCATGTTTAAAAATCGCCCTTTTTAACCACAATTGTAAGCCCCAGGTTGCGGCATCCGTGGCTTCCCTTGTCGACGGAATGGAGGCTTCTATTCAGCATTACACTACATTTTGGCCTCGTAGCATTGTCTTCCAAGGACACTGTCGCCACATCGGAATGGAGGTCGCAGCCTGGACATAAAGCGAGTTTCTGCCTCAACGTGTTCTATGTCGCGAATGAACATGTGCTTCGCGCATGGTTTCACATCCGGGCAAATGGGTTTGGACACCTGGGCTTCAGAGCTAACGTAGAAAGTGAAGCACACTTTAAAAGCGAAGTGCGCAGCCAGGAACCGCCGTCTGACTTGAATAGGTTCCTACTCAGGCCTTTTTTGTATGAGGTGTCTGCTAAGGAATAGGACAGATGACTTATTCCATAAAAAAAATATTCCCTAAATTTTCCGTGCCAAGGAATTTCCTATGGGCGCCGCTTCATCCACATCACTCAAATGTTAAAAGGGCCTGAAAGGTAAGGGTAACGTTCCGTTCTTTAGTTCTCTTTCTCGAGGGTCCACATGTGGGTGGCTTCGCAATCTAGGAGAGAAAGTCTTTTCGGCACAAGTGTCTGTCACCATTGCCGTTTATTATTATTAGCATCAAAAGCGGAAGAAAAATGTTGCAAAAAAAATGCCAGTGACCCACAAATGGGCATACGCTTTACTGAGCACAGCGCAGCCATGCATTGTCAGAAAGCATACGCTACATTTCAACCAAGGCGCTTTGCACATATTTGCGGACGTATACACAAATTATGGGGAGTGATTACCGCTGGCAGTTAACCGCTAAAAATTCTGGTAGTAAGTAGATGATGTGAGGATTATGTAGTCAAATAAGGTTTTTTTAAGCTGATTGAACGCCAGAAAAAAAAAGTAAAATAGAAAATAAATCATTTGAAAGTAGAAGCACATACGGCTAACTAGATATTTTGGCGGAATTATTAGCTATATACATACCCTAAAATACGTCGCAATTACAATATGACTGTTTATAGATTCGGCCGCAGCAAAGAATGCGGTGTTAGGGGCAGTACACTCCCACAAAAAACTGACTGCAATTCGCAACAAAACGCCTGAAAGCGTTCATTTTATGACCGGTGGTTCTGCAACGTGCACTGATATCACACACAAGGGCGTCCTTCGTGCAATGTTGTCAGAAAATGCATACGAAAGTAGTAGGCATGCATTCACTTCCAAATTTATTGTATTAATATTTTCTAAAATGGCATTCCTAATTCTAAAGCAAAATCATTTCAGAAGAAACAGTCGACAACGTGGCTTGATCCTGCTCGAGCAGTGGCGTGGCGGATTTCACCCACGGCGTCAAGCGAGGGACTTTCGCTTCTTGTGGGCTGCACAGAAAAAAAGCAAAAGGAGCAGCAGTGTAGTCCAGCGTTATTTAAAACGCAGCTCTATGAAGCCTCTTTACCTCAAGGAATACAGTCCAGGACTTTTTCATTTCCGACTTTTACATCCACAACGAGATCTCGCACGCCATTGCGATGCTCTCATTGTGGCTACATGTTTTTTGTCAAGAACTGGTGTCTGAGCTCTACTACTGAATAATACTTTCATTAAAACCTCACTGCCGAACTCGAACAGTTGCAGTGATATGGCACACATCAGTTATCGCGTACCCACTGACCCAAAAATTGTCATTTTCGAGGAAGCCACAGCCGCACTTTGTGCGCTATTTTTCGTTTTCTTAATATTACCAGAGTACAGCAAGATTATGCGAATTATTGAGCTGATTCATCACGTGCTTTAACTGTTAAGGGTGGGGATATTACAGGAAGGGCACACAACAAGTGCTAAGATTGCTTGTCTCATGTTCTTTATTTGGGTTCGTCTACCATTTGAGATTGACTCCTCGTAAACCGGTGTCTAGACGACTTCAATGTTCTCCTGACTTTTCTTTAGGTTGGCGCGCTAAGAAGGCACCTTTTAATGGCAGAGAACAAGAACACAGAGACACAACAAGAGAGAAGGCGTGGACAGATCTATAATCTTAGAGAGACGTTCGCGGATGCTTGATAGAATGTAATTCCCAATCATTTTAACGTCCCCACGCTACGGGGAAACCGTATATAATCTCTCTTCTTTACTTTTACAGAGATAGCCATTGCTTCAGAAAACTCAGCGGAAGCGCGTGTGTTCACGTGACTGCATCAGAGACTGCGGAGGTTGAGACGGTGGCAGAGGAAAACTGAAGAAGCCGCTGCTACGCAGGAACGAGAAGCAAGAAAGCGGGGCGAGGGTTTGAGGAGGAAAAAAAATCATATGCCTCAGAAGTTTCACGCAGATGATGCAGAGGCACCGAAAGAAGGCGGGGTAGAATGACTGTATGATCTCGCGACCCCTTCAAACTCGTGGAAAAAATTCAAACTTAAGGAAAAGCCTCAAAGGTAGCTGCGGCGAAATCGGGGATAACGATGAGGAGTGAAGGAGGGTGCGTGTAGTGCGCCTCGACTGGCTTGGCCGTGTTGGCCTTGATCGACATGACTTCTACGGTTAGGAGGTGGTAAGCCGCTGCGCTCGTAATACGGGCTTGGCTGCTACGGGCAGCAACCTCTCAGGTAGGCGGGGGGGGGGGGGGGGGGGGGTGCAGCAAAGGAGGAAGAGGGGAGAATTTCTTACTGATAACGAATTCGTTCGCTGCTGGAACCCCTCAGTGTTGGACCCCATTGGACTCACCCGGCAGCAGTGCCATACACTGACCAGCAATTGGAGAAGAAAATTGAAAATTGGCTTTTAGGAAAGGAATCGACGCAGTAGCTGCCTCACTTCTCATTAACCCCTGAACCTCGTAGTGAGGACAGGATAAAAGAAGGAGCGAAAGAAGGAATTGAAAAAGAGGCGCAGTAGTCGGCAAGAATTTCGAGAACCTGCAGGTATTTAACGTGCAGTGAGATCGCTCAGCCAGAGCGCCTTTTGCGCGTCGACTTCAGCGCAAGGCTGCCGCCAAAGGGGCTCAACAGCCACCCGTCCTAGTCACTGTGGCACCACGGCGGGTAACGAGGGAAGCAGAGAACGGGAAATCGAAGCACGCTGCAGAGTGACAGAGATCTGCAGTTGCCGAAAGCATAAGAGCGTGACCGGCCAGGCAATGTCAGGCGCAGGGCCAAGCATCTCCTGGGTACTACGCTGGAGCCAAAACGGCAGGAAGAGCAGCACAAAAGTTCTGCGTGCTACTCACCCAAAACACTCTGTTCTCGCGGCCGAAAGCTTGATAGTCATACCGCGGCAATTTATCAATGGCACAAATTCGTGACTAAAAGACGGAGTTCTTGGCCTCGTGCTTCGCTTCTTTAGTCTGATTTCTCGTTAAATGGGCTTTTCATTCCACTTCAGAAGACGAGAACTCCTTGTGACATGGCGCTCTTTCGCCCCAGATATCTCTCCGAATAAATATTCACAATCACAATCGTAAATAACTGAGTTTGTAATGCGCATTCATAATGCTGAGGCAAAACCAACCACGAAAAATGGCACAATGTGGGATTCGCATTTGCTTGAGGAGCTTCGCAATCTCCACAGCGACGCTCGCTTACCGTTGCAAGGAATTCGGGACAGCGGTCTAGTTGACTCGCTTCGCCACGACGTCGAGCAGTTACGCGGATTGGGTTCAGTTTATCTGATGTTCGTAGTAACTGGACTTCTCATATTAAAGGAAACTATTGAAAGTTATCGTCCAAAGGCGGCGTCTATAAGAGTGCGATATGAGCGTCAGCGCCTTTAAAGCAGACATAGCGGCATTTTCCAAGCTCTCCAACGCAGTCAGGTGCGTCCTACCTACCGAGGGCATCGCTGTCAAAAGGCTGCTTTAGGGGCACGATATAACTAATCGCGTATACAGCGTCTACAGCAACTGGTGGTAGGTCGCATTGCTCGGCATCGCATTCGTGAGGTTCCTGGCAGTAAAGGGTAGGTCGTAAGTCGCGTACAATGGATTCTTCAGCGCATTCCTCTGGGATGTCGGCTTCAACATCCGCAAAAAGGAAGTCATATCAGGCGATATCAGGTCCAGCTAGCTATGCGTCCATGAAGTGTTCCCAGAAATCCACCTGCTTGGGATCACACTTGCTTTCGACAAGGTCGTCTGTCATTCCTGAGCCCAAGCAGAGATGAAGGTAGCGCAGCGTCCGCCGGACAGCAGTGCCGAACGTGGAGAGCTTATTGGGCAGGCAGTGTGCAATCTGACCGGCAGGGTTAGCAAAGCATACCACGTGGGCGATATTAAAACTTCTCAAATTCGTCCCATTAGTTTATTACCGACCATATAGCATCGCGTTCAACGCTGCGGCTGTATCGCGCGCACCGATATTTTGATTCCACTTAGGCGCAGAGCGCAAATGACACACGCAGGCACGCTTAGAATGGCCTAAAAGGCAGAGCATATTGTCGGTGTACACTTGGCCGCCGGTTATCTACAGTTTCGGAGCTGCCTTTTTTATTGCTCTCTAGGATGCGGCAGAGGCGTAGAGGTTGGGTATCAGCCTCGCGTGCACTATGAGCGCCGTTCAAATCCCGATGACGTGAAATTCTCTACAGAATGAATTAGAAAAAATACGCGTGTCCATGGAATTGCATAACCATGCTTCAGGTGCGGCCACATCTTAGTGACTAGAACCGACAACGCACTCCGTCATCGGAACAGGATTTGGCTACCGTGGTGTGGTACTTTTCCACAGCCTCATATATGAATGTAACAGGGCAGGGTTATTTACAGAGATATGGGAGATTGCTTTGTGCTGCCGTAGGATTAGTCGGGCGGATGAGGATGTGGTCGAGACGTTATTTCTGTGACAGCGGGCCGGAGGCTGGGAGGCGCATAATTCAGGTCCCCGCGCTTGTGGGAACCGGAAGTTTTACTACGAACCGGAGTCCTACTGTTCCGTTTTTCTCTATAGTCTAATTTTGCGGCTACACGTTTTCGTTGTAGCTTAGTCGCAGTGTCTTCCTCTAATATGAACTTTGACAGCAGCAGCCCACCACCTGTAGTAGTATGCGAGCATTCGGGATAACTACGGCCATTGTAAGTGGGCTGGATTTTATTCGAAATCTATAATATTGCGACTTTTCGATTCGGATACAAAAACAGTAAGCGAAATTTGTATCTGAAGTTTCGGTTATTGGCACATTCCTAATATATGCCTTTAAAATTTCTTAATTTTCAAGGACCCGCATGTAGCGATAATCAGTAAGGCGTGGGAGGCACTGTCTGGTCGGAAGCCTCACCTGATCAGGAAGAGGCAGCAGCAGCCATAAGCGCATGGCCGACCAGCCTGAGCGACATTGTAGCAGCAATGGGGCCTGCAGTGCGGTCTGCTGCTGCTTGAGTGAGGACAGCTGTGTCGTATCAGCAGCGGCGGCCGCTTCTGGACTTCTAGTTGAGTGACTCGCCTCAGACAAGAAGAGGTTTGGTGCCTCGGCCCTCAGCTGAAAAACGGAAGAATTTAAATGGTGTTTAAACGGTAGAAAATAAAAATAAAAATAGAAGACCTCAAGACCAACGCTGTGGGTTTGAAACTGTATAATGTTCAAGAGTACGTCTCTGCTCAAAAGTTAACAAATGTTCAGACACGGCTATGCCGACTTTCCTCGATGATCCAGCAGTTGTTGGAAGCTGGTTGAATGTGCAACAGCTTTCGGTCGGCAGACGGAAGAGCACGAAGGTGTGTTGCGTGTTATGTATTCCTGCTTCCCTCCTCTTTCCGCCTAGAGCACAGTGAAGCGATTGCCCATTCAGATTATGTGAAAGCCGTACTCGGAAACTTAACGAAGTATAAAAGAATCCAAGGGAAAGAAATTCAAATTCTGGTTCCTGGAGCGCTCATCGACCCTTGCAAGTTTTCTATGTATCAATCATATTCGTCTATCGAAAACAGTTGCATTACTGTTCAACGCGACTATTACTAGCCGTTGCAACATAATTTCGCTCAATACGACCGTACGTATGAGTCAGTTGTTCTGCGGTTCTGCTACTGAGCGAGAGGTATGGGTGCGATCCCTGCAGCGGGGAAAACCTGCGACTCAATCCAAATGCAAAAGCGTCCTTGTCCAGTAGCGTCCTTGTCTAAGTAATCCGGATACCCCCTTAGGGACAGCTTTTGAGCACTGTATTCCGCGAGATATTTACCCATGCTGAGAACTGACATATGCTAAATTGAGAGATTATTTTCAGCGTTGCTAGTTGCCTAGAACGAAGTAAAAACAGTGAAAGACGATGTGTGAATTGCACTGTTTCTGTCTCTGCATTTCCTTAGTAAAGGTGACAACAAGCCTGTCTCCTCAATGAGGTGTCGAGTTTCTCTGAATAAAGGGAATTTTTGCTGTAGAGTGGTGCAGGGGATACTAATGGATAATTCCAGATGTGTGAGTCAACCACTCCGCGCGCTAATATTCAAGATGACCTCACCAATCTGGCCGCAGCAGGAACGGTCGACGGCTGGGGCAAGATTTGTGGGCTGCCACAAGTGCGCTGCTCCTCCTGTTTCGTGCAAGCCTGGATGTTATGCTCGGTGTCCTCAGACGCCACCTCTGACGAGTGCTCCCTGTGCGCTGCTGGACAGTATGACCTTGATGACGGGCCTCTGCATGCCAGACTTCTGCCCTGAAGGCGTCGGTGTACAACGGAGGGCTGTACACCCCGAGCTCCAGGGGCAGCAGTGAAAGCGTGTTCTAACGTCGGCACGCCCAGAAAGGTGGACTCCATAGTCGCCTTGTCAGGGATCGCTGGCCTAAACGGGTGGCGGAGGGATGGAGGCTTTGCCGTCTGCTTAGGGCAAGAATGCACCGGGCAGCTTCGAGGGCAAAAGAACACGGAGCGCAATCCACGAGCGAAGATTCTTACTTCAGCTTCCTCTTTCGGTACGCCCGCTGCAGTTAGGCGCTACGAGGTAGAAATTGGGTGAAAACGGAAGGACGCCATGTTTGAAAACTGGCCTTAGAGCTGAAAAATCTGCCAATTTTGGTGAAGAGGGCAAAGGCACAAAAGCATAAAATATAAGGGAACGATTTACAAAGCACAGTAACCTCAAAAGGAAGTGAAGAATTAACGTATGTTTCACCCACAGCGAGATAACAGCCGGCAACACGGACTGCAGCAGGTCATTTTGATCACATTTCTCTTCAAAATGCGGCTGCAGCTACCGAAGCTGACCTGGTGTTTCGCGCAGGAGGAGTAAAGGACGCCGCTAGAAGGCGCTGTGCACGACGACAGACGCACACGTGATTAACAGGGTTGTTCTGTATCATAGGCTGTACTTTTCAAGCCTTCCTTCCCGGTACCGGCCATTGTCCGCTTCCACGGAGCAATTTAGGCAGCCGAGTTCCCAGTCGGGCCTCGTTCGGAGTGCAGTCCACACGGTTTGAAGTGGTCTAGACCCCCTGGAACTTTTGAGCAAAGAAACACGCATAAGCGGATAATTCTGCCGGTGGGCGCCCCAGTTTTGGAGTGAGGCAAAAACAGGAACGTTTTCTGGAAAGAAGCTTTCAGTCGGCATTGGTGTTTCTCTCACAGCGCGTTTTTGGTGTCCAGCGGCGGTATGATACGGTTATAGTCGTTCTTTTCCTCAAATTCAATAGAGGGTGTAGACTACGAACAAGGCAAGAAGATGAAAACAGAACTGTCTATCTTATCTACCCGCGGTACTTATGTTGAGCGGGGAGTCCTCTCTAAAGGACTCGCCTACTATCTGTCTATCTTATCTGCGGTCTAAGCAGTGGCTTGATTATGAAGAAAGGAAACGCTAAAAATTGTTCACTTTGAGGCAGGCAATAGAATCGCGTAGTGAGAAGTAAATTAAGTACTTTAGTTTGGGCTAGTTGGTTCATAGCTGTAGTTTATGTTAGGACAGCGCGAAAGGAACGCGGACGAGAGAGACACAGCACAACAGGACAGGCGCCAACAGGCGAGAAATAACTATCCCCCGTTGCCAGACCAAGCTTTCCTCCTTTCCACAGTCTAACCCGTGATGCTGCACTGTGTCACATTGACTCCTCCGCAGTACCCGCTCTCTTTGACTAAGCTATTGCAGCTTTTGCTTTGAAAGGACAATTACAAGAATTGTGATCCACTCCTATCGCTCCAGCTTTTTGAAGAATTGATGGTTCATTTTTTACCAGTGTACTTTTACCCTTTTTCCTTAAACTGCTTCGGCCAGCACCTGTTTTCTCCGGGCAGTTTAACTAGTTGGGAAATGTTGGTGCCACGCTGAAGGATGCCGCCTTCACTCGTTATGAATGACAACCAAAAGAGGCTGCCATCTGTAGGATGCAGTTGCGAGGAAGGGAATTCAGGGTGCCGCAGACATCTAAAGCGTGCTCTTTTCGGAAAGCTCGCGCCCTCTATGTTTCTCTTTTCAAGGTCTTTTTAATAACAAGGTTGAATTCCTGTGACAAAAGTGCGGACCAGTACTTTGAGCGATAAGATGCCTTTGCAAGTCTTTAAGATGCCTCTGATTCTTGTATGCTGAGGAAGCAATGTACGCCTCAGATTTTACCAACAGCTGCTTGCCACTTTCATGCTGACAGCACTTTCCAGAATGTCTGAAAATGAGTGTAGTATGTGTGCAGTTATTCATACCAATCTGCATTATAACACACTCGAAGAAACCGTGTTTATGAATATCACATTTCTATTTGATGTGGCTATGCGGCGGAATAATTCGTTCTTGCTTAGAGGGCAACTCCGGCGATTTTTCAGCCATTTTAAGTTCATGGCTGTTTTGTATTCCTAAGCACCTCTTGTAATGTGTACGATACAAGGTTTTCAAAAGCAACTGTAAAATAGTTTTTAAACAGCAAAAAACGCAACACTCGAAACCGAAACCGCAAAACCGAAACTGGGGAGGTGCCTTCGTGCAGTATTGACTGTGACGTCACGAGCGGGTTCGCCGCGCTGTGAAGTCCCCGAAGATATGAACTACCCTGAGCCGCGCTATCGATATGACTGAAAGCGCGGAGGACAGCTTTTCCGAGACCAGCGAGTCTTTAGAAGACGACTCATTCGACGATTTTGGGCTGGACGAGTCGCCTTTCAGGTATGATCCACCGCCGCGCGAGCCAGGAGAGTCACACCACAGGCCGCTTCACCTACAGCACGCAGACGGTCTGAACTCGGAGAAGTGATTACTTGAGTCATTTCTCGTGCATGCATTTGTGACAGAGTCGTCAGAAGAAAAGTTACTAAGATGCTCCCGCCGACAGCTGTTCGTGTGGCCAGTGCCGGCCGACCCAGCCTGATGAAAGAATCTGCTGCCGGAACGTTGCCGCGGTGCACAACGTTCTTACAGGGGCATGCATCACCAACAGTCCCCTCTGAGAAACTTTATCTCGACGGCGAGCTTTTGGAAGTGAGTTCACGCCAGCTACAGTTCTTCAATCCAACATACCGCTTCTTCTTGACGGCCGCGCTTCGTTCAGCTGGCCGCTGCGATAGACGGTCGTACTAGAATAACGTTGGCACAGAATATGCCTTCAAGCGCCAGTTGAACGAAGTCTTAGCGAGTCCAGAGCTCTCTTTGAAGTACACGCTGTCTTCATAGCAATCTGGCGCGAAATGTTCCGAGCGCAAGCGGGAATGCTTCCTCGGAGACCAGTTTACACGGCGGACAGCTGTCACCAACTTGTCGCGAAGGTTCTTATCGCTAGGAAACCTACGCTAGATCACGCCCGTTGTCACAGATCAAGAATTTGTGCACCCCAGAGCACAACAGAAGTTGCCGTGACCCATCACTCTGGCGTACACATCACATCAGGCACGTTGAGATGGCGCGAAATTGCACAGGTGGTCGAAACAATTCCGGAGAGCTCAACTACGGACCTCTTTCATCCTTTCTTCTTTCACTCCTCCCTTGCGTCGCGGTTCGGGTGTCCATTACTGCGTCATTAACTTTCCTCAAAATCAATTTTCAGTTTTCCCCTGCACGGCCAGCGCCAGCGCGCGCCCAACCACCTTGACACGCCGCCCCGCCAGTGACGTCACAGAACAGGGTGGCCTGTAGAAGTTGCTCGATCAGTGGGTGCCGCTCGCGTCAGCTCGCGTCGAGGAGCGCTTGTCTTCAAAATTCGCTTGAGGAAAAACTGCGTCGGTTTCAGGTGCGAAATTTTACATGAGGCATCAGACTACCATAAAGAATACAGACTTAAATTTTCATTTCAATCGATGCACATCGAAAAATCGCCGGAATTGCAGTTTAAAGTTCTTGTCGGAGCCCAAATTTTTGTCCTCAGGCTTAAGGGCACAGGTTTGATGTGCAAAATTCTTACGCATTTTTAAGAATATTTAAGAGATATTTTTCTGAGCAATAATTAAACTTAGCTCATTCCGCTGTTTAATTCTATTCAGCATTCTGTCTGCTTTTGAGATATCTAGAAATAATGTTTGCGCAGAAACTTTCAGTTTTGCTATTTTAATTCATTGGAATCGCAATGATGAATTTTTTTTGCACGATATTTTTTTTCTAGCAATATCATTGCATAGCTGTTTACCATTCCAGCTCAGTACGTTTGCATCTCTGTGTAAATAAAATCCGAAAAACTCAGTCGGCTATATCTTCTTTTTCTAATAATGGATTCATCAAAACAAAAAATCCGCTCCCCACGGGAGCTTTGCGCTGTGGTGGTAGTGTAAAACATTTATTTGTACTATTTACAAGAGAGGTATACCTTGGACAGTGCCTGAAGGGCCCGGCCCTCACAATCACTAGGAGGGATCCCTACTCCGGGATCCCTGCGGCCTCCGCGGCGGCCCGGGCTCTTGTCACCAGGGCTCGTTGGTCCTGGAGAGTTGAGCAGCCGAGCAGGGCAGAGTCCCAGTCCTCTCGGGTGGGGTGGAAAAGCAGGATTTGCAGGGCATGTCCACACCTTGTGATACGTGTCGGCAAACACTTCCTCACAGTGTGGACACTCGCACGAAAAGGTCGAATTGAAATGTTTAAGCACTTCCGAGCAAAATACCGTGTTGGTGTAGAGGCGAAGAAGCCAGCGCTCCTCCGCCTTCTTGAGACCTTTGCAGGGGGTGGGTATCGGCCGTGAGCGGTTTGATACAGGAGAGTGATCTCCCGAAAAGTAATAGCCGGATTGAAATCAGTAGCCGGATCAGGCAGCGAGAGCGGTGATGCCAGGGCGGTAGCGTCCGCTACCTTATTTTCCTGTAACCCCGCATGTACTGGGGCCCAGATGATGGTGCGCCGGGTTGGGAAAACCCAGTACTCACATCTGTGTAAAATTTCGAAGGCGCGATCTGAAATTTGTCCCTGTTAAAAACTACGGCAAGCTCCCCTTGAGTCGGAGATAATGACTCGGAACGCTTGATCCGCGGCTGCAAGTGCGACAGCAACATAATCCGCGAATGTAATGTTGGGGGCACAGAAGGTGAGGCCCTGGACTGGGTTGTTTTGGTGGACGACGGCAACCATGCACCAACACCCACCATGGTGTGGACCAGCCGCGTCCGTGTAAAATACCCCTGGTCGAGCACCATACTTCTCGGAAATTGCTTCCGCTCGTGCGAGGCGGCGGCCATCATGGGCATCCTTTGTCATGTTATTGGGGAGGGGGCGAACATGCAGGGCGAAGCGCCAGGCCTCGGGCAGGGATAGTTGCTTCTCCTGTTGGGTTGTGTAATTGATGTGGGGAGGAATTGACACCATCGTGACGACGACGCCGCAGAGGCTTTCTCCTTTTCCCGTTTTAGAACGCAGAGATCTCCTGACCACACCTTGGGACGAACCCATTCTTCCCGAGCTGCTAGTGTCTTCTGGAGGGAAGCCGTGCCCTCGCGGGGAACACACGACTCACCACCAGAACGCTGCCGTTGCCCCATCACCCGGCCAACGTACGCGAGTGACCGCCGAGGGCCGAGAGCGCGGAGCACGCTAGGTGAGCGGAACGTTTCGTCCTCCTTAGGTGTGCTTTTTCAACCCCGTACGCGAGCGAAGCGCTCCCCCACGACTGTGGTTGCTTGTTGCTGCCTGTCTTCCTTGGGAGCAGTAAACACTCTTTCGACGAGAAGGCTGATATTTTTCCCCTCTGGCCCGAACGTGCCATGGTGGCGACTTTTGACAACCCGGGTCAGGTGTGATAGCTTTGAATGTTAGGGCTCGGATGGTAGTCCTAGAAGGGGACTACCGCTTTCAGCTCTCTGAGCGTTATTACAATACGAGGGCTATGGGAGACGCATACGATATATTTTAGGGTAGATATGAGGCGCTACATATGAATTATCAAATTTTCTATTACATTTCAGGGAAGATGTGAGATTTTTAAGCACTTTCGTTTGGGCGAGTTGGTTCATAACAGCATTTAAAGGAATAAAATTGCGCAAAAGGATTGAAGAAGAAAGACGCAACAAGCGCGAGGACAGGCTCTCTCCTCTGTTTGCGCTGTGTCCTGTCCTCGGGCCCCTTGCGTTTTTATTGCGAAAGCAATATTGCTAGCGGCTTGTGCCTTCAACGTGGCGCGCCGGTAGTTACCATTGACCTTTAGCTTGACCTCTGTTGTGACGTCACACCAGCTGCGAAAAACCAGGGCCCCAGCTCGCGCCGTCAGTGTGGAGCGGCGGTAGCTACCAACAGATATTAGTTTGGGCTTAAAAAAGAAATAAGAAAAACTGCCCTGCCCGCACCGTCAGCGGTGAGCCTCGCGATCCTCCGCTAGGGGCGCTACAGGCGGAGTGACGTCACACCAGCTGCGAAAAACCAGGGCCCCAACTCGCGCCGTCAGTGCGGAGCAGCGGTAGCTACCAAAAGCGGTGAGCCTCGCGCTCCTCCCGCTAGGGAGCGCTACAGCCGGAGTGACGTCACACCAGCTGTTAAAAACCAGGGCCTCAGCTCAGTGTGGAGCGGCGGTAGCTACCAACGGCGGATCTGCCGTACCGTGTACGATGCCGTCTACTGCCAAGCTTAAGAAGGCGGCTCGCCAGTGTGAAACCAGGAAGAAGCAACGTGCTACGGAGACAGAAGAAGAACGTGAAGAGCGACTTTCGGTACGACGTGCTCATATGCAGCTCGGCGACTACGTACAAACTCTGAAGAAGATTCGGGTGTAACGAATGGCTAACTTTGATAACATAACCCTTACTAAGAGCACCATGCACCAAGACACACCACCAGCCAACCTAGGCGCAGCTAGGGGAAATCGCTTGTGCAATTACCGGGCTTAACCAAGCTAAGCCTCAGCAAATTTTTTCTTCAATCCCTTTGCAGAATTTTATTCCTTTAAATGCAGTGAGATTTATGTTCATGAATCTTTCAGTGAAAAGATTTTCCACCTCAACTACGGAATTTTTGTGAAGACGTGTGCTTTTATTTATCTCTCGAACCCCTCAACTGAATCTACACATTTATTTCAGACCAACCTTTCGAAACCTAGGTTATAAAGTACAACTGGAAGAGCGACACGAATCGAATCTCTCCGTTATGTGAACAACAGTATGGCTACACTCGCCTATTGTCTCAGTGTAGCCTTAAGCTGAAAAAAAGGGAATGTGCCAGCTAAATCTACAGGCCTTCATGCCCCCTTTTAAACGCATGAGACGGGAGCTTGGTGGTATTTTGATTTTAGTCCCCACGTATGATGGGGACCTCCAAAAAAACAATTTTTTTCTATAAAAACTTCAGTATATAAATTTAGTACAAAATTCCATCAGTCACTTTCAATGTACTCTCCATTAAATGAAATCCACTTGTAAAGTCTTTTCTTCCACTACTTGAAGCACCTCTGGAACTCTCTAACTCCAGTATTGCGCAGTGCCCTTTGCGAAGCTTTTATTCACCGCCTCCTGATCACCAAAACGCTTTCATTTTAGGATTTTTTCATTCTCAGAAAGAGAAAAAAGTCTCATGGGGCCAGGTATGGTGAATACGGAGGGTGGGGAAGGGCAGGCCATCCCCGAGAGGCCAAATAGTGGGTAACTCGTAAGGCCGTGTGTGCATGGGCGTCGTCGTGATGAAGAAACCAGTCACAGGTTGGCCAAAGTTCAGGGCGTTTCCTCCGCACATCCTCTCGCAGACGTCTTAAAACTTCCAATTAAAAGTGCTGCTTAACAGTCTGAGCAGGGGAAACAAATTACTGACGAACAATTCCTCGAACATCAAACAGGACATTGATCATCGACTTCACATTGGAATTATATTGTCTCGTTTTTTTTGGTCTGGGAGAGTTGGGAGCCTTCCGCTGGCTTGACGCTTGCTTAATTTCTGGGTCATAACCGTAACAGCAACTCGCATCACCTGTGATTTTGGTCAAGAAGTGTGGATCACATTCAGTCTTTCTTTTTTAAGGTCCGACTCAAATTTAATCGTTTTTTTTTTTATCCTGTGGGAGAAAGGGAGGAACGAATTTAGCGGAAACACGTCTCAATTGCAAATGCTCAGTCAAAATCCGCTAGAACGAGCTCCAACTCATTTTTTTGTCTTCTGAATTTTGGTCATTAGTGAAACGACGATCTTCGTTTGGAATTTTTCAACGTTTCCATCGTTTCGAGACGTTGAAAGGAGGCCCAGAGCGAGCATGGTCTTCAACACTCATCTATCCATGCTGAAGTTTGTTGCAGACCTAATAGCCCCGTATCTAGCTTTCATTTTTAATCAGTCCCTTTCATGCTCTATTTTCCCTAATGAAATGAAAAATGCCAAAGTAACAGTTATCTTTAAAAGAGGTAATAAAGCCGTATTAACCAACTACCGCCCGATTTCCGCACTTCCGGTTTTTTCGAAGGTATATGAGAAGATTATTCTAAAAAGAATGGATAGCTTTTTTACTAAACACAGCTTGCTAACAGATTCACAGTTCGGGTTTCGAAAAGGACGCTCTACCGAATCTGCTCTCCTCTCACAAAAAGAATTTATCTTGCAAAATTTTGAACGTAAATGTCTAACTCTCGGTATCTTTGTTGATTTCAGTAAGGCTTTTGACTTTCTTAACCACACTATTTTGCTTGCTAAACTAGAAATGTATGGTGTTCGAGGAATGTGTCTCCATCTTCTACGGTCATACCTCACTGATCGAAAACAGGCTGTTTTCTGTGATGGACATGGATCCACTCTTCAGGCTATAAACTGTGTAGTGCCTCAGGGCAGCCTTTTAGGTCCTTTTCTCTTTAACGTATACATAAATGATCTCGTAAACATTGACAGTAACGTTAAATTCCTTCTGTACGCAGATGACACCAGTATTTTCTTAACGGGCTCCTCAACAGATCAGTTATTAAATCGCGGTAATGCTTTTCTTAAAACTTTGCATGCGTGGTCCGTTCAAAATGGGTTGTCTATTAATACCAATAAATCTAAAGCTGTTTTCTTCAGGCCTAAAAACGTCAAAATTAACTTAAACGATGATCTTCAACTTGGGAATCATAAAATAGAAATCGTGGACACCTTCAAATCACTCGGTGTAATTTTTGACGCCTGTATGAGCTGGACCGCACACGCAACACATCTTCGCAAGAAATTAGCTCCTTCCGTTGGTTTTCTTGCTCGGTACCGCACTGAATTTCCTCCCTGTATAAAACGAATGATTTATCATGCCCTATTCCAATCACACATTAACTATTGCTACATAGTTTGGGCTACCACATCCAAAACAAATCTACAGAAAATTCTAATTCTCCAAAAGAAAGCTATCAGGATTATCGCAGGTGCCAGTTTTACTGCCCATACGGCTGATATGTTTACTAAGTATGAAGTAATTCGTGTCAATGTTTTTCTTGAGTACCGCATCTCAAATTTTCTTCACCATCAATATGTAATTTTTTGCTTAATATCGCATTGTTAAAGCCCATAGAAAAGTATGTTCAAACCCGATCAACTGCAAAATGGACACTTCCACGAGCTAGAACTAACTATGGTAAACAAGCACTTAACTTCCTTATACCTAATGTTCTAAACAGCTACGAATCTAACCAGCTGAGCATGTATAACCTCCGACCACATGATTTAAAAGTGTACTTTGTAAATAATATTCCATAACTTCTTTTCATATATTGTAGTTTGTGTATGTATCGGTGTCCTTTTCCCCTTTGTAATCAACCCAGCAGTGTATAACTTTCAAATGCATTTGTTCAGTTTTAATTGTTTTTTTCTAGTTTCAAACTACATCTCTGTGTACCCATCAGTTCAATCGTAAATATTATAAATTCTTTCTACAGTGTGCTCGTATGCGATCTGCCACCGTTGTATGCATGTGTTTATTTTATTATTTTGTAATGGCTCTTAGATGAGCCACAGGCATTTTCAAGCTATTTTCTTTAGCTTTTGGCCTGTGGCTCATCCTAAAGACTGTATGCACATTTGTAAAATAAAATAAAGTTTGGTTTGGTTTGGAAAGCGCACAAACCTCCCAAAAGCTTCTGTGCGGTTCATAGCATCCTCTATAAAAACTTGTTACAACATTTAGTAAGCTCATTTGGTAACCAACGTTTGATTTGGTAAGATTTGGTAACAAAACAACAGTAAGAAAAACACAACACTACGCGCAAACGCTATCCGTCTGCACAGCTATGTCGTGAAGGTCTCTACTAACCCCATCTAGCGATAGAACTCTCTCATCCGTCTACGAATAGCATCGCGTTCACAGTTCGGTTTTTTCTTGGGTCCCCCTTGTATTTGCATTCCTCACAGCCACCTCTACTTTGCAACTTTAAGCGCAACCGAGCGAAGAAATGCCGAGCTACTGGCACGACAGCATACGTACCTTTCCTATCGTCCTAACGTTGTCGTCCTCACGACGCTAACATCGACCCAGTGAGTAGAAGCGCCGGGCTTCATGAGACAGGCGCCCAGGTTTTCCTCTGCTCACAGCCTGCTCACAAAGCTGAAGCACCTGAGCGCTTCCTCTCATCACCGACTCACAGTTAGCGCACTCTTAATTTCCTATATATAGAAGTTCATGTGTTCAATGAACGCTTTTGTGCCATTGCAACCGCTGTCCTTATAACGGGCTACCGGCAATAAACTAAATTATATTTATTTATTTATTTATTTAAATACCCTAAAGGCCCAAGTGGGCATTATATGGGGGGAGGGCATGAAAACAACACAATACAGAATATAAGCACACAGTAGTTAACAAATACAAAGAATAACTATATATACAAACTGCAAGTATCCAGCACTGCAGTAGCTGAAGGATACATACGTTGAGCGTATAAGACTTAATTCTTTGACAATACTGAAAATATCAGGGTGAGTTTTCTAGACCAAGGTGCGCTGAATGTTTTGTTTGGAAATGTGACAACTCAGTTTCAGCAACTATGTCAGCCGGTAACGAGTTCCATTCTGCCTTAGATAATAGTAAGGATGATGTTTGACACTTCAGTGTTCGTGCGAAGATGGGTTGCACTTTGTGGGAATGATCAGACCGGGATGAAATATGATGAGCAGGGGCGATGCGATCAGCTCTGAACGAGGAGTCAACGTTGTACAAAGAATAAAAGAACGATAAACGAGAGAACTTGCGTCGAGTGATAAGGGCGGGAATATCATAGCTGCCACAAGTGCACTGCTCCTCGCGTTTCCAGCCCGCCTGGACCTTGTGCTAGGTGTCCTCAGACGCTACCAGTGACGAGTGCTCCGTGTGCGCTGCTGCAGAGTATGGGCGGCATGACGGGCCGCTGGATACCAGACACGCCGCCAGACGGCGTCGGTATCCCACTGCGCGCTGTGTATCCGCAGCTGCCGCGGCAGCACTCAAAGCGTGTTCCTTCGTCGGCAGACCCAACACGGTGGACTCCATAGTCGCCGTCCCAGCGCTCGTGTGCGTAGCCAGATGACGGTGGGAGTACTTTCTTGAGACAAGCACACTTCCGAGATATTGAGGCGGAAGCCTTTAATGCCTCATCGTTGTAAGCAGGAGCTGTCGACAGAAATGTCACGCTTTTCAATTGGTCGAAACGGTCGTGACGTCACAGTGCGCGAATTTCAATTGTACTTTGGCTACTAACCATGCAACCAATTAAATGGATCGTTTAGTGATGCTCCAAGTAAGTTTGACTGAGTTTAATTAATTCCCTACTTAACCAATTAGTCTAATTAACCTTTCTAGTCAGACCAGATAAATAAATAAAACCGAGTAAGAAATTGGCAGAGCTTGGGTATCGAACCCCGGTCTCCAGAGTGCGAGTCGAGCACGCTACCAATCCGCCATGCCAGCTCGATGGTTTGGAATGGACAAAGGTGCGTGTAGTGAATACGGTGTCTTCGTTCACTCCCATCTTCCTCCCTTCCCGTTACGGCGAGGTTTAGGTGTCCACCGAGATATGAGAGACAGACACGTTTCCTTAACTCAAAAACCAATTTACCAACGAGCAAGGCGTATTTGTCCGCCTTTCAGATTGGTTCAAATTGTCCTGACGTCACCACGCGCGAATTTTGACGGGTGTCCACCGAAATATGTGAGACAGTTACTGCGCAACTTCCTTTCCTCAAATACAATTTTCGACTAGTGTCTACTGAGATATGTGAGACAGTTAATGCGTAATTTCCTTTCCTCAAATGCAATTTTCATTTTCTTCATTACGGCCCCTATTTCTTCTTTCACTCACACTTCCTTCCTCCCTGTATGGTGCGGCTCAGGTATCCACCGAGATGACAGAGAATTACAGCCCCATTTCCTTTCCTCAAAAAGCGTTAGGGCAACGCATCGCGCCGAACGGGTGGTGGCGTTCCTTGGACTCCGTGGCAGCGCTACAACACGATGTCGCGTTCCACTCCTAAAGGCGAAGCTTAAGCGTCATTAATTGGCATTTAATTAATGCACCAACAAAATCTGCAGTGAACAATCGCGTAGCAGAATGCAGCACTCAGGCTTTCGCCTTTCAACACTTTAGCCGCTAAAGTTCCTCGTAATTTTTCGATGACGGCTCTGCCTGCTACTTGCGGCCGAGAATGCACCGGGAAGCTTCGAGGACAAACGAACGCGGAGAGCAAACCACGACCGTGGGTGTTGTCTTCTTCCTCTTTGTGGTACGCGCGTTTCAGTGAAGCAGCACGGGTTAGAAGTAGGGTAAATACTAAAATTGGGCAAGACTGAATAACTGCGCTTCGAGAAGAAAAATAAATGAAGGCGAATGAAAAGGAAAACGAACGAGGACATGGACAGTAAGAAACGGATTTAGAAAGTGGAGTAACTTCAAAACGACGAAAACGTTTATGGTATGCTAGACACACAACGAAAACACTGTACTGGAAAATGCTGTGCTGCTCTTGGAAGCGCGGTTACCTGACTATACTCACAGTTTCAGCTTCTAACTCTGCTACCTTTTCTACGAGGTTTAGGATTAGCTAGCTCCATACATACGACAAACCCGGCAGCCTTTTACGGTACCACTTTGCCTAGGCATAAGCTCCAACAGATTATGTTCACAAATTCCCTGCTCTCGAAAATCTCAGTCGCCATGAGTTCTTTAGTACACGTTCAGAACCTGCGGACTGATTCTGTACTTCACTGTTACTACACCCTCCAAAGAAATGCAATGAATTTCCCTCCAAATGTGTTAAACGGGCCTGCAGTGGAGCAGTTGGAGAATTTTCGAACTCATACTGCATTTTTCACGGATACCTTCAGAAAAACGAAACGGCAGATATTGGCATTTTCTTTCAGGGCTCTTGATTGGAGTTACTCTTTTGAGGTCCCTGATTTTGCGGGGATATTCGCTGCTGAATTTGTATAGATTCAGTGGACCTTACAAAATATCCCGAGCAATATAGATCAGGTCATTGTGCTTACTAACTGCCTTTTTGTCCTGACTGCGCCCGATGGCTCAAGGGAGGCTCTTCTGAGCGGTTCCGTAAGGTTTTTCATTAAACCTTTTGTTAAGAAATGCGATTTCACTGTGTACCTGGTCATTACGGCATTGATGCTACTGTAATGGCTAATTTTTTAGCAAAGCCTGCCCTTTGCGGTTCTCTGGTGCTGTCAATGCCAAACACTGTGCATTTGACAATAGCCCACTTTCCACGTTTCCTGCAACTGCAATCATTGAATCATTACCCTCTCCCTGTTAAAGCACAATCTCAGCATTTGGGATTCACATGGAGTGTCCGCTTATGCACTTTAAGGCAATGCGAGGTGTCCATGACCCTCTTGCGGTGCAGAGTATCACGATTAAATCTTTATTTTGGCCGATCGGGGTTCTCTCTATCGAACCTTTGTAAATAATGTGGGGAAATTTGATTACTTGATCACTTTCTCCCCTTCTTTCGGCGGTTTGCTGCTCAGCGAAAAGCTTATATGGAGATTCTCTTCGCTCAATCAAGACTTCCAATTTCAATTCGGATGCTCTCTCTTAGGGCAAGCGCCAGGAGATATGTTCTAATATCAGTTAACTATTATCTTGATAATTAAATAATGGCATCATGGATATTCCTTCGTTAGCTATAATGTTCAAAAGTTTTTCCTTCAACGAAAAATTTGACTCACGTCAATCTTCAACCAATCGATGTGTTTCGACTGTCTGAATGTGCAATGCACCGTGGCAAATCCCCCACTTTGGGCTGGTGCCATTCCAGCGACTCCACCTGAGGCAAACAACAGGAACGAAAGCACGTACGCCAACACGACCTGAAGCAGGTCACTTTGATCACACTTAGCTTTAAAACACGGGTGCTGCAGTCGTGGCTGACCTAGTGTTGTGTGCAGATGGAGTGCAGGGCGCGCCTATAAAATGCTGTGCACGAATAGAGACGCACGCCTGAATCATGGCATTGTTCTGCATCATAGACCTCTGCACAGTGCAACGCCTGCTTTCACGGAGCAAATTAGACAGTCTAGTTCCCAGCGGAGCCTTATTGGCAGGTTAGGCCTCGTTGCTGGAGGTAGTCTACACCCTGCGCTGAATTTGATGGAAGGAAAGGCGCATAATTGTATACCTCTACTATTGGACACCTCAACCGCACCGTGAGAAAAAAAAACACTCAGAGGGCACTTAAGACTCATTCCGTGCTGTGCAGGCGAAAGCATTAGTTTGTCATCGTTGGTGTTCAACCCTGACGCAGGTTGCGCACTAAGAAATGAAAAGAAGACGCGCCTCGGAAAGCTGATTACACAAACGCTGAATCCACTAAGGTTCAATTGAAAGAATCTGACACTCAGTGCGAGTACTTGTTACAAGCTAGCCTCCTACCTGACTCAAAAACGTATGCAATATGAAACGAGAAACTGTATGACACCACCCGTAACTGCGTACGACGAATGGTTGCATCATAATATTAATACAAAAACTGGATTTTCACGAAAGGAAACGGCGCAGTAACTGTCTCACATCTCAGTGGAAACCCCAACCGCGCCTTAGGGGAAATGATAAAGTCTGGGAAGGCGTACAGTCGAAGGCGCACATGTAGTCGGATCGAACACCTGTCGTAAGCTAGCCTCTAGCGTGACTAGAACATGTAAGCTTAATGCAAAGAGAAATTGATTGACAGCATCCGGAACAACTCCTCATAATTTTGGTACGAATGTAGTCGGGAATACTGCTGCCACATTAAAATCAGTCTGTGATAGATATAAGACGAATCAAATTACTAATATTGTCTAAAATTCTGCCGCTCTACCTGCTGTGAGCGGCCTATGGCCGCTTGATGACGTCTCCATGTTTTTCTTGCTATCGCTTGGAATTTCCGTGTTATCTGTGAGTACACACACTAACACACACCGCCGGTTTTTCTCGTAATAGGGCCAGGAAGGCTTTCGACTTAAAACCCGAACGCTGGTTGCAAACAAACTTTCTGTCTGATTCGCGTTTTTCTGTCACGGCTCGGTTGAGAACTCCACCATGCTTTTTCGACGCAGTTGAGCTTTTCGAAGCAGAGGGGCAGTTTGGGCTACAGATTTCAGTAACCATGTGCGAGTGCACACTGTGGTTCGGGAAGAGTAAGAGGAAAAAAGAGAATTAGGGAGATAGGAGCGAAAAGGAAAGGGAGCTGAGGTGCGGTGCGCGAAGTCGCCCGTGATTACAGACCACCTGTGCACGCAGTACGTGTCTCGCGCATTGTGCTGTCTTCCTTGTCGCCGGCTGCGGCGCATGGTCGTGTGGGGGTCGCCAGAAACCCCGAAACGCCTCTTGGGGAAACATCGTCAAATTGAAGTATTCCCTCGTGGTTTCTATTGCACTTCCTCAGTTGCCCTCGCTGGGGACGTAATGTCGAAGTCATGAAGCACAAGCGAATCGTCGTCGATGGAGCGTCACGGGACTCTCGAAACCAATCCAGATCGCTCGACAACATCACGAAACACTTGCATTCATTCTGTTTTTAAGCGCACCATCATGGGTAAAAGCAACAAGGCTGACGAATGAGCGAGTTGGCACTGAATCGAATAAAAGCAACCTCGCACCTGAGTACGCATTTCCTTGATTGGAAATTAGGAGGAAACAGGAAGGAAGGAGCGAAAGATACACAGATCCAAATAAGCCAGTCGGCGAATGCAGTAGTAAAGTTTCTGATTTTTTAACCATGAACCCATCATAAAGGAGACCAACCTTCCGGCGATAACTCTAATGATGCTGCGAATGCTAGAGGGGGCTGCGTTCGCATCTCGATTAACATTTGACTACTAATGCATGGCACTGGCATCCGTACTGTTCAAAATGTCCACCGGTTATTGTTATTCCTCATCTAATTTATTAGGCCATGTACCAAAGGGTTGACCTAATTGTTTTGTCTCTGGGGGTGTAAGCTGAAGTGCCATGGTCCTTCTGCTTTTGCCACCGCGCGATCTCCGGGCAATGGAGGCAGCCGCCGATATGACAATGCCATTTGTCTTGACCGTCGGAGATGGGCAGCAGTCCGTCGCACCGGCCACATGGAATCTCTCGACCGTGCCCGTAAACCGAACCTCTTCTGCAGCCGTGCTGTGCTGCGGGCACTTGCGGCTTTGCGGAGTGCGCTGCGTCTTTGCTGTGAGCTGTTGTCCCCTAAGACAGCATGCGGCAAAGAGAACAAAGACGCTGTCTGCGTTCCTGAGCTAGCTGTGGATAGAAGCCTGGGGACATCATCATCATCACCATCAGTGCGGCTGCGTTGCCGTAACTGTCTACCACTCCAAGCCTTTCGGCTGTTAATTTCTCGTCAGCCATCTCTGAATAATGGTCGAAGCCGCTACGTTTAGTTCTACCATTTATCCATGTTCGCCCTCTTTCAGTTACATTCGCACTGACTCACGCTCAGAGAGGCGCTCTCACACTAACAGGGCTCACTTTCAGGCGCGGTTTTATCCAAAATTTAACAAGCAACCTGGTTTACTTCTCAGCGCTGGATTCCTTACGACACTTCTAAAGATCGCAAGGTCTCAAAAGATGAGGACAAGGGTTCTCCTTGCACAGGACTAAAAGCCCTAGGGGTGCCAGAAGTGCACCACAGCACGACTAAAAAAGAAACTCGGTGCCCTGTTTACTTTTGGAAAAGACGCTATATTATCTTGGTTCACGCGGCTAACACATGCATTCACACTATGAAATGAAATGAAAATTTGTTTTGAGGAAAGCAAATGACGCAGTAGTTGTCTCACATCTAGGTGGACGCCCGAACCACGTCGTAAGGGAACGGATGGAAGAGGGAGTGAAACAAAAAAAGGGAGGAAGATGTGACGTAGTCGTGGGCTCTGAAATAATTTCGACCACCTGGGGATAATATAACGAGCACTGCCATCGCACAGCACACGGACGCCTTTCGCGTTTCGTCCCTATCGATACGCGACCGCCGCAGTCGAGTTTGATCCAGACTGCGCCACTTTCTGTCACGTCCATTTGCAATCACAGGGGCTTCCTTTCCCTGAAAAGCATTCATATTGATGCCTTCAGTGTGAGCTGAAGCGCGCACGCATCTACTCAGACGGGCTTACGCATGCACGGCGCCGATCGTGTTTTTACGGGCTCACTCATTATACTCATGAACGAGCCGCCGACTTCTGACCTTTCACCTCCGTTATATCAGCACTGTCTAGGTTAAATCAACACGTCATTGATCAATTCGGGTGGCGTAACTAAAGTTACGAGCTGTATCAAATACCTTCGAGCGTTTCATACTAGGTATATTACCGATCTGTTGTGAACCAAGTTTTGAGTGGTTATAATGCGGTAGTGTGGGCTAAAGAAAGGGACGGAGTGAGGATGCACTAGCGCTGATGGCGTCACGGAACATGAGAAATACAGCATGCAGCCATGCCTTGAAAGCCTTTGTGTTGGGTATCAAAGTGATCAGGTTTGATAGCCATGAGGCAGGCTCAATTGAAGGGTGATAACATTCTTCAGTGTTTACGCAACGATGTACCACTGCAAACGGGGTGAGTTAGAATACTTCGGATTCCCTTTTTTCTGGTAATAAACTGACCAGTTCTGTGCACACGACTGTACAGAAATGACATGGGATATACAGCGAAGACAACTCTTATGATGTCACATGGCATGACAGAAAGCATAGTGTGGCTCGGCCTATTTTATCTTTCTTTAGTCTGAACCAAACTCTTCAAGTCTGAAAGCTTCTTTGCGCAGAGGCAATGTGGGAGTTGTACGATGGCTTGTTTGGCAACGTCATGCGTAATAACACATTTTTACTGAGGCACTAAACTAACTTGACGTGAATACTCTCTTGCAGCAGTAAGTCATGCAGTAGCGGGCCGCGAGAAAATGTAAGTGATCCATCGTATTTGTAATCACTGTAATTTCTGGTATGCAGTCCATTGACTATGCGTGCCAAAAGTTTGAAAGTTTTCGCTTTGCAGGCTGTCTGTAGGTGCGGACTTTACAGTATTGTTTACTCAGCATCGCCGAACATTACATGCAATTGTCAACGCTTATTCTATTATGGGATTTTGTTGTACTTCCGCTATGCGTGTACATACCTATATTATTTACGCGCGAGTTGCTCAACTGACTCCTGCAGGCTATGTACCGGGTCCGGACAATCTAGAAAGGTAATATATTTCCTATCTGTCCGACCCCCACCACCTCACCCGAGGCACTCCTCAAGGTGCTGTTCTCTCTCCTACCCTTTTCAATCTTGCTATGGCCCCTCTCGCCTCCCAGCTAGCTGAAATTCCCGACCTGCATCATATATTTTACGCCGATGACATCACTCTCTGGTGTTCATCTGGCTCTCCCGGTCACGTACAGGACACCCTGCAACGTGGCCTAGATCTCATCGACTCCTTTCTCACCACCGCTGGCCTCTCTCCTGCTCCTGAAAAATCCGAGCTTCTCCTTCTCAACCATTCCTCCTACCAGCGCTCACACAACCACTTCGTCTCTCTCCACCTTTCTGGCTCTCCCATTCCTGTCGTCACACAGTGCAAAGTTCTTGGCTTCCCTTTGCATGCGGCTAAGAATGTGCAATCCCTTCACCGCGCTGTCACCACCTGCCACTCTGTAACTCACCTCCTGCGGCGCGTGGTCACTCGACGCTCAGGTCTCCACGAGGCTCACGCGTGCCGAGTTGCCCACGCGCTGGCCCTCAACAAGGTCTTGTACTTTGCACCCTACGCTTCCTTCACTCAGACTCAACTTAACGCTCTCGAGACTGCCCTTGTGGGCCTCTACAAGGCAGCTCTCAACCTCCCTATCACTACCTCTACCACTAAGCTCTTTGCCACAGGCCTCTTCCATCCTCTTCGTTCTCTTCTCAGTCTCCATCGTGACTCGCAGCTTGCCCGGCTTTCCCTTACCCGTCAGGGTCAGTGGTTATTGACTCAAGCGGGTATCTCGCCCATTCCAATCTCCCCGTTTACCTCTCCTATTCCCACCCCCGCCCCCAATCTTCGTATCCTTCCCCTCCCGACCAACATGCCCCCCGTCCTGCACGCCGGACGTCGTCATGCGGCCGCACAGCACCATTCCCCTCTCTTTGATACCCAGGGTGTAGCTTACACGGATGCCTCCTTCGTGGTTCCTCGAGGTTCCTGCGGCTACGCCCTGTACCATCCACACCTCCCTGCTCCTGAAACCCACACCAGCGGGCCGTATCTACACCCTCCAGACGCATTGTCCCTCGAGTTCCTCGCCATTGCGCATGCCCTCCAGTCATTTTCCCTCCTTCCCTCTCTCCAAGAGTACACAGTCTATTCGGACTCACAAGCCGCTATACACCACATACAGAAACGCACCCTGACCCCTTCTCTCCAACAGGAGGTCGAATGAGCGGTCTCCGCACTGCAGCCTTCCATCGTTTTCCTCCGCTGGGTCCCTGGGCATTCAGGGATTGACGGCAATGAGCTGGCCCATCAGCTCGCCCGCGACACACTTTTCCGGGCACCGTTGATCCCCTGGCCCAAGCCCTCGGAGGACGGTGGGAGACTCACCCTTCGCCGCACCATAAAAGAGGTCTACCTTGAGCTCCGCCTCGACAAACGCCTTTACCCTCCCCCTCATCCATCACTCACGGTGCCGGAGTCTCGCCTTCTTCGGCACATTCAGATGAATGCAGTTATCACCCCGTCCCGCCTCTTCCTCTATCGCTATCGATCGGACCCTTCCTGTCCCAACTGCCCCTGTATCTATGCGGACCTGGCCCATTGCCTATTCTATTGCCCGGCTGCTCAGCAGTCGGGTTCCTTCCCCCCACCCTCTCTATCCATCACCACCTGGATCGACTGGCTTGGCGCTGAAGGGGAAGAAGAACAGCGGCTTCTGGTCGCCCAGGCGGTTGAAATGCTCGGCCTGTAAATTATGGTCGATTAAAAGTCTTTTGCTACTACTACTATATTTTCCACCAAATTTGAGCATGTGAGCTATACACCGGGTGCGGCCTGTGTATCGGCAATTGCGGTGCGTTTGTTCGGGCGTCTTTGATTCATTACAAATGCTCCAGTTAAAGGACAATGTGCTATGTGATCACAATAATTAGTTGTTGACGTCGTGTGACGTAGCTGAAATCGCAGGGTGAGTGCGCTAATTTTGATCCACTTGTGTCCTAAAACAACATGACCGGGTCATAGTGCTCTTTTGGCGCATGAGGACCGTGCCACTCATGGGAGGTTGTCGCTTATGACGTCATGTTACATGGTAGAATATTGGAATCACCCAGCCATATTTCCATTCTAATAATAAGCAATGAAGCTGACAGAGTGCGAATGCTCTCTGCAAAGACACGATATGCCGGCCATAATCATCGTAATTTATTATTCTCTTAGATGCCCAAAAAGCATATCGAATGGGGGCGATATAAAGCACAGCAGATGCAACAGATGTGCTACCTGACGTGATACAGCTTCTAGAATACAAAGAGCAGAAATATTGTGAGAAACACTGCAGAAAGATTCAACACGATTGTTCACCAAAGACAATATACCAGCGAGAACAGAGCACATGAATAACTAATTATTAATTAAAAACACTGCGACTGAAGAGATAATTCTTTGAGGATTGGTTATGGCAGCAACTCATCGTGGAGTTTTTTCCATGATTGAATAGTTGTAAGTAGCGCAGTAAGGTAGAAAACAAACACAAGGGTGGACAAAAGGTTTCAAAGGGTCATTGAGCAGAAATATTGGCAAGAGGCACACAAGAAAGGCGCTTTTGATGAGGCACATCATTTTTCCTGAAAAAGATACTGTACTTAAAATATTGCTTACCTCTGCCAGGTGAGCGATAAACTTCACATGAATTCAGGCACTAGATGCTCGGTGGTAATCCGATAGGATATAATGGGTTGTTTCAACCTACAAAAACTTGATGCGGTTAGTCACAGTTTCGCAGCAAGCGTTCCAAATTAAAGATACACATTACAGTTCACACCTAAGGAGGGCTTTGTTAGCAATGAGTGCAGGGTTTTGTCGGGAAGAACGCTATGTCTAACGGAGCGGCGGGAAAAACTTTTCAACTTCGAATCCAAATTTCTTAGAAATAAATGCATCTTTCGCTGCCGGCCAAGTGGCAACAAAGACATGAAATGCCGAACTATCGGATTTTGCTATAAAAATATTAATAGAGCTCTCCTCACTGTCCCTTTAATGAGAAACAGATTCCTTCATAAGGGTGTCTGACCATGCACTGATTCGAAATTAAGGATACTTCTCACGCAAGTATGAAGAAATTATTTATAAATAGTAGTAATAAATACCTTTTATAAACTTGGTAGAGGCCCTTTAACTAAGACCTGCACCAGAACTACTACTCCACTGGCATGTACACTTGTTTTTCTCTTCATAGCGTTACCGCCGGATGATGATGACTTAGGATGGAGTCTTGTGGCTTGCGCGCACAGGAAGTTTGGAGAAAACTGGCCTATTTTGGGCATTTTCACTTCCATAGCAGTGTTCTTGATGGTTCCCTCTGTCCGGTTAACTCGTGTGGTGCAGTATGGAAGACATACGAAGCCTTCAAAAGTGATGTCCAGAGACATCATCAACAGCAGCGTGATGAGGTGGTATCCACAACCCTCATGTGTAGTGTGCCAGAGCCAACAGACTCGCACCAGTCTGACTCCACATGGGGCTGAACATTGTAGGAGTGGTGTTCTGTTGTCTGTCCATTTGCAGGCTGTGCAGTGTGATGACATCACTCTCCTCATTCCGGACTCATATGCGTCGTTATCATCCAATAAGAGAGGACACATCACACAACTTACGCCAGGTTGGCTGTGATGCTGAGAAGATGCTGCCAGATGCTCCTGCAGATTTAGACCTTGAGCAGCCTAAGTTTATTGAGTCAGTTGAAGTGGCTAATGAGAGTCACTCTAAAAATGCTGCATTATTTGCTGAGAATGTAGCACTCTTCCTTCTGAAACTGGAAAGCAAGCACCGTCTGCCTGCAAAAACTGTGCAGTATGTGATGGAAGGAATGAAAAATATGCACCAGTTGAGCCAGGATATGGCATTGCAGGAGGTGGTTAAAAGTTTATCGGGTGATGCTATGTCAGAAGTTCAGGTTGAATTTAATGAAGATTTGATTCATAGAGTAGTATCCGGGGCACTCAAGCCTCTGCATTGCCACCCGAAGTTTTGCAAAAAAAAACTTTCATTTTGCTCCTTATACTGTACCATCATTTACCATTATGTTGCCAATGGAGAATTCATTGATTTCTTCATGTGCCAGATACAAAACAGTGCAAACAATGTATCTGGGGAGTGCATGCAGGACCATCCGCACTTCACAACATCCGAGAATGAGATTCAAGTGATCTTGTACCAAGACGAGTTTGAGGTTGTAAATCCTTTGGGTTCAGCTAAGGAAAAATTTAAGATGCTTGGAGTGTACATGACACCTAGTGACCTGCCTTTGGACTGCAGGTCGCGTGTTGAAACCTTGCAGCTGGTCATGTTTGAACTCAAAAAAATGCAACAAGAGTTTGAGCTACATCACGTGCTAAAACCTATAATACAAGATTTGGCAGCCCTTGAAAAACCTGGAATAGAAATTAATGGAGAAACCCGTAGGGTCCGCTTGAGCTTTATTGTTGGTGATAACTTAGGGAGTCATGCAGTAGGGGGCTTTCCTCAGAACTTCAGTTCTTCAATGCACTTTTTATAGATTGTCTGATCTCAAGATCAGATTTTGAGCAGGAGCTGCATGCAAGCAGCAGAAAGGTGAAACCCGAAGAATGATTTGAGCGCCCTAGAACAGCTGGCAACCGGGGGTATGCAAAATAGCTTCGGTATTGCTGCAGATTGTCCCATCCATGCCCTTGCCCACTACCACTTGTGCAATGCAGGCTTGTGTCGATACATTGGTCATGATGTTTTTGAGAGTCATTCAATATGATTTGGTCCTATACATACGGTACTTTGTCAAGAGAAAAGCTTGGTTCTCGTATGAGCATTTAAACAACAGAATCTCAGGCCTAGGATATGCAGCCCGTGACATGAGAAACAAACCAGCTAGAGTACCAAGCCAAAGCGAGAAACGAGCAGGACATGCTATCAAAAACTGCACACTTCTCAGACCCTGTCTATGTAGGAACCAAAATTGCAGATACCGCAGACCCAGTGTGGCAGCTGGTGCTTGTGTTGATGGACATAGCCGATTTGTTAACGGCAAGAAAATTAACGCCAGCTCAGATCGCATACATGAAGGTTCTGATAGAAGAGTATGTGATGTGCCGCAGTGAACTCTTCCCAGTTTTCAAGCTCAGGCCGAAACATCACTATATGCTGCGCTATAGTGAGCTTACTGAGCAGTTTGGCCCACTTATTCATTTATGGACCTTGCGCTTTGAGGCGAAACATCAGTATTTTAAAGAGTGTGTTCGCTCTGCTAAAAATTTCAAAAATGTCACCAGCACCTTAGCTGTGAAACACCAGCTGTACCAAGCTTTCTTGGCTGCTCAAGGCCTATTTCCCATTCAAAGTTTATTTACAGACATGGGATATTCTGACCGAATACGTTTGGTGGAAACTTTTAGCCACATGCCAGTCCTTCAGGAGAGCAGACTGTTAAGAAAGTCTACTATCGGGTTTGCACCTACACCCTGGGCGATTATGGTCTCATAACAGGAACACGTTTCGAAGTTATCTTTGTCAAGGTTGTTTGCATTTTTCAGGAAAAGAAAGATGGCATGCAACTGTAGCTTCAGCACATACCTGGGAAGTTCATCCTAGCCCTGTTTCTGTATTTATTAGAGCTGTCTACAGACACTGTAGGGCTGGTTCCTCCAAAGGAATCGATTGATTCATCATTATATCATCCTTACGAATATGAAGAGAATTTAGTTATAAGGCTGGATTCCTCTTTCTCTGAAGCGCTGTAACTCTGATGTCGTTCTTGAAGGATATTAGACATCAAATATTTGGCTACATATTTTCTTTGCATTGATGTCTAAGACGTTATTGCAACCTTATGCAGGATTGCTGCGTGGTATTTGCCTACAGTCACTTCAGTAATTTATAATTAAATTTCTCCTTTCATGCTGTTTTGATTTTGGTAACATCAGGCAATCACTGTGACATCAAAGGTTAATATAGGTCATTTGAGGTACGAAACACTACGTATAATAGCAGCATCATAATCTTAAGTCGCAACGAAAAGCCACCCTACATGAAGACTCGGAATGGTAATGAATAAAGGTGCTGTAGTCTTATTATGGATTTTTCGTCTTTCATGTGACCTATACCTAGTTATGACGCTTCAGTCATCATTTAGCTGTTGAAAGTGAAACTACAACAGCATGAGAGATATTCAGTCATAGATTACTTAGCGCTTGTGGGTGAATGCCTAAGTAGCGATTCACGTGTTTTAACGTCTTACATGATTACAAAGAAGAAAACATGCAAAAACAATTTGATGACTGTGTATATTTTCATTACAGGCTGTTTGTTTCCTGGTATTTCGTTCTGCGATGCTGTTTAATTCTAAGTCAACATAGCCAATCATGCCAAGCCACCTGTCGTGGCTGGATACAGACTTTCAAGCTCATGTTTCCTATCTCTCCACATTACAAACCCCTGGATTCTTTTCTACTGAAGTGGCCTTTTTCTTTTCTGTTTTGGAGGTCATCGAGTTAATCCTCAAAGGGTCTTTTAACCCAACCTTGTCTTAAGAAAACAGCCTGTGCACTGGCGCTCTTCTGCCAACGATGCCCTTGCGTCATTAAAATCCGTCAACACCATCAGCAATTAAAATGTAATCTATACTTTAGAAAGGGTAAGCAGATAGTTTCTTGACACTCAGAACGTGAAAAAGGGAGGAGAAAGCCTAACGGTGCTTGACAACGTCTTATCAAGAGCACTTGTTTTCATCTGGGCAAAGTATTCATCATTGGTGATGTTTAAATAGGGCCTTCAGTCTAAGAAAGAATGTAGAGGGTGAATCCTCTCACTGGGCCTTCCAACACCCTTCCACTTCACGCCCTCCCTCCCCTTACCAGGTCATCCTCCTTGAACTGAAGGCCCTATTTAAACTTGGCCAATGATGAACAATTTGCCCAAACGAAGTCCTCTTGAAACAATGGCAAGCACCCTGAGACTTTCCCCGCCCTTGTTCACTTTGTGAGTGTCAAGAAACCATCTGCCTGCCCTCTCTCAACCACAAATTACACGTTAGTTAGTGACGATGATAAAGGATTTTTATGATACGAGGGCATCTTTTGGATGAAGAGCGCCGTAGTACAGTCTTCAAGCAAGGTTGGGTTGAAGATACGTTTTTCAAGAATTTTACCTTATAGGTAAAAGGACCAAGCCAAGGGAAAATTTGTATGCACTGCATTACCAGTGGGTACCTGCGACACTGGGTATTGAACCCCTATATCTCCCACATGCAAGGCGGAAGCTCATACCACTAGGCCTCTTCTGTGGAGACAATTCATTTGGGATGTATTGGTTCTGTTGGAGTTGGACTTTTAATTGGGAACCAAATATACTGGTGTATTTGTTGTGCAGTAGTGTTCCGCCGCACATTTAATGCATTTCTCATTCTTTGTGGCTGCGTTTAAACCATGTCCTTCAATTTCATCCAGTAATCATTGTTTGCTACCATAGTAAACCTGCTAAGATGATTCAAATTCCATGTAAAGTCCCATTTAGACCAATTTTCCGACTGCAGTCTTGAGGAAGCTATAAATAAAACATTCTCCTGTTTTAGTATTTATGCACTTAAATGAAATCAGAAGCAGGAAAAGGCGGTCCCATCAGAACATCACATGGAGCAATCTGCCTCCAATCTTGTTCCAAGTTGGACGGGAAACTGTCTGCAAACAGTACATTCTTCCAAGCAATTTTGTCTGACCTGAAATATCAGCAGGCTAGCAATTTGGTAATATCCTCTTTATTGTTGCAGGAATTACAAAAATGCCTTTTGTGAAGATATGGAGTGTCGACCATGAGAAAAAAAAAGTGGCATGCATTAACACCTACCAAGACATCAAAGAACAGCCATTGCAAAAAGATATTTGCACTACGGAAAATGCAAAGGTAAGGCCTGTGCTGGGTGGTGAAATGCCTGTAGGCGTAATTATAAATTTTTCACAATTCTGACTTGCTGAATGCACCTAAAATACATGACATTATGCATTATAGGATGTGATGAAATAATGTTCATGGTTGGGTAAATGACGGTGTGCTGCAAAACAGCTCTCTGAACGAGAAAAACTATCATGGACCTAACATTTTCTGCAAGCTTTGTGCTCTATTCTGAGACAAAATCGTATGTGTATTTGAATTAGTAGCGATTCTGAGCATGATTGTAGTGTGTTGGTGTCACCCATTTAGCTTTCTCTTAAGTCATACTGGTGCAGAGTGAATGGTGTGTAAGGTCATAAAAATTCGTCCTGACCTGGGAAAAGACTCATCTAACAGGGAAGGATGGAATGGTAATTCAGGGAAACTATGTGCTGGAGTAACTTCTTGAGAGAGCTACTGTTTACTGTTTCGTCGTGCTTAGCTCTCAAACAGTAGCTACTGCTGAGTACAGGATGTGGTCTATGACTTGGTTTTCAGTGCAAACCACCTATTCTGTTTCAGTGCAAAGCACCACTTTATAGCTCTACCTGCTAAGTTAGCGTGTGTTAACTTTTTGCAACTGGACAGGTGTATGTGTGCACATAATTACTGAAGAAATTTGTGGGCTTTCAATGCATATATTGCCTCCGCAGGTCTTTCTTAGAGATGGTACAGAGCTGGAAGAGGGCCAGTTTGAAGAATATCTGAGCCAACTTGCTGTGCACGAAAGAATATTTGTTGTGGGCGAAGCCTCGGCGCCTGCTAAACCTAATCTTCAAGGTGTGAAAAAACTTATTGGTTCTGCATGCTATTCTTGTCTGCTGCATAGCACACCTAGCAGCCTTATCAAAATAACTGCATGCACAGTTACAATTGCTCGGTTAATATTAACACTACTGTTTACTGTTGCTTATGAGCATAGCTTCACTTTGCAGTAATTTTCCATCCTTGCTTTCTCTAAGAAGCATATACAGGGTGTCCCAGCCAACTTGGGCCAAGATTAAAAAAAAAAACTAAGTGTTCTTCAGAACTGAAAGCGCGTGGATGTTGTTAAGGTTTATGTTAAATTACAGCACAATTTTTTTCGGTCCACCTAATTGAGTAGTTGTCGAGATAACTTTTTAAATAAAGCTTGAAACGTACAGGCGGCAATAGGAAAGTTGTGGAACTCTTAACTATTGTCCAACCCAGGCACTTCCAACGAGTAGACATAGGGTGGCCGTTTTTATTCGGGAAAAACGAAAGCCCGCGGAGTTTAAAAAATGCCACGTGGCAGGGCGCTGCGTGCGCACAGATGCGCCGCGATTGCAGCGCTCTCATCCGTGCTTTCTAAAACATCTCTCGCTTCGCACCTTTCGTGCTGCCCAAGACAAGACTTCGCGTTGCGCTTGGTTCCGAGTAAGGCGCCAGTGGGTTCGGGTGGCAATTGAAAGAAAGCGCGGCTCCTGTCTTTCACTGTAATTCACACGACGCTATCAGGCTTGTTATATGCGTCTGCTTGTTGGGATAATGCTCCCAAATTCAAACTCATGAGGTTGTCATCGTTCTTCCGCATGCATTCTGCAGACGTGCGTGCGCAATTACTGGGGCAGAAATGGGAGCCGCGCTTTCTTTCAACTGCCGCCCGTACCCACTGGCGCTTATCTTGGAGGCAAGCACAACGCGAAGCTCTGTTTTGGGCAGCACGAAAGGCGCGTAGCGAGGAATGTTTTTACAAAGCACGGATGAGAGCGCTGAAATCCCGGTGCATTCGGGCGCACGGAGCGCGCTGTCACGTGGTATTTTTATGCGAAGCATATTGCTAGAGCTACCAGCCTACCACTCACGCCGTCGCCGTGAGACCCCTAGCGGTGACACCACGTGACACCGTGACGTCACACCACGTGACACCGTGACGTCACACCACGTGACATCGGATGAGAGAGCCGGCCTCCACCTCGCGCCGTCGCCGTGGGACCCCTAGCCGTCACACCCGCGCATTCCCGCGCATTTCGAACGCGCGTTCACACTCGGTGTAGGTGAAACGCTCGCTCCACCGGGCAGGCAGACGCGGCTTCCGTGGCAATCCAGGCGCTCACCCAACGCGCGTCTCGGGGTTAGTCAGCGTTCCGCTGTAGCCATGCCGTTGTCTTCCCCCACGACGAAGGCTTCTAGTGGTTGTATTAAAATGACCAAGTATTCAACCAAGGAAAGCCATGTATTACCAAGCCTAGCCACTAATATGCTTCGCATTCCCCATGCTTAGCCAAGCTGAGCCTCAGCAATTTTTTTTAACTCCGCGGGCTTTCGTTTCTCCTGAATATAAACGGCCACGCTACGTCTATCTTGTTGGAAGTGCCTGGTTTGGACAATATTTGTGGAGCTCCACAGCTTTCTTATTGACGCCTGAACGTTTCAAGCGATATTTAAAAAGTTAGTTTATTGACCTCGACTAATTATTCAAAGAGGACGAGCGAAAAAATGGTAGCATAACTTTAGATAAACTCTAGCAACATCCACGGGATTTTAGTTCTGAAGAATCCTCAGTTTTTTTTTATAAACCTTGGTCCAAGTTAGCTGGGACAGCCTGTATAGCGAGCTGTACTTACATGTTAAACACTACTTTTATCTGTGCATGTGACCTTGCATTAGTTTTGCACGACAGAACGCCACACGTACGAAATAATGGTGCAGATGTTGAAAACCGTGCAGACACAGTAAATACTAAAGCTTCTCTGGCGACTTCCAATGAAATAAGAAGTTAAATATAGTGTTTTGGTAGCAACATAATCTCATTTTAATGATTCTCTCATGCTAGTTTCATATTATAACACTGCATTTGGCAGGTTGTAGTGCCACTGCAAGGTGCCAAAACAACCAATCTAGAGAAAGGTTTTTCGAGTTACAATGCTGTTAAAAAGAGTAGATAACGGTGTGATATTTCAACAAAAATCAGCTCTTGTGACCAACATCGGCAGGAATACTGCAGATTAATGCAAGCAGGACAGCTTCTTGTTTTCATGCATTTAAGGAACATGGAACATAAAAACGAAACAAGATAAAAACTTCCTGCAAGGCAGCAAAACTACAGGTTGTGTTTCTTTAACTCCTTATAGAGCAACGTGGAGCAGGAGGCACTGAAAGACTCTCCAAGGCTCAACAGGAGAGCTACATATTTGTATTGGACACGAAATGTCTGCCAGAGAATGTACAAGAACGTCTCGAATGTGAAACAATGCCCCTTCCACCAAGAGAAAGGAGAGGTCGTGTGGCATATTTTGGATCAGATGAGGCGCCGGACATCTCGTCCAATAAGGGAATTCATAAGGACAGTGGCCGAGGACCTTGTAAACAAATTCTCGGGCTCCCTTGAGGACACTGCTCTTGATGGCAAGGTGCTTGGGAGGGGATATGACTCCCTGTTCCAACAAATGGAGAGTAGGGTGGTAAAGCTTCACCGTGGGCAGTATGGCTCAGTACCGGAGGACTTTGGCCGCAAAAGAAAAAGAAACTGTAATTATGGATGCCAGAACTGGCAGCCTCTTCTTAATGCAGAGGAGGCAAAAACCCGACGAAAAAGTGTCGTTTTTGAAAAAGGAGGGGCAGTAAACGTTAAAAGACATTGATGTACCATTGGCAATGACTCGCATGAGTGAAACGTATGCACTGCAGACACTTCATCAACAGCGACAACCCGGTGCATACAACATCAGAAGTTATAGAGCAATGGCCTCTGCTGTTTCACAGTCCTTTATTCTACAAGCACTGCGACAATCTCCTAGGGAAAGATGTACAGGTAAGGAACTTCAAGCAATAATAATAGTTGTACATTCAGTTTAGCTTTGCAGTCATGGCTGGACCGATAGTGGCAAATATAACTTAGGCTTTCAGGTTTCGTATCTTTTGATAGTTTTGTGAGCTTTTCAGTGCATCTTGGCTGTTTTTAATGAGGGAGTAATTACTGATCAGTATCCATCCTATGCAGCTAAGCAGCTTACACAGAAACTTCGTAATTAAAAGCTCATCCTCGTCCAGAGTTCAAACTCTCCACCACTGCCTAACCGGGGCAGTCTCCCCATTTAGCTAACTTGGGCGGCTTGCATGGCAGTGACTGTGCTTGGGTGGATAATAATGAATAATCACTCCCTTATTACAAATGTACTGAGACTTGGGCGATTCTTTGTGGCCTATGTGAAGCGTCCTCTTTCTAAAAAGTGGAAGCGAAAGCAATTTTTTGTACAGACGTTGAAATGTTTGAAATAGTAGAAACTCTCTAGGTTATCTTGTCGTCAGTTTCATGCACTCGTGTGATGGTACTGCAGCGTGAACGCTGCAACATCAAAAGTATAATAAATATGGGGGGTGTCGGTTGAGTGTGTTGGTGCATATGCTTCTATGCACTTGACAGTGGGCAGTTAATGGTCGTGCTGAATTCTGTACACTATGCCATGCATGAGCTTTTTTCCAAAATGCAGAACTTGTGTATTTCAGAAAACATTTCAGGCAAATGGTGCCGCGCATGCACCACTGCTCTGGAAGAGCCTTAAAGACACATCTTCAATAGATGTCATGTAGATGCGAGGAACAGCATGCCAGTAAAAAAAGAATGAAGCAGCTTGCCAGGAATACTTATAGCCCCTGCTGGCAGCTTACTTCAAGGATCTCCCAAACGCCCTCTAGCATGTTAATGAGGTGAGTAAAAGGTATGCGATGAATTACGCTTGTATGGAATGTCCATTTGGGATATTTCTTGTGTTGGTGCCCCATCCTACCACTGGCTCTTTCCTGGCCTCAAGCTTAATGAGCAAATGGTTTCTCGGAAGTGTGTGTTTTGGTCACGGCTATTCTTATTATTTAAAACATTTCAGGTTTTTGTATTACTTGTGTACTGTGTGTGCTGTATTTGTATTTGTATTGTAATACATTCGGCACCAGTAAATAATGTAATGAGTGCTAGGAGCATCGCTCCCCCGATAGATCCCTTACTTTTAAGGGATCCATCAAACACTACCTAATAAAAAGGAACAATTCTTAGAGCTCGAACTGTGTATATGACTGTGGTGTGTTGGTGTCACCCATTTAGCTTTCTCTTAAGCCTTACTGGTGCAGAGTGAATGGTGTGGAAGGTCATAAAAATTTGCCCTGATCTGGGAAAAAGACTCTTCTAGCAGAGAAGGATGTAATGTCAGTTGAAGGAAACTGAGAAGAAATAAAAGTTGGCCTGCATGAATAGCCTACCACATTCTAACAAATGAGGTACTTTACCTCAAAAATAACCTAAAAAAGGTCGATATATAACACATAGCATCTACATAACAAAAAAGAGCCATGCAATCGACTATTACTAAAAACCAAAATCTGGTGAAGTTACTTTCAGTGCACCTTTAAAAGGTTTCCATATATGTGGAGGTGATCCATCTCCATATTTTAGTTATTTTTCTCATTAGAAAAACGGTTCATAAAAACTTCCTCATTGATGTCTTGTGCTCGGTATCGTGAGCATCAATACTGAACCCTGCTTGCCTTTATGAAGGAAACTAGATTTTGCAGAAATTGTGAATTTGCAGCAAAAAACGATCCTATTGTCTGTTACTGAACTGTTTCTATTAAAATAGATGACCGGAAATTTTGTGCATTTGATTACTAACTATGCAAGTAGCTTGTACTGTCTTGCACATCATCTAAAGTGAACAATATTTCCCTCCCTTTCAAGGAAGGCACAAGTATTGCATGAAAGGTCCCCGAGCTACCATCCACGCCTGTTGTTGTTGCACTTGGTAAGCTAACCTCTTTTCTATACTGCTGGTTCTTAAGTTGCTTCCCAATAATTAATTTGAGAAAATGTATTACACCACCACATGTCATTCTTCCTTCTCGAAGCTCCCGTGAGTGTTTGGACGAAAAGTAACTGCAGTAAAAAACAAAGTGGTAGTGATGAAAATTGCCATCAAAGCTGTGGGGTGCTCTGTACTCGGGTTCTGTGGTTATAATTTTCACCGCGTGTGAACTACTTTTTAGGCGCAGATAAAGTAAAGGCGATTAGCCCTACCAGCCGAGTATCAGACCGCCAAAGTCTCGCTTCTCGAAACTGTGACATAAGGTAAACCTTGCGTTCACTTGTAGAGCGAACTATACTTTTGGGGCGCAGACTTAGCCTGTGTAAAAAGGCACACTAGCTTCGGCAGCGTTCCCTGCTATGTGTGAAACTGAGTATAATGCATATGATTGTACAGGTGCCCTCTTTGCATCCTAATGGGGAGCCCTTTCTTTTCTGATACTTAACCTCTACGCAACCTAATATATCCAGATCGGGGATCTTGTGAAGATTTAGTTACTCACTCATTGAAATAGTTTGAAGCACACATTTAAAGTGCTTATAGTTCACCAGTCCAGTTGCATAGGTGAGCAAACAGCACAGTTGTACGCAACTGATAACTTGTAATTAATTTTTGTGCAATTTTGTAAATAAATGACTGCTTTAAGATAGTAACGTTTTGGTAATTCAGTTGTTTATTCGTTCGTTTTTCTGCAAAAAAAGGCTAGCGGAGCGAAGTGCCTGTGACGATGTGATTGCGACAAATACTTTGGCCACACACGAAGGTACAGCCGGCCAAATCTTTAGCTGGTGTGCGCGATGGCCGCGTTTTCCGTGCTCCTGCCCCTTGTGAAGGAGCAAACTTGCGAAAATATCAACTCTAAGCACAGGCTCACTAAGCCCGTGCTTAATAAGGAGATTTCCGAAAGTTTGCTTCGTTGTAAAGAGCAGGAGCGCAGAAAAAGGGGCCATAACGCACGCCAGCTAAAGATTTGGCCGGCTGTACGCGTGACTACCCGACGTGTTGCGCTTTCCACGGTATTCGTTCGTAGTCTTGGCTCAGTGGTTATGGTGCTCGACTGCTTACCCGTAAGACGCGGGTCCGATCCCGGCCGCGGCGGTTGAATTTCTTTGGAGGAGGAATTCTAGAGGCCCGTGTACTGTGCGATGCCAGTGCACGCTAAAGAACCGCGGGTGGTCGAAATTCCGGAGCCCTCCGCTACGGCGTCTCTCATAGCCTTAGTTGCTTTGGGACGTTAAACCCCATAAACCAAACTAACCAAACCAACCGTTCGTAGTCTAGCTGGCACCAATCCTTCTCGCAATATGTTGTGCCTAGCTAATTCTTTTTCATTGAACTGTTCAGAAACGGAGCAAAGGTGGCATGGGCGATGCGAAGGAATACTTACAAGATAGGCGCTGACTACCAATTGATTCGTTTAGACTCAAAGAGAGACATTTTTAAGTACAACCATCACCCATACATATGTCGCACGATCAAGCAATAAACTTGTACATCTCCATGCGGTCAATGCTTACTAACAGCACATACAACTGTTTTGCGCAGCAAAAAAACAAGAAAATGTATATACAACCAGCTTATCATATGTAATATCAACGCATCTCTTGGCCAGGCTGCGTCAAAAGAGAAAAAACGAAAAACTTTAAAACAGGAACTAGTGTAGACAGTAAAACCATTCACAGGAAAGCAGTGTCAGAAATGAAAAAAAAACAAATTATCCCATTTAAACAGTAATCAAGAATCAGAAAGCGCGAAAGACTGCATGAATCGCCTTCCACAAAAAAAAAGAAACAGCCTGCACGCGTTAGTCCAGAAATCGCAGCTCTTTATAAAGGAGTGAAACCGAGGGTGTGCTGAAGTTTCGACCACCGCAGGTGGTCGAAATTTACGGAGCTTTTTACTACATCGTCCCGCATCGACCGGGTCGCTTCCGGACGTTAAGCTCCCGTCAACCAAACCAAACCAAACAATCCTCTCCCGCTTTAGAAACATGAAAAGCTTGGATAAGCTCGCTGCAGTTTGTCTTTGGAGTATGCAAGGAATTTGGTTTTGTTGTAGAGCGGTTTACAATCGCAGTTCTGACAATGGTAGCCAAGAAACCGCCGGGTTTATTTTTTACGTTCAAGTTGCGTTTTCAGGCCCTGTCTTTATGGTGTCTTCCTGTTTGTCCATTGTAAAGTCTAATGAGGGGGTCCTTATTCATAAGTTTAGTTTGCTCTTGCATTTTGTGTACTTGGTGGCGTGTTTCTCAGAGCATGATTCATGTTTTCGATCATCAAACATTGCACTGACCTTGCCAAGCTTGTACTAGGCAGGGAAAACCATGTTGATGCGATATCTACTTACCATCCTTTTGTTATTGTGCTTCGTTCTTCGCTTTTTTATAAAAGTTGTTTTGTAGAGCAGGCTTTTACAAATACTGGAAATAAATACACTTGAATAACCAGCACTAATTAGACGATCCACTTGGGCATCGAAGCTTTGAAAATGGTGAAAAGTAACGCAATAGTAATGGATTACTGTTCTGTACTTATTCAGTTACTTCTCTGGGACGGTAATTGACCATTGTAACTGACCATTGTACGCGACCATCGTCCGCATATTTATAGGCGTGAGCCGACCTACGATCTTCCGCCGACCTCCTCCCCTGTGTCGCATGAGCCGCCTCCGGATCCCTCTTCTCTTAGTTACCGTTTCCGTTCCCCCCGCTCGCCGTCTCCTGGCCGACGTTCCCGTTCTCCGATTCTCCGCCGCCCACCCGCCGCGCAAGCGGAAAACTAACGGCCGCAGTTCCGGAGGCAAAAACTGCTCCGCCAGCGACTCGCTCAAGACCTGTTTCCGTGCCCGCCAACATTATCGCTGTGTTCGCTGAGGGAGTCGCCGTCGTAGCACTTCTAGACACTAGCGCAGCCGTTTCCGTTCTTAGTCACACCCTCTGTCGCAGACTCAAAAGAGTGACGACGCCTCTTCCCGCCGTTTCTCCGCACCGCCAGCGCTCAGGACATTCGACCTTTAGCTGCGGGCACCTCCGCCTGCTTATCGAGAACGCCCCCTACACAATCGAGTTCATCGTCCTCGCCCGATCATCTTACGACGTCATCGTTGGTTGGCACTTCCTCTCCATACATCACGCTGTTATTGACTGCACCCGTGCTCAGCTTGAGTTATCGCCCTTTAGTGACACTCCTTTGGAAATACCCGGAGCTTTTTCCGCTACTGTGGTCTTCTCAGAAGACACGAACGTTCCGCCTTTTTCTTCAGTGCTGGTGCCTCTTTCTTGTGCTGCTCTCTCCGACGCAACTGTCACATATACGCCCTCTTTACGATGCGCTGATCGGAAATCTGTTTTGCTGCCTCATGCCATGCTGCAAATTATTCGTGGTTCAAGCACTATTATGTGTCCCACCCGTTATCCTGCCCTACCACTTTGTTCCGTGGCCAATCGCTTTGTAGTGTTCGCGGGCTCGATCCAGCCTCAGCATACCCCCTCGTCGATAGCACAGCCGGCCTTCACGTCAGCGCCATTCCGCCTGTTTCCACCGCCAATCCGTCTCCTCTCGATGTTTTGAAGCGAAAAGCTTCACTACCCGCACCACAGCCGCGCTTCGCGTGAGCCGTCGGAGCCAATATTTGCCACCGCTGAGCATGCGCGAAAGCGAGTGACGTCACACGCGGCACAATTAAAAAATAAAAAAAGGCAAACAGTGCGCCAGGAAACTCTCATATTTCGGTGGACACCCGAACTGCGCCGTAAGGAAAGAAAAATGAAAAGAAAATTAGTGTTAAAGGGCCCCTGAAACGGTGTCCATGTAGGCAAAGAGAAGTCGAAGTACTGATAAACACTGAACAATCCATCATCCTACCGCAAAAATTTTTGATCTACCTTGTGTGGAACCAGAGATAATGGCTATTAAAAATGACCACCAGCCTTTTCCCTCTCAACTCGTACACCGGAGCGAACCATAAAAAAATAAAGATTACAGACCGGGCCCATGCTCCGCCCACAAATACGTCATCGACGAGATCGGTTTGTTTACTTCCGGTTGACGCGCTCTTTCGCTCGCTCGCTCGCTTCCCCGCTGTCTGCTCACCTGTGTGCCTGTGTCTCGCAACCGTTGCTGCGGCTTCTGTCGTACTGTGGACCCCGAGCTGAAGGAACGACTTTTGCGGATGAGTGCCGAAATGGGATTTCAGCCTTGAGGCAGGGAGGGACACATGTGCGAAAAGTGTGTGCGATTCGCTGCGGCGCGCCGTTGTGAACGACGTCGTAACGACCGATCGCAGCTCGTCGCCTGCGTCCAACCTGCTGGATGTCAACGACGAGCCGCACGCAACGACGGGAAGCGGGAGCCAATAAGGGCGCGGAGAGCGGCAGCGTCGTGATGCCGTACAGCACGCTCCTCATGGCGCTCGGGGCAGAGCCACGCCAGGCCGGCCTGCCAGCCTCGATGCCGGCCGCCGGCGTCTGAAAAACGCGCTAGTATTGTTTGTTCTCGTCCATAGCAAGCCCTTGGATAGATGCATGTCAAAAATGCATAATTTCTGACTATCGTTGGCCAATATCGAGTTGCTGGTAAAAGTGATGACTGCGATACAAGCAAATTTCATCCCACAACCGCTTTGGTGCTGCTGCTACTAGGTGCGGTTCGCCTGCCGTCTTCTAGTTCCGTTGCTGAAGGCGTCGTGGAAATCGAACATATCTTTTTATAATGGGACGAGTTCGCAGTAAAGCGATATGAAGAGTAGTCCTTCCGAAGCGCCGTCAGCTGCGGCTTCGGTCCGAAACCAGCTAGGCCAAGCGACGACTAGGGCAGCCTGGGACCAGCGCGCAGTTCGTCGCGCGACGTTGCCGCAGGCGGTGTTGTTGCCGAAAGATCCACTTTTGCACAGGCATATTGTCATTGCTCGAATCTAGGAAGCATCCTGTCTGGTATCATGGCTGTTTTGTATTTTCTTGTGCGAACGTGAGCTACGCCGAGCATGCCGGCCGGCCGGCCGGCCAGCCTGGATCCCGTCTGCCGGCGTCATAAAAACGAGCTAAAGTGTGTTCTTGACGTAAATAATAAACCCTGGGATAAGAAATGTGAAAAATGTGTCGTTTTTGAGGATCGCTGATTAACACTGAGCTGCTGGTAAAGGTAACGACTGTGATACGAGCAAATTTCTTGCCACAACCGTCTCGCAGCTGCCGCTGGCCCGACGTGGGGTCCGGCTCGCCTGGCGCCCGCTCGCTGCTGAAGGAGTCGCGGAAAGTGACCATACTATTATTTTATTGTGAGACGATGCTGTTGACTGCAAAGCAATGTGTATAGTAAGCCTTTTATTATAGCTCATGCGACTTCCGAAGCGCCGGCCGCTGCGGCTTCGATGCCAAAGAGGCAATAGACATAGCGACGACCACGGCAGCCAGGCAGCAGCAGAGCTCGTCGCCCGGAGCGCCCTCGAGCGGTGCCGTTGCCGAAAGCTCGCAACATAAGCGGGCATGCTTTGTCGCTGCTCGAGCAGTATTTCTGATAACAAGGCGATCTTGCCTTGTGATACTTGTACACCATCCCAAGCAGCGCTCAGGCATTGCTGCACGGCGGCGAAGTGCGACACCGGTTGTGAGCGGAGCTTGGGTAGAGCGGCGCAGCGATGCTCACCGCTCCGTGTGTCCCTGCTTGTAGTGGGGCGGCCGTTCACAAGCGACGATCGGTGCGGCGCGTCGGCCAGGTTTTTAAGGACACGCCGTTCAGAAATCCGGCGCTGAATCCTGACGACGACGACAGCTACCTCGCTCACTTCCATCTTTCGGCAGACAGTGCCAAAGGGCAACATCTTGGCTTTGCAACCAACGACACAGCACGGCCGGTCCATTTTGATTGCGCATGCGACGGAGGTCGCGACAGATATCAGTAGTGCGGTGACTCCAAATCGCACCTCGATTCTCGATTCGGTTCGGCGGCGGCGGAGTGACACAAGCAGTACGAGCAGACGAAAACATTGTAAACCGGAAGTGCAGTACTAATTTCTGACACCCAACACACAATAGCCGCGTAAACATGCATATAAACGACAACTCTCCTTGCTGAAATGCGAAATGGTTCCGCAAAGAGTAAGAATGTGAAGTATCTAGAGCTTTTAGTTTGTTAAATGTGCGATATCACTTTGGCACCACGAACCAATGATAGCCCTGCGCTGGTGACGTAAAGAGTACTAGAATGACGTAATGAGTACAGATTCGGGCGGAAGTTCACCGCCGCTGGTCGCCGCGAGGCTCGGGAGCAGCAGTTTTTGAAAATGTATTACAAATTATCTACTCGCTTTTGATGTATTGTACGCGGCATGAACGTTCAGTGGTCTATGCTCTACGTAATGCAAGTATTTTTTTGCCAACCTCAGACACCCCTTTCTGGGACCCTTTAAGGAAAGGAAAGGATGGTTGTATCTCTCGTATCCCGGTGCATACCCAAACCCCGCCGTAAGGGCCTTAAAGAAAATGAAATGAAATGAAAATTGGTTTGAAGGAAAGGAAATGCCTGTCTCTCATATCTTGGTGTACGCGCGAAAGGAATGGACGCCACAGTACATGTCTCTAAAGCAACCTTTTAAGACAGCATCGTATTCACTACACGCGCGTCTCCTCCTCCGCCTCCGTACAGACAGCGTGTGGAAGGCCGAACGCCTCTACAGTTATCGTGATGCTCCCAGTGCATTGTGCGCCAACTGCGACAGCCATGACGTCAAACCAAGCACAACTGCAGCTTGTCGCTGGTATATCCAGGCTTAACCAGAGCTAAGCCACTGCCTAATTTGTTTCACCGTTCCTCCGACGCCGCCCTGACGGCTACCCAACGGGCCCAACTTGTCACCATCCTGCACCGGTTTGCAGCTTCGTTTGACTACCAGCAAGCTTCATTCGGCCGCGCAACCACCGTCACCCACTAAATTGGCACTGGCACACATGCCCCTTTGCGCCAACGTCCGTACCGCGTGTCAGCCGCCGAGCGCCGCATCATTGACGAACAGGTGGCTTACATGGTCAAGCGCCACGTGGTCCTTGTCAAGAAAAAAGACGGTTCCATCCGGTTCTGCGTTGACTACCGTCGTCTGAACAAGATTACACGCAAAGACGTTTCCCCTCTCTCTCGTATCGACGACGCCTTCGACTGCCTGCAGGGAGCTGAGATCTTCTATTCATTGTATTTGCGCTCTGGTTACTGGCAGGTGCCGATGGCAGAGGCCGATCGCCCAAAAACTGCATTCGTCACACCCGACGGGCTCTATGAATTTAATGTCATGCCCTTCGGCCTCTGCAATGCCCCGGCCACATTGGAGCGCATGATGGACAACCTACTCCGCGGGCTTAAGTGGCACATATGCCTTTGTTACCTAGAGGACGTTGTTATTTTTTCACCAGATTTTTCGTCTCCCCTTAAGCGCTTTGAGACTGTTCTTCGCTGCCTGGCCGACGCTGGTCTCCAACTCAATTTTAAAAAGTGCCGCTTCAGAGCTCGAAACCCACTTTTGTAAAAGACCTGCGCAGCTTCGTCGGCCTCTGATCCTACTTCCGCTGCTTTGTCCGCAACTTCGCCACTATCATCGACCCTCTGACCAAGCTCCTTTCCGGCCACGACCTTTCGGCCTGGTTGCCAGCCTGTGATGAACCGTTTACGACATTCCGTCGCCTCTTGACCACTACGCCAGTTCTGCGTCATTCTGACCCTCGTTCTTCGACAGAACTCTACAGCGATGCCAGCGGCGTCGGCCTCGGTGGAGTCCTCGCGCAGCGCAAGCCTGGCTTTCACAAATACGTTGTCGCTTACGCCAGCCGGACACTAACAAAAGCTGAAACCAACTATTCTGTCACCGAGAAAGAGTGTTTAGCCATCCTGTGGGCTATCGTCAAATTCCGCCCTTACTTGTACGGGCGCCCTTTTGAAGTTGTCACCGATCACCACGCTTTCTGCTGGTTGTCGTCTTTGAAAGATCCCTCTGGTCGCCTGGCGCGCTGGGCTCTGCGATTTCAAGAGTACGACATCCGCGTTGTCTATCGTCCGGCCGTAAACAAGCCGATGCTGATGCCCTCTCACGTTCCCCTCTGCCGTCTGAGGCAGTGCCTTCTATATCCGCCCTGCATTCTTTTACGTTTGAGACCGCTGATATGGCTTTAGAGCAACGCAGAATCCGTGGATCGCTTGCCTCTTGGATTTCTTACCTGGCCAATCGTCTGGACCTCCTTCCCGTGCTCTCCGTCGTCCGTCCAACCATTTCGCCATCAGAGACGAGCTTCTTTACCGCCAGAACTACCTTCCGGATGTTCGCAAGTGGCTGCTTGTCATTCCGACCCATCTACACTCATTCATTTGCTCTTCCCGGCTTCTTGAAGACCTTCACCCATCTACATCGGTACTACTGGCGTAGGCCTTATCTACCAGATTTGCGGTTAACTTTTTGTGGACGAAGATGCACGTAAGGGGGTTGAGTTGGAACGTTGTATAGTTTGTGAGGCTCGCGTTTCCGCCAGGTTCCTGCACGGACACCACTGCCAAAGTATGCTCGTATGTGGACAGGTGCACCGTAAGGTCCGCTCTCTTAGCCCTCGATTTTAAGCCTCGACTATTCCACTCCTTTAGCGAAGAAAGCATGAGCTGAAAATGCATTTCGAACATACTGTATTAATTTCATATCTATTTTCTATTTTTTGTCCCTATGTTTAAACTGCTATACGAATGCCTTCTATGTACACAAGGAATAGCATTTTTAACGTTCTTAAAAATATGTCAGAAATACATCTGTGCCAGTTTAGTATATCTATAATGTACCAAAAATATACCAAAAATATAAATTAAATACATTAGATTACATTAAATGTAGACTAATATACAAATTTAATAGATTAAAAATATATTTACTTCGGCTTAAAAAGGTTCCACTTGTGGGCTTGACCAGATAAGACATCTTAATGTTGTCAACAGCAGAACTAATGACTGACCTGGCTATAAGCGATAAGCATGAGGAGCCCATCCCCGAGAAGGCGCGTAGTTACGAGCAATCAGGAGGTCTATGACATTGCAAGGTCACGTGACGGAATTGGAACGGGACACAGGTCTCCACAGAAAAAATGCCGACAGAAAGTGAGGCAGCAAACAAGAAACGCTCTAACAAGTGACGTACTTGGCTTGCCTTATACGCACCCACCGAGAGACGACGCATCATCCCGGCCGGTGAGGCGATTTTTGCGCAATGACTATGGGCCACCAAATTGTCTCACAAGTGCCCTACTGGTTGCGCTCGAATCTGAGAGCGATTTGCAACCGAATCGCTAGATGTAACTTGCGACAGGCATAGATCAGGAGTTTAGCTGTTAACCAACAAGTACGCGGGCGTCTAAGGAAGCCGGTCGGCCTTGCCAGTCGGGGTCCTTTTCGCAGGCATGTTCGGGCCCGGATGTACCCAAGGCGCCTATGCCGGTATAATGGTATCACGTTCTCTTACGCGAAATGTAAATAAGTGGTGATTGTCTTCCTGGTAAAAGTTACCATGAACGAAAGGACGAGGGGAGAGGAAAGAGACAGTTTTCATTGTTCTCTGAAACGTGATTTTAAGCCCTAGATTGTTCCACGGTACCTTGAAGGGTAATGCAAATATGTTTGCGCGGACAGCCGATTTGTTAGCATTAAAGAATACTTTGGACGAATTAATTGCGTATTTACGAAAGTACCCTTTAAACACATTGCCATCATGCGAATGCGATTTTCCGGAACTCGATTTCGAGCATTAGATTGTTCAACGCCAGCTTGAAGTGCGCTGCAAATATGCTTACGCGGACTGCCCATTTGTTAGAATTGAAGTATACTTTGGACGAATTAATTGCGTATTTACAAAAGTACTCTTCAAATAGATTGCCAACAGGCAAATGCTATTTCCTGAAATGCGATTTCGATCACCAGACTGTTCTACGGAAGCTAGAAGTGTGCTGCAAATACGTTTGAAAGGACTGCCCGTTTGTTAGAATTGAAGAATACTTCGGACGAATTAATTTTATATTTGCGAAAGAACACTTTTAATACATTGACATTATGCTAAAATCGCATACATATTTATTCACGTATTTGAAACGTACTCGATGTATGCTTTAAGTGGGGTATTTTATGGCAAATTTTAAGAATATATTTCGAATAGCAAGCATGGAATTTCAGGAACCTGTTTTGTACATATTTTTAGTGCATTCATGAACACAAAATATGTTTAAAATACAATATAAATATCCCACCGCATATTTCAAACGTATTAGTTTTAGCTAAGAGCTGTGTTAGAGTTATGGAATTCTCTTTAGTTCATCCCGCCATGTTATGTCTGGAGATAGTTATTCTGGAGGCGGAGTTGCTGCTGCTCGTCCTCCTCGCCCTCGCTGATCACCCTACGGACCCTCGCTGATCACCCTACGGACCCTACGGATTCTGGAGTCTCCTCGTGTTGCTAGCGTGCTTGCGAATCGTCATCGCTTTCGCTTTCTGTTGTGATACTATGGTGGGAATGGATTCCTGGATCTTTCTCATCATAGCTTCTAGTTTGTTACCCACGCTAGGTTCCGCTTCGCTTTTCATCGCCTCCTCCTGCTGAGGTGGCTGGGGTTTAGCTAGCGTACTTTCTAGTTTGCTGGTTAGCAGCTCTATCTGCCCTTTAAGGGCTGCTATCTGTTTCCTTAACTCGGTATCTACCGGGAGCAAGGAAGCTTTGCGACGAAGTTGAGGAGGAAGAGGAGGAGGAGGAGGGGGGTTGGGCCCACTCACTTGCTGCTTCCCGTTCCTGACCCCGCTGGCGCAGCTCCTCTGTTGCTACTGTTGAGCGCAGGTCGACTTCCTGTTAGGGAGAGTGGGCGCTGGATCCCTCCTTCTTCATCTTCATCCTTTTAAGAATTCCCGCTCGCTCCCTTCTTTTTCTTCTTCTTTTTCTTCTTTTGCATCATCTCCTTCTTCTCCTCGTTTCTGGGTTGTTGCTGCTCGTTCCTGCGTAATTTCGCCGTGCAGTCTCTAGAGTTCGTGGCGTGTTCATCGCCACATACCGCACATACTGGTTTTCACTCGTGAGGTGCCCGCACTCGCTCCACAAACGAGGCTTGCGTTCCGCTTAGTCCGCAGTTTTCATGTCTCGGTGCCGGTAAGATATCTATCTGCCTTATGTCCCACCATGCCACACAGGTTGCACGCTGGTATGGTGTGGCGGTACGTTGTTACGGCTATGATTTGCGCGTTGTACAGTACAGCTCTGGGCTTGTACTTGCCTTCGAAGGTGACTTTGGCTCTGTTCGAAGTTCCCAACTTTCGGATCTCCAGGATGGTGCTCTCTCCGTGAAAGCTTTTCACCTTCCCTCGCAGGGACTCGGTGGTTTCCTGATTGGCCACTGCGATGACTCCGTGTACCACTTTGTCTTCCCTTCCCCCCCCCCACGTGCAGACTGAGTGCTTCGCCTCCTTGGCTTCGAAATTCGACCGCCGGCCGCCGGTAGAAATTTGATGGGGGCGAGATTCTAGAGGCCCGTGTACTGCGCGATGCCAGTGCACGTTAAAGAACCCCAGGCGGTCGAAATTTCCGTAGTCCTTCACTACGGCGTCCCTCATAGCCTGAATCGCTTTGGGAAGTAAAACCCCAGTAAGTCAATCCAAACCAACCCCTGGCTTCGGATTGCAAAATCACCGACCAGTCTGCCTACCGCGAAAATGCTCGATGTGCCCACTATGATGAGGTTTTGGTCCGGGGATACCGGGAAGTAAGAAAGAGAAAGAGAAGGTGAGAGGAAAATTTTATAACAAGTCATTTGTAAAAGACTGCCAACACGTGAAACAGTGGAGCGGTTTGACCAAAAGAATTTTCGAGAACTGGCCCGATAATATAGATCTAAAATCCTAGACGTAAACAAAAATCAAACGTAGTGAAGAAAGAAAGGTGAAATGGCAAGCATATCATCAAGCTTGCAAGGGTGGAAGAGCGGGCTAGTTGGTAGTTCATATTGGGGGAAAAACACAGCGCACTCCTAAGACACGGACGAAGAAAGACAAGACGATACAGCGCTGTCTTTCTTCTATCGTCTTGTCTTTCTTCGTCCGTGTCTTAGGAGTGCGCTGTGTTTTTCACCCAAAATATCACCAAGGCAGCAAATTGGTGATCGGTTAAGCAAACCAGAATTTAGCAACAAAGGTGAAGCCAACAATTAACACAGCTAAACGCGGAAGGCAAAGTGCGCTAAAAACAAAGAATGAAAGGGGAATAAAAACGCGCATGAGCAACAAAGGTGACGCCAAGAATTAACAGGGGTAAAGGTGGAAGTTGAGGCGCACTAAAACCTAAAGAGAGAGAGAGAGAAATAAAATATCAAGAATGAGAAATCCAACAAACAGTACGAAGGCAGAAAGCAAAAAAAAACGATCAAAAGAAGGGGAGTTTGCGCAAAAGGCAAGCCATGTAACACGTTTGTAAAACCGGGGCTAGGTCGAACCCTTCCAGAAATAAAGGCAATCTCTTTTTTCCCAGAGTGAAACCGAGGGTGTGCTTACGCATTCACCGTGGAGCCTCAAAATCTCGGCGGCTTCCACTATTTCACGTGTCAGCTGATATCGATGCTTTTTTTAACACAGTTGCTTTCTCGAACATTGAGTGGCACGGCTTTTTCGGTCAGAGTTTCGGCAATAGACTGGCAGGTTCCTGAGAGATGTACCTGATTAGTCAGTCTTATGCTCCCTTAGACTTTTACTGATGCATCGGTCTGTTTGGCCGATGTATGTAAGTGTACTAAAAGTTCCTCCTTTTCTGGCAAGAATTTTTGTATACTGCTCCAACTGTAAGTGATGATGCGTCATTTGACTTCTGTGCTATGTTATTTCGCACGCCGTTACAAAGAAGGGGCTAGACACGAAGCGCATATTTTCAGGTCTGTTTCAAGATGATAATGACGGCAGATTTGTAAAGATCTACGCGAAGAAATCCACCTTTCGGTAAAGCTTCGGTGAAATGTTGTTTCTTTTCCCTGTAGATGATGTATTTTAAGTGATCGGATAAAAAACGTTTCCTAAATTGCTCTCACGTACCTACTTCTTGAAACGACCAGAACAACTCTGCCTCGGGTTTCATATTTGTTCCTTACAGCGCAATGGAAGCATTTTTTGTTGTATTTGCATTCTTGCATACCTGTCTTTATATTTGTAGTCTCTCATCGAGCCAACATATGGTTGATAAAATCTAGTTCATAAGCCCCTGAGCCCCAGCACAAGCGCCAGGTCGAAGTAATAACATGGTGTCTCTGCGTCAGCTATTTCTGTGTGTCCCGTGTGCCATTTGGCCACGCTGTCCATAGACAACACTGCCCCTTCACTACCCCTTCGCCAGTTTGATACACACCGCTGTTTTCGCATTCGAATAATATTCGCTGGTGCTTTGCATCATACTTCCATCTGATAGTAACGTTTTCTTCATTTTCACGTTTTTACAAAGACCGATATTATCGGCGCCAAATAAAAGCCGTGCTTACTGAGTACTGCAGCATGCTCTGAAAGTTTCTTCAGCGCGTGTCAGAAATTACGCACTTAAGGAATCGCTACCTATCACTTTCTTTTTCCTGTTTTCCAGTTTCCTTATCTTTTCCACGGTTAGCCACACTGAGTTGTTTTTTTTTTCTGAAACAAATGATCAGCTTTAGCCAACCTTGTATTCTTCGAATCGTGCACGAGACACGAATTTCACAGCTCAGTTTTTTATGGGTCGTTTGTCTGCCGAGCTTCGGTTGTAGTGTTGCAGCAGACCACGTGGCCGCCCCCTGCGCTACCTCGCGCTACCTTGGTCGTACTCGGGTCAAGGGTACTCTCACCCGGGGTCACTCTACCGCGCGTAGCTCTTCCCCGGGATCGGGTGACCACCCTGTGGATGCAGACAGTGCGTCGCGCATCGTGTAACCTTCGTTTGCATTGGTTGGGGCATGTGGTAGTAAGATGCCGCCAGCCTCTTCGAAAGGACACTCAAATCTGCTCTCAAACTCAATCTCCATTTTCCATGCATTTACCAACGGCACCCTTCTGTCCTTCCTCACGTTGGCTGTCCTCGTAAGAAAACTGAATTTTGACTTTTCGATGTTCTGCTTTATTCGCTTCCCATTTCTCTCTGCTCCACGCTGCTGTCTGCAGCTTTTACCGTGAAATTTCTCTCCTTGCTCTCAACTACGCTTCTCGTAAATGGTGACCGCGCCGCGCGGGCCTCCGTATTAAAGATAAGAATCCCACCTCAGAGGGACATAGCATCAGGTAAGGGGAAACTTTTTGGCCATTGTAAAGCTAGTGAGCAGCTGGCGGAACTGGGAACCGAACTTCACATCTACTGAATGCGAGGAGAATGCTGCAATCACTAGTTCAACGCAGGGGTTGTAAAACGTCACACAAACAAGTTTCTGCTCATCATATAATGTCAGCTAAGAAATTGGGAAAAGCTCGTCATCGACAGTAGGCAATTAAGCGGGAAGTTTATTTCATTCAGCAGATGTAAGAATAATAAACGATAGAAAAAACTGAATGATACTCAAGCTCCGCCTGATGGGTAAGAAGCGATAGCGTAACGGCTCCCTTCGGCGGCCTGTGGTCGTCTTTGCCTATAACTTCGAAGACACGGACACTGTTGGACAAGACACTCAAAACATCCCTTTAATCAAGCCGACCGAGCATGCCTTGGGGGCCTAGTCATTGCTGTTCAGTTCCATGCAGTAAAGAAAAAAAGTGCCTCGGAGGGCCTAGGGGTAGCGTGTTTGACTCTGGATTCAAGGCGCAAGGGTTCGATTCCCATCTCGCCCCAATTTTCTTTAGAATGCAATTAATTTACTTTGCATTCATACATGACATAATTACGTTTAAGTCATGTTACGACCTTATATTCACAGTTTCTGATATTTAAATCATTTTACAAATCCCCCGCTCCAAGCGTGACATCAGTATCTCTAAAACCAATCCGTATTTTCTCGCACGCCGTCGGCGCCGGTGTCGCCGGGTTCTCCTCTAAACGGGAGCCTTAGCGCTGATGTTGATCAATGGGAGGTGAACGTACACCGCTCGAAGAGACAGCTCGTCGCGGAATGCAATGTGGCGGGACAGTGTGCGAAACAAAGTGAAGACGGCAACATTACGGCAAGACGACAAAGATTGAAGGTTAAGGCTAACATTTATTACCTCTATACTAAGTTCTCGGCGATAATTTGTGAGGACAAAGTTCATGGAGTTAATTTACATGTTCGATAGAATTCGCTAGTTTCACGTGGATAGGGTGATATACTGAGTGGGCGCAGTGGATATTTTCTTTAATAAGAATAGTATTAGGGAGGTCGTAGCATTGGAAAAATTTCGGTGAATAATAGCTGATATGTGGCCAGCCTATAAAAAATTATAGGGTTAGAGGCAATTAATGGTTCTCGCCAGACATCGCTTAGTTGTAATAGAAATCGCTTCCAAAATATTCAACTAGTGCGTGCCATCTTCTATTTAAGGCAATTCCGGTTTTGTCTGTAATAATAAGACTAACGCGATGACGCCTTCATATATATCGGGGCTTAGCGTCGGGCCTGCCCGTTCATAATTGTTTAATTGGACACCTTTAATCTTAATTCGGTAGTGTACGGTCTGCCACTTGGCAGATTTGCCGTTTCGTTCACTGCCAGACTGCAAGCAGCTCCGGGCGCAGAAAGCAGGCTTGGGAAGCGCAGGACGTCGCCTGGGGAAGCTCTTAACTGTGGAACATTTCCGTTTTTCCGAAAAAGAACAAACATGTTTTCAGCTTACCTGCGCTCACTCTCTTCCGTTGGCGCCTTCACTACCACGTCATCAAGGTAGATGCCCTTTGACCTTGGAGGAGTAGATACTTCGAGGCCACCGTACCACGAAGGGCCAAGCATATCATGCCCCGGTGTCTAGAAGAATTTGCCGCCTGATACCCGGGAAGCGATCGTGGGAACAAATCCTGAGTTAACGTCAAGAAAATTTCTTCCCGTACTAACAGCCGCGACACCAAAAAATTGAAACAAAAGAGGAAAGTAAGCAAGAGACGGTAAGAGAGAACCGTGCCGTACTCTAACGCTATCTGAGCGTCTATCTGAATGCCTGCGAGATTTCATAAGCCCAGAGGGAAATAGACATCCGGTTACCGTCAGCGCCTAGCGGAAGAAAAGTTGCTACAAAGAAGCGGGTGTACAGTTTTATGCCTGTTGCTCTCCATTCGGCTTTGAATGGTGACTGCTGGGCATATGCACATTCCTGGCGTTAATATCGTGTTTAGCCTGAGCTGCGACACGACATGCGCCTGCTAACGGGAGTCACGTTCGCGCGCGGCCTTCGCAGCGCAAGTGGAGGGATGGCCGGCTTCCGCGTAAAATAGCGATAGACGCCAGTCTCGGTGACGCTCCCGGCGAGCGCCGGCGGATGTCAAGACTCGAACGCACGTTAATAGCGAAACGGCGCGCTCCGGGTGGCCGCTTGCCTGCTTCCGCTTGCATGCGCGCGCTGAGCCCGCTGTCTCCGTCCTCCTATAGCCGGCCGGAACCGTGCACATCCTTTCCCGCCCCCTCAGACAAAGAACGGGCCCCCGCGAAGACATCCAACGCGAGACGCTTCACGCGGAGCCCTGCACGCCTCGCGCTCTGTCAAAGCCCATCAGCTGCCTTTCGTCTGCTCTCGTCACGGGTGGTTCGACACTTCTACTGGGAAAAGACGGTGAGCCTTTGAGCGGGTATTGCGAACTCCGTCAAGTCGAGTTCTTGAGTGGCGCCGGCGGGGGGCGGCGGTGCCTAGGGCCGGGTAGTGTTGTGGAGTGCCTGTGGAGCGCCCCCGAGGAAGTTGGTCCGTTGTCTATCTCCTCTTGGACGCTGACACGACCCCGGTTAAGGGCCTGTTTACGGGCAATTGGTTCAATTCAGCGTATACGAGTACGGGTTGTGCGAGCGAGCGCAGCGCAGGAACCAGGCGTTTTGTCAGTTTGCGAGGTTGGACGACTATCCATTATAAAAAAAATCAGACCTTCTGGTCCTGCAGAAGGTTTTTGTAACAGCCTGAACGCGGCCTATTGGTAACGATACAATGTAGTTCACGCGGAAGCAGCTAAAGCACTTTGGATGCTAACTGCTAACGCTTTGATGTGAAAATGTCTGAAACTTGTAGCACCAGGTTTCCCATATCAGTATACAGGGCGTTTCACCCAAGACTTTCCACAATTTTTAAAAAGGGGGTCTTTTAGTCAGAATAGCGTTTTTTTTTGGCGCACCCTTGTGATTGATGTAGTAAAGCAAAATGCATCTAAGACGTGCAAACTAGCAGGCTGGTTGAATAATATTGAACAGTTACCCTTTCGTCTATTGCTGTTAACTCCTTAATTATCAAGAGGCGTGTATGCAACCGTAAGCAATATCCGTATCAGCTTTAAAAATTTCGAAAACGCGGTTACCCTGGGCGCTGTGGTCCAACAAATTTTGCCTATTTCGACTAGTTATATTTATTTATTTATTTATCATCATACCCAGAGCGCCATTGTCTGGCATTATAGTGCGGGGGGATTAAAGAAAAAGTACACAAATGCCACCGCGTGCAGGTGGTTACAAAAATAGATAACAATGAGATAGAAAGAACACGGAATTTTTACACATAAAAATTGTCACAGCATGGAACAAAATGAATCCTTTGATAAAATGGACACTACTTCCTCAGGCAGCTTGTTCCATTCCGAAACCGTTTTGGGGAACAAAGACATTTTGAAAAGGTCAGTCCGGCATCTGTATTCTTTAACTTTAAGTGAATGATCTCTTCGTAAAGACACGTAATCAGCGTTGGCTATATATTTGGTTCTGTCAATTTGAAATATATTATGAAATAATTTTAAACGCAGAACTTTCCTACGTTTTTTAAGTGAGTCCCAACCCAAAGATTTTTTCGCGCTCGTTACACTAAAATATCGCCCATAGTTATTGAAAACAAAATGAACGGCCAAAATCTGAACTCTTTCTAGCTTTTGAACGTCAAGAAAGGATTTCGAATCCCAGGCAGTGCAAGCATACTCAAGTATGCTTCTAACATTTGTATTATACAGCAGTTCTTTAGTCTTTAAGGGGAAAAGTTTAGCGCTACGTCGCAGGAAGCCTAAAACACGACAGGCTTTGGCAGTAACGAAATCCACGTGACGATGCCAAGATATTGAACTTGTTAAATATACACCAAGATATTTAAATTCCAAAACTGAAAGCAGTCTGCTATTATTTATGTTATAAGCGAAAATATGGGGAATCTTCATTTTAGTGAGACACATATGTACAGATTTTTGTAAGTTAATATGCATTCCCCAGTTCTCACACCACTGGGCCACTTTACAAAAATCCTGTTGTAATGCATCGCAGACACTTTGATCGTTAATAATTCTATACAATACACAATCATCCGCAAAAAGACGCATGTATGAAGAAATACCTGAAAAGATGTCATTCATGTAAATTATGAATATAATGGGCCTAAGACGGATCCCTGAGGAACCCCTGATGTTACAGCCACCTCATGCGACTGTTTCCTGTTGACAACAACACATTGACGCCTAAAGCTCAAATATTCCTTTATCCACCTAATAACGGTCTCATTTATGTTGTATCAGTATAATGTTTGTATTGATAAGGAATGTGATACAACGTCAAAGGCCTTCTTAAAATCTAGAAAAATACAGTCAACAAAATATCCCTTTTTCAAAGCACTTGACAGGTCATGTGCAAATTCGGTAAGCTGGGTGACACACGAGTAACCACTGCGAAAGCCATGCTGATTAGTATTTAATAATGAATGTAGGCTAAGATGATTCATGATATTAGTATAAAACACGTACTCTAAAACTTTGCATAATACACTGGTCAAGGACCCTGGTCGATAATTTGAAACAACATTCCTAGGTCCCGATTTATGTATAGGTACAACATTCGCAAGCCTCAATTCATCATGCAAAGAGCCGTCCCTTAATGACTTTGTGAAAAGAATTTGAAGGTACCCGGACAACACAAAAGCGCAAGAAGAGAGCAGGACCGTGGGTAAGCCGCCGGACCGGTGGCACTGTTATCTTTTAAGCGTTCTAAGAGCGACACAATTCCTCGCTGATCAAATTCAATGTTCTCCATAGGTTCCGTACATTTCAAGGCAAGGCGCAAATCGACAGGGCTATTGCTGTCCTCAGCAGAAAACACTGAGCTGAAAAACGTGTTAAAGCACTTGGCTTTCTCCAGATTATCATGAACGATACTTCCATTGTGATCGAGTGGCGGGATAGACAATTCATCCTTCCTGTTTTTTTTTTATGTACTGCCAAAATTCTTTAGGACGATCCTGGATACGCATGTCGAAAGACTGAAAGTAGGTAAATTTAGCCTCTTTGACCGAAGCATTCATAACTTTTGTAATCTTTTTTAACTGATTCATGTTATCTTGTGCCGGATTTCTTTTGAAGCGCCCATATAGTTATTGCCTCTTTTCAACGACTCTGCGCAGTGCTTCTGTAAACATGGTTTGCTTTTGCTGCGACGTTTCGGCATCACCCATGACGGCACATATTGCTCACGCAAATCAAAAAGTTTGGCTGTCAGTATGCGCCACAGCTCATCAACGCTGAGTGAATCAGAGAATGTTTCGTACACATCGACATAGGATTCAAGTGCCCAGGCTATCTCGGGGAAATTTCCTTTTCGATAACTGTAAATGCGCCGATTGCCACAGTCTTCAAGGTTAACATCCTGAAAGTTCATTTCCGCTAAAACACAATTGTGATCACTGATACCGGGCACTACAAGGGTAGAATAAGCTGGCGATTGTTGGTTAGTCAATAATAAATTCAAAACATTGTTACCACGGGTTGGCTGCCGCACTAATTGGGATAAGCGAAATGAATTGCATAGATTTAACAATTCTTTGCCTACTGCAGAATTGGCTCTAGACGGAAAACATCCTGAGCTCCAGTCTAATTCAGGAATGTTAAAATCACCTCAAACAACTAAACAGTCAGTTTTAACAGTTTCAATCATATCCCTTAGGTCGCTGATGGGTTCAAGCTGACTTCCAGGTGGCCTCCAAAACGAGCAAACGGATAGTAATTTACCATTTAGAAGTCTAATTTGAGCCCATACTGCCTCACATGTCCCAACATCAATTTCCATCTTACGAGAACAAACTACGACATCCACCAGGATAAATACGCCTCCTCCATGCCTGTCTCGATCCTTTCGATAGCTGATATACCTGTAGTTACTCGGAAAAACTTCGCTATCGCTAACATCCCCATCCAGCCATGATCCACATCCGATCACAACGGAAGGTCTCGCCATGTGAATTAGACCATGCAGCTTGTCCACTTTATTCTTAATACTTCTGCAGGTTAGTACTAGAATCGACAAAACATAGTGATCCGGCTTAGCTTGTAAAGAAGCTCGAACTACCTGCCCTTGAGATTCGTCGTAAATGTATGGGACGCTATTCAAGTAAATGACATCGTATTAAGGCGGAAGCCTTTAATGCCTCATCATTGTAACCAGGAGTTGTCGACAGAAATGTCACGCTTTTCAATTGGTCGTGACGTCAGAGAGTGCGAATTTCAAACGGGCCAATTCTACTTTGGCTAGTAACCATGCCACCACTTAAAGGGATGGTATAGTGATGCTCTAAGTAAGTGGGACAAAGGCGCCTCTGGTGAATACGGTGTCTTCGTTCACTCTCATCTTCCTCTCTTTCCTTACGGCGAGGTTTAGGTGTGCACCGAGATATGAGGGGCAGATACATTTCCTTTCCTCAAAAACTAATGTACCGACGAGCAAGGCGTAGAGCCGAACGGGCGATGGCGTATGTGGATGGAACGGGCGATGGCGTATGTGGCGTATGTGGAGACCTACAGAAATCTAGGACAAGTTTGTCAGAAATTGGTTGCGACTCGTGTTCATCCTCGTCCTTAATTCTATAGAAGAGCAGATTGCACCATCGAGATGATTTTCAAGATCGTCCACTTTTTCATCAGAGTCTGCCACTCAGACCGCTGTCTTTCACTACTCGTCCTACAGACCTCGACAGCGGCTCGCATTTCCTCAAGACCTGCTATCTTTGCTTCTAAATTGGCCATACGGGCATTCACATCCGTCATAGCTGTTTTGTTTTCATCCTGATGACTCTCGATAGTTACAAGTTTTTTCTTAATTTCTGTCTGACCTTGCAAAAGCTGCTGCAGGATCGCATCGCTAGGTCCTGGGTTAACTTCTATGTCGCCACACAAAACCAGACGCAAAAGGTAAAACGCAGCTCTTCGCAATAAAGAAAAACGATACTTTCCGAATAACATGGGTCTATGTGCTACAGAATGAGAAGAAACGCATGCATACAATACAGGGGGTGGAACCGGCAAAGCGTACACTAAACATATATTGAAATATGTGTCGCTAACCTGCGTGAAAAGCAGTAAATGCGTGAGCGGCAAAGCCATTTCGGTATCGCCGGTTCCACGCCCCAACGATGATGTGATGATTCCCGCCTTTTGTAGAGTGTAGTGGCACGGGCTGTAAAACCATGGTGGGTTGTCTGGCACTGCACACTGTGCAAAATCGGCTGCGAGGCACACACAATCGTTGAAGTCGACCGTGGTTAGCACAGGTGAAGGCTTGGTGAAGGAACCAGCATCCAGCGTAGACGAATCATGCATAGCAGATAATTTATCGGCATGAAAGCAGTGACTTGAATAACCAGCGATGAACACCTGCGTCAAAAGCAGTAAATGCGTGAGCGGCAAAGCCATTTTGGTATCGCCGGTTCCACACCCCACTGCACTGGAGAAGTTGCTTTTCTTGCAAGCTTCTCGAAAGCACATATATTTTCGCGCTATGTAGCCAAAATTTAGTAGGCCACATCGTCGAGGGAAACCTGTTTTTGATATTTTTTTTTGAAGGTTTGAAGGTTGAAGGTTTATTAAAACGAAATACAAATGAGTTGTAAGTTTCATAAAAAAGTTAGTACAGTAGGAGGTCCCAAAGTGAAAACTGTCTGGGGGACCTCCCATCAGGAATACATAAGGAAAGTGCATAAGTTTGGCAGAGGAGCTATAAAAGTATACAATCAAGTTAAAACCTATTAGTGTAATTTGCGGCAATGAATAAGTTATACAATAGTTAGCGGGCATAATTTAACAAAAAAGGCATAAAATAGCAAAACATAAGAGCAATAGAAAGAACACAAAAAGACATCACATAACAATGGGCATTGAATAAATGCAGATATAATACACAGGCGGAGAAAGAAAAAAAAAAGAGGTTCCAGAAGATTAACAATATGACCGTTTGCTGTCAGAGTGGGGAACATAAAATAAGATGAAGGCAACCTTAAGCATGGCATGAAGCTGAATGGGTTGATAGGAGATGTTTTTTTAGTAAAGTGTAGAAAGCGGGCTGCGAACGTGCGGATTTGATTGCTAGTAGTAATGAATTCCAGGTTTTGATGGCGGAGAAAAAAGCAGTTTGTTTTCCATAATTTTTGTTCACTTTTGGTAGAAGCATATTATTTTGTTCAGAGAATCTAGTGTTATTGCTATTAGAAAGGAAAGATACGGAAAAACAGAGAAGTTGATTGTTATTATTGCGAGTCGGTAGATTAGAAGACCTAACCTAAGATTAAGGAGGCATTTCAATGGCAGAATGTTTAGGTCAGAGTATAGAGGTGAAGCAGTGGCTGTGTATGGGCTGAAAGATAAAATTCGAAGCGCTTGATTTTAAAGATGAGAAATACATGACATATTGCATGAATAGGTATTACCCCATGATGATAGGCAATAATTAAGGTGACTGTTAATGAAAGCATAGTACTGGGATAAGAGAACATGGCGTTGAAAGAAAAGTCTAGTTTTTATTAACACCCTTATTCCAAATGAAATTTTTTTACTGATAGATTTGGTGTGTAGATGAAATTTTAGATGACAGTCAAGCGTGATGCCGAGAAATGTAACGGATTCGGAGGCAGTGATAATATGATGTCCCAGATAAATGGCTGGGCTCGGGATGACATGCTTTTGATGAGAGCGGAATATCATGAAAGTGGTTTTTGTAGGATTAAGTTGTAGTAAGTTATTTTCACACCATAAAACAATATTCTGTAAGTCCATGTTTAATTTGTTTATTAGGCTTGTGAAATTGCTATCCTGAGTGAATAATGTCGTATCATCTTGTGTTAATGTATACATCTTGTGTTAATTAAGGACAAAGGTAAGTCATTGATGAAAATGAGAAAAAGAAGCGGACCTAAAATGGAACCTTGTGGCACTCCTAAATTAATAGTTAAAGGGGAAGACAATGTTTCTTGTAGCTGGACAACTTGTATACGGTTAGTGAGATAACTGCGTAAAAGAGCTAAAGCAGGCCCACAGATGCCTAGAGATTGTAATTTAGTGTACAGTATAGTGTGGTTAATTGTGTCAAATGCTTTGGTGAAATCTAAGAAAACAGCACCGGCAAACAACCCATTATCAATATATTGCTTAATACTGTCTGTGAATTCGATTAAAGCTAGTTCTGTGGAGTAATTAGGCCAGAATCCAAATTGCTGATCTGCTAACAGCTGTAATTTAATGAGGTAGTTCATTATGCGATTAACAATTAACTTTTCTATTATTTTACTAAAGAAAGGCAATATAGTTATTGGACGGTAGTTACTCAGGCATTCTTTGTTGCCTTTTTTGAATATCGCCGTCACCTTACCTTTTTTAAGTTCAGTTGGAAAAACACCAGTCCTAAATACTAAATTAATAATGTGACTAAGAACATTAGACAGCTCACGACCCACCAGCTTTACTTTGAAAGAAGGAATTTCATCGATCCCAGGAGCGGTATTTTTTAGGCTAGAAATTATTTGGAAGACTTCGTCTGGTGAAGTAGGGCGCAAGTAAAAAGAGTGAGGGCATCGACGAGGGCCACAGTAACTACTTGGAGGCGGGGAACCGCGGCGCGAGAAGAAGGAATTAAATGCATTAGCAATGTCAGTTTGATCAGATAAAGTACACTCACCGTCAGAGACTTTCGTTATGCTCGTTTTGTTTTCAGCTATATTCAGAAATTCCTTGATTGTTACCCAATTCTTACGAGTGTCATTTCCATTTCTAAGTATTTCATTTTGGTAGTAATCTTGTTTCGAGCGTTTAAGTGCTGCGGAGAGAGTATCTGAGTATTTTTGATAGCGCTGTTTTAGGTGCACGTTAAATGGCTGCTTTCTAACCTTTTTGAGAAGGTTATTTTTTTTATTTATACAGCTTAGAAGGCTTTTGGTTATCCATGGATTCCGGGGAACTGAATACCAATGAGTGATGGGAGTTACTGATGTGCATGAGCTAATTATTTCTTTGAGCTTCGCAGAAAATTTACTGAACGCTTTATTGGCGCATGTTTCTTGTAGTATGCTATCCCAGTTAGTCTCAGCCACTATCGCAACAAACCGGTTTCTATCAAATGTTTGCTTATAGCGTTTTCTGGGGGGCGTGTTATTAGGGCATTCAATTAACAGGAAAGTCGGATAATGGTCCGTGATATCAAAGTTGATGACTCCTGCGATTTGAGGCGTAATGACATTAGATAATATATGATCAATGAGGGTGCTAGAGCCTCGATGAGCAATGCGCGTTGGTGACGCCAGTAGTGACTCCAAACCATGGCCGAGAAAGCAGTTTGTGTATACAGAACAAGAGCTGTCAGAAATGTCAGTTATGTCAATATTAATGTCACCTACGATTACAATGTTCTTGTTTTCACGATTTAGAATTTGGAGGATGACTTCTAGTTCGTGGCAAAAGTGCTCGTAAGACGCGGATGGTGAGCGATAGATACTACCAATGACAGTGTTTCTGTGTGAAGCAAAAATTGCTTTGTCAAATTCTAACCATACTGATACGCACTTTTCTGTTTGAAACGCGATGTCGTGACGGCGTTTGTATGATATAGCGTTAGAAAGAAAGATAGCAGATCCTCCGTGTCGATCAGCTGACCTGTGATAGTATTCATTGTGATAGCCAGGAAGAGCAAACAGCCTATCATCGTCGGATGACAGCCATGTCTCAGAAAGACAAATGATTGAAAAGGCGTGATCAACGAGCGTTAAAAAGTTTACTAAGTCATCGTAATGCCTTGGTAAACTGCGAGAATTAAAATGAATAATAGACTTATGGGTATCAGCTGAATTAAGGAGGAGGCTTTTAAAGTGGTCTAGTGAGAAGTGCATGATGATTATTGATATGTGGTGCTCCTTTTACGTGAAGACTGAAAGATCATCAACTCCAGAGATACGGTAGACATCGCTATCCTTGGTCTCCCTTGCCTTGATACGGCCATTGTCTACCCACACAAACTCCCAGTTTTTTTCTTTTTTCAGAGCCAGTGCTTTGCCAAGAAGACGTTTGTTCTCTGGGGTTAGGTGATCGTTCACGTAGATGGGCTTGTCATTGTCAGCATGGACCTTAAATCCGATGGAGCTCATGGAGATGCGTGCTTTTCTTGCTTTGGAAATAAATTCTGCCTTCTTGACGCGGGAAAAAAATCGTGCTATGATGTTGGTGTCGGTTTTCGCCGGAACTCGATGCGCAACTTCAATGTCAGTGCTACAAACTGAACAACCTATTTTCGAGCCAATTTCTTCCAGAATTGCGACGCAGCTCTCACCCTGAGTCGAAGGAACTCCCTTAACCTCAACGTTATTTATCCTGGAATATTGCTCCTATTCAGACAATCGCTGTGATAACTGCTTATTGCAACGAGCAAGTTCCTTATTCTCTTTTGTCAAGTCAGCTTGCTTGATTTTCATTGTCTCGTAGAGTTCATTGAACATAGCAAGGCTGTCTCGCAATTCGGACACTTCTTTTTTCAGCTCTTCAACATCTTTTGCCAATTCTGCATTGGTGGGCATTGTGACAGAGAAAGGACTGGTATGGGCAGCAGTGGTTGCGGCAAAAAAAGTACACGTGGAAATCAATGAAACTAATTAACCTGCGTGAGGAGTACAGAATGGTCAGGGTGCTATGGATATCACTTACGCTGGGCTACACGCCTCACAATAATTAAGGAGCCTAACTGAAATAGTTACAAGGTAACTATTCAATATTAGTCGACCAGCCGGATAGTTAGCCCCTCTTATCTGTATTATGTTTTACTACACCGCTGACAATGCTATACCGAAACAGCACTCTTTTAACTCAAAAAGCCTATTTTAAAAATGTGTGAAGTCTTTGGTGAAACCCTCTGTATACTACCGCGCTGCGAGACCTTCTCACTTATTCGTCATATAACTACCAGTTAAAGGTTAAAGGTCGCTCCTATTCCTAAATTTACTACCTGCCAGACAATAAAACGTGTTTCACTAAATCTGTTCTTACCTCGTATATTATTTTAGGCACGTATCATTAAAAACATCTTTCATGGCTAACAATGCTTGAAATAAAATTAAGTTCCCCGTAACTCCCTTGTTTTCAGAATTTGTCCGCCTTTCGCAGGTAAGATGTTCGATACGACGATTTCCATAATCCCGTATGTTTTCCGCATAGGACTGTTATAAAAAACACCTGTAATATGCAGAGTCCACACGGAGTGGGCAGACAGCGCCTGCGAAGCAGTCTAAATGCATGCGGACTGCGTCTGATATCAACACATCTCGTTGAAGTTGCATAAAAACCATGCGGAAGGCGTAGAGAAATCACACGACAAACAAATTGAAAGCGGGTGAATTCCTGAATATTTTATTATCATCGGAAGGTTTCAATACGGTTGCGTATTGTTTCATTACAAAAAAGTAAGCGACGAAGGGCTCTTCTGCAGCCGGGAGAGTTCTGACCATGAAGAAAGAGTTTTTACTCCGTCAAGGGTGAAAAAAAAAAAAAACATAAATAAGCTTTCAGTGTTTCGCAAGCGCGCCTCAAAATTCTGGCGCCATTGTTTTCAATGCTTCTTCGGTCCATTCACCACAAAAACGGCTTACAGAGGCCGCTGCGCTAAACAACGCCTACCCAGCAGTCTTGAACAAAACTTGTGAATATTGCAGTATTGTGAAGTGTTGGTATAAAAATATTGATGGTAATGGGCCATTCTTCCATTGCGCAGCAAATTGTTTCTTTTAAGGCTTTTCCATCGTTCGCGTCCAGCAGTTGAGACAGAAAGAAAATCGACGGGGAACGTTTTTGACGATAGCGAAATAAATGCAAGCCTGCCGACGGTGCGTCTGCGGGTATATTGAGAGTTGCAGTGAATCATTACAATACATGAAAAAATTGCATTCATAAAATGTTTCGTGTTGAAAGATGCCTTTATTCAGAATTGCTGTGTATGACTAAGAAAATTTCCCCCTACTTTTGCGTAGCCGTGTTGGGCGTCTACTATTAATTATCACAGTGATCTTAACGCGAAACAGCAGAGAAAGAAATGGAGTTACGAAGAACAGAAAGTGCCCGACTGCTCATTGTCATTATGGATCGAAAGAGTGCGCAGCAAGTAGCACCCATGTTGCGAGGCGGACACGTTTTTGCGTGGAATATGGAAAGGAAACGGCGTGATTTCTAATCCAAACAAAAAAAAACAGTGTCACATGCGGTCCGAGCCAGCTTGGCACCCACGCTGACGGGACGGAACACCTACTCTGTTTCAGTCACTTCATCCCTTCTCTACGGAACCACTTTGGGCGCCTCTGTTCTTTTACTCGTCGCGATGTCGCACCACTAACGCGAGTAATGGCTTACATCACAACTTCGGCTGCTCGAATGGTGGCCGAATGCTCCGCCATAAAGCGCCTCCTGTTAAAGAAAAAGACAAAAAAAAAATTCTAAGGACGATTGCGATGCTCCCTGACGCGAAATGCGAAATTTGAGCGCACCTCAGTAAGTGTCTCCGGCTCTGTATGCTCATTGTTGTGCTTCACTGATTCGTCGGCATGTCTGGCGACGGTATTAGTTAGATAGTAGTATTAGTTGATGAAGACGACGGTGTGCAATGCACAGCGCACGAGCATGTGTATTTCAGTCCGTAGGCAGTATTAGCTGAACAAGACGACGATGTGCGCGAGAGTGTGTTGCAGTTGAACAAGAGGTGTGATCGGCTGCAGCGACAGCCTAGTGCTTTCGTGCAGTGGCCAGCGAATCGTATCTGTTCGCGGCGCCGAGGTTTCGGGTCCCAGTCACGGCGAATTTATTCTCTATTATTTTTTTCATGGGTCGTCTTGGTTGCACCGACGGCAGGGACGCAGCTCAGCCCACGAACGGGCGCTTAAAGGCCGACCCACATGGAGCGAACAGACGCTGCGAATTTCATGCGGCGCGGCGGAACGCCGACGCGCTGTCGCCGTGCTGCACCTCATCCGGCGAAAAACAGGCGACCGCCGCCAGACCGCATCCGTCTTGATTTCAGTGTTGCTAACAACGGTATGGCCTTAATCTTAGTAAACTGCAACAAAAAAATATTTTTAAACTTACTCTAAAGCCATCGTTTATTAGAGGGCGGCAAAGGAAACAAATTATTATTTAGATTTGTTTCAATTTTATTAATTTCGTTTTTATTTATCAGACCGTAGGCGATAGTAGGCGTTCACACTTGTTCAAAAATCCGGCGAGCGAAGCGGATTCGCTCGCCGCAAAAACTAGTGCAGACGGAAAAACGCTTGTCTAGAACACGCTATGGGCGTCTTTCGGACTTAACACCCGATATCTAGCGATAGTATTTGGTTAAAAGTGGTTTTAATGTAAGCATGTGCATTTAAACTCATACGATTTCATCGTCATTTTGTTCCTTCCTGGTCGCGGCGGCTTTGGGAGCTGCGGAGCACACAGTTCGGTCGCTCTTGACAAGCGTTTTGCCCTCTGTACCTCTTCTCATCTGTCGACGCCCGGACGAGGCGGAACCGTCGCGCCGCTGCTGTTTATCGCTTTTATACACCACGTCGCCGCTTACGGCGTACACAGATACAGTGAGAAAAGAACAAAAATTTACGCTGTCCGCGTACCATAAGCGTATGAATGCTTACGTACGCTAAACGCAGGCGCATTCCCACTTTTAGTTCAGCGTGCGCTAGCAGAGACGAAAAAAAAAACTCAGCCTATAGTGGCACCATCTGGTTCACAGGACGGGAACCATTCCTGTAAACAAACCGACTCTCCTCTTAAGCCTAGAAGTGGGATAATTGTCACTCTAAATAAAAACATAAACCAAATTTATCGCTTATACGTTTTCTTATAGGCAAGGTGAGAAGAAGCGAAAGACCGGTGCTCCATTTACGGCCAGTGAACGCAGTGAAAAAGGCAGCAACAACGAGAATTCAGTCCGAAGCGAGGGGTCCGGCTTCGAAGGGCGCCGCCATGTTTGTCGCCGTGCGGCGAAAATCGGGCGGAAGCTAGATGCGGGAGCAGAGCGCCCTATTGGTCCGCGCCGAGCTCGCATTCGCCGCTTCCGGTGAGCGGCTGACCGCCAGGCGAACGAATCTAGCACGGCTTGGTCGGCGGCGAACGGCCGCCGCCGGGCGGCCGTTCGCAGGTTTTTCGCGAGAAAATCGCTCCATGTGGGTCGAGCTTAAGAGCTGCGCTTTAAAATTTCTTCACCAATTTCATGTGGCATGTCGCTGTAGTCGGATACAACTCAAGGGCGAAGCGGCTAATGCCCCTCAAAGGAGCCCCTCCAGGCCATGGCGTCGGCAGATTCTCTCCCTTGACCGATCCCTTTCGACCTGCTAGCATGAAATCGCACACGGTGGCAGATGAAAGGCTAATAACTACGGCCTAATTGGATTAACCGCGGAGGCGTGGAAATCGGTCGATACCGTTGGCCGGAGGAGGCGCATCTGTCGCTTCGTTCTGGAGTTGCATACCCGACTATAGTGACGACGTGCTCTCTCCCTATCATTTCTCGTACTGATCTGGTAACGAAGTATAGGAGGCGTGGCTTCCTGACGTCTTTAGGGTGCATTTCAGTGGGCGAACGACAGCAGTAAATAGAGCCAAAAGTTCCCTCGTGAGACCAGGCGCCTTCCGCGGGCAACGGGGATGGGAGAAATTTCACTCAGTGATAGAACAGAAGTGGTTCTACTGCGCCCACCGTAGTCCGGGGTGGTCCAGGTTGCTTCCTCGTGAAAAAAAATAGAGCGCAGCGCAGAGGAAGTTCCGTGACATTCGAACGCCATATAATTCTTGTTTTCATTTTTTTTTGTTCCACCGCTCTGCGCAATCGTGCCTTTCCTGCTGAACCACGCATGCGCAGTGAGAGTTGGTGACAGGTGCAAGTTGTAGTTATCTCCCACCTGACCCTTTCCACGCGCAATTGGCGCCTGGTGGAAGCGGATTGCACCGCACCTGTAGCGTTCATGGGGATAATTTTGATTTCATTGCGCGCTTCCCTCTTGTGAAAGAAGCTTGGTAGCTTTAATTTCGCTTCAAGCCCGGACTCAAGGTCGGCCTCTATGCCAGCAAAGGTGTAGGGCGAAGAAACATTGAAAGGAAAGTTTAGTTGGGCTAGTTGGTGCTTTCCAGATAGCAGAAACATGGTTAGTAGCGCGTTAAAAAGAAAGCAGCGAGAAGGAACAGATTGTTGGTTTAGTTGGTTTACGGGGTTTAACGTCCCAAAGCGACTAAGGCTATGAGAGACGCCGTAGTGAAGGGCTCCGGAAATTTCGACCACCTGGAGTTCTTTAACGTGCACTGACATCGCACAGTACACGGGCCTCTAGAATTTCTCCTCCAAAGAAATTCTAGCCGCCGCGGCCGGGATCGAACCCGCGTCTTTTTGGTCAGCAGTCGAGCACCATAACTACGGAGCCAGCACGGCGGCGGAACAGATGGCACACAGCGCTGGTCTCCGGCCTATTTCTTCTCGGCTATCCTCCAGCGTTTCCGCTTTTCTCCTAACTCCTGTCGCGAAGTTTATGCCTATTTCAAGCAGAAATAAGGCTGTATTATGAAAAAGTTAACAATCACTTAACAGCGCTGGGGTGAGAGGCCGTATTTCGTAAGCCAGTGAGTTGCGGCGAATGGCATAAAGGTTATTTTAGCGTTTTACGTGTGCCACCACGCGATTCAGATAATGTAACTGCAAATTAAGGTTTTATCTCCTTAATGCCATTAAACCTTCCAGCCACTAGGTATACAACTATGTACAGTCTTTGTTGAAAGTAACCAGGCTCCATGGTTTGCTTCTTATTCGTATAAAAGAGCCATCAAGGCTTCCCTAACGATCAAAAAGTTCTTTGAAGGTGAGAACAGGGGTTCTTCTTGCCATACAGAGATTTAGAGCTTGAGGGCAGGCATAATAGCTTTAATATAGAACTGAGAAGAAAAACGTGCAGCCTGGTTTCTTTTGACAAAGACTGTACATTGTGAATTTGCATCTTTTTCAGGCAGCGCATGGCAGGTAAAGTGCTGTTTTCTTTTGAAACGAACGTATCGCCGTTGATTTTTAAACGGCGCGCTTTTTCATCTTTGCAAGGGAACGCAGTAATTAAAATTCCTCGAAACACTGAGCTTGGTACCTCGTCAAACTCGTACACATATTTTGTCATCCTGAACTATCGTTTTTTTTTTTCTTTTTCTGCCTTTTGAAGCGTAACCTTCATCTCCGAAGAGAACAATGTGATCCCTTCCCTATTCATTTCATCAATTCTAGTGCTTCAATATCCCATTTGCCAACCAATCAGACACTTTGTGCAATATTTTACGCAAAAAAGTGCTGGTGCTTCACGTTTTAAGCCTGCCGGCTCTTTTGAAGCCTAGGTAGGCTAGTTAGAATTTTTTTTTGCGTGTTAAAAAATGTGGCTTTTTTTTGCGAATACAAATAGCTGTTCGCCTGTTTTTATTCGGAAAGAGAGCAAGACTGACACTGTTTGCGATGTCTACCGCAAACACTTCTCAATTCTCGAGCTCCATTTTCTTTCCTATTGTTAGTGGCTATTTATTGTTAAGAAAACTAGAAAATGGAAATAAATATGGAAGGAACAGATGTTGCTAGTCGCGGTAGCTACCATCGAACCTGAAGCGCCTGAGCTGCGGCTAGTGGTAATAAAAAGAGAGGGAGAGTAAAGGAAAAGGGAAAGTGATAGCAAGAAAGAATAGGGGTAGGACAGCAATGTACACCATGTTCAATCACAGGATATCCATTTTTGAACACCATTCATTCTCGTGGTGACTTTACCATTTGCCAAGAAAGCTCGGCCCAGCAACTAGCCGGAAATACCGGTGTAGAGGTGGAAATACCAGACATTATAGGCGCGCACCTTTCCGACTCTGTGCTGCTCTCGGAAGGCCTCCAGAGCTTCCTGGTTTGAAACGAATGGTTTTTACAGTAAGACATTCAAGAAAGGGAACGCATACTCTTCCGCATGAATCGCATTGATCCTCTGTGAATATTTTTAAAGTGAAAGCTTCACTAGCCTCGTCGAGCCAAGACAATCGGCGAGGTACATTTGACCTTCAAGTGGAGAAGTGGTGGTGTGTCAGCCACGTGACGTACCAGGTGACTCTCCGCCGCAGTCGCCGCTGCGCCGGCCGCCGCCTCGCCAGCTGTGTTCACGTGACGAACCACGTGATTCGTAATGCGCTTGAAAGGGAGACAGCGCCGCTCTCGTGTGCATGCACATTCCCGCTAGTGGGGCGAACTATGACCTTGACCCTGCCGCCTCGCAGTTTCTCACTGTGGAGGAAGCCAGTCTGCCTGGACCGTGCACGCCGTAGGGACGGTTTTGTAGACTACGGGCTGTCTGATCATCCGGCTGACGTTGCCAATCATTCTAAGTATTTAGCTAAATGTAGGGAAGTTAAACGTGCCAAGCTAGTAGCAGGGATTGGCGAAGAACGGGAGCGTCGACTGGCTCAACGGCGGTTAAAGGGTGCCGAAAGGCGGCAGCGAAGAGGTTTGGAGGCAGCCGCTGCTGCTTCTTCCTCCTTCACGACTTCGGCGACGGACGAAGAGTTTGAGTCGAACCTGGCTTAGGAACACAGCATAACCAACCATAACAAAGCTTTCGCATGCATAACCACGCTTAGGCGAGCTAAGCCGCAGCCATTTTTTTCTCCATGTCTATTCCGCTATTTTCCCCCGCCGTTCCGACCGTCCCGAGTGGCCGATCCCGGCGATAACTGAAGTGTGGTGGAAGGGGAATAAAATGGCTATTTTATCCCGGACCGCTTGACCAAATGGCCCTGGTTTCTGGTACGTCCAAAAAAAATATTTCCTTGCTGTTATCTATGACAGCGTTGATGATACAGGGGCGTTCTGACGCGATGTCTTCTTTCTGCCGCAGGACCATGCGCCGTCTGGGAGCATGCCTTTGCCTCCTCGCCGCCACACTGTGCTGTTCTAGCCAAGGATCCGGTATATTTTACTTGACAAACGGAGTCGTGGCGCCGAGAGGTGACACGTCACATTTAATACACCAGAGAAACGAATTTGTTGTGGCCCCTCAAGCTGTAACAATTTTTGGCCGCGACGATAACAATCCTGTATCGGTCATATTGTTGTGCGCCTTTTGTGACTGGCTCGAACCCAACAGACTGCTGTTAATCACCGCGCTTAGCTAGTCAAGCTTTGCGCATAAAAAGGACTTTTGACAATTTTCGAAGCGCTAAAACAACATGAACGCAGAGAGAACAGACAGGGACGAGCGCTACTTCCACCTGATTATTTCGTAAAACCGCAAGTGCTTTAAACAGTTCTCGAACGTTTTGATGACACGGCAGTAAACTGCACGTGTGAGATTACACAGAATAGCTGCCGAGACTAACAGAACCAAGAAGATAAGTACACGATTACGTTGATACCCTTAGGAAGGCAAGTTCTTTTTTGACAATGAAATAGACGGTTAGCTTACACAAGTGCTACCCACTGGTGCTATGTTCTGTGCTTCTATAATCTCTCGGGTTAGTTGATCACGACTACGTCCGATGATGTGGCACTGATTTAACAATGGAGCACAATTACGGCACTTACTGCAGTGAATGGCTAGGTTGCTTCCGCAGGAATTTTTAACATTGTTGTTGTGCTGGCGTAGCCGGTCATTGAGACAACAGCCCGTTTGCCCAACATACTTTTTGCCACAAGATAAAGGAATGCAGTACACAACACAGTCTACACATTCCACGTACAGTCGCGGGTAAAAAAGATTAGCACACGAGAGGGAACACCACAGCGCCGTAATGACAACGCGTGGCGCTGCCGGTGGCGAAGAGGCTGATAACGAGGGTGCCGGGCCGTTCCCATTCTACAGTATTAGGGGGGTTTAGTGGACTGCCACGGACCAGCAAAATTACTGGCTAAAAGCAGCGCTATCAGCTATTGTTCCCGCGAATTCCTTTTGACAAACCATCGCGGACATAAAAAAAGAGTAGTAGAAAGAAGCAATCTTTGCTTGATAATCGAGCCAAAATAAATGCAGTATGCACAGTCACGTTGGGTCGGCACTTCAACGCTCGGGCGGTGCGCGCTTGATAAAGCTTACTTCCTGCCGTCCCCCCCTAGGCTGCAAAACATGAAAACGGCCCGATAAGTAGGTCTGCGTACCGCAGCGCCGCGTGGTGCGATATACGAATTCTGATCGCCAGTGATCTGTGCTAATATTTTTTGCTCGCGACAGTACGCTGTTTGGTGTTTGATACCACATAAATGTTTGACAGTAGAGTATGGTTTCGTCAGCTTGCAAAGCTTGTTTAGCTTGTTAGGGGCCGTGAATACAACTCTCACATCTGCTTTCTGCGCTATCTTTTTCAACAAGCTAAACAAGCTTTGGAAGCTGACGAAACCCTACTCTTCTGTCAAACAATTATGTGGTATCAAACACCAAACAGCGTACGTGGAATGTGTAGACTGTGTTGTGTACTGCATCCCTCTATCTTGTGGCAAAAAGTACGCTGGGAAAACGGGCTGTTGCCTCAATGACCGGCTACGCCAGCCCAACAACAATGTTAAAAATTCCTGCGGAAGCAGCCTAGCCATTCACTGCAGTAAGTGCCGTAATTGTGTCGCTCTTAGAATGCTTAAGATAACAGTGCCACCGGTCCGAACGGCTTACCCACGGTCCTGCTCTCTCTTCTTGCGCTTTTGCTTTGTCAAGGTACCTTCAAATTCTTTTCACAAAGTCATTACAGGACGGCTCTTTGCCTGATGAATGGAGGCTTGCTAATGTTGTAGCTATACATAAATAGGGACCTAGGAATGTCGTTTCAAATTATCGACCAGTGTCCTTGACCAGTGTATTATGCAAAGTTTTAGAGCACGTGTTTTATACTAATATTACGAATCATCTTTGTATACATTCATTATTAAATACTAATCAGCATGGCTTTCGCAGTGGTTACTCGTGTGTCACCCAGCTTACCGAATTTGTACATGACCTGTCAAGTGCTTTGGATAAGGGATATTCTGTTGACTGCATTTTTCTAGATTTTAAGAAGGCCTTTGACGGCATATCACATTCCTTGTTAATACAAATATTATACTGGTACAACATAAATGAGAACGTTATTAGGTGGATAAAGGAATATTTGAGCTTTAGGCGTCAATGTGTTGTTGTCAACGGGAAACAGTCGCATGAGGTGGCTGTAACATCAGGGGTGCCCCAGTGATCCGTCTTGGGCCCATTACTGTTCATAATTTACATGAATGACATATTTTCAGGTATTTCTTCATACATGCGTCTTTTTGCGGACGATTGTGTATTGTATAGAATTATTAACGATCAAAGTGACTGTGATGCATTACAACAGGATTTGTGTGAAGTGGCCCAGTGGTGTGAGAACTGGGGAATGCATATTAACTTACAAAAATCTGTACATATCTGTTTCACTAAAAAGAAGGTTCCCCATATTTTCACTTTTAACATAAATAATAGCAGACTGCTTTCAGTGTTGGAATTTAAATATCTCGGTGTATATTTAACAAGTTTAATGTCTTGGCATCGACACGTGGACTTCGTTACTGCCAAAGCCTCGTGTGTTAGGCTTCCTGCGATGTAGCGCTAAACTTTTCCCCTTAAAGACTAAAGAACTGCTGTATAATACAAACGTTAGAAGCAAACTTGAGTATGCTTGCACAGTCTGGGATCCGAAATCCTTCCTAGACGTTCAAAAGCTAGAAAGAGTTCAGAATTTGGCCGCTCGTTTTGTTTTCAATAACTATGGGCGATATTTTAGTGTAACGAGCGCGAAAAAATCTTTGGGTTGGGACTCTCTTCAAAAACGTAGGAAAGTTCTGCGTTTAAAATTATTTCATAACATATTTCATTCTAGAACTGGAATAGACAAAACCAAATATATAGCTAACCCTGATTACGTGTCTTTACGAAGAGATCATCCACTTAAAGTTAAAGAATACAGATGCCGGACTCACCTTTTTAAAATGTCTTTTTTCCCTAAAACGGTTTCGGAATGGAACAACCTGCCTGAGGAAGTAGTGTCCATATTATCAAATGATTCATTTTCTTCCATGCTGTGACATTTTTTATGTATAATAATTCCGTGTTCTTTCTATCTCATTGTTATCTTTTTTTTGTAACCACCTGCATGAGGTAGCATTTGTGTACTCTTTGTTCAATGCCAGACAATGGCGCTGTGGGTATGATGATAAATAAATAAATAAATAATGTAATTGTGATCCGTTGTTAAATCAGTGCCACATCATCGAACGCAGTCGTGATCAACTAACCCGAGAGATTATAGAAGCACAGAACATAGCACCAGTGGGTAGCACTTGTGTAAGCTAACCGTCTATTTCATTGTGAAAAAAGAACTTGCCTTCCTCAGGGTATCAACGTAATCGTGTACTTATCTTCTTGGTTCTGTTAGTCTCGGCAGCTATTATGTGTAATCTCGCACGTGCAGTTTACTGCCGTGTCATAAAAGCGTTCGAGAACTGTTTAAAGCACTTGCGGTTTTACGAAATAAACAGTTGGAAGTAGCGCTCGTCCCTGTCTGTTCTATCTGCGTCCATGTTGTTTTAGCGCTTCGAAAAATGTCAAAACTGCACCAACTAGCCCGATCCGCTACCCTTCTGAAAAAGGACTTCATACAAAGAATGCAAATGTTAAATTGGACCGGTCTTGCGGTATTGCAGTAAAAATAATAGTTGCAAGCATTCCGCTAAGCTAGACGTGTAGAGGCCTTGGCACTCACAGTGATTGAACAAAGCGAGAGATTAAGTCCCAAACTCTGAAAGCTTCCTTTCCTTCGATGTCCTCCTAAACTTACGTGAGGCCGCCTTTCAACGAATGTTCGATGGAGGAAGCCAGCTTCGCCTCTCCTCAAGTAAGGAACGCGTGCCGCGTGTCTGAGTTTGAGGGTTCCATCACATCGGCCAATTGGACGTGAGTAGGAAGTTGCATTCCCGTGGCGACAAACATGGCGGCGCCCTTCGAAGTTGGGCCCCTCTATTCGGTCTGAATTCGTTGTCGTTACTGCGTTTTTTCAGTGCGTTCGCTGGACATAAATGGGGCATCGGTCTTTCGCTTCATCTAATCTTGCCTCTAAGGAAAGTATGAGTGATAAATTTGCCTTATTGTTTTATTTAGATTGGCGATTCAGCTGCTTTTAGGCTTAAGACGACCATTGGTTTGTTGACAGAAATGGTTTCCGTCCTAACAACCAGATGGCGCCACTAGGCTGAGCTAGGCGGAAAATCCGTCCACCAGATGCAAAGGGAGCAGCCACATAAACATCAATCGTCATATCATTGCCTCGCTGTTGGCATAAGCTGAATTAAAAGTAGAAATTTGAGAAATGCTGTAACGTCCCGCAAAATACCTGCGTTTAGCGTACGTACGCATGCAAACGCTTATGGAACATAGACAGCGTCGATTTATGCTATTTGCTAGCCATATCTCTTGCGCCACGAGCGGCGACGTGGTGGCCAGGAGGTGTGAACGAGGCAACATATCGGCGGCGGTGGATTTCGCTCGTTCTCGCAGCCGAGTGCCCAAGTGTGACCGAGCCGCACCGGTGCGGAATCTGAACGCAAATTCTTCCTCTGTGTGCACTTCCCCAGGATTCACCGCGTCGCGAAGCGACCTAGCTGTTGGCGGATACAGGTACACTTCATCGAATGCGTATTCACAAGAACGGTTAAAAAATCGCGTATAGTCGCCCGCGTAGCGGTCAGTCCACGCTGCCATTTTTTCCCGCCTGCTCAACTGCGCTCACGCCAGGCTCGCGTCCTTGCGCCGCGTCTCGCCGCCCGCGTGAGTGTGCGGAGTCACTTGTGGCAGCAGTGAGGTGAAGCGCTCCTCCAGGGCCAGGAGCAACGTAAGGACGCATGAAGGCAGCTGGTAGCTGCTTTAACTGTAAGGAGGCACCAAGGACGACCTTACTTAGGGCTCCTCAGTAAAGAAGCTTTCAGATTGATATGAGGGCACCTCACTGCAGTGAAGGCTTCCTTACTGAGGTAAAGAAGCATTTATAGTTTGGGGGTAAGCATACCCACACATGAACACTGAGGATCTAACGAATATACATTGGAAGATTGATTATGCCACTGTAAAAGTAAGGAAAAGACCAAAACAAACTTTCCGCTTCTTGCCTACTTCATTTCCTTCTTTTGTTTGTTCCTTCCTCCTTTTCATTTTTTGGCTTTTTATACACTTTTACCATACCGTGGCACTATACCAACCAACAGTTCTCGTGGTGGGTGCCCGTGCTCGCACCGTGTTAACTCTTCGTCTGGTTTCACCGCTGCTCGTCTAGTCAAGTTACCTGTATCAATCAAGCCCAAGTAACCCCGTCTATCGCAATATAGAGATAAACGTGGCTATTACATGCCACTTAAGCACAGTGAAAACTTTATTTCAAGCACTAGTTTAGAAGTTTCGGAATCCATACAATGTGCAAACGTTAATTCGTGATTGATTAATTAATTATTTATTACTTACTTCAACACTCTTCAACAACATTATGAATTTTACGGAGCGAAATGGCCGTTATTATGAGCGAAAATTTCGGACATCCTTAAATTGAGGGCTGCAGAATCACCAGGGATAAGTCGGCTGGCGGCAGGGGCTGTGGTGAAGCAATATATTAGACGAGCTAAAATTTCCTTTTACCATTTGCTCGCTTTAATTATTTAATTACTTATCTTTATATAAACTTAGCGACATCATTTGGTGGTCAAAAAATGTTTTAGCATCGTTGACGGTTGCCTTCAATGGTGGCACTAAAGTTACTGGCGTTGGTGTTGATGGCCACTTTGGACCGAAGGCTCTTGAAGTTTCGGACTGTTCTGGGGAAGAAAGAGGTTTGAAATGTCTTCGGGTGATTCCTCGTGTCAGAGGACGTATGCATGGTTGCCACAGAAAATGATATTTGTGTGTGTGATAAGATTAGTACTATGGGAGCAAGTGTGCTGAAATTTGATTCGAGGAACTACCAAATATTTTATGATGACAGGCCAGAGTAGCTGGAAAAAGTGACATGATAGTGTTTGAATGCTTGAAAGTTGAGAAAACTCGCAGCAGAATCTACCAGGATGATTCGGTACTAATACAAGCACGTTATCTCTCATCTTAATTACTGTTTTTTAATCTGGGGCACAACCACGTATACAAACTTGCAAAAGATCTTCATACTTCAAAAAAAACTTATCAGAATACTTTTCAATCAATCATACAACAGTCACTCGCAAGGTCTTTTCCCAAAAGCAAACATAATACCAGTATTCAATCTATACAATTATAAGCTAACACTTGCATTCCAGCGCGAATTAAAAAGTCATCTTGAATCTTTGCATGAGTTGTCTTTACTGGAAAAAAGAACTGTTTGTTACCCTACACGTCATAAAGAGGAGTGGATTGTACCAACTCCTAGAACCAACTATGCAATGGAAAAATTATCCTTCACCCTTCCAACACTATTAAATAACTATAAAAAATCCGGGACTGACCTGTTTATTATATCTAAACGCGAATTACGACAGCTTCACTGCATACACTCCTAAAAATTGTACCTTTGTTCCTATGATATGTATATTTAATCTTTTGTTTATTGTACCTCTTTGTGCCCTCTGTATTTATTGCATTGTTGTTGTTTTTTCTTCTTTTTTCTTTCTACTGTATTTTATTTTGGCTCTGCTAAATCGCGAAGAGTTTAGATGTGTATATTTATGTTGTTCCATGCCTTGCTGCTGTTGCCCTGTACAGGGGGGTTGTGGGCCTTTGTCAAGCTGCCGTTTACGAGCAGCTTTTACCCACAACCTCCTCCATCATACCGATGGAAATAAAGATTATTATTATTATTATTATTGACATTGATACGGTGAGGATCGTGAGCGTCTAAAGGAAACTGAAGATTAGAAATTACGAGCGCTGTCTTCGCTTCAACGGGTGAAGCGGCAGTAACAGTGACACCTCTCATACCACGATTGCGTGAATCATCGGTTGTGTACGCAAGCATGCATAAAATGGCGTACAAGCGTGCATATTGCCACGCATCTTTCTAGTGTTTGTTCATTCTTCAAAGCTGCTGGCACGCCGCTTTATGGATTTGTTTGCGATGCAAGACGGGCCTAGATTTATCTCGATTGACCGTATCCAGGCGGAGCCGATTCTACGTTGTCCCAGAATGTTCTAGTAACTTTCCAAGCTTTATCTCGAAAGTTCGCTATCAGCTTTAAAAAAAGCACGGCCTAGAGCGCCAGGCATTCTGTTCGACGACAGACGAGAGCGCTTGTTGCTACACTGCCGCCGAGTTATTTAGTTCTTCGCGGGCGCAAGTCAGCCCGAATAAAGAGGTTCGTTTTAGAAGCCATTCTCGCTCTTTTCCTGTTCGCCGGACTGTAGTCACCAATACGTGACAATATTTTAGGAAAGAAGTAATACTGCAGTCCTGAAGACTTGCGCCAAGGCTACAGTCGCATTTCTCAACGCAAGAATGCTTTCTCGTGGCTTGTGGGTATAGGTCGACGGTGTCACGATTTTAACCCCTGTCTAGTCATTGCCGCGCTGACATAACATTGTTTCTCCCATGATGGTACGAAAGAACAAGTGGGCCCACTTTTTTAAAAAGTCCTCTAAATATAAATTTACGGCGCTTTTAACGCAATACTTCTGTTGGAACACTTTGTACCCCAAACTTTCTTTAGCACCACTTCTGCCCGTTCTCAAAAAAAAAAAAACATTACATTCGCGAAGCACTGCCTGCCCATTTTTTTGTTTTTTACTGGCTGTTTCCAAGCAGCTTGCATCAAATATTAGTAGATACTGCGGAATGAGTTTGCGTAGGTCTTTTCCAATAGAAACCACATTTTAAGAGACGCAGTGTCTGTCGAGAAGTTTTGCATTTAACATTAATCATTAGGCGGAGAGGAGCATATATAGGCGTATATTGTTGTACCAGATCCCTCTTCAAAACCTGTAATTCAGGCTATAGCATAAGCAGTCACTGTGCCAATGTAAGGCCAGGATCAATCACACTTTAGCCAAGGGGTCCTGGGCTTGGGATGTGAGACATGGTCTCGTCCCGTTTATATGCAGTCGAGCACCGATATCGAATCATTTTTTATATCGAAGAGTCAGAACACCACCTTAAAATACCGAGCAAACGTACTGCACCAATGTTGTCGTTTATCGAACTCGTGTTCAGCGCGTTCAGCGAAACATTCGATATATCGAAAGGCGAGTCGTTCTCCTATAGGCGCTCTTCTCCCACTTCTCCCGCGCCGAGGCGGCTCAGCTGCGCTGCCTTGGGCTGGCAGCGCTAAAGCTGTGGAACCGCGTAACGAGGTGGACTTGGGGTGTGCTGGAGGGTGGCCTTTAGGTCTCTTGTACTCATATGCCACGCTACATCACTCATGCGGTGGAGCCAACTTAACTAAAGCCTAGGAGCAGCCCTCGCCTGACGTGCTTCGTTCGCGTTGCTGCTGAAGGCGTTGCGGAAACCAAATGTGCTATCGGGATAAAAAGTCACCAGGACGCGCGACTGACGACCTTGGCGTAAAGGTGCGAATAGGGCCAATGTTGGCCTGTTTTTCACTTAGACACAATAAAGAACCCAAGCCCAAATTTCACCTCCCTAAATGTGGTGAACGACAGGCTGAGAGCAATACTTTTTGGATCGCACACGTGTGTTCTGGGGACCTTCGCACATGATAGGTTCTGAATTTTAACGTGACATTATTTTATTTATAAAGCACTAGTAACACAATTAGACACCTCATGACAGGCAGTGGCTAGTTCCGAAGCATCGACCACTGCTGCTTCGATGCGAAGCAGGTTAGGGCTAGCAACGCCTAACGAGCGATGTGCTGCCGGCACGCCGGCTCGCTGCACGTCGCTGCAAGAAGCGCGTCACTGGCATAGATGCAGTGTATTCTTTCTTTTAGGTTGCAAAAGCTTACCTACTGCCATTTTTATGTTGGATTACGGATGTATCCAACTGTTCCGTGGTTGCCTTCGAGTTCATTCGAATTTACGTACATCAATTTATTCATCTCTGATGAGTCTCACATCATGCTAGGCTTGAAGAGAAGAAAAACACCTCAGTCGAGAATTTAGGTCTTCGCCAGGAAATTGTTATCTAGGTTTGTTTCAAGTGAAAGGAAAATGGCATGAAAGGAAATGTCCGGTGAACTCGCTGATGTCTTGAAACTGACAGCGTTCATTAGTGAACTTTGCGTTTCGTGACGGAAAACTTCACTCCAAATATGTGTGCTCATATTCGCTGCGAAGCAATAGTTCTTTGCGCAGTATTCGCAGGAGGAAACCACAGTCAGGAGCCGGATCGCTTCGCGGTCGTCGTTGGGACGCCTCGCCCTTTCTACGACGCACGCGCTTTCTGTGGTATCGACAAGTACCTGCTGAACCTGGCCTCCATCAATAATGCGTCCCATATACGTGCCACACTTCGGAATAATGGTGAGCAATCTCGATTTAAACGGAACGTGAAAAGGCGCTGAAAACAAAATGAGCATGCATCAGCCTGCAGACAGCCAACAAGAGTGCATACGCAGTCATCAACGCGGCCTAATTTTTTGAAACAGCCAACGCGTGGCAGTCCCTGCGTCACCAGACCAGGAGCTCCTGGGACACTATATTGTGATTATCTGTATCTCATTTCCTGGCTTTGTCGCCGAATGCCATTTCCATCAATCTGCACGTGAAGGCTACCTTAGAGCCTACGGCGAAAGGTCTTTGGCGCGCACTGCCTTCAGTGTGAGAGCAGCAGTGTGACTTCTTGTGTTATTCGCCTCACCACTTAACTACAGCACGTTGGCAGTGTCACTGTATGACAGCTGTTTACATATGTTCGCAAAATTGTTGTTGAAAATATCACACTTTCACAAGGAAAATATGCTGCTGCACTAGTTGGTGCATTTTCTTCGGTAACAAGTTAGGGCAACACAGAACGGACACGAGCGTGGCAGACAAGACGACGCGCTACTTAAAACTGATGCTTTTATTGAAGAACACAAGTAATATATAGGTACTTTTGCACACAGTATGACTTGCAACACGCATCAGGTGGCACGAGCTGATGTCACGAAGCAATGAGAGTCAGGCGCTGCTGCAAAGTTCTCTGTATAGCTGCCGAGCAGCGTGCCCGCGTGCTTGGCACCGTGCAGCACGCCTATTTATTTTCTGTCAAGCGCAAACTAGAAGAAGGTGGCCGCCAGAGTGTTGCAGGACATTCTGATCGCTACTTTACATTGCCACACCATCTGTCAGCTGCAGCATACAACATGTCGTACAAGTTCATGAAACGATAAAGGAAAACAGGTTTAACATAGGGTGCATGGACTAAAAGCAAAAAAGGCAGCCTATGAGTCATGAAAAGGAAACGCAAAATGGCACGTACTCGACAACGTCAAAGTAACATAATATATTGGGATCTGAAGGGACAGTAACGGAATGAAATTGCAATAAAAAGGTTAAAGCAGGAAAAAAACACACGAAACAACATAAGCCTATCTATCGGAAACGGCTTCGTGCGCTGAACACTTCAGACCGCCGCATTGAAAGATTGGCTTATTGGGGTTTAACGTCCCAAAGCGACTGAGGCTGTGAGAGACGCCGTAGTGAAGGGCTCCGGAAATTTCGACCACCTGGGGTTCTTTAACGTGCACTGACATCGCACAGCACACGGGCCTCTAGAATTTCGTCTTCAAGAAATTCAGCCACCGCGGCCGGGATCGAACACGCGTCTTTCGGGTCAGCAGCCGAGCGCCGTAACCACTGAGCCACCGCGGCGGGGCGCATTAAAAGACATCCGTAAACTTCTTCTTTACTCAGGGAAATCTTTAGAAAGTTTTCTCTGAATAAAGAACAAGTTCACGCCTTTTTATGGGGTGGCCTGAACTGTTCAGCGCACGAAGGAGTTTCCAAAAGGTTTATCTTGTTTCATGCGTTTTTTTTTCTGGTTTAACCTTTCAATTTCATTTCATTTCGTTATCGTACTTCCGATCCCATTATATCATGTTACTTTGGCCCTTTGCAGCACGTGCCATTTTGCCTTTTTTGACGAACCATCGGTCGCCTTTATTACTTTTAACCCACTCCATGTTAAACTTGTTTCCCTTTACCCCTTTATGAACCTGTACAGCCTGTTGACGTATGCTGCAGCTGATGGGGGTGCGACAGTGTACGGGGTCAATCACACTTAGAGGGAACACGGCTCCGCGTGGCTGCGCACACGCGGAGCACTACTGCGACAAAGCCGGTGGCAAACCCGTGCCAAGGGGCAGATGACACGAAGCACCACGTCGAGGTCCCTCTTCTCGTGCGCCTGCCTGTATTGATTCATGAACGAGTTAGATGCAATGGCACTCCGCAGGTACGTGGCCACGGGGAGCCATGTTCTCTCTAAGTGTGATTGACCCTGTACCTATATATTACGCGTCCTTCAATAAAACAGACAGTTGTAAGGAGCGCGTCGTCCTGTCTGCCTCTCTTGTGTTCGTCCTATGCTGCGTGAACTTGTTACCGAAGACTTTCACAAGTATGCAAACGCGGCATATCTTTGTCGTGACCAAATGAAATAACTTAAATTCCTGTTTCGCTATATTTTCACCCATTCAGGTCTAGCCTCTTCGTACGTTTGGCTGAACTTACGGATCATCGAAGGATTTTTTCACTGGGTGGACCCCATTCCTCGGCTTTTTCTGTACGTATGCATCTCTTGCATTTACGCTCAATTCTGTGCAATTGTATTATATTTAGGAACCAATACGTTCCGAAACCTCGCTACATAACGAAACGGCGTAAAACAAAATACGGAATACAAGAAACAGCGCCGAAAGAGAAAGCTTACCTCTCTCTTTTTTGCGACAACGTTCAGCAGGTTAATGACAGCTATTGTTGGCATTTATTGTGGGTATGGTATGAGGTCATTTCACAGCAGTAATATTTGGTTATGATCATAGGGCTTAACGTCCCAAAGCGACTCAGGCTATGAAGGATGCCGTAGTTGAGGGCTTATACGCACTATACACGGGCCACTAGCATTTCGCCTGTATCGAAATGCGACCGGGGCAGCCGGGATCAAACCCGAACGTATTTAGGGTCACTGGTCGAGCACCTTACCACTGAGCCACCGAGGTGGCTTTACGGCAGTGATGTTCAATGATGTCTTCCTTTTCAAGTGCATGGAATGCAACCAAACGTGATTCAGATTTAATCTGATACAAGCTGTCCGCTGTATATTTGCTTCGCTTTAGCGCTTGCTGCGCGTGCTTTCGATGATCAATATTTTGCGGTCTAGGCCAGCTGTTCCTTAGTAAGAAAAAGTCATTATGAGGAGGAAATTTCCAGGTGCTTTCACTGTTTACATGGCAAAGTTATAAGGGCCAGTCTACCGACGTTTATCCACCGTATTTTTTTCCTCCAATCGCAAGCTTATTGCGCAAATAAATGAATACCTGCGTGAGGTGCTAACAAACCTAGGAAAAGAATGCCAAATGCAATCTTTCGATATGAGAATGATTCTTTTGCTTGGCAGTCGGCGTGCGCACACCCTGGCGTCCCGGACTAGAGGACTACCGAGCCAGGCGGCCTTCAGTGGCACTAATGGGTGTGACATCAACCGAGATGCATAGCTCTTATTAAAAATATAGTCGAAAGCAAAATGATGGTTTTAAAGCTACTTTCAACAAAGTAAAACTGGCAATGTTTATCCCACGAGCAACCGTCTTTTTCCAGTATTTTAATTATGTTCAACATGTTACCAACCGCACATACGTTGTTGCAGGTGTGGATGAAGAGAAATTGGCACATATTTGCAGTTCAGTTTCTGGGTGCTGTTTGAAGCAAAAACAACACGGTAGCCGCGCAGCTGATGCAGCCCCACTGTCAATATAGTGCCTGTCGGTGTTTCCAAAACACTGTAAAAGGACAGTAAGGGAATGACGTTTTTTTTCTGCGCAGAATATTGGCTGCGTTATCTGTAAAATCGCACGTGAAAGTCTCGAAACACTTTCACATTAAAACCACCCTACAAAAATTACCACACTTGCGTCATTTCCCTGGCGTGTATGCGCTGGAGCTCTCCGACCAATCAGAAGTGCCACTTCTAAAGACCATAAACGAGTCCGGAAACAGTGAATAACACACCGGCCGTGTCAACCGTCACTGCGTCCAGGTACTATAGATTGGATTAGATTGGAGAAACTTTATTGATCTAAAAGGTCAATGGGGTGCGATGAATGGCCCCCTAACGGAGAGCGACCTTTCCCACCCAGTCCGCAAGCTTGACTTGCGTGTTCTTGTCCCGTTTACAGCGCGCACATCTTCTGCTTGAGACCAGATGGCGCCACAGGCGCGCTCGGAACACTGCGCCATTACGGGCTTAGTAAGTTACCGGCGCGTGCGCCTCGACGCTGCGGTGGAAATATCGCGGGTGGCTGCCTAATGTTTTTTTTTTCTACGAAGACGTGGAAAGGCAGAGGTAAAACCTGCTGTGTTGTGGATTCCAAGAAGTGCTACAAAGAGTTAAAGGTGCGGGATGCAATCGTTTGCGAGCTTCACGGAATCGAACTGCACAAGGCCGTACGGCCCCTGTTCACGGCCGTTCGCCATGCACCCTTTCCGAACGGGCGTCCGCAACAAACACGTTCGCCAGCTCTAGATAGCCAATATAGAACGAAAGGTTTCGATCTTGGAAAGTCTTCGAGCGTAAGCGCCCAACATAGCGGCTGAACAAGCTGCTCTGTCACCGGAACCGTCACTTCGTGCTTTCAGTTGCTGTGCAGTTGCGTCTGCGCGTGCAGCGGGATCCCATTGCTCGTTTAGCTAACGTGTGAGGCCATTAGTAACAGGAGCACCCAAAGGTCGAATTAGGAATGGAAAAGAATGACGACTTACGCTCCTACGTACCGCTACTTTAGATTGCGCAGTGCACAGCCGTGCGAGCCGACAACGCTTACCGTCAGTCCGTTTATTACATGTCTTCTTGGTGCTACCGTTCACTTCGCTCCAAGTAGCGCGGTTTTTGTGGAGCATATTCAGAATAAAGCATTTGTGTTACGGTTGCTGTTCTGGGTAGTTGTCGCTTCCTCGCGCTCCATGCGAGAGTCACTAAAAGTGACTCCGCAGACCAGCGCTCAGAGTGAGGCTGAACTTACCACCAAAGAGACCTCGAGGATTTTGATGTCTGCATATCGAGCGTGGAGCGCACCACAGTTTTATGTGAGTCTGACATAATTGTGAACTTTGTGCGGTATAAACGCGTTGCCGTGCACGCGTTATAGCAACTATATGGTGCAATCCTTCGAAACGATAGCACGTCAGCTCGGGAAGGCCGCTTGATGCATGGTACTGCTACCATGACAGTTAACATTTATGTGTCTATTTTTGTCGCCTTTCAGTGCTTAACAAAACAGTAGAAAATATTTTATGTTTCCCAAGCACAAACAAGTCCGTACGATGTGCGTGTGAGCGTTTTAGAGCGGTGTCTGCATGCATGTACACAATACGAGAACGACCTGCGTTGCCGCAAGAGCATTAAGCCTTGCCGTTTTAGATATAACAATAAATAAAACATTCAGCGAAATCCTTCAGCGGATGCAAAGGCAAGCATTCAAGTGATCCATCCGTCAGCTTGAAGAGGGAGAGCTGAGCAGCTCTCCGCGGCATGAAGCCTGATCACGTTTTCATGACTCAAGTGATCAAATTAGGGTTCTCACGTGTCCTTCGAAACTGGCCAAACCGTTGTGTTGTATTTACACTCCTTTACAACCGCGTCAGTCGAAACACTGCCTGTCGAAACCGAACCATCAGACGCAGCAGCCGCCGCGACGAGGCGCGCGCCGAGCAGTCAGGAGGCGTGTAATGGCGGCGTGATCACGTGATCAAAGATGGCAGCACCCATGATACGGCACTATAAAGCGCCTCTAGGCGTGCAGGCTGCCTTGCTCTTTACATGTAGTACTCCTCAGATATTTCTCAGCATTTCTCAAGCATATCAGCCTTTCCGCTGTCCCCTTTCCATCCCACCTCGCCTCATCTTTTCCCAGGGGAAACCAGGGCGGCGGTGATTTTCCGCCGTATATTTTCCTCTTTTTCATATATTTTCGGCTGAGGCTTAATGGGATTCCGCTTTGGCCGCCTTGGGACTTTTATTGAACGCTAGTGAACACTCTGCAGGTTAGTTTGCATGCAATATAAATACCCCCGAAAACAGACTGGACTGCTGCCGTTGTAGCTCATTTTTTCTTACACCGGACGCGACATTCGGAGGTCGTGAGTTCGGATCCAACCGGTGCCAATAGGTCGTTTTTATTCGGCTTTCTATGAATTATCTTTTATCAGTAAAATAATTACGCTATTAATTCCCATCGATGAACGCCAGCAATTAAAACAATAATAACAATAAAATAAAAACGTTCGAACATTCTGCTGTGCTACCTCGTTTAAGCGACTGTAGGCTGTCTTTGTATGTACATTCTCATTACACTTAGGTTCAGCTTCTTATAAGTCATTGGCACAAGCTGAGGAAATCTTCGTTTCTGCGTCGACGTATGTAATATTTGTATGCTGCTCTTGCTTAGAAGGTATAGCGACGAGACATACCTGGAACAGCGAGGCTGCGTAGTGGTTCGGTTCACAGCAGTAGAGACAGGTATAGAAAAGCTGGATTCCATAGGTCTGCTTATCGCCAAAGCCGCTCATTGCTACGTTGCTCTGGATGCGCACTCTGCGAAGCAAACCGATCGACTTCGGTCCTTCTACCATTTCAAGAGCGCTTGCCGTCCTCGGCTTTCGCTGGAGATCCTGAGCTGAAGGTGGACTGTATACGGGAGTATTTACTCACGCTGCACATTACGCGCAGGCAAGGAGACTACTCGCCCTACGGGGACACCGTAGCGTACGCCAACCCATACCACGAGTGTGCCGTCCTGAACACCTCGTCAGGGGCCGTCGAGACGAGACCCTGCGACGAACAGTACCCGGTTGTTTGCATTGAGGACCAACAGCTCAAGCCACTCGACGTGTCAGGTACGTGAGCCCTGCGCCTCGCCGTCGGGTCTGCAGTGGCAACCTCAGAACACCAGGCGTCGCGACGCTGGAAGCTAGCATCGGTTAATGTCACCCATTATACGCTCCACTCGCTCGCGAACATTTGATCTAAATATGGCCTCTATAGCGGAATTGGTTGAAGAAGGAGCTGTCAGATGAGCTAGATGTCCTAGTTAAGTCGACATCGCGCAGAAAGCGCCTGGGGATGTGAGGAAATGGCCTCCGCTTTCCAACGAGTAACTTTGCGGCGTTAAAGCCAAACCGTTGGTACCCCCCTGTACTATGGCAAAGTGTCGCGGAATGCCGTTTGCGCTTATGCGAGTTCTAGCAGACACCAGTGGTTCGCTCAGCGCGCAAGCTCGCCGCAGCCTAACTAAGCGATGGCGGCGGCAGAAACACAACCGTAAACTCCGCACTCGCATCTCTGACCTCACCCAGCCAGCTGCCGAGTATGCTGCCCAGCTCGCCGACACTAACTGGGTAGATCGATGCAACAGCGCAGCAAGACAGATGTCCAGCCGCAACACTTGGCGGCTCTTCAGGAGTCTCATAGGCCCCACACAAACATGCTCGGAGGCCCAGAAACACATCAATCACGCGATACACAGCTTTCAAGTAAACACGAAGCAGCTAGCGAACGCCTTGCGCTCACAATACCTCAATCAGGATCAAGACCGCGCGGGCAGGATTATTCGTATGCAGGCTGCGATAATCTGGAACTGGATCAACTTTTCCAGCTTCACGACCTTTGCGCGGCTCTTGCCAAAATGCGCGGGGGGGGGGGGGGGGGGGCGGTGCCTGGGAGGGATAAGCTCACAGTCAAACTATTGGCGAACCTTCCTGATCGGGCATACGAAACCCTACTCGAACATATTAACGCCATTTGGACCGGTAAAACTTCGTAGCCACCGGATTGGAAGACATCATTGGTAAACTTTATCCCGAAGGCAGGGAAACCGGTAAACACAGACAACCTCCGTCCCATCTCCCTCACTTCATGCGTAGGAAAACTGATGGACACGATGGTCCGTGACAGCCTCTCGGAATATCTCGAGAGTACGAACACCTTTGCCGACACCATGTTCGGTTTCCGACCCAGTAAGTCCGCACAAAACATCCTTTTACAGCTTCATCACGAGGTTCTCGAATCCATAGAACACCCACACAACGACAAAATAGTCCTAGCACTCGATCTCAGGGGTGCGTTTGACAATGTTAAACACGGCGTCATACTAAAGCGCCTTAGCGAGACCAACTGTGATACTCGTACATTCAATTACATCAAAGATTTCTTAGCAGACCGCTTGGCCTATATACGTATACAAGAGACCGAGTACGGCCCGTTTGAGATGGGAACGCGGGGCACACCACAAGGCGCTGTGTTGTCGCCGCTTCTCTTTAACATTGCTATGATGTATCTCCCGGCACAGATGGCGGCTGTCGGCGGTGTTAAGCATGCGCTGTACACCGATGACATCTCCATCTGGGCCACTACGGGAAACATAGCAGAGATGGAGGAATGCCTGGAAGCAGCGGCGAGCATAGTTAACCACTATGCCACGTACTGCGGCCTCCAGTGCTCCCCGCCAAAGTCTGAATTTGTGCATATTCGATCTTCTCCGAAATGCAAAATCTCCGTTCAGCTTTCTCTCGCAAGCGGCCCCATCCGTGAAGCGAAGGAGCTACGAATACTCGGTCTCTTCATTAATCAACATCGTAAGGCAGACACAACTCTCGCCAAACTCCGCAAAGTCGGCGACCAGGTGGTCCGAATGGTTCGCCGCGTTTCCAACAAGCGAGGGGGGTTGCGAAGTAAGGATGCGATGCGCCTCGCGCATGCCTTCGTAACTAGTCGAGTACTGTACTCGACTCCTTACCTCCGCTTACGGAAACATGACGAAGGTCACTTGGAGATTGTACTCCGCAAAATTTTCAAGAGAGCTCTCGACCTCCCGATATTCACTTCCAACGCGCGACTCCTCGCGCTGGGGGTGGTGAACACCTATCGAGAACTTCGCGAGGCGCATCTCGTTAACCAATACACGCGTCTCGCCCAGACCGTGTGCGGTCGCCGCCTCTTGGACCGGTTACATATCAGACATGATCACCATACCATTGAACGGGTTAGAGTGCCCGAACTGTGGAGAAGCGCCCTCTACGTTCGACCCTTTCCGACTAAGATGAACAAGGAGGACCATAATGGCCGGCGCAAGGCGTGGGCGGATGCCCTGCACCGCCACTATGGTTCAAAGAAACACGTCTTCTACGTCGACATTGCAGGCCCCTACCGCTCCAGGGGGGAATGGTATACGGCTGCAGTCATACACGAGGGAAAACAGGTGGACGGCCTCTCGTTCAGAGCGCCCAACTCAACGCATGCGGAGGAGGTGGCGATCACCCTCGCAGCCTCTCATCCCGACTCTAAATTCATCCTCACAGACTCTCGCGTAGCCTGTCGTAACGTTGAGTTCGGTTGGATCACTCCACTCGCTCACCAAATTTTACACCACAGTACTCGCGACGGCGATCCAACTCATCGCTCAATTATATGGGTCCCCGGCCACCAAGGCATGCCAGGTAACGAAGCCGCCCATGAGGCAGCCCGCGCACTCACTCACCGGGCCCCAGGCGTGCCTTGGGAGGAGCTTAACCCAGATTACAGCCCTCTCCTTTCTTTTAAATACATTACTGAGCACTATCGTGCCGAACACCGGCGATACCCAGTTCCTATGAAAGGACTGGGTAAAGCTGGCGAACGAATTCTCCTCAGGCTCTTTACAAACACCCTGCTGTGCCCTGCGGTTCTCAAGCACTTTAATCCTTCTTTTGACGGCCTCTGCTCATTCTGTGGGAGATGGCCGACACCTTCCACATGGTTTTGGGCATGCGGAAAAAATTCTTCTCTTCCCCCCATCCCCCGTTCCCCTACCCGAGAGGACTGGGAGGCGGCCCTGCTCAGCTGCCAGGAACTAACGGCCCAACAGGCCCTGGTTCGGCGGACTTGTGTAGCGGTCATGACCAACGGGATCCCATAATGAGGGACTGCGCCTAGTATTGTAAGGGGTGAGACCCACTAGGGGCCTCTCCCCGAGCACCTCTCTGTAAAATACTAAATAAATGCTTTTCACCACCACCACCACCACCTACTGGCACTGAGCCAGAATGCGAGGGACGCAACGCCGCACAGCGCGGTCTCACTTTAACCTCTTGGAAGCCCGTGATGAAGCCCTTGAAAGGAACTTTTATCCGCGCGACCCGTAATGCTTGGCGTCTCACGCAACTTAAACCGAGGTCTAAACGGACTGGTTTGTTGTGCGTGAACTAAACTGTAGTTAAGCGCACAAAGTGTTACCTTTGATTTCCCCAAATAAGGAATGTTTGATATCAAATTGAGTAGTTACGCTTCAAGCCCCTTTGTACACGCAGTTGAATTATCGATCGGACGATATTGTACGTCATTAAAGAGGCTTGAGAAGACAGTTTCCGCGTGGCTTCATAACGTCTTTCTTGCGCTCTGCATTAAGCGCGAGAAACACCTGAATCTCACAAAATTACCCCCGCTTGGCACGGAAGGGTAGCGACCGTCGATGCAATAACGTTGGTGCAGTATCGGTGTGATTAGCGCCTGCAGGTGCAGCATTTTCAAAGGTCGCACTCACGAAGCAAACGGTCCGAATATGGTGCGGTTTTTTGGGCGTGTGGAAGAAAGGAAGACTAAGGTGCTGTGCATTACATCTCACTGGTTCTGTTGTCTTTAAAAGCATCCTTTCTTTATTCAATGAAGCAACATATACGACGTGAACCAGGCTTTCCCAAGGAACTTTCTGCATACAGTAAGCCTCTGCTAGTTCACGAAGCAGTTAGCGGTGGCTTTTGGGGACAGTCACAGCGCCAGCATGGTCAGTAGCGGAGTCGCCGTACCTGCATTAGGTCCCACGATGTCACTGGAAAACCGGGTTCAGGTTAAAATTTTTTATCTGCCTCTGCGCCTGTCATGTTCTTGTAGCCGAGTGCTGAGTTCAGCGATACCGCAAAAATTTGGCCGGCGCCAAGGAGATAGACATCTTCTGTTTTTGTACTTTACTGATTCGTGTTTTTAGCGCTTTGCTTTACTTTAGGCTTTTTTACTCAACTTTGGAGCATAATCGGAAACTTATCGTTCACACTTTCGTTCGACGCCACAGTACGGCAAAGAAGGTGAAGGTTATACAAAACTACAGTTAGGCATGTCCATTATCATTTGAAACCCGGATGCTGTAGACACCGAAAGGACTGAGGATATAGAAAATTCCGCCATTTTTCTCCCAAATTCCAAATTTAGTTCCCTTGCACTCGAGCTTCAGGTGCCCAAAGAAATAAGTCTACTGACTTCTCTCAGATAAGAAACTCCGCTAACAGAAAGTCATAAACGTTATCCTCAAGTCCCCGCTTATTAGCCTCTTTGTACTGAAGTCCAGGCTGATGCTGTACACTCCTGTTTACCAGATGAGACCATGACTGTGGAAATAATTTCGAACCGGCCTCCCGTACTCCTGAGCTGGAACCTCCCCGGCCTGGTCCTCAAGTGTCGAGCCACGCGCGGTGACGGCACCGAGCTCAGGACCGCGCCGCCGGGCAGCTACGCATACGCGCATGTCTGGACCAAGAACGGTGTGTTCCTCGACCACACGCACTGGTCCCTGCAGCCGGAGAAGGTGAGCGAGCCCAACGCATTCACGCATACCTACCAGTCCAGCCAGGGCGGCTACCGGTGCGGCCTCAAGGCCCTGCCTTCGGGACATACCGTATGGTCGCAAGTCGTCACCGTTGCACTCGAAGGTGAGCCTTCCATGCACGGCGTCTTTTTTCAGGATGCTGTCTCAGCACCGCCCGCGAAAGTCAACAGCGAGTCCTCTCAGTCGGGTACATACAAAACAGGTTAAGCGATAATCATTCGTCAGCCCCAACTGTGGAGGTCATTCGTTCTAAACACCAAACCGCAACGCCAAACGATATATTGACCGTACCGAGTGATGCAGTTGAACTATTCTGTTAGTCACCCTAGCCGCCCAACCGTAGCGTTTGTTGATTTAGCATCGTTTAGCATCGACGACTGGGGTAAGGTCAAGATGGTAAAGCCACACTAACCGCTCACTTGTCTTCAGATAATAAATCATGAGAATATAACACATGTTACCTCTATGACTGGCAGTCTGATGGCGTGAATGATTGCACCTGTAGGTGTGTGTTCCATGCCGATAAAGAATATTCCGCACAGAACGGTAAAGGTGACCTTGATGCTACCGTTAACACCCGCAACGCAGGCTCTAAGAGAGGGTTTTCCTCCGACTACCACTCAGTACAGAGTCGATCACACTTGTGTAGATCGCTCAAGCAGTGTGCTGGGGAGCAAATGAGGTTAAATCTTATCGCAGCTGCTTTGCTGGGGGTAAGGTGCTGGTGCCTGTGTAGTGCACATGTCTATTAGGTTTCTCCCCAGCGGAAGTATCATCAGTGAAAGCCAATGCCTACTTTAGAATTTCACTTTATTTGCACCGGACGGCACCGCTCGAGCGTTCTAGACAAATGTGATCGACTCTGTACGTAACGAAAAACAGAAATAAGAGATTGGTTGCGCCCAAGTGTAATCTGCAAGTTTTTTTCGTTGTAGTCATGTTTAGAATTACATACCGAGCGCGTAGAGTAAATGAGGCAGGCTTAACTCTACTGTGCGTTTGAATTTTTTGAGCGCATGGCAGTAGGGGGAAGGAAGGTGTTTGTGTGTGTGCGTGTGCGTGTGCGTGCGCGTGCGTGTGTGTGTGTGCGCGCGTGTGTGTGTGTTTTGGGAGGACTCGAAACAAGAATCATAGTGTTACAACTAACAAACCACCAACTAGCCAAGCTGTCTACGCTTAGTTCGACTTAAGCGAGCTCGCATTAACAAGGTGTCAGTATACTTTCCTTTGCGAAAAGAAGAGTCCTTTTTAATATATACCCTCCCGTCTAACGCCCACGGGTTTGTGCAAAAAAAAGTTTCGCACTATGTTTAAAGACCAAAACTAACTAGCATAAGAAAAAGCGCCCAAAGAGCCTCGCAAATATGTTAAGGCGATTACTTAGTGTGTACATATTGAAAGCACAGTGTTATTTATATTGGTGAAAGTGTATTCACGTAATGAAATGAAGATAGTTAGAGACATTAACGAGGCAGTGAACATGTGACAGCCTGTTTCTCTAGGAACTAGCAATTTGTGAATGTTCGAGAATAAAAATATAATATTGTATGAAAAACCAACACGAACAGTTCATGCGAAGAAATTTATAAAATACAATAAGCTACAGAGATTAGTTTTAGCGCTAGCTTTCACGGCATGCGTGTTTTCTTGATGGCATGCGTTGAAGATTTTATAGACTGGTACGTTTTTGCTCTTTTTTGACGTTACTGTTAAACAAATTTAGTTGGCGAAATGACTGACTAGCGAAATTATTTATATACGGAGAGCAAGAAATAATATATTATTGACAACAATCGCGACGGTTGCGGCACCCACTCCTCGCCCTGCATGTCTTTTGCCGGGTATGGTGAGGAATGGCCAGGGAATGAGTTCACTGCTGACATGGACTAAGAGCCATTCCTGCCAGCTTATTGTTCACACCATATTTTGAAGCGTAGTACGTGCTGCAATCCGATAGTTTGTGTTCGCTGTCACATTGTTCGCTGTCATTAAGTGCATATTGGTGCGTTTGGGGGTCCGCTAAATAACTTGTCAAAGCGTTTTGCGCCAATACTTTACGACTTTGCTCTGCGCATGATGGTCCATGTGCTCACAATGAAACTATGCAAACAGGTTCGGCTGATGAGAACTAGATATGCAAGTGATTACGTTGCAGCTTTTTTGGTTTGGTTCGGTTTAGTTTATGGGGTTTAACGTCCCAAAGCGACTAAGGCTATGAGAGACGCCGTAGTGGAGGGCTCCGGAAATTTCGACCACCTGGGGTTCTTTTACGTGCACTGATATCGCACAGCTCTTAGTGTTATGGTTGTCTTCAGAGGCCTAACCACTGTTACTTAGGTTTTTCGCTTTGTGCGGCTGTAAGATGCACACATTCTTTTCTGGAAAGGTGTAAAACAGTTTTTATGTTTTTCTTTTTTTTTTCACAAGATGGGCATTTTTATTCAACTAGAAATTTTGCGCGAGAATGCAATAACGTGCCAAGTGACAGCACTTGACCTCGACTGGGTTGCTACGAAACAATTTTCAGTCTACTGTCAATGTCTTATTACTGTCTTTGTTTCAGACTTCGACACTTACCGCTTCACGGGGCGGCCCATAAACGGAACCGCTCCTGGACCCATTCAGTTCATTGGCAGCAGTTTCTTTTCCTACGCGGCAAGGATCCATGATGCTGCTATTCAAGACAAGAACATGGTCGGCTGGAGCTACTCTGGGATGACGGCGCAAGTTATTTTGCTCACCTTCGTGCTACTTTGAGTACAAATCAGGGACCTCTGCTATATGGCAGCTGCATAATGCATCTTTGTTTGTATCTGTAAAATGTTTGCAAGCCAATTTGCGCTGTTTCTTGGATGCCCTACCGCACTGAATGCCGTAGGGCGTTCCTGTTAACAGTGGGACACCTTTCTGTTGCGCAGCCCTCAAGGAAGCTCCTGTAGAGGCACATATATTCTTTCAGGCTATCATCTTCGCCTACTAAATTCTCATCTTCTTCGTCTCCTTCTTCCTAGTTCGCTCATCGACATAGCCGTGCATGCAGGGCACGCTCATAAATACATGGGTGCTTCTCTGCTTTCCATTGTAAGCTGGGACGTACATTCTTATCCAGGTGAGGTTGTCCCCAACAGAAGTCCATGCATTGTATCCAAAGTATCTCTTTCGTCGATTTCTTTCCCCCCATTTTCATCTTCCAGCGTACGTAGATGGCATCGATAACCTACCCTCCTGCTTACTCGGGCATGTATGCATGGTTCTGTATAGATCGCGTGCTTATAATGTCGTGTGAGCCATTTATTTTTATCCAGGTCCGTCAGTGACCGGGCGGACAAAGACGTGCAGGTACCAGGGAAGTGGTCATGAGGAAGCTGACACGGGGAGAGTGGACACGAATTACTGAAAATATAGCCGTACGGCGCATTTCACCCATTAAAGCTTAAGCAAGAATAGCCTCCCACCTACGCTTCCATGTATGCAGTGCGCAGAGAAACGCGATTTGAAGCATATCGCGGTCGTTTCGGCCGAATGGGCGCGACATTATTCTTACTCGTATGATGGTCACTTACTCTCAGTCAAAAATGACAGTGGAGCACAGAATAATGATTCACACAACTAAGCCCATGTATTTCATTCAGCCTTCTTGAGGAGATACGTCCAAGCAATTTTAGCGGAGTTGGTTAAGCCTAAATTGGTCGGCTCTAAATTGTGCCCCACTGTAGGCTATATGTGGACGTGTATTCTGCGTGCGCTTATAAACAGACGGGCGCTCTAGTGTTGCCCGCCGCGGTGGCTCGTTATTCGGGGCGTTCGGGTGCTGGGCACGAGGTCGTGGCACCGAGTGCCGGGTGCGGCGGCCGCATTACGAAGGATGTCGCGTGCAAAAAAGTCAGTGTGCATGACAGTGCTCGTTGAACAACGGCAATACGTCGAAGTTAATTGGGAGCCTAAAAAGCGGATTTTGCCCTTCCTTTATCTCCCACTATGAACCTTCTTCCCGTGGCTTTCATTGAGGACGTCTAGTGCCACGATCAGTACTCATTTCTTTTCATAGTAAAAAAATTCCACAACGCATTTACGTTTTTTAATATTTATTTTTTCCAGAAAAAAAGACAGGAAATGGACCTCGCACAAAAAGCTAACAGGATAGGTTGAGAGGTGCCCGAGGCCCAGTTCGGCAAGTAAAAAACTAGGGCCTGTTCTGAAAGTAGTAGGACTGGTTTTCTCCTAGGCGAACAGGCGGACGAGAGGTGGTCTGCGCGCACAGGATCGGTGAAGGGGGGTATTGGGAACGCAGGAAGGAATAGGCAGTCAACTCTGGGCCGTTCAAGAGAGCAGGTCGCTTGTGCTGTGAACCCTTGTCAAAACGCTTCGTCACTCAGCATCATGGAGCGTTTACTGGATCAGCGATATGCGATCAAATTTTGTGGACAGTTTGGCAAACGGGCAAAGATACTCAGGAAATGATTAAGGAGGCCTACAGTGATGTTTCCATGGGTAGATGAGGTGTTTTTAAGTCGCCCAAGCTGTTCCGAGAAGGTAAAGAAAGAGTGGAAGACGACGACCGCTCTGGATGCCCTTTGACCAGCAGGACCAACCAAAATGTGTCGCGAGTCAAAAATTTACTCAATAGTTATCGTAGGATGAGTATCAGAAAGATTTCTGATGACTTAAGCATTCCTCAAACCCAGGTTTTTTAGATCGTGGCAGAAAACTTAGCCATGAGTAAAGTGTGCGCGAAGTTGGTGTCGCGAGTGTTGTCAGAAGAACAAAAGCCAACTGGAAAGCGATCTGCCAGGATTTTTTTCATCATGTGGATCAGGCCCCCGATTTTTTGGACAATGTAGGGACCTGTGACGAGACGTGGGTGTCTGAATATGACCTAGTAGAACGTTAAGTTGGGCGAGTTGGTATAGGTTCATGGTTGAAAGACAGCGCACAAAAGACTAGACACAAGAGTAAAGGCGACGACAGGACAAGCGCTGAACTGTGAGTTCAGCGCTTGTCCTGTCGTCGCCTATGCTCTTGTGTCTAGTCTTTTGTGCCCTGTTTTTCAACCATGTGTCTGAATATGATCCGGAGAGCAAGCGGCAGAGCTCAGAATGGCACACCCCTTCTTCCCCTCGCCCCAAGAAAGCGCGAATCAGCAAATCCAAGCAAAAGTCCATGCTAATTTGCTTTTTGACCGACATAGAGTCATCCACAAAGAGTTCGTATCACCCGGACAAACAGTTAATGCAGTTTTTTACGTGAGAATCCTCAAAAGACTGCGAAAACGTATTGTTCATGTCCGCCCAGCCATCGCCAACAATGGCGGCTACACCATGACAATGCACCGAGCCACACAGCGTTCCACGTAGTCGAGAATCTTGCCCAGCACAAGGTGGCAACGCTACATCAGCCCCCCTACAGCCCCGACTTGGGCCCGCCAGACCTTCTTCTATTCCCGAGAATAAAATCGACGCTCAAGGGAAAACATCACGGATCGGTAGAGGCAGTTAAGCAGGCCGTTACGAGGGAGCTAAACAGCATTCCGGTCCAAGCGTTCCTGGAGGCGTACGAAAAGTGGAAAACTCGTTGGCAGCAGTGTGTACATGCAGAAAGGGTGCTAGTTCGAAAAATTGTAATCGTTTATACAATTCTCATGGATAATTTTTTTAATGAGTCCTACTACTTCCAGAACAGACCCTAATACACGTAGAAAAAAAGTTAGAGGGCACTGCGGCAACCACATTGCTGTAATCCGAAAGCATTGACGCCTCCTCGCCGCCTCTAATTGGTCCTCTTTGACTCTAGTTGCTCCTCTTTGCCTCTTGATTTGACAACCGAGTCACATAATTCACTTTAAACGACAGTTAATGGTCCTGCTCCATATTTAATTTGCATTTAGGTAACAAATAATTTAATTCCCATTTAACTCACTTAAATAACAATTTGACGCAATTAATCTACATTATTTCAGTTCATTAACACTTGAATCATTTAATTCAGGATTTATGCATTTGATTTACATGTAATTCGCAATTATTTCACAAATTATTTGCTCCAAATCACCTTTAATTCATTCCAATGTATCATTAAGTCACATTATGCCCACATTAATCCACCTTAATTTCGGTGGAATTTGGATGGAGGAGAAATTCTAGAGAGAAATTCTTTCTAGTTTTTATTCTTTTTTTCTCTCTTCTTGTTCTTTTTTCTGCCTTTTCTTATGTATGACCGTCGGACACTTGTATCCCCCCCCCCCCTTATGTAAAGTCCCCACGGGACCCTTAAGGGTTAATAAATGATGATGATGATCATGATGCCCGTGTACTGTGTGATGTCAGTGCACGTTAAAGAACCCCTGGTGGTCGAAATTTGCGGAGGCCTTCACTACGGTGTCCCTATAGCCTCAGTCGCTTTGGGACGTTAAACCCCACAAACCAAACCACCTTACCGTATATTTAATTCACCTTAATTCTCTCTAATACAACTTAATTCATCTTCATTTACTACTGCCATTTCTGTACTTTGCTATTATTGATCAGATTTCGATTAACTCCAAAGCCCCCATCGTTTCTCCTCGGTATTCCTTTCGGACATCCAAATTCCGCGCCGCACGTTGGCCCCGCCAACTTTTGCGGTCACGTGGGCCAATCACGTTGTACATCACATGATGTGTCATGTGGCACCGCACTTCCGGCGATTCAAATTTGGCGCCACTCCCGACCCGAGCACGGCCACTTTTGGTCACTTTCTTGGCTCTAATTAATTAAATAATGATCCGATAGGAACTAAAACTCTCGCGCCGCATCCTGACATCAACCTCCTTCGATTATAGCCCCTTTTGAGGTGATATCTTTAGTTAGTTTCCCACAATCGCTGCGGACACGGTGTTGATGACAGAAAGCCGCCGACATAGCTTATTAATGCTTTCGCGCTAATAAAAACGCAGGTCAACAGAGCATGTGCACATTCACAGGCATGCATTTACATGAAGTACGTCGTGCCATAGTACAGAACGGCGAAATTTCCGCTCATCGACCAAGAAATAAAAATATAATGAAAAACAGTAAAACACTAAAGATCGTCGAACAGTATGCAACAATCCGTGGCTAGCTTTCACGTTTGGCCTTAAGCCCAAGCTAATAGCGCAGTGAACGAACCCGTTTCGACGGAGGTATACTGCGTTGATTTCCTTCACTCTGAGCAGCGACATTCATTTCATTTTAATTCCTTTTATTTTATTTCTTGGGGCTTTGGCGCTTTTAATGTATTGTCACCGCGGCCCGCCGCCCAGTGCCTCTATACGGTTCTATGTCCATGTCCTTTTCCGTTCACGGGTCGGAGCTGGGAATGCCGACTGTGGGCGATAACCGGATTTTCCGCTCCAGTTGTAGTCTAAAGAGTTCACCGCTGCCAGTGAAACTTCGCTGATGTCTTGGAGCTATGTCATACATGGCGTCCATTCTTTCCTTGGACCTCGCTGATATTTTTTTTTTCTGCGATATGACCAGTCCATATGCATCCATAAAGAGGACGGCTTTCCCGGGCTTACCTACCAGGGGAAATCGCCTTCAAAATTCGGCTCCTTTTTCTATTCCCTTCTCACTGTCATTCCCTAAACGCTGCTCAAAAGCTTCAGTTTTTGCAGATTTCGCTGGAGACCTGTGGCGCAAGGACAAAAATTTTTTTTCATCAGATTACACGCATGCACGCATGTACATGTATGTGCCGCCCAAGAAGCGGCAGAAATCTTTAAACATTCAAAAGCCGCGCAAGAAGCTAGAGTGAGCTGGAAAAGGTTCTGAGATGTTGTAAGCCGTGGCAGCAATTTGTAGTGTATCGTACAGGGTGTGCGCATCATACACAATATCGAGCGGTAACTTCTGCAACCGTGAAGCACTGCATCCTGTTCGCCACTCTCTCTAACCCAAAAAGGTGGGAAATTATTATTTCTTTTTGCAACCGCCGCGGTGGCTCAGTGGCTATGGTGCTCGGCTGCTGACCCAAAAGACGCGGGTTCGATCCCGGCCGCGGCGGCTAGAATTTCTTTGGAGGAGAAATTCTAGAGGCCCGTGTACTGTGCGATGTCAGTGCACGTTAAAGAACCACAGGTGGTCGAAATTTCCGGAGCCCTCCACTACGGCGTCTCTCATAGCCTTAGTTGCTTTGGGACGTTAAACCCCATAAACCAAACCAAACCAGCAACTTAAGTGGAAATGATTTTTAATGCGAAAGAGTTATATAGCTCAGTCGTGTCCGCAGAACTTGTGTGCCCCGCCGCGGTGGCTCAGTGGTTATGGTGATCGGCTGCTGACCCGAAAGACGCGGGTTCGATCCTGGCTTCGGCGGCCGAATTTCGATGAAGGCGAAATTCTAGAGGCCCTTGTGCTGTGCGATGTCAGAGCACGTTTAAGAACCCTAGGTGGTCGAAATTTACGGAGTCTTTCACTACGGCGTCCCTCATAGCAGGAGTTTCTTCGGGACGTTAAACTTCAACAAACCAATAAACCAAGCAGAACTTGTCGAAAAACGTGTTCGAAAAATGTGTCCACACAATAAAGTCACTCCAGAAGAATGAATTTGTAAAATTATAGTGATAATGAGTAATAAATTAATGGTGTTAGATGCCGTGACCAACAATAATGTCATCATAATATGAATTAGCTAAATCAATTAAGAAAGCTATGCAATTAAGAAAAATGAGTTCATTAGTAGTCAAAATAATATGAAAAACGGTGGCGTAATCACTAATTATAATTTCTAATTAAGTGTAATATTTACTGGGTTACGCGACACGATCACTTTCAACAAATGAAAGTAGCGTGTCAAGGTGATGACATCATGAAAAAGCTACGTGAGAAGATGACTTGCAAAAAAGGAGTTACGCGTCAAGCTAATGACGTCACACAAAAGTCACGTGACATAATGGCTTGCAAGATAACAGACAATTCACGCCAAAGTCACATCACAGAATGACGCAAATTTAACAGGCGATGACGTCATACCAAAGTGAGGAGGTCACATGCGAACTGAGTCGCAATAGCTGCCGCGAGCAACAGGAGATGCGCGGTGCACGACCGCGTCTGCCGAAGCCACGACGCTGTTTTAAGCCGCAGATATCGCAGGTGCAGACGAAAGCCCAGCGATGTAATCACCGGTTGACCTCAATGAGGCGCCAGTGTTCCCGAATGCATTCACCAAAATTTTGAGCAACAGTTCGTCGTAAAGCATCCCGGGTGGGGTCATAACATTTCTCTTTGCGTATAGCAGACATGTTCTACTCAAGTTCGAAGCTGTCTTGCAATAAGGGTTCTCACCATTGGTCTCCTCGAGGTGGCTGGATGCCGCATTCCAGCTTTCCGAGACGAGCGCGAGTGAAGCCACCGGAAGTTGATGGCTTGTCCCGGAAGTCGCATCTTTCGTCCTTTCGTTCAGTTTTTTGCGTTGTTCTTGTTTAATGTCTGCTGTTATATGAAAGGAACAAGCAAGCTGAATGCGAGAAATGTGAACATTCTGTGCAGAACCGTGTAATTTCAGATAAACTGAAGAAAACAGGCATGCAGGTCTCACCCTGCCGCGGGCATTAAACACTATGTTCTTGTCTTATCTTCCGAGCGTAAAGGAGAAGTAGTGGAGTAACGATGAGGCTAGATAATCTTAAAACCGAATTTTCGTGTAGCAAAGAAAAGGCGAACGATGACGCGGAAATCCTTACACTCGAAGAGCTGCTCCTTCTGCAGCTGCCGCAGTTTCAGTTTCGAGTTGGTGGTGGACGATGACTCTTCTCATCGATGGCAGCTGATGTTTATCGCTTTAGGGTGTCATTTACCTTCCAGACGTGCTTTTAACATAACTCCAAAGCACAGCCACGTTTAAGCTGCACAGCGCGAGAGAAACGATTGAGGAGAAAAACAAATGGTGCAGCACGCGTGAGAAGAACTGTTAGAAGTGAACTGCACCAAGCGTCCCGAATGAAAGCCCACTCAGGCATAACTTGCTAAAGTACTAAACAGTACATGGCACACTCCGTCGAAAAAGCAGAACCGTATCTTTTTGGGGGCGCTAATGTGAACCAATCGAACACCGCCGGCAACTCACCAGATAGTAGCCGGACCCTCGCTCTAATTCAGTCTAAGCATAATTTGGTAAAATGTTCACTGCAAATTCGGCGGCCTGGTGAAGGCTACCACCTATTCTATCTTGAATTGATGCACCACTGGTAGCATAATTTAGGCTTGAGCGCGGGAACGTGCATCACAGTAAAGAGCAGAGTTGACGACGCTAGCGCAACGGGACGACACAGAGTTGAGCAGAGGAGGTTCCATGCTTGCTGGGTGTAGCGACGTCCTGCAGTCTTCTAGTGTCCTCCCATTGCGATGCAATGGGCCCTTATTTTTCAAACGTCTTTCCCGAGCACTTTGCTGGTCTCCTCGCTCAGTTGGCAGCGCAACAGGTAGACATTGTCATAGAAAAAGACGAGAACGGCGAAAAGACGAAACGCTGAGTCGAAAACCAAAACTGGAACTGAAAAACCATGCTGAGGTCCAATTTCGTGCACTGTCAAAGACTAGCTTCCGGGACATGGACGCTTACTTCCGGTGGCTTCACTTTCGGGCGCCCGATGCGCCATCCAGCCTCCTAGAGGACATCAGTCGCATGTTTTAAGGCGCGGTTGAAGTGTCCACTGAGAAGTCGAGATCTTACAGCTACTGCGTCCTTTCATTTCTTCAAAAACCTTTCCTTTCCCCTAAACACATGCTTTCGCATTCCCCCACGTAAGCAGACTTAAGTCAGCTCAGAAATTTTTTTGTTTAATATGTTGAGCGCTACACCGAAGCGCCAACTGCAGTGGGATAGACCTATAGGTGGCGACACTGTCGCTCCGGTAGTGTGGATATAGGCAGAAAGCGGCGCTCGTGGAAACGTATGTGGCGGCCGTTCGTTTCCAACCTTCCGGAGGGTTTTCTCCTGAAGAAAAAAAAATTAGCTGAGGTTTAGCTCTGGTTAAACCCGGCAAGTTGCGTAGGCAAGCAGCAACTGTTTTGCCCGAGGTGAACACGCGTATATATTCCCCGTTTCCCTCCCGTTTCCTCTCTCCTCTCTCCACATCCCGACACATGCGTCGAGAGCGCGCGACTATGCGCGCGGCAGCGGCGGCGGCGCAACGACGGTCCTGCCGCCTGGTGGAGCGCAGCTGAAGCGGTTGCTATGGCAACGGCGCTCCATCTGTTTGACCTCGGCCACCGCCGGAGCTACGCGACTGCTCGCAAGCTGGCGCAGTATTGCTTACGCAATAAAAAAGTTGGAGGGGACATTTAAGCTCCGCCTTAAGGGTATGGCGGAATGGGTTAAAATTCCCATAAATACAGAATGTCGCTCCCTACTTTGCATTCATAGATCCCTGGGAGTCCTCATACCACTCCTGACGCAGTGATGCAGTGGATAAGCGAGGCGCCACTGCTCTGCGATGGCAGGTGCTCCCCCCGGGGGGCCTTGTCGACCCACGTTGCTCTTCCAGAGTGACCGATCAATAATTTAACTGCCCCTTGCAACGGTGGGCAGTTTTTTCGCTACTCGGTGGGCAGGTTGTCATGACGTCGCAAGGTCACGTAACCTAAGTGGCCCAACCTACCTCCTAGTTTGCTTTCTGAGGACCACCTGCCAGCGCCATGCCCGTGATTTTTCACTCTCAATGCTGCTGCTGACGTCGACAACACCAACAGTGGGTTTTCTGGACAAAGGGGCCTTCAACGCTGTCGCGTTAAAATGTGCCCATGTGAAGGATGAGTATTATGCGGCTTACAAGGCAGAAATTCTACGGAGAAGTGTTCGAAATCCGCAACCGCTGCGTATGAGAAGCGTGGATTATCAAGTAACATAGGACAGGCCCGCGACCAGACAACCCCAGTTTTATCATTTGCTTTCGTCGTTGTGCATGCGTTTGGCCACTGCTGCGCTCACGGGGTTGATATTTTTATTGTGTCACTCTTGCCTAATGAGGGAGTTGTTTTTTGTCTGCCTCTTCACCCGTGTACGAAGCACGTCCTGCCTTCGTCAAAGTGCGACAGGTGACGGTCGTCAGACTGACAAATTTAGTGTTAGTTTTGGAGCGAGTAAATTTCAGCTCGTGTGTTACTTTGGCGACAAGTTGCTACACGGGGGAAAAAGTACCATTCAAAATGCACTTTTTCCCAGAAACGTGCTGTCGATGCACCTATTTGGACAATTAATTTTCGTCCTAATAAAGTTGCTTACTACACTGCAGTACTAATGGCCGCATCTCCTCCATTTCCGTTTTTTATGGTTTTTTGAGGGTTTTAACGTCCCAAAGCGACTCAGGCTATGAGGGACGCCGTAGAGAAGGGCTCCAGAAATTTAGACCACTTGGGACATTTTACGTGCACTGATATCGCACAGTACACGGGCCCCTAGCATTTCGCCTCCATCGATATGCGACCGCCGAGGCCGGAATCGAACCCGCCTCTTTCGGGTCAGCAACCCAGCACCAACCATTGGGCCACCACGGCGGTCGGATATACTAGGGATGGAACGGATTAAGTGCAGTGCTGACAACGTAGTGCCCGGCAGGTGTGTGTACAGACGACAAGCGAACACTTGTTATGGCTAGAGGGCGCCAGCACTGCTCCGAACTACTTCCCGAAGATGAGGCCACGCCGGGACTGGACAGGAATTTCAGCCGCACAGGAAAGCTGATGCTCCAGTGTACAGTGTAAAGAGTGTTTCCGCCGAGTCGAGTGAATTCACCGAACTCGCTACGAACCGAGTGCTTTCTGCGGCTAATGTTACTAAAGCTAATCGCGCGGCGCTTCACGAATAATACGAAACGCGAGTGCCTGGGTGACAGGGGTGTTGCACAGTCACCAAAATATCGCAGCTTGTACAGTTCATTTTTTTATTGCATTCAAGTGCAGGATACGTATTATTCACTGCGAAGACATCACGAAAGACAGCGCGTAAATGTGGTTAGGCTGACGCAACGAGTTCTGAAGAAACATAGATTCCTTTAGCCATGTAATTATGGGACAGTGACGTCAGACTCGTGGAAAACATTAACTTCTGGATATTTGTAAAACAGGTTCCGGAAAAAAAAAACCTTCCACATCAATTCACTGTCCTCAAAGAAGTTTATTGGCTTCCCATTCATGCCACTATCGCACAAATAAGTCCTCGTCAAGTTAATACCGGCGCGCAGTAAGCCAAGCGAGGTGGTTAGGTGTATTTGGCATGCGGCGCAACGATATTCCGCTTCACTGATTGCTGTGTCACATGTCTTGCGCATATTCGTTTCTTAGTTTTTTACTTGTCAGAAACAATGGCTTTGAACAGGAGAGAGCACCCAGGGCAATGACAACATTGATAGGCTTACAATGGGATACATTTAACTAATCTGACCACGTAATCCTTTCAGTGACGCCTAAATGAAGGGCTTGATGAACACTCACATATTTCCGCATTTATCCGACACAAAATTTCCTTACTGCTGAGAAGTGACCGATGCGCAGTAGGCTTTAAGTTTAACAGCAAAAAAAAGTATATATGTATAAACACCTTACACGTGCCGTTCAAAGTTGAAATAGGGAGAAGGCAATAGTCAAACAACTTGATCATGCGCATATAGACTACAAAATGGTTAGTTCAACGCATATTCTCCTTGGCAACAGGGATCTTCAAGCCGACGTGCATGTCAGTACCTGCCAAATCGCAAATATAACTGACGTAAATATACAACTGCTGGACATTGTGATGTCTGCAGGTTAGCGTCCTCATCGTTTGCTTTGACACGGCACCTAACCCCATCGCCACTGTGTTTGAAACGTCGTGCGGCAAAGAACCTGAAGTGCTGAAGACCGGCGGAGTATATCGTGATCCAGCATGACGTACACGATGTGAACAATTATAGCTTTTTTTGCAGCATAGGATGAGAGCATCTTCGCATTCTTTAGTAAGGGGCAGACAGGCAAACAAGAGCGCACTGAAACCCACGAAAGAAACAACAGTAACAATGAAAGTGAGCCGTATTCTAGCTAGCAGGGAACGCGAGGAGGCATCGACACTAAGGGTTCTCCGCTGCGCCGCAAAGGGACGACTCTGCTCGAAATAGGTATAAAATGAAAGAGCTTAGCTGCTTACAGCTCAGCAACCAGCGAGCATGAGCCTCGGGTGTAGGCGCACCATAAGATGGTGCGCAGTGGGACCAGGGTTGCTTCCATGCCGTGTGCCTGATTATGGTTGAACGTTGAGCTGGAAAAGCCTCCAGGGGGTCCTGAATGCCGCATTCTTATTTTCTGCATCGCAGTTCCGTCGCATTAATGTGCAGGCTACAGATGGTGCGCGCAAGTCGGCGGCCAATTTTTCAACCATCTTGCATATAAGAACGCTTCGTGATTACATCGTACCCATGACTTTGGCAAACTTTACAGATCATTCTAACGCGCAAACAGCTCTGAGAGTTTCGCCCCTGGTGTTGGCGTCCAGCGTTTGTGGTGTCCATCTCAGTCTTTCGTCCTTATCTTTTGAACTTTGGCAATGATTCTCGCCACGTTAGCAGCAACCAAGGAGCTGGGCTATTGCTTTAAAGGAAGACAAAGAATAACTCCTTCCAGTAATTGTACTGCGTAAAAACTGATGCTTGGGCTCTAGCTGCGTATTTTAACTGTTCTCTGGCAGCAAAAAACTCTTTACACTCAATAAAATTTTGTCTAAACAATTTCCTGCGACTTGACCACATTCGTGAGGTGCACAGCGAGAAGGACTGGTTGCCGCCGTACTGAAGTGAATCGCGGAGAGCACAGCCTCTGGGTTCCTTGCTCAGAGTCGACTTAACGCACGCAGATTACTTAAGAAATCGGCGGGTGATGGAGACAGCTGTATTTTGCTGTTTTCGTCTTTTATGGCTTACAAAAACTCCGTTTTTGTGACAGTAGTTTCTCTGCTTTTAGAATTCCTTAGTTGATAGAGTATAATTTCAACTCGTCCTCAGTGTCCCATAAGTGTCGCGCCCATTTTCATGCAATGATACGTAACATCCATCATGGCAAAGGCATGGAGGATATTTATAACTCGGAAATGTGTCCCGAGGTCTACCCCGATCCCGAGTAACCGTAAGCTATAGCCGTCCAAACTCGTACCCCTCCTGAATGCCGGGGAGCTCCCTGCGACGACCACTGGCCGCGGAAAGTGTGTAGCTTCTTTTTTGGTGAAACGGAATTCAAGATTCCCTAGATAATGTTTCAAGAAAAAGAGGAACGTCGCTTTCTTGAGTTTATGAAAGTTCTGAGTCTCGCAGGCTCCTAGATTTTTGCTCTTTTTCGGCTTAAGTCAGTGCTGTATTTCCTTTTGGGTGGCTTTTCTTGATGCGTACTTCTTAATTTGTTGCAGGATCTGTATGCGCACCTTGAGGGTACTTGAATAATACTTTTTTCCCACCAGCAAACAGATATATAATGTCTGGGGCATGACTGTAGAGCGCTTTAGCGGATTATGGGTTATTATAAATACTTAAAAGTTGGCAGAGTCATGAATATTCCAATACTGCATGATGACTGAAAGACTGAAAGACAAAAACGCCGATGAGAAGTACCATCGAAAGTAAGCGCGGCAAAAATTGATGCTTCAAAACCTCTTTCCACCAGCAGTAATAGTCATGGACACCCGGGACCTTAACAGCATGTTTATTTAATTTTCTTTTTTTGCTGCTTTCTGATGTAGGCCTGCCGTTGAGTAGCAACCCTGGCTGGCCAACGGTGATAATGAACACATGGATTCCATATTATGCCCGGGCTTTTTGCTAATGACACGGACTGCAGATGTGTTATGAGTTATGTTTATATATGTTTTGCATGAATGGTAAAAGTGTGCACATTTATGGGAAAGGACTGTTCTGAAGGCCGCGATCCAATATTTACCGACGTTGACTCTTATGACACTGCAGCTGAAGTTGTTACAATAAAATGCTGCTCTCCATCGGTTACATACAGGATGGTCCGCTTAACTGTCCTTTCTTGATGTTTCCTCACAAATATTACATCGTTCTTTTTCAGAAAGGACAACGAGTTGGAAATTTCGTTATTTCTTTACTATAAAAGGCTGGAGTTTGTCGATGCCGTCGTAGGCACTGGAAGGCCGTTTGACTCCGACAACGCAAGCATTGCTCTGCAGAACCTATTGCTGGATGCCAAGATTACTGATGTGTGTAAGTAGTCAATTTATTCGATAGCAGATCGCTGAACCACTTCGAATGCCATGTATCTGCTGAGCTCTCTATGTTTACTTCCAATGCATAGCGCCGAAATGGCGTTGAATACAGACATCTACCTTATAAATGTGTCAACATCCTTGTCAATTATGTAAGCGGGGCCTAAAACTTCCTTCACTTCAACTGGCAGGCTCATCCCCAGCAATAGATGGCGGGATTTTGCGACGTACCAAATGAATACGTAGAAGATCTTATGCTTTAATCAAAACAAGGAAAAGAAGCCGATCAGGACGTCTCTGTCAACTAACCTCCAGTTCCTCAGCTGCGATCGTGTTGCGGCGTTGCTCAAAAGTCGTTCCTTAACTTTTAAGATTTTCTATCAGTGGCCGTACATCCCCACGTATATTACAAACTTTTCCTCCTTTTTAACTAGCAGTTCTACACACATGAGAAGTAAGCAAGCAATGATGCTACTTCGTCACCGTTTTGCAACAGAATATTTCTTCTAAGGTTCAGGACTAATAATCTATTAGACTAGATTAGAGATGACTGCGAAGCTCTGTAGTTAAAGCGTGTAACAAATAAATTGCCAAATAATGCCAGGTTGTGTCTTAGCTGCTCGTCAAAATGTCGTACGTTCTCCACCCCTTAGGACTAACACAAAAACCACAGCATCGAATCAATTACTGATGGGAAAGTGTCGCTAATTTCTCGTCGCGTTTAGTTTTCAGCAGCACGCATATACCATTGTTACCAAAGGCATAAAATTTACTTCATTTCGTGAGGCACGTTTCAAGAAGCTGCCTTGGTTGAGAAGCCGGCAGTTTCCCAGCAGTCCTTCATTGTTCCTCCTGCTCTACCTTGCCGCTTTTTCATGTCTGTGGGCTTGATCAAACAACCTCAGACGTATTAGCTGATGACATCTAACGTTGTTCGCACGATATCTTGAAACTGCCAGGGTACTCCACGGAGTGAGGGACGTTCGCCTGCCTGAAAGGCTGAACTTCGGTCAGAACATAGCGAACCATGTTCCGGCTTCTGCTATTATCATAATCATCATCGACCCACTTTAATCCACTGCACGATATGGCCGCTTCCAGCGACCTCCAATATACCCAGAAGTTCTGGACAAGCGTATTTTCATTGGGAAGTTGTTTGTATACCCAGTTTTTTCATATATCGCAAGATTATACCGTGACAATCAACATATCCACAGCTCTCCTCTCGGTAGGGTTGTGTTTTCTTCCTATGAACGGTTTCGCTTTCGTCAAAAACGTTCCTCATTGCTTTTCTAAAAAAAAATTTTGCCCGCTAGATCAAAACGTTGGCCAGACTTTATTTAATAGAGGGATTTTGCTACGAATCCGAAGAATGGACCATTATCTTCAATATTTCCACAGTGACAGTGACAGTACCTTATAGTATTTCACAGTTGCCTCATAATTAAAACTAATGTCCAAGAATCATAGATTTGGTTATTACTGTCCTGCGCCAGTTGCGACGAATAATTATCCTCCTTATGTATCAAATATACTTGCGGCCGTCCGCAGCTATATTTTCCTTCTCTCGATTTCTGTACTGCACTCACTCGATATCACGCATTCAGTGCAATGGTGCTATCTTCCGCGCCGCGGTTTAGGCAATTCCGTTCAGAGGGCACCGGTCATGCGCAGCCCTATGTGGGCCGCACACGCCGAGTGGGTTACTCCGCTTAGGGAGTGACGACAGCCGCTGTCGCTCTGTGTCGCAGGTAATTAGGTGCACCAATAGAACCCGTATTAGAAAAAGAAAGGACTTGGAGACCGATGCCGAGGACCTGCATGAACCATTTAATTGTAGCATGCAAAGATAAATTGTATTGGCAGTATTAATCTAAGCCGCTACCTCTGTTGTGGTCTCTAGCGAAGTATGGCGAGTTGTAGTTCTACGCGAGCTATATACAATAAGCACTGTCCTGATAAATGGTGCCCTATATGTATCTCAACAGTGTTTATTGAAAATATATGGGAGCGGTCTTTTCCCTGCATTGCGTAGTCAGGCTGACGATGATGTTGTCTCTCACCTCCTACCTTCAAATAAACTAAGCCTTGAAGAGTTCAACATTAGCGAAGCTTTTACTAAGAAAAAGAAAAAGCAAAAAAAATTTCCAGACGACCATCAAATATGCTGTCCATTTCAGCGCTAACTAATCGTTTAAATGTACTCTAAGGACAACTCGAAGTCGGCCTGTATCGATAGGTTGTCGCCTTCTGTAAGAAAGAGACTACTTTTACTGAGAACGAAGAGATAATAGGCTAGAAAACGCTAAAAAAATTTGGGTGAAGTTTCCTTTTACCCCTCTGATGCCACGCATTACTGAGGCGTGGAAAACGCATGCAGCTGCCAGCTAAATTCGCTCCAACTTTGAGAGTCCATTGAAAACCAAGCACGCAAAGCCTAACGGGTTCGAGCTGACTTGGCGCTAAAATAGCCGAGTCACACCATCGCGGTTCGTCTGTATCTTGTGTCTGGAGGTTTCGGATGCTTGGGCGCGAACTTCTGTATCCTGGATCCGTCGCTCCTTCCTGCGCCCCACCTATCCACATCGGTCACGTGATGCTCACGCCATGGGTTCGGGACGATGCGAACCGGCCCAACGTTGCACTAACAGCTAGCGCTGTAGAGCCTTTCGCATGGGTGGATATATCCAAATAAAATATGGGTTTTTATGTTTACTGGTTGTTTAGTGCTCCTGCCAGGTTAAGTGTATTTACGATAGCTTTTACAGCGGTTCAGTTTAATGTATATCTTTTCCTTTTTTTTCACACGACAGTGCACTGCGATGACACCGTCCAAGGAAGCTTCGGTTTCTTCTCTAAAGCCCAAGTCGGTCTCATAGAGTCGTCGCCACTGTGCCTCACTGGTGAGCTGTGCAGTGAGAACTCCGCTATTTTGCTTGTGCGACTGTATCGGCGGACTAAATCACATGACCCGAAAATTCACCACGCCTTTCGTGAAAATTTTTCACTCTGGGAAATAATTAGCAGCTGTCTGCACAAACTGGTGCAGCTCAATTGAAATAAAAGAATATAGCAAAGAGCACGATAAAGATGCTGTGAATGCTTGCGCTAGCGTTGGTAATCACAAGTTAATAGAGTTGCATATGCAGATATTGCTGGCATTCGCCTCATCTTTGGGATGGTCATTAGTCATTTGTTTCATGATGGGCTCACGGGTAACTATTAAAGGATGGCAATGCATATTATCGCGTGAGTAAATTTGCCGGTGACGTTGGTCTGGTGGATTCCAGAAACTGGATGCAACGCTTGAAGGGCTCCTCAATGAAATGACCTGGAGGCCAAGCGATTTAATGAGAAACGAAGAACTTTTTTACAGGCTATTTACAGATTTGTACAAAAGTCAGTACGGCCACAACTACCCACGGCCGGCCTAGCCGACCACCTGCACAGAGATGAGGGACACCGCGTCCCTACAGTTGAACTGCCGCGCCTTGCACTAGCTCTCAACAGTCGCTACCTCCTAGCTCGCCCAGAACGAGCGCCTTCCAGCTTAGGAGTAGCTGGAGAAAAAAAGTTTCTAAGGTTTAGCTTTGGCTAAACCTGGTAGGCTGCGTAAGCATCCATAGCGTTCCATTAGGGATCATCACCGGTTGTAGACGATTCGGTTTCGATAGAGGCGCGGTGCGCCCGTCTAGCAGCGTCTTGAGTGCGCCGCTTAGCAAGGCGCTGTTCGCGTTCTTCATCTGTCTCCGAAGCCCGTTGTCGTTTCCTGGCTTCGGCAAGCCGACGTAGCCTCCCTTTCTGTTTTTCAGGCGGCATAACGATGGAGCCCGCAAGTGAGCGAACACATCTTATCCCCCCCCCCTCGTTCTCCAGCCTCCTCTTCACACTTCGCAGCTGGCGAGAGCGCGGCGAGGGCAGCGCCTCGCGCCGCCCTTCAAGGTCAAACGTGCCTCGCGGCCGCCCCTACGCGAAGGGCTGAAATCGGTCGCAATATTGCTTTCGCAATAAAAGCCTCCGGGTGCGGATCCCTTCGCCAGTCCATTTCGAGATGCCCGTGCCCCTCTCCACTCGTAAAAAGAAACTGTGCTAGCTGTAGCTTGCCTCCTGACATCAGAATATAGTTCGAGGCGTAAAAACTGAATAAGAAAATTTGCCTCTCCCGCACCACTGATGTATCGCGGGTATAAGCACAATAGTAATATAAAAGATTTGGCCCGAGGGCAATTGAGATCTTTCCACCCGTAGGTGGAAAGAAATCAATAGGGAAGCTCTACTGTAGCGACCCACAGCCGGGGGAGCGGGCCCGGGGAGTCTCCCCTAATCTCCCCTGGGAAGTAGAGGGCTGGGATGGGCTGTAGGAATGGGAAATCGGAAATTGGTTTGGGTTGTGGGAATTAGGTGGGATTGGGGACAGCAGGGATTTTGACCAGATTTGATTTGATCCTGAGTTCCTTTTCAGGCCTCCTTGAAGGGCTAGCACTCGGTCCACCAATAGTGGGCCCTCGGCGTCGAGCGTACTCCCCCACCACAGAGAACGTTTTGCGGGCGATCTCCGACCGTCTGAGACAGGGAAAACCTACAGGGGCTCGACTAGGATCCCCTCCCCCAAGCCAGGTTCCGCCACCCCGACCGTCCCACAGTACTAAGATGACAGATTTTTCACACCACTCGTTCGGTGCTTCGGCTCTTACTCCACTGGTACTCGCGCACGCTGCAGTTATCCTTTCACGGTTTTCGCGGCGTTCGTGCCCACCAACGATCGCCCCTGGCATAGTATGTGAAACTCCACTCCATGCTCCAAACGTCTTGGAGTCTCGGTTGATGTCCGCAGTTATCATCACGTGCTACCAAAAGGTATATCAGCACGGGCCCCATCAACCCAATGCGAAGCAGGCTTTACTGAGCCCGTCGAGGTATTTAGGAACTTGATGCCTCCCTGCGATTACGCCAGGTCTACAAACCGTTACTCAGATAACCGCCGGGCTTTCCCGCGTTTCGGAGCTTACTGGCCTCCCGAATGTGCTACTTACTCCATCACTTTTCGTGTTTTTGGGCCTAAAGGCATCTTCCCCAAAACACAAGCTTGGTTCGCCCAGCCGCATGCCCCCGCGAGGCACGGAGCTCTTCGGAATCGGAAACCAACGCGATCGCGGCTGGGTGGTACGCCCTCGTACCGAGAGGGAACCGTGTGACTCGTTTTTGTGAATTTGGAACGACCGCATCTACCGGGCGATCTCGTCGCTCGGCAAAACGACTAAGTCCCGACCGCGTCTACCGGGGCGACCACGCCAAAAGCAAACAAGTCGTTCTGGTCACCAGTTCTACTTTTGAGCCGGGTTCCACGTGCCCAGTCCGTCTCCCATCTCGGACCTGCCCTCCACTTTGGGAAACGGGCATCGTGGGCGCGACACGCTCACAATGTCGCGGAAAGTCTGCTGAACCTTTCCTGGGGATTCGCAACCCTAAGAGTGGGTTCCGGCGGATCCACTCACCTCGGTGCGTTGCACCGAAACAAAACCTAGCAGCCCAAACCGCACCGGTCCGTATTCGGTGGCGGGGGGGGGGGGGCACGGGCAGGCCGCAAAGTCGGATTTCCCCCCCGCCTCTTGACATCAGTTAGAACGAAGTGGAAAGCTGTGAAGTGATGTTGGGGTTTGCCCCCCCCCCAAAAAAAAAAAAAAAAAATTCCTCCCTACGTGGCTGCGCAATCGTCCGCCAAGTGGACTGGATGCACGCTAGATGTCGGGGGCTGTCGGACACTTTCGGTTTCTTAACCTGCTGGCCTAGTACCAAGCACGTCGCGTAACGCGACGAAACCCAGACCTCGTTCGCTTGTTTACGGCCGGCGGCGGCTCCCTTCGGGAGACGGGATTCAGGGAAGCCGGTTGACAGGGTCCAAGGTCGATGCCGGCCGAGAGCTCCGCCGTCTGGATTGGCAAGGGAAAACTCAAGAACGGACGGGGAGACCAACCGAAGAGCATGGGTGTTCGAACTGCTTCTCCCCTTCTAACGGCACGCACTAAAATGTAAAACAAAACAAAACGAAACGGGACGTGCAGCCTAGGCCACTGCACTCTCGCGGAATGTTCGCAACACATGTATAAAAAGACGCCGCAGCGTGCCGAACCGTACAGTGTGTCTACACTGCGCTAGAGGGTAACGGAGTGGCTTCCAAGAGAAAACAAGTGTAACAGGGTGCCAATTCTGCTTCTGGGGTCCTGATTGCGCCTGATTTGTTGTATGTGAGATGCGTGCTTATGTACCTGATTTCAGTTGCACTGCACTGCATGCTAAAAACCACAGTATAGGTGCACTCGTTTAGGGACGTTAGATAAGCAAAATACTTGCCTATCCTCTTTTGCCTCTCAGTAGCGAAAAAACTCGTCGCATTTGTGTTTGTCACCTTTTGTGATTTTATAGCTCACAATATGCCCGGCGAGTTCGCTGCAACTTGCACCGTCACGCACCGTCACACTGGCTCGCGCGGGCGCCGCAACCACCGTTGACATATCGGCCTGCCGGCGCATTGAGGTCGTTGCGCCTTGCCAGCGGCTGATTTCGTTCACTCAAGCCACGGTTAAGAGCAGCACAATCATGGTGCGCGAATGCGCTACTCACGTGATTTTTTGTATTTTGCAGGCTCTCTTTGGAGCTCGGAAAAATATACACGGGAGGTTTTCTTTACCGCCAATAAATAGAATGGGGGTTTCTGAAGGTGCACTCCAACTTTGCTATTCACATTTTCTGTCTAAAGTTAATATTCACGCAATTAGAAAAAATATTTTAATTGCTAATTAATTAATTGCAAAACAAGAAATGCCTATGATGTGCAGGCCGGTTGGTAGATGTATGTAAGCGGTTTCCCTTGCCTACCTCGAATACTTCATTTTTTAACCCTTGGCTAAAGTTAGCGTGGACACCTGTATAAGCCGCCAAACAGAATTCAAGATCCAGCAGACTGAGAACAGTGTGATAAAGCCACCTTTAGCGACTGGCATAAATTTTTTTTATAAGCATAACACTTCAGTGAACCGGCGTAACGAAATCATTTCATCGCAGTTACATTTCATTGCAGTAGGATCTTTCTGGGCGTTATCACGTGCCAGCGGACGCATGCATTCCGGCGTTGCCCCTTTGTGTAATCGGTATTTAATTTTTTCCTTATATCTTCACCGCTCCGAAGAGCCCGCGCTTTCCTTGCTTTTTTTCCGCCGTGTGCAGAAAAGAATATTCGGATTCTAAAAAAAAAAGCTGCACCAATTCATCCATCCTTTTTTTGGTACTAATAGTAGTAATACCTCGAGTTTAACGTGTCGAGTAGACACAGGGGCTTCATGATGGACGCTGTAGTGGGAGACTCCAGATTAACATAGACCAACTGGGTTTTGGAGCGAGAGCTCCACTATAGCATGTTTCGCCCAGGTCATCGAGTGTGGCACTTTAGCCTACAGCAGGAGGAGCGCCGGAGGTGTGGCTGTGACGTAAGAGCATGTGAGTCGCCGCTGCTCTGACCGCGGTCACGCGGCGTGCCGACCGCCGCTTCGCCAGATGTGGTCACGTGATTATGCACGTGACTTGGCGTTCGTGTAAGGAGGCGACGCCGCTCTCGCATGCAATTTCGCCGTGGATAAGAGCGCGGCTGATAGTGTGCCTGAAACGCCTGCGAGGCGTTTCAGGCGTTTAACAAAGCGTAGCCAAATGTACTGGAGCTTTCGCTCTGTCTGACTAAGTTTAGAAGAGTTAAACCACTGGAATTTTTTTTTAACTTGCGACAGCGCACGCGAATTTTTGCATTTCGCCTCATCGAAATGCGGCCCTCGAGGCCAAGATCGAACACGCAGCCTTGGAATCAGCAGCCGAGCTCCACAGCCACTGAGGCATTTTATTGCGAAAGCATTACTATGCCAAGTTTCGAGCCTTCAGCGTAGCGTGGTCCGGTAGTTACGCTTTACACCACGTGACTACTGACGTCATACCAGCGCGAGAGCTGGGCTATCAAGTCTGCTCTTCAGCGTAGCGTGCTCGTAGCCACGCCGAGCGTTTCGCCCTTCTCCCACTAGGTGCGCTGTGGTCTAACAGGTGGTGTGACGTCATAAGCGAGGAGAAAGGCTACCCAACCCGATTCGTCCTGTAGGCAGTAGACGCGGCGCACTGCGTTCCTTCTTTAGACGCGGTGCGCCGCGTTCCTTCCGTTAGAGGCGCTGCGCTCGCTTTCGCAACCTACAAGGCTTAACCAAAGCTAAGCCCCCGTCATTTTTTATTTTCTTTATTGCTCCACCGGCTCATCGTAAGGGGTTTTATTTAGTATCTGTTCCCTGAGACAACGAACGCTTAGAGAAGCGCTCCACTGCCCACTACGGTGGCTCAATGTTTAAGGCGCTCGGTTACTTATTCGGTGCACCCGGGTACGAACTCGGCCGCGTTTCGTTGCAGGCGAAAAGCAAAAGGCACCCGTGTGCTGTCCGATTTCAGTGCACATTAAAGATCTCTAGTTGGTCCAAATTATTCCCGAGCCCTCCACTGCGGCATCCTCTCTTCCCTATCGGTGAGATTTGGTGTCTATCGGGAAGGGAGACTGTTACTGCGTCATTTTCTTTCCTCAAAAACCACCACAACGTTGTTAGGTCGTCTGTTTCATATATTTGTGGTAAATGACACAAAGAAAGGGAAGGTATTCTCAATCAGTGCCTAAAGGACTATGTACAACTAATTTTATTGCTTGTTTTCTATTTTAATATAGTGCCCTGGGTATTTGAAAGCATGTATAACCATGTGGTATTCGTCTATGGCCGCTGAATAATTTAGAAAGAAACTTGTTCTCCCTGTTTCGGTTTCATCAGCCGAACGATGGCTGTGACGTGTAGTTAAACTTTAGGTTACGTGAGGCGCGGAAAAACTGATACAAACGCTGATACGTTGTTTTGACTAACTACTGCACATAAACCAGCCTGCCTCAAAGGCAAGAATTACAACAAACGACACATTAGCAGTTATACTGCTGCTTTTTTCGCCTCGTGTAACCTAAATTCAACATGTCACAGCCATTGTTCTGTTGGTGAAATCAAAACAGCCTTAAGATGAAATTCAAATATAAATTATTTATTGGTAGCAGGCCAATACCACGAGGTGCTCCATGTTTGCCAATGTCGAAAGCATCGTATGTAAGAAGAAAACACGCAAGCAAAAATTTGGTGCTTATAGTCCTTTCTCGAGTTAGAGCAGTGCTAAAAATTTGATTAAAACCATGCGCAAACATTTAATAGGGGAGGAGTAATAACTCAAGATTGCACATAAACCTATCGCACTATGCTTCAGAATTGGCGCTAGTACATTACAGAAACATCGATTAGGTTTTTTCTCAGACACGAGACTTCATTCAATTTTGCTGTCGCACAGACTGTGTGCCATTTCCGCATTTTCCAGCGCAGACAGCTTCGGATGGGTAAACCTACGTGCTAGACCATCTCATTTTGTCTGAAAAATCAAAGGTATGCGGGGATGCAAAAAAAGTTGTGCTGATCCAAGCCCCGAACCGGTTCGGAACGGTTCCTTTGAATCTTTCCGGTTCGGGTTCAGTTCCAAGACGGCGAAAAAAAAAATATGGGTTCGGTTCGGCTCCTGTTCCGGCTGAAAATTCGGGTTCGATTCCGGTTTCGGGTTCAGGTTCGGTTCCGGTTCGACATCCCGGTTAAAAGTAATATTAAATAATGTTGGCGGTAATACCGATCCCTGAGGTACGCCGCGAAGAGGCACAAAGGATTCGACGGCCTCAGCACTGAGGCGTATGTCAAAGTGTCGGCCTTACAGATTGTGTTTTACAAAATAGCGCACTCTAACGGGGAAATGCAGCGTGTGAAGTGATTCCAGGATAGCAGCATGACTGTTATTATCGCACGCCTCTTCAATATCCATGTCCAGTAAGGTACGTGCATTGTGGCTGCGAGTTGATGCTAGAACTGATGACGCCAAGACAGCCAATCCATCTTCTGTACCTATGTACGTCCGAAAGCCGATTTGGGTGGGGTGATAGAAACCGAGGTTCTCAGGCCACCACGACTGTCGTGTGGCATGCTTTTTTTTCGGTAACCTTGCACATAGGAGGCGTAAGCGATATAGGCCGGAAATATACCAAAGTCTGTCGGCGGCTTCCCCGCCTTTGGGATAGAGACCACAATAGCCGATTTCCAAGCTTCTGGTACGACACCTTCTATCCATACATTGTTGATGGTGGCGAGGATTTGAGGGAGTACAGCGGAACTCAAGTTCTTGTACACCTCGTACGGAATGGAGTCCGGACCGGGTGGAGTCTTCAGACGGGCCCCATCTATTGCTGCAAGCAACTCGGGCATGGAAAATGGGCTTGCGATAACCTCGGCGTCGGCTGTAGATAGTAGCCTATCGAAATATGCTGGAATACCAGCCAAGTAGGCTCCTCTCATCCTTGGAGGCAACATATCATACTTGGGGAAAAACTTCCGTGCTGCTTCTCTTGCGAAATCATACAGAGCTAAGTTAGCAGCGAAGCATGCTGTGGCCGCTGCGTCAGGACGACGGGAACCATGTTCAATGGCGCGAAATGCTCGCCATAGAGAAGCATTCGATGACTTTGTTGAAAACTGCTCCCACCACGCAAGCAGTTGACTTCGCGAGAGATCACGTTCATATCTGCGAGCCTTGGCAGTAAGGTAATGCAGGAATTACCTTGTGCATGCTTATGCAAAAGTCGAGTCTCGGGAGGCCGCCATCTCCGCTTGTTGGAGAGCAGCCTACAAGTTAAGCAGACCCAAATCCGGCGCCGGGCGATTGACGTCTGTCCAGGTGACAGTTAGCCTTATTATGTGCAGTTTGTATGCAGTTCATAAGTAGTGTAGTGTAGGTGTTCCAATTGACCACAGAACACCTACAGCGTAATCGATGGGCCCGTAACGGATGAAGACCGATGATGACAGGGTGGTGGTCACTACCCCAGCGTTCAGGCTCCAGGTGCCACGAGAGAGTGCCAGGACCTGGCCAACATCTAAGGTCCGGAGCATATGTTGGACCGCGAGCATGGCGCACAGCCCGCGTTGCTGAATCGGGATGGTTGAGTAAAAGAAACAACGCATCCGCGAAGGCGTCCCGCACACGCCTACCACGGGGGCTTGAAGTGGGGTATCCCCAGTCTGGATGAGAGGCATTAAAGTCACCACGGACTAAAATAGGGCACCCTGCGTGTTTTCATCGGGGAGTTAGTAACCACCCCAGTTTAACGTGGGAGGAAGCTCCACCGGCAGGCCTTACGTAGTATGACACGACCACAACAGAGTTGCCTAGTGAAACTTCACGGCCACTGCAAGTACCTCCTGATATGAGGTACACCAGTTTTCTAGAGATCGGCTAACTTGAGAAAAACGCGTATCAACATATACCGCCGCCTTTCCTGGAGGGGCAACAGTGTGCACACGAAGGTCGTTCATTGAAGGAGACATGCATCCATTAAAGCCCGGAATGGATGGCAAGGCATTAGTCTCCAGTAGTAGAAGGGCCCACACCTGGAGCTTGTTCATGTGAAGTCGATATTTGAGCTCTCCCAGCTTTGTGGAGAGGCCTCTGCAGTTCCACTAGAGCACGCCACAGCAACGTGCACTCACCCTTTTCGATTAAGCGTCTAAGCGTTGTAAAAGAACCGATATCAGGTTTGATAACTGGGTTACCATGAATCGGAGGAGGGTTGCTGTAGAGTTATCTAGGAGTGCAGCAGTAGACCTGGTAAAGTCACCGAACAACGAATGAGGGCTAGATTGAGTCGACGGTGTGGCAGCATTGAGTGGCGTGGAGTGGGATTCCGCTGTTGGTTTAGGACGAGCAAGCAGTTCACGGCGCTCTCGTAGCTTAGAAACCTCGGGAAAAAAGGCGTGCAATTTTGTCGTCAACTGCTGCCATGTCCTCATGCAGAGGCTCCAGCACGCTGTGATTGTGTTTAGCCTGAAGGCGACGGCGATTCTTGCGCACTTTATCACTGTAATATTGTTGGCAGCGGAGGTGTACTGGGCTCAGAAAGCTCCGCCCAGTTGTCGTCATCCCACTGGAGGGCCGCAAAACTGTTGGACGTCTGTATCGGGGCTGTATTTGTAGGTGGAGGCACGAGTTTGTGTATCCCATGCCGAACCTTTTCAGTTGCCTTCTGTTTTGTTGGGCAAGTTGGAGAGGTGATCGCATGGTCGTCGGTTTTGCAAAGCCTGCACCGGTAAGACGGTGCGCCTTGTGGCGTAGCCTGATCTTGCGTTGTAAAAGGGCATGATCGGCGTATGTGGCCAGGTCTTAAACAACTGTAGCAGTAGACAACGCTCGGTTTGTATGGCCGAAGCCGCAGAGTGCAGCCGTAGTAATAAAGGCGTTCTGGAGGAGTTGGTGGGCCTTGCAGTGTGACAATGCAGGAGCGCCCTTTGCCCATATACCGCGCTTGGATAGCACGGTGCGAAGGACAGTGTAGCTCAAGCTGGAGGGTAGCCTGGTCTTCGGCAACGTCGACGTTGTAAACAACACAGCGTTGTAGGTCCGAACCTTCTACTAGGTACACGTGGAGGGGCACCGAGATCTCGCTTGTAATCGATATACACCTGAGCGTTTGCAGACGCTCGACAGCAGCCAGAGTCGAGAGCCACACAGCGATGGTATTAGATTTCGTTCTAGCTGTGAAGTCACCGAAATTTTTTGTCGCAAGACACGCGTCCAGTTTCGCCTGAAGAATCCTGTTCGGAATGTCTGTGAGGCTTGCGTTTGCCAGAGCTTTAAGGGTCACTTTATACGATGCCGGTCCCGGCGTCGACACAACCTGGTGGGCATTCGCTAGGCAGGAACGCTTGCCTTGTGAGCTGCTGTTCGCCGAAGACGAATCCTGTGCAGTGTCTCCTGATGGACGCTTTTGAGACCCGCGGGAAGCCGGCGTCACGGATGCAGGTACTGAAGACAGGTCCATAAGAGAGCTCTCCTCCACACGCAGCGCGGTTGAAGCCACATCCAGAAGTGAAGGCAAGGTAGCTATTGCCGAGTTCCGCCTAGAGGGCAGATCGCTCAACGGCTGATGAGCATTTGTAGAAGGCGGGATGTTCGCTACCGCTGATGGACCGGGAGCAGGAGCCAGGAGCTGGGACCCAGGCTCCGTTGTTAAAAAGGTGCCGCTGAAGCCGTGGTGACGACGCCGGCGGAGCTACTTCCGCCAGCGCGTCACCGGAGGCCCTAGGTCTAGCCTCGGAGCACCTTCCAGCTACAGGGATGTCTGTAGCACATTTGCTCAATGCCACACAGCCAGACTGCGCATGAGCTTCGGGAGCTTCTTCAGATGGTGTGAAGTCAATTCTCTTTATATAGCGAAGGTTTCATGCGGATGGCAAGTTTTTTCACTGGAGCGATGTGCAGCCACCTAGCAGGGACACTTCGTCTTCCTTCCCCAAAATAGAGTTACTGCTACTCGACCAAGGCCGAGTTACTGCTACTCGGCCTTGGTATCAACGTGTGGAAGCTGCGATAATACAAAAGCTAAACACCGTGTAGGGGGAGCCCGCAAGGCCCACACGCAATTGGTACATACGCGCTCACGGGAAAGGCAATTGTTCATTGCGTTAGTAGTCGCATCGCAGGCAGTGATAAAGACGCATGAATATACATCGTATATCCACCACATTCTGTTATATAGAGTTACCTGCTTTTCTGGCAGAGGGTAGTGTTGGGTAGCTTACGGAACGTATTATTGGCTCTTATTGCTGTTATTGCGAGGCGACTGCGTAAGCGAAACAAACAGCATAGGTCTTCACATTCGGCGTCTTTGTAAAAAGGAAACAAATGTTGCGAGTGCCCTCAACAATAGCATCCTAACGTTCACGACCACTCTTGCACGGCGCTGAAGTAATTTAAACAGGGAAAAATAAGTGTCGAAGCAGAGCCACTGCTCTCAGTGCCGCGTCTACATCACCGGTAAGAAACCCGCACTTATGAAATCTAGCTCCGCCTGCAGGTAGCTTGAGTTGACGGTTGGTTGTCGATGAGTGTGGCATTTCCTTCCTTGTTCTTCCACCGGGCCTCGGGCATCTCTGAAACTACCCTTGTAGCTTTTCATCGAGGCCCATTTCCCATATGTCAGGAACTAAACTTCCTTCACTTAAAAAAAATTCTTCGAGGCGTGCATCGGGAGTCTTCGAGCGGTAATTGAGCTCATTCCACCGCTGTGCTGAGGTTTTCGTCGCTGAATCCGCAGTAGAGGACTTCGGAATAATATCGATCACATGGGCTCTTCGAACAAATGGCAAAAACCTAGCATTCTGCACTAACAATATCAACGTCTAAAATACCGAGCCCTCTTGCCTTTTTGTGCCAGCGTACCTATTCGTATTTTTACACCAGTTTAACAACATTTACTTTTATGCATTTCTCGTTTGTTTATTTAAACAACAATTTTGCAAGCCTTCGATGTTAGGCGTCTTTAGAAAAGGCGAAATATTATCGTGCGTTAACGAAAATTTGGCCCTTCAGCTATCAATCAGTAAGCACGTAACGAGGTTTCGAGAGCTGTAGTCGAACGTTTCCAGTCGGCCTAGTCAGTTGAGAAGCAGTCCAGAACCGATGTGTTCGTAACTTCATATTCATGAAACAAGGAAAGCCTCTTTATGATCTGTTATGAGTGAAGTTTCTTTTTAATTTTTGTGCAAGAAAACTCCAGAAACTGCGGAAAAATCATTTCACAGTATTTTACAGCAAAACATTTTCCATCCCTGCTTACTCTTAGGAGAGGGTGCAAAATAGACTTATCGCAGGCTATTACTTTAACAAAAGAAGAAAATATTATGAACAAACTGTAGGACTTGAAAGTAGTCCGCAAGTAAATTGGTAACATTTTCTACCCTGCGTTTCGCTGATTGTATCCGTAGTTTTTTAAGCGCAATGATCTCCTTCCTAAAAGCACGCGCACACGCATCCCCCACACACCGAACGCACACACACGCACGCACACATACACGCACGCACGCACGCACGCACACACAGGTACTACTTCACACCGCGTGTGTGAGTCCGACCTTTTTAGCTTTCTTTTTAAACTCCATTTTTCATTTTCTTGCAGAGTCTCATCGCCTTGTACCTCGCATGTGCAACATTAGTTTCAAGTCGAAGCCAACGTGGGAAGCGTACGACGAGTCGGCATGCGCAATGAGAGCACAGACAACAGGTGAACTTGCCGTGTATAGAAGCCTGAACTACGCTGCACCTTAATAACGACCTTAACATCAGTAGAGCGATGAGTCAGTTACATTTTTTGATGCCGACATTCGTAGTCAGAGAAGAACTACCGCAGGAATTCTGGATTTTGCAGTTTTGCTCTTGTTTGCACACTGTGGCCCATGGCCGGTCTTCTGTTCGTTGATGAGAGGTATTGAATTAATTACTTCGCTTGTGCAGGATTTGACTTCAGCACAGAGAGCCACCATCTCATCTGCAGCCCACGCGACTGCAACGAGAGACGCGTGAACGGCACCTGGTCGGAGGCCTGGCGTATCTGCAACGAGATGCGCAGCTACCTTGCTAGTGACGGTCCGGGCAGTGAGTGACCCTCTCCTCTTCCACAACTCCCTACCTGGCAACATTGCTGCTGTTCAGTGCACAGTGGCTGCGCATAGAAAGCTGGATTCTCGGAAGTAATCACACAGAAGAGTAAAGGCACTGCACATAACTCTTCGCCACGTCACAAAACACACGTAGGCAGACCCACTGGCATTAAGAGTGCTGAGTAATAAAAAAGAAAAAAGCGTGGTCGAATCAGTTTCTTTGCATCAAATTCAAACTGGGTAGAGCGAAAAAGCGGACAGTCGACGCACTGCTGATTATATTTCGCTAATGAGTGCAATTTTTCAGCGCATTTTCGGGCCTATATTGCCTCTTCGACATATTGTGTTGCCTTTACTTCTGAGGGAAGTATATTATATTTGCACACTTCAAGTATTCATCAATTCGCGCGAAACTTGGAAGCTAACGAAAAACTTCGGGACTAGATAAAGGAAAGCGCAGGAAACTGTCGAAACGAAAGGGTTCGTTTTATGAGAATTTAACGTTCCAAAGTGACTTGGACAATGAAGGTCGTCGTTGTGAAGGCTTTCGGAAATTCCCACCCTTCTGGGGTTTTTAATGTGTATTGACATCGCACAGTGCACAAGCTTCTAGTATTTCGCCTCCATCGAAATGCGACCGCCGCGGCCTGTATCGAAAACGCATCTCTCGGGTCGACAGCCGAGCGCCATAACCACTGAGCCACCTAAGGGGCTGGGGAAGTAAATGATACCGTTAACTTAAAGCGAACAGCTAGAGTAGCATGGATTGCAGAATAAACGCGCATCTGATATGTACAGAAGGAAATGGAATTGGGGCTTGGCGTGTAATGTGGAGAAGAGATAACCTGTAGAATTATTCGGTCAATATACGGGCGGTTTACATGAACCTGTCAGTGTCGGGTCGAGTTGGGGGTCGGGTTGGGAACGTCACCTCAACTCGAGTGCTGTGCGTTTACATGAACTCGATTTTGCGAGTCGAGACCGGCAATGCGTGCGAGCAGTGGCAGCCTCCAAGACCGCGGCACGTCACAGCTGTCTCGGAGTCGCTATGGCGCTAGCCAAAAACGAGTGCACGGTAAAGATCCCAAGGTGGGCGAAATTACTCCGGGGACCTCCACTACGGCAACTCTTTCTTCCTTTCTTCTTTCACTCCGACCTTCCTTCCCTTACGGCGCGGTTCTGGTGTCTACCGTAATATGTGACAATTGCTGCGTAATTTTCTTTCCTGCAAAACAATTTTAATTTCCGAATTTATCCTCTCCCCTCCCACTAACCCTACTCTTCGACTCGACAGCGTTTACAAGCATATCGAGTCAGTGTCGAATGAATCAACATACCCCTTCATTTCATTTCATTTCATTTATTCTACCCTCAAGGCCCGAGGGCATTGAAGAGGGGAGTGGTTGTATACAGGCGTTTAGTGCAAGGCGTTTCATTTCTAATTATACAGTGATAGCTAAGGCGGAACAAAAACGCTGATGGTCGATGATGGAGGCTGTACTTCCGGGAAGGTGGTTCCAGTCCTTTGCTGTTCGTGGAAGGAAAGACTCAGCTGCGGATTTTGTTTTAAAGAAAGGAATGCCGATTTTATGCGCATGATCAACTAGTGATGAAACATATGACGGAGGAAGTATAAGATCGCGGTGCAGTCTGGGGTTATGATACATTATTTTATGAATTAAGCAAAGGCGAGCGTGCTTTCGTCGGCTAGCAAGAGATGGTAACTGTAATGTAGTCTTCGTAGAGGTTACACTAGAGGTACGGTTATAGTTCTAAAGGATGAAACGTGCCGAGTTATTCTGAATTCGAGGGAACTGATCAAGTTTTCCGTGAAGGAATCCCAAATGGACGCAGCATATTCCAACTTACTACGAACGACAGATTTATAGAGGAGAAGTTTCAAGGAAGTGGGGCAGAGAAAAAGTTACGGCGAAGGTAGCCGAGGGCACGGTTGGCGTTGTTAATCATTGAATTGATGTGAAAAGACCAAGTTAGATCACTTGTTATGTGAACGCCTAAATAACGGTATGAAGACACTTGTTCTAGTTCGATGTTATCTAGATGATAAGGGGTGGGGTGTGTAGAAATGCGTGACACACGTAGTACTTTACATTTGGATTTGTTAAGTTCCATTGCCCACGTTTTACACCACTCAAGAATTCCATTAATGTCTTTTTGCAAAAGAAGAGTGTCGTTAGAGTCGTTAATTTCACGAAATATTACGTAGTCATCTGCAAATAAATGAATGTGGGAGGTAACGGAAATAGGAAGGTCATTAATATATATCAGCAACAAAAGGGGCCCAAGGACGGACCCTTGTGGGACCCCAGAATGCACGGAAGTGAATGGAGAGTCAACTGCACCCTTTCGGTGCAGTTGACTCGACAAGACCCCTCGACTCTCCACCTGACTTGGCTCGCACTTACATGAACCCAGTAACCGGTTTTCGAACCGACAACTCAACCCAGACCTGTTGGGTTCATGTAAACGCCGCTGCAGTGGGTTGGTTGCAAGGAAAGGCGAACGTAGCCGGGGGCCGCAGCGAGTCAGGTGGCCGGATGAGATTAAAAAGCTTTTGGGGATAGGGCAGCCGTAGCGCGCTTAGGACAGGGTTAATTCTTTAGGTATGGGAGAGGCCCAGCAATAGACGTAACAGGGGCTGATGATGATGAGCACTTGAGGGGATCAGGTGGCCATATTTCATTGCGCCCGCCGCGGTGGCTCAGTGGCGCTCGGCTGCTGACCCGAAATACGCGGGTTCGATCCCTGCCGCGGCGGCCGAATTTTTATGGAGGCGAAATTCTAGAGGACCTTGTACTGTGCGGTGTAAGTGCACGTTAAAGAACCCCAGGCGTTCTAAATTTCTGGAGCCCTTCACTACAGCGTCTCTCATAGCATAAGTCGCTTTGGGACATTGAACCCCAATAAGCCTAACCATATTTCATTGGCGCAACAAGCTCAGTGCTTGTTAGAGTGATTTGATCCCGTTCAGGAGACCGTCATTATTTTTCGGGAATCTTTGAGCGTCTTACACACCTTCGGCGACGCCTTCTCAGGAGTTTACTCGTTGGTGTACTACCGTGCTGAGGCCGGCCACATAGCCTACAGCACCATGTATTTCCCCAGGCTGGACCGACATCGTAAAGAAGCACGGATACTTCCAGTCAGACAGCGCTGCACACCCGGAAGTTCTGAAAGCTTTGAAGCGGTAAGCAGTGCTAATATGGACGGAGGGGTGAATATCCGAGTATCGGCCACCGGACATCCAATACCGAGTATCGAGAGCGAAAAGTGCACCAAATTCTGTTGTCGCGTCATTCAGCTCTGAAATCTTTACAACCTGCTAAACATTGCTAGTGGACCACTTTTCCAACTCAAACAGGGGCGACCGAAACGCGGCTACTCAAAAATCTCGGCCAAAGCTTTCTCATTTAATGCCGGAGAGGTATGTTGCAGCTAAAATAGGCGTTACCGGACAGAAGTCTGTACGTTTGATCTAAACTACAAGAAGCTATATTCTGGAACTAGGCAATTAATATCTCATCAGGTACTGCAATAAAATCGCGTCCTTGAACCAATCGGTTATTTTTGTTTTAAGCGTTAGCATTAATAGTGGTCATTCTGCGCATTCTGGTGCTGTGTGCTCGTCTGTTTGCCTGAAGCCGGCTTTGTGGCAGGCTGCTCACCTGCCCACCGGGTGGTGGGCTGCGCATCGTGTAAGGCGGCATTCCTTTTTGTCGTGAGAGGCTGCTCGGGAAAGCAACGTGGGTCGCAACTCATCCCAGGAAACCCAAGTTCCACCAATGGCAACACCTGTAATAGCACCTGCCTTGTACCACTGCGCCACTGCGCACCTGCCCACCGGCTACACCTTGACAACTAAGATACCCGGTGGGCAAGTGGCACAGTTGTGCGGGTTCTATGGCATGTGTTGCTACGTCCTTCTTTTACTTTCATATTTAGCAAGTGTGGACAAAAGGATTTTTGAGCGGAAAAGCTTTTATGGACACAATTTTTTCACATAGTGCAAGATTTAACTGTTACAATCGATATATCCACAGATCACGATATATCCACAGATTTGTTATCGTCACAAGCTCTCCCTGTTGGATTTCTATTGGAGTCTTAACTGTTCGACCCGATCGATGGAAACACTCTAAAAGAAAGATTTTTATGCATATCAGATTTATGGACCATTACTTTCAATATTTTCATGACAGTATCTTCAATTTCCCAATGTTTTGAATTTTTATCCGAGAATATTGGACATGGGCATAAAACAACACACGCCAACAGCCGCGTTAACCTAGCAGGGCAGCACACCACTGAAACAAATTATGCTAACGCATATACCCGCATTCCGCCTAATTACCCGCATCTACTGACATTTTTGATATGGCTATAACGTATCTTAATACAAGCGGGAGGGTGACAAGCCGCTACACCGGAACTCGGCCGAATTTTGTTCCTGGCAACGGAACATCATATTTCACCACACCGATCGTCAGCCTTGAAGGCTTGCCACGCACTGTTCGCGTTCCTGAGGGCATAGTTCTTACGCAAAAGGTTGTGATTACGGAGCATATATAGGGTGATCCACTTTTGTAGTGAACACGCCAGTATTTGACCGCGTTCTTGGGAGCGCCCACGCACCCTGCACGGCCGCGCATCGAAGCAAAGTGGTAAACGTTCTTCGTGTCGTCTGCCACTTGAGCATAGTGGTGTTCTGGGCCAGTTGGTAAAGCATGTTTAAGGGAGGCGTAGCGCGAAAAAAGACAGGGACGAGAGAGACACAAGACACAGGACCAGCGCTAACATCAACTACTTGGTCCGCACTGCTCACTCTGAAGGGGTCTTCAAATTGTAGTTTGCTCAGGTGAACTTGTAAAAACTTACTCGCTTCTGCTTGCCACGAGCCCCGCTGCGTAACAATCGCCCTAAAAGGGTGCTGTGGCTTGCGTGTTTTTACACTGAAGAAGACATTCAAAACGTGGCCCTCGCTCTTCTCGACACTCTTCCTCAGCCTTTCCAAGTTCAGCTCTTTCAGGAGCGCAACAGCCTGGGTCTTGACTGTTCTGGGTTTTAAGGCGGTTTCTTTAAAGTTCTTCTGAATGGCAAACTGGGCATTTTCGTCAAAAAGGCCTTCGGGCAAAACAACGAACCCGCCTTCTTTATCCGCAAGCAAAAGTGAAAGGTCGGACTCACGGAAGTGATTTGCAATATCACGCAGTACCGGCAGGCACTTGGCTTTGATGTGCGGCCGGGACAAACGCAGTGGCGCTCCGAAGTGTGCGGCCCCACATTCGCGGGTTCACCCCAAGAGTGGAACTAGCCGCCGCGGTGGCTCAGCGGTTATGGTGCTCGGCTGCTGACCCAAAAGACACGGGTTCGATCCCGGCCGCGGCGGCTAGAATTTCTTTGGAGGAGAAATTCTAGAGGCCCGTGTACTGTGCGATGTCAGTGCACGTTAAAGAACCCCAGGTGGTCGAAATTTCCGGAGCCCTCCACTACGGCGTCTCTCATAGCCTTAGTCGCTTTGGGACGTTAAAACCCCATAAACCAAAAAGAGTGGATCACCCCGCATGTGTTTACTAGCCGTCTGTGATTATTTCTTCATCGCCCTTTCTCCACTTTTCTTCGATGCCGGGAAGTCAACCGGAACACGGCGTTTTTCAGCGCCATCTGCCTGCGTTTACAGGCCTAAGCTTCCCCGGTCTGTCTAAGCTACACGTAGCGTGTGTCAGGTAACCGGGCTAGGTCGAAAGGAGGTAGGCAAGGAATGTTAGCAGCCAAACGACGGGCTTTTAATCGTTCAGTATGTGGTCTCGCGTTTGTAGCGGCCCAAGGGGATGACGGAAGCAGTTTTAAGGCGGGCGCGAGCAGTGGAACAATTTCAGCGCCCCCTGGGAACTGCAGGTTGCTTATGCTTTAAAGACGCTACAAAAGCTGTTTAGGGTGCACAATCGTCAAGCAACAAAGTGGGGTATTGAGAACGGATGACGGTCGGGAAATTTCCCCGTGTTAAATATGGCATGAACAGACCGATGCAGAAACACATGCGAGTATCATAGGGACAGTTACTGAGGGCTACTTGGTCTTTAGTAGTAACAAAAGAGCACAAACAACGAAGACGGAGTACTGGTCAGAAAAGTCTTACCCTGACTTTTATACAGGTTCTCGTGACGACAATTAACATGTATATATGCTGAGCATGCAGCGCAACACATGAAAAAGTATTTATAATATATTAATTCAAGACTTTCATTTTAAAGCGCCTTCTGAGTGAAAACATTCTCAAAAATTCGCACGCCTGCAGGCTAGCACTTATTAGTCGATTATCGTTCGGTAGTTGAGCTGGATCTGCAAGCACACTAAAAGCGCATAGTCTTGGCCCCTGTGTTGCGTTGCGTCTGTATGTTATCATGGAGTCATATATTCCGCACTTTCCGCTCTGGAATAACCGTAGCGCAAATTTTTCTGTATTGGTGTCAGTAGAATTTCAATTCGCCGAGCGCTTTCGAAACAGTTTAAAGCAGATGAAGAAAGAGCTGTGGTTCGAAAGCAGTCTCTCGCGATTCACCAAGAGAACCTCACGAAACTGAATTCTCCATTTCATCTTGAACACCTGTTGTTTGCCGCTGTTGTGTTTGGGTATATTACATAACACTGCTGACTGCCATTACCTGCTCGGAAAAATTCAATCTTTGCAATTTTTTTTCCATCCAGCATACAGATCTTTTGGATGGTTTTCTTGCGCAGCTCGTTTTGGTTATCAACAACAAAAGGCAACTTTGAAAGTTCACACCGGACACTCTCGCGCCTGCTGTCAAAATAATTTTTAAAAAGTTTAAGAACAAAGCTGCGCAGATCCCATACCGCATAACCTTCAAACTACATATTTGAAGGCATTTTAGTGTTTTCACTGCATAGTGTTTTGTTTCCATAAATAGATAAAGACTCACTTATTAATAATGTTTATCTTTTGCGCTGTGGCTTAAGTAGGACCGCAAGGCGTGCATGGCAGAGCAACATTTCAACCCCACTATACTTCTATTCTCTCCCTTTTTCATCTTTGTTCAAGCTGCTCTGATCCCACTGTCATTGCCGTTTCCATTCTATGCAACGGAGGATAAGCATGACACAGAACTGCGCGAGAAGTGTTCTGATATAAAAGCTGTGCGGCTATATTTCGTAACTATAATTCTTCCCTATTCATTTGTTCTCCTTCCTGCGATTGGTAGCTACCACTTTTGACGTAAGGGCCGATATATACTGTCACGTAGTGGTCACTGCAGAACGGCGAAAAGGGAAACTACGAGGATGTCTTCGAAACGGAACTCTTTATTCGGGCTAACCTGCGCCCGCAAAGAACTGAATCACTCGGCGGCGCCGTAGCAACAAGCGTGCTCGGCGGTCGTCTAACAGAATGACCGTCGCTGTCGGCCGTGCTCTTTTTAAAGCTGATAGCGAATCTTCGAGATAAAGGTTTAGAAGTTACTAGAACATTCTGGCGCAAACTAGAATCCGCTGCGTCCGGATGCGATCAATCGAGATAATTCTAGGCGCGTCTTGCTTCACAAACGAAGTGATAAAGCGGCGTGCCGGCAGCCTTGAAGCATGAACAAATAAACACAACAAACAAACGCTACAAATATTCGCGGCATTACTCCCCTCTCAAAGAAGCATCGACTCGATGCTTTGGAACATAATGCGGCTATAAACAATCAAAAAATTACCGACGATTACGTTACTTCCTAATGCGAAATTTGAGCGCAGCAAATAAGCTGTTTCACCTTTTCGATAGTGAGTCAACCCCAGCTGCGGAGTTGGTTTCAGGGACAACGCCGCCGATGCCGACACAAACAATATGATACCCTCGCTTCCGCAGCGCTAAGAACCAGGTCTAGCCGTGGGAAGGTGGTCACGTATTCGTCGACGTGCCGGGGCCTACGTGAAATAACCGGCGCGTCGGCAACTGAAGAGCACCCTATCCGCCACACAAGAACAGGGGGGGGGGGGACCCTTTCCTCCTCTTTCTGCATGGCGGCGACGGTGTTCTATGCAGTCACGTTATCTTGACTCTCTAGCGGCGTCAGCGGCATCCAGCAGTATCAGTCGGTCGCTGCTAGCGCTGGGGGGATGAAAGAGGGGCGGAGCTGGTTACGAGGCCGACGACAACGCCGACGACGACGCGAAACCCAGGAACGGACGCCAAAGAGCTGCGCTCTAAAACTAATTGTGCAAAAATAAACACCGAATGTGGAAACACGGCGTCCTTTAGCGTGCATGATAGGGCTTTAGGCGTACGACATGGACTACTTCGGGTCGTACGCGGCGTCGCTGGGAAGCAGTCATTTGGTCAGGGACGACTTCATATTCCGATTCACCTAGCCGACGAAGAACCTTGTACGGGCTGAAATAGCGTCGCAAAAGCTTTTCGCTCAATCCTCGGCGGCGAATGGGCGTCCATACCCAGACTCGGTCTCCTGGCTTGTATTCCGCGTTGCGTCTTCTTAGGTTGTAGCGTGTGGCATCGGTCCGCTGCTGGTCTTTGATTATTAATCGGGCAAGTCTTCGGGCTTCTGCTCGTTGTAGGTAGGCGGCGACGACGACGTTATCTTCTTCGGTAACGTTCGGCAGCATGGCGTCCGGCGTGGTCGTGGCCTCTCTGCCATGGACGAGCCTAAAAGGCGTCATCTGGGTGGTCTCCTGCACTGCGGTGTTGTAGGCGAAGACTACGTAAGGCAAGATGGCGAGCATATCGGCGATGGTTTTGTTGAGGCGCTCGGTCAATCCGTTCGTCTACGAGTGGTATGCAGTTGTTCTCCGGTGGCTGATTTGGCTGTAATGGAGGATGGCTTGCGTCAGTTCCGCCGTGAATGCTGTTCCTCTGTCAGTGATGAGCACATCGGGGGCGCCGTGTCGCAGAAGAATGTTCTCCACGAAAAATTTGGCGACTTCTGCTGCTGTTCCAGTCGGTAGGGCTTTTGCCTCGGCGTAGCGTGTCAGATAGTCGGTCGCTATAATGATCCACTTATTTCCAGATGTTGATTTCGGGAACGGGCCAAGCAAGTCCATGCCGATCTGCCGAAAGGGCCTTGAGGGTGGTTCAATGGGGTTCAGAAATCCTGCTGGTCGGTTTGGAGGGGTCTTTCGTCGCTGACAATCTCGGCAGGTTTTCACATAATGTGCGACATCGGCAGACAGTCGGGGCCAGTAATACTTGTCTTGAATGCGGCGGAGGGTGCGAGAAAACCCGAGATGTCCAGCTGTCGGCTCGTCGTGTGAGGCCTGAAGAACTTCTCCGCGCTGACTTATAGGCTGTCTTGTTCGCTGCAAAGTTCTTCTTCACGAGGACATCGTTCTGTAAACAGAACGAAGACAATCCTCTCTTGAACGAGGCGGGGGGTGAAGAAACATTGCCTTCCAAGTATTCGATGAGGCATTTTATGTCGGGGTCCGCGCGTTGCTGTTGTACAAAAGAGCTGGAGCTGATGGGTCCCAGGAAGACGTCCTCATCGTCGTCCGGCGGCGGTGCATCTACAGGGGCTCGTGACAGGCAGTCGGCGTCAGAGTGCTTGCGTCCGGACTTGTAAACGACGGATACATCAAACTCCTGGAACCGTAGGCTCCATCGAGCGAGGCGGCCGGAAGGGTCCTTCAAACTGGCGAGCCAGCACAGTGCGTGAGGATCGCTGACCACCTTGAACGGTCGTCCGTACAGGTAGGTGCGGAATTTCGACGTAGCCCAGATGATGACAAGGCACTCCTTCTCGGTTGTCGAATAATTAGCTTCGGCTTTGGACAGGGAACGGCTAGAGTACGCGATGACCTTCTCCACTCCGTCGACTTTCTGAACGAGGACAGCGCCTAGGCCCACACTACTTGCGTCGGTATGAATTTCAGACTTGGCGTTTTCATCAAAATGCGCGAGGATCGGTGGCGTCTGTAAACAGCGGTGAAGTTCCTTGAAGGCTTCTATTTGCGGCGCTTCCCATTTAAATGGCACATCTGCCTTTGTCAGGTGGGTCAGGGGCTCGGCGATGCGCGAAAATTTTTTGACGGAACGTCAGTAATACGCGCACAATCCGAGGAATCTGCGCACAGCTTTCTTATCGGCCGGTGGCGGAAACATTGCGATAGCAGCTGTTTTCTGCGGGTCTGGGCATACTCAGTCCTTGCTAACAATGTGGCCTAGAAACAGCAGCTCTTCATAGGCAAAGTGACGCTTCTCTGCTTTCAAGGTTAGCCCGGACGATTTGACTGCGTCTAGTTCTGTTTGAAGCCTTTTCAGGTGCTCCTCAAAGCTCGAGGCGAAGACAACGACGTCATCTAAATATACCAGACAAATCTGCCACTTCAGGCCTGCCAGCACTGTATTCATTACTCGTTGAAATGTCGCTAGTGCGGAATAGAGACCAAACGGCATCATCTTGAACTCGAAGAGGCCATCTGGAGTGATGAATGCGGTCTTCTCGCGATCTCTTTCATCGACCTCAATTTGCCAGTAGCCGCTCTTGAGGTCCATCGATTAGAAATATCTGGCGTTGCAGAGCCGGTCCAGTGTGCCGTCGATGCGAGGGAGGGGGTAGACGTCCTTCTTTGTGATGTTGTTCAAGCGCCGGTAATCAACGCAGAATCGAAGTGCACCGTCTTTCTTTCTCACTAGAACAACAGGTGCCGCCCAGGGGCTCTTTGAAGGCTGAATAACGTCGTCGCGCAGCATTTCTTCCACTTGGTTCCGGAAGGCTTGTCGTTCTCGCGGCGACACCCGGTAGGGGCTCTGGCGGAGAGGTCGGGCGTGCTGGTCGGTTATAATGCGATGCTTGGCAATCGGTGTTTGTCGGACCTTCGGCGATGACGAGAAGCACTCGCTGTAGCTGCGAAGGAGTGTGCGGATGTGGTCTTGTCGCTTCCGGGGCAGGGCTGGGTTTATGTCGAAAGTGGGCGAGTTCTCTTGGTCAGGCGAATCTTCTACAGATGGGTCGGAGAGCGCGAAGAAGTCTCGTACTACGTCGGATATTTCGTCGAGGAATGCAATCGTCGTTCCTCTGTTAACGTTCCGGTATCCTTCGCTAAAGTTAGTCAGCAGTACTTGGGCTTGTCCTTTGCGGAAATGTGCGATGCCTCTTGCGATGCTGATTCCTCGGTCGAGAACCAACTGCATGTTCCCCTCGATAATGGCTTGAGTGTTATGCGCCTCCGTGGCGCCTACGGTGATGATAACGCTTGAGCGGGGTGGGACACTCACTTGTTCCTCCAGGACACTAAGCGCAACGTGATGTTCCGGAGTTCTCATCGATGGGATGGCCTCGTCCATGGAAAGTGTGATCATCTTGGATCGCATGTCGATGATCGCCTGATGCTCATTAAGGAAATCCGTGCCCAAGATCACTTCGCGGGAACATTGCCATAGCACTACGAAGGTCGCGGGATAGGTATGTCCCTTGAGAGTCACTCGCGCTGTGCATCGTCCTGATGGCGTAATGAGGTGGCCCCCTGCGGTGCGAATTTGTGGGCCGTCCCAAGCGGTCGTTACTTTCCTCAGCTGCGCAGCGAATGGTCCGCTCATCACCGAATAATCGGCTCCTGTGTCGACTAGAGCGGTGACTTTCCGGCCGTCGATAACCACTTCTAAATCGGATGTCCTGGCTCTGGAGTTGCATGTCGTTCTCGGCGTCGGGTTACGGCTTCGTCGGGTATGTGAATTGTGGGTGGGGCGTGTGGTCGGAGCTTTTCTTGATGGCGGCGTAGTTTTGAAGGCGGTTCGCGTCGTGGTCGAGGTTGTTGTATGCGTCGTCGGCATAGTAGGTGCGGCGCCTTCATACGGCGTGGTCGCTGGAGGATCTTCGTCGTTTCCTCGGCAAGCAACCTGACCTCCACAGGTTGCTTTGTTTAGTTTCCCCTACGGGGGCTAGGGGACCTTCCTCTGACCGCCGCGGCGTACCTGCGGCCCCGTGATGAAAAACGTGCGGTGGACGGCGAAGGGGAGCGGGAAAGACGGCTTGACGACGCGTGCTCCCCTCTACGCAGGTAGTCATCGATTTCCCGTGGTCGCTGGCCGGGGAGCGGTCGTGCGGCGTCGATGGCAAAACCTCGCAGGCCGATGCGCCTGTAAGGGCAGTGGCGAAGTAATGACCGACTTCGCCGCAATGGAAGCACAACGGGCGGTTGTTGGAAGTCCTCCAGGCGTCGCACTTCCTGGGGCTTGGGCGTCGTTCGTAGACTGGGCGGGCGGAGGCAGGGATGCGGCGTTCGGGAACAGCTGGTTCACGTCGAAGAGGCGGACTTCGGCTCCCGCGTTGGGGCTGAGAACTGCGTAGTGCAGCGGCGTAGGTTAATGCTGGAGCTTCAGGAGGAGGCGAAGATGAGTGGGTGCCAAGCGCATGCTGCACTTCTTCGCGTACGATTTCCTCAAGGGTCGCTACTTGAGGCTGGTTGGGAGATGGTAGCAGGCGACGCAGCTCTTCTCGTACAATTTCGCGGATAACATCCCGCAGGTGGCCTCTGAATGCCGTGCCATCCGAGAGGGCAGACGAGGTCACTTGGGGCTGTCGAGGAAAATGACGGGCTCATGCTTCCAAGGTTTTCTTAATGGCGGCTGCTTCAGTGGTGAATTCCGCGACCGTCGTCGGAGGATTTCGGGTGAGACCGCCCAAAAGTGCCTCTTTTGCACCACGCATCAGAAGCTCCACCTTCTTCTCCTCCGCCATGTCAGGATCGACTCGTCGAAAAAGGCGCTTCATATCTTCTACATATGCGGTCACTGACTCGTTCGGGTAGCCGCCGCGGTGGCTCAGTGGTTATGGTGCTCGGCTGCTGACCCGAAAGACGCGGGTTCGATCCCGGCCGCGGCGGTTGAATTTCTTTGGAGGAGAAATTCCAGGCCCGTGTACTGTGCGATGTCAGTGCACGTTAAAGAACCACAGGTGGTCGAAATTTCCGGAGCCCTCCACTACGGCGTCTCTCATAGCCTTAGTCGCTTTGGGATGTTAAACCCCATAAACCAAACCTGACTCGTTCGGGTGTTGGATGCGTGACTGTAGGAGAAGCTGAGCTCTTTCTTTCCTGATGATGCTCGTGAACGCCTTCAGGAACTCCCGTTTGAATAATTCCCACGTCGCTAGAGAAGATTCGTTGTTTTTGAACCAGATTCTCGCTGGTCCTTCCAAGGCGAAGAAAACATGGCTCAGCTTAGTCTGGTCGTCCCAACTGTTCAACACGGCGACGCGCTCAAACTGTTCCAACCATTCCTCGGGATCCTCGCCCGGTGAAGCGTTGAACGTGGGCGGCAGTCGGGGCTGGTGTAAAATAATGGGGGCTGGTGTCGTAGCCATGGCTGAAGTCGAAATTGAGGAGTCCTTCTTCGTTCGCGTGCGGTCCGGTAGCAGTCCGAATTCTGGTGGACACCTCTGGAGACGACGGCTGCTTCGCCCTTCGCCTGCGGAGGGGGGGGGGGGGGGCCGGCTTCTGCGACTTTCGCGGGATCTTCTTCGAGACGGCTCGGGCTGCTCTGACGGCTCCCAGGGGGTGAGGGCGACAGGGACATCCGTTAGCACCTCCACCAGATGTCACGTAGTGGTGACTGCAGTCCGGCGAAAAGGGAAACTACGAGGATGTCTTCTAAACGGAACTCTTTATTCGGGCTAACTTGCGCCCGCAAAGAACTGAATCACTCGGCGGCGGCGTAGCAACAAGCATGCTCGGCGGTCGTCGAACAGAATGACCGCCGCTGTCGGCCGTGCTCTTTTTAAAGCTGATAGCGAATCTTCGAGATAAAGGTTGAGAAGTTACTAGAGCATTCTGGTGCAAACTAGAATCCGCTGCGTCCGGATGCGACCAATCGAGATAATTCTAGGCGCGTCTTGCGTCACAAACAAAGTGATAAAGCGGCGTGCCGGCAGCCTTGAAGCATGAAGAAATAAACACAATAAACAAACGCTACAAAGATTCGCGGCAATACAAAGTAATTGGATTCGCCAGCTCTAGCGAAAATAGCGCGGCTAGCCTCTGGCGAAGAGGCAGGGGAAAAACGGATGCGCAAACCTATGGCCGAAATGTATGGTCCACATTTGGCACGAAAAGCTGGATTCCTTCGGAGCTTTCCTTTAGCCTACAGAGCATATTACATCTCTCATAAATGTACTATCGGGGACAGAAGTGCCCATATCGCTCCGCCACTGGGTCAAATGCATCGCTGGGTCACCGGAGTCACCTAGACACCCTAAAGTCCATTTTGCACTCCAAGGGGTGCTCGCCAGGAAGCGCCCGCGCTGTCTGTGGTGCCTCGATGCGCGCGCTCCTCACCGCCTCCGAGGCGCGCACATCGGGACAGCCGGCTCTGCTTCCCTTGCGCTAGGTGCGAGAAGCCCACACAACGCGTCGACAAGCTGGCGCGCTTCGCTGCGTATGCCGCCACTTTGATAAGCCGCCGGCAGGCGACATCTCATATCAGATTTTACCGGCAGCTGGCTTTTTCGCGCTGCCGGATCATTGCTTCGCGTATCACGGCGAAGGATTGGAACACCATAACGGACAGAATCTCGGATTCAAAAGAAAACATTCGACAGAATTCTGTCTGGTTGGGAGATTTAATGTTCCGTCTGCCCGGCGTGGTACATAGGGGAAACGAAGAATTTCGCGGAAAGGATGAGCCAACACAAAGCGGACATCCGTCACATGAATCGTCAACACAGCGCCGTGGCAGAACACTGCGAAGGGTGTGACCACTCATTTGACTTCGACAGCACCATTGTATTGGAAACGGAAGCTAACCCACGCAGGAGGCTTCTACTCGAGTCGTGGCACATTCAGCAAACACGAGAGAATGTTAAACGTTCCCTGGGGACACTCCCCTCATCCTATGTCCATGGACTGCGGCCATTGACCCGGAGGTCCTCCACGCAGGGGCTTAAAAAGCCAAGCTGCGCTCGCCCGTAGTCACACCGTGAATAAGGGGCCGAGCTGGTCCCGAAACGTCGTGATTTTCCTGTATTTTACTTGGTTGGCGTCACTTGCCTTCTCCTAACAGAATCTCGGATGATCGCCCCTTTTAGGTGGAATGGACAAGGTGATAAAAAATACCAGGTGTCCCGCATAAATTCCACCAGGCCTTTAAAAATACGAAGTGTCCTAGCTCAGTGAAACCGACGAGAGTCTTTCAGAATCGCGTGTCCTAATCTGCAGTATTTCTTGTTCTTGGAAGTTAAACTATTTTTTTAGCCTTGAGGAACAAAGTCTCATGGAAAAGTAGTACGTATGGTCCACTGTTAAAGGGAACCTCGCGCAGCATGGCCGCCGCGCTCCGCGAAGCGCCCCTTTCGAGAAGCGGCGAGAATCGGCGACACCAGGCGCATGCGCAGCCAACGCGGAAGGTGGAGCCCGCCGCGCGTCGTCTGCTACGGCGCTCCTTTGGCGCTTGGCTTGCTAAGGTCGAAACTCTGTACCGCGACGGGTGAACGGAACACAAAAACCACATTTTCCTCTAAGCTACATAATAGACGTGCGTTTCCGCAATATATTCTTTTTAGTTACGATTCTTCTTAGGCAATTTTTCCGCAATGCAATAGTGGTGCAGGAGAGACATCTCTAGTTCTCGTCCACTTTCTGTTCTGAACCCATGAAAGCAGCCTCCTGTAGCTACGGCGGAGCTATTAGTGTATTTCGTCCGTCGCCCAACATCAATGGCCGACGTGGTTGCGGTATTTTTACCCCAGAACGACAAACGGTGCAGCTGTAGGCAACGAGACAGGTTAACGATGTATAAATACCCATAATTTCGTGCAAAAAATTTTTCCGGTTCATTCTGCTTTGCCAATGAGGGTACAGATTTTCGAAATTTGGAATCGCACATAACGCAACGTCCGAGTGCACGATCGGCGGCACCAGGCACACGGGCACTAAGCGAGGATGGAGCAGTCGGCCGTGTGTTGTCTCCAACAGCGCCGCGCAGCCCCGCCGCCACACGCCAATGATGTTTTTCGAACTACTTTCGCACTAAAGACCAAAATAAAGGTAGAACATACAAACTGAGCTGCAGATAACCAGAAAGCCGTTGATTTCTAAAGCAGCCTGGTCGCAATAGGGATGATGCGGCATTTCGTATTTCCCAGGGAGCAAACTGAGGGGATAAAACGCTGTTCGGTTACCAACGGTTTCACTTGTCTGGCAGCAGTCAGTTCGAGGCGGCGACAGACGAAATGCACTAATATCTCCGCTGCAGCTACAGGAGGTTGCTTTCGTGGTTTCAGAATGGAAAGTGGACGAAAACTAGAGATGTCTCTCCTGCCCCACTATTGCATCGCAGAAAAATTGCCTAAGAAGAATCGTAAATGAAAAGAATATGTTGCGGAAACGCACGTCTATTATGTAGATTCGAGGAAAATGTGGTTTTTGTGTTTAGTTCACTCGTCGCGGTCCAGAGTTTCGACCTCAGCAAGCCAAGCGCCAAAGGAGCGCCGTAGCAGACGACGCGCGGCGGGCTCCACCTTCCGCGGTGGATGCGCATGCGCCTGGTATCGCCGATTCTCGCAGCTTCTCAAAAGGGGCGCTTCGCGGAGCGCGGCGGCCACGCTGCGCGAGGTTCCCTTTAAAGTGGACCATACTGTACATCGTCCCGAAAACCCCCTAACAGGGCTATTTCCATCGAGTAACGATTCACGTAGCTTTATTTGTTGGCATTAGAAGAAAGCATCTGCTGGCTCACATCTCTCTCCCATTGTACACGGAAGGGCTCATCGGGGAGAGCCCCTCAGGGAAAACCGGACTTTGTTCTCTAAGACGCGTCTTGGGGCGTTGAAGTGGCACCGTTGTCACGTGGAAGCTTTTATTTAATGTGTGAGTTATGGTAAAAAATCCTACTTTGCGCAAACGTTCCGTTGCTGCAAACGTTTCAGTCAGCTGTTCTTCAAAGGGATCTACAACCTTTCCTTTCACACTTTGTTCCTCAAGTAAATATTTGAAAAGCTAGCTAATTAGGCTTAAATAATTCATTAAGTTTTACCTACGAAAAAAATACTGCAGAATAGGCCATGAGACTCTTAACAACCCTCATTTGGTTTCAGGCGTCTAGGTCTTTGCGGGTTTTTGAAAACCTTGCCTAAATTTACCTAGGACACCAGGTAAATGTCCACGCGAGGTACGCTTTTTCCTGGCGCTCGCATCTCCTGGGCACTTCTGTCGACAATATTAATGGTTGCGAAAGACAATACAGGTGTTTCAAAAGTAAAGCGTACCATCGCAGTGTGGAAATATTGCGCTGCTTGCTTCACGCGAGGTGCTGGAAGAGTGAATATCACAAGTATAGTACTGCTCCGCCGGATGCACCGTGCCCTCCCTTCTGCGTTATTTCCGCCGTTCGCTTGCTGCGTTTCACCTCATAGGCGCCTGTAGATTCAACGCTAATTCGTTGCTGCCACAAACAGGAAGGCTCTTCGACCGGCCATTCCGTTTTGCGTCCACGCAGATGAAATCTGTGCGCCCCATCGTCGTCATCAACCTCATCAGTATCATCAAAAACTTTAGGACAAGTGAAAGACTGCAATTATGCCTCCCTTACGCTAGCTGCAGCTGCGATCCAACTTGTGTCACATACAATTACGTAAATTTACAGTAGCAGTTCGTGTGAAATGTTTGTCGCATTCATCAACTTGCAGGTCAGAGCTGCTGGTGCCGGTAGCCCTACCAGAAGGAGTCAATAGGGACGCCTGCTTTATGTTAATGGCAGGACAGAACCAGTCCCAAACGATGCTGAGCTCTGGCATCAATCAAACTTCGTGTTCCGAACATCTGGAGGCAAGATGTGTGCCGAGGTATCGCTCTTTTGTCCGCAGTAAGTGCGCCTTGTTTTTATCATCTTTTGAACCCAAGAAACGCACAAATGGAGTAGAAAACGCTTAAAAGCGGCAGCCAATGGGACGCAAAAAAAAAACTGAAAATACGGAGGCTCTAAAACTTCGGCACACAGTGTGGCTGGTCACAAGTTGCAGTTATTCACGATTTGTTCTTCTCAACGGCACAGACCCGTTGTATCTCCATCGAAATGCAGTATTGCCCCTAGTTTATATTTTGGCTTCCTTTTGTCGCTACCCCTTAAACAATCTTAGAATCTACCATCCCAGCCCAGTATTGTCTTGCTTAGACGCGTCCGCCTATGCCAGACGCAAGAACGAAGTCTTACGGTAACAATAGCTAGTACATATATGCGACTAGAGTTAAAACGCTAATTGCAATCATGTGGGCGCTACAGACGACTCCAAACACGCGCCTTGTGGTATATACGAGGTCCTGTTTCCTTAGAATTTCGTCCTTGTTTTGATACATCTAAAAACGGCGCACAGAAAAAAACACGCGAAACACAGGGAGAACGGACAGGAGAAGATAACGTGCCAAGAATAGACGGCATGACCTTTTTTTTTTTTTCAGTCGACGCAGTAGTGGACAACTCCGGCCCACCTATTCGCTTATGAAAACTAGATACTCCCGTAAAAAAGGCTCACACTTCATATTCGTGTCGGATGCCTCAATGTTATGCTGGATTTAGCCACAAGCGGGAAAAAACGTGCCGCAACTTCAAATATTTCTAAAAAGCCCATTGCTCTTTCTCGACAAGGCCTCACTCCGTGTCCACGAGGTGGATGGCTGGACCTGTCGAACAAGAACACCTGCCTCTGGCTGAACACCACTCCGGCTACTTACCGTAAAGCAGCTGAAAGCTGCAGCGAGAGCGGCGGACATTTGGCTGTCCTCGATGATACCTCGCTGGCGTACACGCTTGCGCTGCTTCTGCTTCCACCCGAAGGTAAGCGGGCACTTCACTTTCGTTCTTGTTTAATTGGTGCCCGTGCGTGGGTGTGTGTGCGAGTGCTTGTGTGCCCGTACGTATGTGTTTGTGCATGCGCATGCGTGCGAATGCATTTATACAATTATTTTGGGTCAGAACGTCCTCATGTCTTACTCTTGGCCCTAGGAAAATTACCTAGAGGCTTCTCGCTTGCCATTCACATCAGCAGCCACGCGTGAGTTGTTGCTCGAGATTCCGAAACGCTGAAACAAAGTATTTTTTTTTCTGCGGTCAGTAGGAAGAATAATCGCTAAGATTATCCCCACAGTATGACTCCCCATTGCGATACTTTCAGTGCACAGTAACCATTTCCCGGGATCTCTTTCCAGCCGATGTTTTGCATCGACATTAGAGGTTAGACTGTGTGAACTAGCGTCAGCTATCTGACGCCGCTCTTTCCGTTTCTGGTTACGCGGAGAGCTTACATGGCAGGCCCCGCACTATTAGTTGCCGCTTCAATCAGGGAACCAAAGAAAGGAGCACTCGGCACGTGCGGATGCCCGCAGTCCTTTTCAGAACAAAAAAGCCACGAAACAGTTAAATTTTTCGGCTGTCTGGAGGCATGGCCCGACATTAAAGGATACTCATTGCGCACGTCGTGCTGGGAAGAGCAGAGCACACTTTTCAGTTCGTGGCCGCATACTTGAGCAGCGCCAAGCAGCTTGTATTCCACGTATCGGAGACTTCCGAGCACACCTGTAGAGGGTCGGTGTATTATAAAGTGTTCGCGAATCGCTTGAATTTTTGAAATTTCCACACTTTGTCATGGGCTAGAGAGACGCCACGTCCCAGGCTTCAACCAATAACCATATCGAACGAGGGGTGTGGCGTCTTTTGTCAACAAGCAAGGGCGGGAAATTCAAAAATGGCACGGAATCAGTTTAGGAATCGTTATATTACTCCATCTCAGGCAGCTACGATAGCTCCAATCGTCAGTTTGCACTCGAGAATGAATTTGGTCGTAATTCACGCACTGAAGATGAAAATGTCTCATAAGCGCTATTTGTTATGAGGCAAACTCCGTATCTATAGCAAGGGGAAACGTGTGGAATTCTCTAATAAATAGGGATTAATGATTGGTTCAACGTGGATACTATTTCCTTTCATATTAGAGCCACTTGTACTTCTCCTAGGCACGTGCGCGGGCTTTTCAGCGGACCAGTTCGATTTTTCTTGCGCGAAGACCGAAATTCTTGCGTCTCACCATCATGGAACAAGGAATTTTCGAAAGTTAAAATATTTACCTGCCTATTACTAAATGAAATTTATGAATATCTAACGGCAGTGTGATGCTTAGCTGATTAGGTTGATGTACTGTCAGCGTCAATTGAAACGCGAACAAGCCAATTGAAACGCGAACAGCACAAATCGTAGATATTATACTAGGGAGGCAAAATACATGAGCAGTTGATTTTCCCATCGAAGCCGAAAAGACCGCTCTTCTGAAATGTTAATAGCCCACGCCTGTATTTCACCTCCACCCTCTAATATGCTTGATTTTTTGTGCTCGCGTTTCAGGTGTTTTGTTCGCATTTCATTTGACGCTGATAGTACATTATTTTAGTTAACGAAATTCGTTGATCCCGGAGCACATTGCTGCCTGCACAGAACGGGAACATTTAGACTTCGACTATCATCTACACCGGCGGGTCACCAAGAATGGAAAACACAGCCCTTCATCTGCCAATCACCTCCGGCTGGGAAGCCAACCTTCGTTTTTAGAAAATCGCTCTCAGTTCTCTCCCTCCCTGGGGCCAAAATTAAGACACCTAAAATATGGGAAGCTTCTTAGAACCATTCACAGGGCTGGCTGTGGGCAAGCAACAAGCTTCATTTCCAATAAGGGCCCTCTAGAAGCAGCCACATTGCTCGCTTGGTTGTCAATTGTGTGCACGCCGCGCTAGCGTCGTTGAAGCAGCAGCGGAACCGGCTTGCAACAGCCCAGAGAGGCGGAGTATCGACATCTTCTTCGCCAGATGGAAATGTCAATACTGCAGCGGAAACATGATGAAGTGACAGCGCTCAACAAGGCTAGAGACGCAGATCTGATTCGTAGGGGTACTTAAGCGTGAGCCCAGTCATGCGGAGCGCGTGGTGCTTGAGGCTTAGGCAGAATGCTGCCGCTCTTGCCAGGACTTTAGCGATGGTAGACGGTATGTGGCGGTCGGTTACACTTTCCATCAAGAGAACTCATTTGTTAACGTGGACTGTACAGCCAACACTGAGAGAACAGGCTTCTCGTCTCCCCGTATCCAACGTGTGACTTCGTTTGGTGAGTGCACGTGTCCAGGTGCCGCGGAAGTTTTAGGAACGGGGCAGCCACAAAGGAGATTAATGCAGTCTAAACACGCAGATGTGGAAACAGAGTAGATGTCAAAATGCTATTCTCAATGCTGAGTTATTTTAACCTTAGTACTTGGATAGGTTTAATGAACGGACAGTTGAAGAAAACTGGAAGTAAGTTGTTCCATAGAAAATAATTGACTGCAAAGCTGTGTGTGTTGCTGCGCTAAATATAGCGCCTTGTCATTGTGTCCCGTGGTTTACGACCAAAATAAAACGCAGTTTCCGTAAAAATAAAATATACAGACGTGCCATCCACGCACACACGAAGGGCGATTGGAATTATCACTCGTACTCTGTACGTTTGAAAAAGAAATAAAGTGAGATAAAAAGACTTTTCATAATGATGACCTTTCATATATGATTTGATCGGATCTCAAGAAGTTGTGGAATATCCTCAATCCTTATATCACCAGAATTCAGGGGCCACTTTGACTGCCTAAAGTGCGTAGAGGCGAAAGCGTTTTCCGCACCACTTTCAGTGCTTCTGTGGCACTGGTGGCGTCACATGTAATTGAGTACTAATTACTAAGTGATGACAAATCACTAATTAATGGTTAATTACTGATGAATGCCTGAATACTAATTAACTGCTAATTAAGCTTAAGCTTAAGCTTCGCCTTTAGGAGTGGAACGCGACAGCGTGTTGTAGCGCTGCCAGGGAGTCCACGGAACGCCACCACCCGTTCGGCGCGATGCCTTGCCGTTTCAACGCAACGGTTTTTGAGGAAAGGAAATGGCGCAGTAAATCTCTGCCATCTCGGTGGACACCTGAACCGCACCGTAGAGGAACGGAGGAAGTGGGAGTGAAAGAAGAAAGACGAAGATGGCCCGTAATGAAGAAAATGAAAATTGTATTTGAGGAAAGAAAATTACGCAGTAACTGTCTCACATATCTCGGTGGACACCCGTCAAAATTCAGGGGGGGGGGTGCACTTTTTGACCTAAAGTGTGGTAACTGATGTGTTGTTAAGATGTTAAGCTTCGTCTCTAAGAGTGGAACGCGAGAGCGTCTTGCAGCGCTGCCAGGGAGTCCATAGAACGCCATCGCCCATTCGGTTCTACGCCTCGCTCGTCGGTAAATTGTTTTTTGAGGAAAGGTAATGTATTTCTCTCTCATATCTCGGTGGACACCTAAACCTCGCCGGAAGGGAAGGGAGGAGGATGGCAGTGAGCGAAGACACCGTATTCACTAGACGTGTCTTTGTTCATTCCAAACCATCGAGCTGGCATGGCGGAGTGGATAGCATGCTCGTCTCGCACTCCGAAGACCGGGGTTCGATTCCCGAGCTCAACCAATTTCTTACTAGGTTTTATTTATTTATATGGTCTGACTAGAGAAGTTAATTATGCTAATTGGGTAATTAAGCAATTAACTAAGCTCAGTTCCACTTACTTGGAGCATCACTATATGGTCCCTTCAATTGGTTGCATGGTTACTAGCCAAAGTACAATTGGCCCCGTTTGAAATTGGCGCACTGTGACGTCACGACCGTTTCGACCAACTGAAAAGCGTGACATTCTCTGTCGACAACTGCTGCTTACAACGATGAGACATTAAAGGCTTTCGCCTTAATATTCTTCCGTGTCTCCATTGGGATAAAACACTACTGGTTGCATCTACGCTGGTTTGAATACATTTTTCAGCTCTGTTTTCGCTGATGACGGCCCTGTATCAGGAACTGGTTCAACGCAGTGTACATTTGAGCATTCATGGCTTACATAATATATTTACGTCATCGGGTTGAGCGCGCTATAGACCGGCCTTCTGCTTACTCAAGGCCCGGACCCGATGTAATATCAACAAAGTTACTGAAACATAAAAAAAAATATCTCCTCCTCTTCTGAGCAAGCTGTTCCAACAGTCTCTTTCCACTGTCGATTCGCCAGAAAATTAGGAAAAGGCCCACATTGTTCCTCTGTCAAGTTAGGGGATAAGAGTTCATGCGGTAATTATAGGCAATTTCTTTCAGTCCTGTTACGTGCAAGATAGTGGAGCATATCATTTTATCCAATGCTATGACATATATTTCCACATTTCACCCCATTTTTCCTAGTGATCACGGTTTCTATCGTGGGCGTTCGTGTGAGATACAACTATTTGAGTTACTAACAGACCGGAATCACTCCGTTCACTCACATTTGCCGGTCTACATTCATTTTGCAATATAATTTGATCGCGTTTCTCACAATAGAGTAATGTGCATGCCGTCTTGTATTAAGTTGCCAGCCACGGTCATTCACTGAATAAAATAGTTTTTTATCTAACCGCATTTAGTTTGTCGTAACAGATTTGGTGCATCTCCACTCCATGCCAGTCAAGTCTGGCGTTCCGCAGGGCTCCGTACTTAGGCCGGTCCCTTCCCTTCTGCATATTAATTATCAAAAGCGGTGAATTCAAATCATGCGTCAAATTAATTGCAGATTACTGTGTTATTTACAGTTGCTATAGAGACCCTCGCGACCACGGCGTTATACAGGAATATTTAAATACTGTCGCGTGTAAGAACAAAAGCAGGCAAAAGCAGTGACATCCACTACAAAACGCCGGGTCGACATGCACAAGTGCATCATCAATATTAATGTCATTTAAAACATAATCTATTGTAAATACCTCGAACCGCTCATAAGGTCGGGGCTAACATGAAACATCCACATTCAGTATATTATTAAAGAAGCATCTAGAGCCCTTGGTTTCCATAAAGAAACCCTCCGCCAAGCCAGCACCGAAATTAAACCTTTTGCTTACACCACACATGTAAGAAAGATCTCAATTGGAGTAGAGACCAGATTCTTAACCCTCGCAAGCAGGCTGAGCGGCGCTCTCCTGCTCTCGACAACAGTCGCCATCTCTCGGCGCGCGCGGCCCAGTGGAATGCGGGTCGCGCCGGCGCCGCGCGTAGAACGCGTGTTTACCTGTTCTTCGCTTCCGTCGTTGATGTGCTCCATCACCTAACGTATGTTGGTGTGTGCTGTGCATCACTACTCACATTTTTCAGTCTAGCACGTCTTGCTGAGCTTATCTGACGCGCACTGTTACTCATTAAGGTGACATATCCAAGGGTAGCCTTCCAGGTAGGGTGCGGACTGGAAACAGGTACTTACAAGCAGATTTCTGCTCGGGCGTGTTCTTTGTTGCTTTCTTTTACGCGCGCTACCATCTGTGATAACTTTATGCATCAGATTTTAGATTTATCGATTTGACTCGGTGGTGCATTGATGTGCCAGCGGTCAGAGGATCGGCCAGCTGCGGACTGAAAGTTGTCCAGGCAAAGCGCGTGTTTTTAACCACTTCGGCATCTTTCCGCAGAGCTTGCTATATTTCCCATTGAACAAATTTAGTGTACGGGAGTGTAAGCACGACCGCTACAAATATAAGTTGCAATTTCCGCACGTATGTCAGAAAGATCAGCGGGGTAAATGTATGTCTGGCCGTAGTATCTTTCTGCTGTTGGTATCTGCCTGAATCACAGCAAAATGTCATGATTTTACTACATTATATGACATTTGACCAAACGGCTAAGCGACGCTGTCGCACGCGCCCACAGCTTCCTAACAAAATAATGTGACTTCGGGCCGCAGAATTTCTGAAAGCTGGCTTTTGTGCTCATATTTATTCAAGCTTCGTTAAATTAAGCGAAAATACGTTTTTATGTGCCAGATAGCACAAACCATGGCAAAATTTGTTTTTTTTTTAACCCTGCGACTCAGTTGCGCTCACAACATTAATTTGTTGATGTAACTGGCGCACCACCACGCACGCGACAATGAAGCCCTATTTCGAGGTGGGGGGGGGGGGGGTGGGGGGGTCTTTATGGCCGGTAGGAAGGATTAAGAGCGCACTGCAATTTAAACTGCATGCTAGCCATACACCTAATGCTTGATATTGGTCAAAAACGTTTCCTTTGAGATCGGAGCACCAAGACGGCAGCGATATAAGCACGAGCGCGTGCTAAGCGCCGGCGCAAATAACGTGAATGTCAAACGAAATGTCCGCGGCGGTTGAATTTCGTTGGAGGAGAAATTCTAGAGGTCCGTGTAATGTGTGATGTCAGTGCACGTTAAAGAACCCCAGGCGGTCGAAATTTCCGGAGCCCTCCAGTACGGCGTCTCTTACAGCCTTAGTCGCTTTGGGACGTTAAACCCAAATAAGCCAAACCAAACCGAACTAGGGTGATTCAAAGTTCCGGTTAATTTGAAGAATTTCTACTGTACATGATGTAAAAAATAGCGCACAGGGAACACACGGGACGGAAAGTAAACGACGCAGACAAGCGCTAATCTGCGTCGCTTGTCTGCGTCGTTTACTTTCCGTCCCGTGTGTTCCCTGTGCGCTATTTTTTACATCATGAACGTTATCCAACTTGCCCAACTTTCCGCTTTGCTGAATGTAATTTCTACTGTCCCATAACTTCTAATTCAAATATGACCGGATAATTCAAAGTGGCCGCCTGCACCAGCCTGGTTAATTCAAACATCCCAATTTCACAGCAAAACCGGAAGCGATGGGCCCTAGGAGCCACCAGGTGGCACCACAGATAAAGGCATCAGTTTTATCCTTTTGAGAACGCAACGACTTCTGGACACTTCTGGACACGCAAAGACTGGAACACAACCGCTCTGTGGAAGTATGCTCGGAAATCTTTTTTAGCATCCGAAGGGCAGTAAACCGCAGCTATATGCAGGCTCGGCCGCAGAGCTGCTGCAGACTAGTAGTCCCCAAGAAAACACCCGCAGCGCGGCGCTCCAGTCCGTGAACAATGGCCCCGGAAGAAAACGGCTCTGGACTCTGGTCTATACATCCTTCATTTGGCATCCCAATTAAGCACATCTAGCCGCTTCCGTGAATCATTGCAAAACAAAGCAGCTGCATTGAGTGCCAAGGACTACTGATGCTTGTCCAGCGTCACAAGCATGAAACGCCGCTTAAATTTATTACCCCTGTATACCAGACGACTGAATGCGTGCCTTATATGCATAAGCTATATCATGGTACATCTTCCATGCGCGAAACATTTCTTCGTCCCGCATGCCATATACCATCACGACTGGAGCATCGTTTCGAGATTAACGCCATCATTGGACGCACCAATAAGTTTAAATATTCACAACTCCCGTTTGCCATTTCAGGTTGGAAAGTCTTGCCCAGAGAGGCAGCTACGATTGCTGACCAATCCTCCTTTGTTAACACCCTTGAAACGTTGCCGTACTAATAACTGTGTTGCCGTTGTGATAGAATAATTGTACTCGGTGATTTTTACATGTCCTGTGCTGTTTGCGGAAAATTTGTTTTCTTGTTAGGGTAGCATATTTATTTTGAAGCTGCTTTTTTCTTTACATGTTCGTTGACTGTAGACCGCTGTGGTGTGGATGTGTGTACAGATTGCGCACGTAATAGTTTGTAAGACGTTTCGCTTACTGCCCCGCTATATGTAAGGGCCGCTTAGGACCTTTAGGGCACGTAAATAAATGAATAGAGCGCACAAGCGCACGCACACACATATGCACGCACGCGCATAAATTCCTGGGGTGGGTGACATCTTGAAAACCTTTTTGTGCGTGCGTAGACACTATCAGTTATGCAATTTTTGTTTTGGCTGGGGCAAATTCTTGCACACGTCAGTAGTATTTGTAGACCTTTCTCTGTAGACATTCAGCAAACCTGTTAGTTTGTCTTAGCTGCGAGCCCCAACAATTGCAACATCGTGTTGCCACTCGTTGACTCTGTTGCTTACCCCTCTTTCTTTACTACGTGTGAAAGCCCCACTGTGGATTTGCGTTTATTGGCCATTTTTTAAAACATGGCTGGCAGCGTTGCCTGCATATGAAAGCTGAAAATACCTTCATTCTCGTGCAAAATAACAAAGAATATGTGAGCAGTTTTAATTACGCGCTTTGTCTTGTCTTTCGTGTCTGCTTTTGCGTAAACCTTCAGCTGATTCAGTACAGGGAGGTAAACGTTGCTTCGAACAACAATCAATTATTCAACACGAGGGTAACTCACGTCCAACCCCAAAAGTTCCCCGACAGTTGGACAGCTACTGGATCGGGCTGGAGAAGACTCCGAGTGGCTCCTACGAGTGGAAAAACAACCAGCCCCTGCGACACTTCGCCTGGCACCCTCGGACAGCCTACGATCATAGTGCGGGCACACTGCACGTCGATCGCTATTCGCTCCACGCGGTCCTGGCCGTGAGGTTTTCTCTCCAGGAACCTAACCAGAGGCTGCCATCTATTTGCCAGGCTCCGCTGCGAACAGGTGGGCTGTGCTTGATTTCGTAGCTTACTGGCTGCAATGGTGTCCCTTTGAGACTCCCTGTTATTGCAGAATTCCGGTGGCACCAATATTTCAGTGACAGCTTAGCTAATGTGAGGAAAACGCTGGACCTAACGGAAAAGTAATAAACCCTGTGGTAACAGGTAGACTCCTATAAGGCATTCAAACAGTTAATCACCACTGCTGCAGGTACCCTAAGCTTGCTCAGCCTAAAATCCTTGCTCGACATCATACAACGCTATCGGACGGAGGTAAACGAAACCCGCTACTAACTTCTAACCTAATAAGAATAGGGAGGTACAGCATGCGAACGGCGGTAGTGATTGCTGGCACGGACACTCACGCAGGCAGAGTGCAATGATTTCTGCAAGAACCAACCTAACGGCGTTTTAAACAAAGAAATATATAATACTTGCACATTCTGGATTATACGGACGATGAGCGATTGCCGGTGCGCCCTTGTTTTTTCCTGAATAATATTGCGATGTATTGGTTTCATGAACAGCAAGCTTTCCTTGTGCTTTTTTAAAGGTTGGCTTCTGCCTCGCGGGCCTGGAGGATTATGGCGTCTTTCATGGGAGGCTTCTGCTTGGCAAGCCTATGCTTGAGGATCTTGCCGTCTTTTACACGCACTTTGGAGCTCTAGCGCCTGCACCTGGGGGGTTCGCACGCTCCTTGCGTTTGGCCTCAGCGAAAGGTTTCTGGAAACAGAGGAGGCCTCCGCATTTCCCTTGTGGCGTCACTGCACCTTGCTCGACTGACGATGCCGTGCCATGAATTTCGGCCGCAACACTCAAAAAGCGACGACCGCGAAGAGTTAATACGGCACTAGTGTCTCGGGAACTAGTTCGAACGACTGCGGCGTCGGCGCACAATCGTCTTGCTCTACTGCGTTGCATACGAACGCCGCGTGCAAATTTTCCTTCCAAGTTGCGATAGCCTATCTCTAACACTTTCGCATCAACAGGCTATTGCACCATCGTAAGCGGCGCTCCTATGCGACGACAATCAGAAGAGTTTGCTTAAACTGGTTCGAGAGACGCTCACCGCCTGCATACTTCTAACTTGCACTTGCACTCCATCCGGCATACGTGGAAAACATTCGTGTTGAAAACCGGGAACCTTCTTCTTCAGAGAACTCTAAAAATCGTGTCCCATATGCTTAAATCCACATGTGTAGATAAGGCAGCATCAGACACATTTGAGCCAACTTGGCTTCGACCAATATGTCCCATTTCATTGTCCTTACATGGACAGAGAAATCAGGCGTGTAGGCATCAGGAAGGTTACGACAAATTCGCGCTGCATGGGAACAAAAGCGCTTTTCGCCAGTGCTCACCTGAACTCTGCCGAGTGACGTGCACGAAAAATTAATTAAAAATAAGCTTTTCAAGTTAGTCCGCTGAAAACGCTGGGATTATTGAAGGACGCTGCGAGAGTAATTTTTTTTTATGCTGCAGGCTTTTCCAGTCCTTTGGCAATACTTAAAAATAAAGACAATGACAGCTGCGAAACATTGGCTACCATTCGTATATATGCGCGCTGTCGTCTAGGTCAAATAGCGTTCTCACGTTGGTGGTGTATATTCTGGTTAAAAAGCGCTCCCCTTGTGAAAACACAGGTGCGCGAAACTTTGCGCTGAAGCGCTGAATTAGTACGCGGCGTACATCGATGCGACGTGAATTCGCGACACTGGGTGAAAGGGTCAGTAGTGAACCCCGCTTTCCAGCGATTCGAACCCGTATTGGCGGCAAATGCTCTTACCATAGTAATACAACGGCTTCTAGTTTTTCTCATAACGGCGCGCAGGACCTTCGGAATGAGAGAAGTGCAAGCCTGCTTGCTTGATGACTTCGATAATTCTTGTTCTTTGGGCCGAGCAGGTATTAGTATTTTGAAAGTAGCAATTCCTTGGTTTGGTTTACGAATGTTTAACGTCCCAAAGCGACTCAGGCTATGAGGGACGCCGTGGCTCCGGAAATCCCGACCACCTGTGGTTCTTTAACGTGCACTGACAGCGCATAGTACACGGGCTTTTATAATATCGCCTCCATCGAAATTCGACCGCCGCGGCGGGATCGAACTCGCGTCTTGCGGGTCAGCAGCCGAGCTCCATAACCAATGAGCCACCGTGGTCGCTAAAGTAGCAATTGCGTCACTCTGCTCTCGACATAAGCAGATTCAACTTGGAGGGTTTGCTAACTTATTGAAAACTTTAATATCAACATAAAATATATTTTGCGCATATTCGCACGTTCCAACGCGTTAGGTGGTCGATGCTTCCATTTGGTGTTTTTTTGTCACACACTCTGAACACAGCAGGGCATGAGCGGAATGAAGTTAAGTGTCCCTCATTTTCTCTTTGCTAGAACACATGCCACGGACGTACGCCTATGTCTTTTCTTTCTTTCCTTTCAGGAACGCCGTGGATCAGGGTCGAGCGCAGGGACAGCGACCGCCGAGTCGTGCTCACTTGCCGCGTCTCGGCCGAAATCATGCCGGGCAGCATTCTGTGGTACAAGGACGGCATCGCCGTGCAAGGTGACCGGGCTCGGATGCCAGCGGACCAAGACACCACGCTGACCATTGAGGGAGCCACAGCAGAGAGCCCTTATCTCCAGGGGTACTACTGGTGCGAAGGCATGGACATCAGCGATTTTCGTCCCGTGGAATCTAAGAAAATGCTGGTGCGCTTCGAAGGTGAGCTGCTGTGAAGCAGAGGATGTGGTACCTCATTTCTGCTGCTTGTTTTCAGCTTGTGCGCTTTGTCTCTCGGTTATGCTCATAAGTGCCCTGGGCGTAAATCCAACACCATTGCGTTGTGCTTCCCACTCTGTGATGTAGTGAGCGTTCTCTCTTTCGGCCTTCACTTGGAGATCCTTTTTTACTTTTTAAGTTCGTTAATTCAAATAAATGACATCGTAATTAAGAATACAATTTTATTCATGAGAACGGGAACGCAACGAAGAAACTGGTGAAAGACGCCATGAACTTTCAATACTGCACGTCCGAAGTGCTTCAGACCGAAGACGGTCAACCTTACCAGAGAGCGTGCCACACCGCAGTACCGTAAGGGAAAGAAACTATGCTTTAACACGCCAACATTGAGATTAAAAATCAATACCACGTGCTTAATGATTTCTTGTTTTCGAAACTTTCAAGAAATTATCTTTCCTAAAGAAAGACAATGGGACGAGCTCAACCGTGTGCAACAAGATTTTGCGCAATCCATAGGACGACCAACCTAAACTTTGGTTAGACCTAAAAGGATGATCCGAAATGACAGTGAAAATTTCGTTACATTTGCCAAAAATTACGCAAGCAGGTTCTTCTCAGAACGACCCTTTGCAATTTTCAAATGTTCCAAATAGTGTCGCCAAGTTGAAAAATTAGATGTATTTCTTTTAGCGTAAAAGACTGCTTTCCAAAGCAGCTACACGAAATGGGCCCTATAACTATTCCAGACGAATCAGTGCTTTGGTCTATGATAGTTCAAAATGTTCGGACCTTGTAATATCTTGTGCGAGAAGGAGACGTAGGTACTTGCGTTGTGTCATTATCCAGAAGTGCTGAACTTCTAGTTAGACGTGCTCCTAAAACATTACACCACGGTGGTGAGGCGAGTGTAATTTTTATTCGGTATGTACTGTGCCATGCGTGCAAGCTAGTAAATAAATTGTCGATCAAATTACCATCCTGAAAGGAAGGGTATTTTTTGATAGAGTATTGAATCATCGGCATATTGTTCAATGTTCCGAAGAAATGTTTCGCGGCAACTTACTACCTCACAGAAAAAGACACCGCTCAGCGACAAAACAGCGCACGAGTTCTTGGTAGTCCATGACGTATATAGCTTAAAAAGGAATACTGGCTTGAAACCATGCGCCTCGGCAATTTCTGCTGTCGGAGTTCCGCTTTAGACTTTTATCAAAAGTTCGTACCGCACGCAGCCAACTTACCAGGTCTGTGGCTGAGGCCCAGTGTTTTTTCACGGCAACTGCGACGGAGGGCAATCTATAAAACTTTACTTAATTAACTGTGCAGTACTACTAGCTGGCACTGAAAGGCTCGCCAGTAAGGGAAGCCGCTGAGAAGGGTGCTCGGTGTCGCAAAATTCGGCGCATATTTCGAAAGCCGGCGTGGTGCGGAAGCAATCTCGCCAGCTCGCGAGATTCATAACTGTGGAACGTTGCAGCGAAGAATATCGGAGAGTGCTTCACCTTCTTGTTGCTCCGCTCTCGACTTCGAACAGATGCGACTAAGAAACGAACAGATGCGGCTCGCGCTGACGTGATTCCTTTCGCGCCGCGCCGGCGAGCGAAGTGGAGAGGGCAGCAACACACACAAGAGCGCGTTCTCCGCGGTTCTTCTTTCCGACGTTCCAGAATGGTCTACGGCGCGTGTTGGCGAGATTGCTTCCGCGCCGCGCCGATTTTCCTAATGTGCGCCAAATTTTTTCACACACGGTTATGATCGCCGGTGACTGAAGCACTCGCCATTCGCATGATTTTCGAACACAACTCCAGAACAACGTGTGCGTGTGCTGCGATGTGCTCCTCCCGCAAATTGTAACCGTGTGGAATTTTCTTTAGCACGACGAAACGAGGCTTCATTTAGGGACTCCACGCAATTTTTGCTTGCAAGTTTCATCCTTCGTTCATACCTGGAGGGTATCGTCTCTCTCACGTGGCGACCTTACCTTGGTACGGTCACATACCCATCGCCTAGCATAGCATGCGCGTCCACGCGTTACGACCTGTTCTTATTCTGTTGAGTTGTAGAGTCTGCGGGATCATAAGCTGTAGTTAACACGTGCTCGTGGGCATTGCACATCTGCTTTCCACAAGATGACACCTCAGCAAAACTGGTTATGTCAAGACCAAAACAGCCTAAACATTCTCAAAATACTGTCCTTTAAAATTTATTTTTGAATCGTGCATATGAGCCGGAAAATTGGCATGCGTACGTATATAAAATACGTTACTAAATAGTAGAACTTAGGAGTACCACTCGGCACATGATTTATACAGGGTGTCCACGCTAACTTTAGCCAAGGGTTAAAAAATAAAATAGTTTAGGTAGGCCAGGGAAACCACTTGCATACATCTACCAACCGGCTTGCGCATCATAGGCATTTTTTGCAATTAATTAATTAGCAACTAAGATAATTTTTATAAATTCGTAAATATTGACTTTAGGCAGAAAATGTGAATAGCAAAGTTGGAGAGCACCTTCAGAAGCCCCCATTCCATTTGTTTGGGGTAAAGGAAACCTCACGTGTATCTTTTTTCCGAGCTCCAAAGAAAGCCCGCGAAGTACAAAAAAAATCACGTGACTAGCGTATTTGCGTTCCACGATTGTGCTGCTCTCAACTGTGGCTTGAGTGAACAAAATCAGCTGCTGGCAAAGTGTGACGACCTCAATGCGCCGGCAGGCCAATATGTCAACGGTGGTTGCGGACCCCGCGCGAGCCAGTCTGCAAGCGTGACGGTGCAAGTTGCAGCGAACGCGCCAGGCATTGTGAGCTATGACATAGATGGCCAAAGGTGACAAACACACATTCGACCAGTTTTATTCGCCACTGAGAGGCACAAAGTTAAGTAAAATACTTGCCTATCTTCTTTTGCCTCTCAGTGGCGAATAAAACTGGTCGCATTTGTGTTTGTCACCTTTGGCCATTTATTAGTTCACAACTTGCACCGTCACGCTTGCAGACTGGCTCGCGCGGGCGCCGCAACCACCGTTGACATATCGGCCTGCCGGCGCACTTAGGTCGTCGCGCCTTGCCAACAGCTGATTTCATTCACTCGAGCCACGGTTGAGAGCAGCACAATCGTGAAGGGCGAATGCGCTAGTCATGTGATTTTTTTTTTTGTATTTCGCGGGCTTTCTTTGGTGCTCGGAAAAAAGATACACGTGAGGTTTTCTTTACCGGAAACAAATGGAATGGGGGTTTCTGAAGGTGCTCTCCAACTCTGCTATTCACATTTCCTGTCTAAAGTCAATATTTACGCATTTAGAAAAAATATCTTAATTGCTGATTAATTAATTGCAAAACAAAAAAATTTCCTATGATGCGCAAGCCTGTTGCTAGATGTATGTTAGTGGTTTTCCTGGCCTACCTCCAATATATTATTTTTTAACCCTTGGCTAAAGTTAGCGTGGACACTCTGTATAGGCTGAGACGTGCCTAAATTAACTCTGGAAACCACAGCCCAGTGTGTAAGTAGCATTCTATTGAAGCCTTCCCCTAACGACCGATGGAAGCTTAAAGGCGTTGTGCCGTCAGGATGCATAGCCCGAAAGCGCACCGTTAGCCGGCGAGGTGCTGCTCCACCGAGTCTAAGGAATCTGTCCAAGGCGCTCCTCCTACGTCCTGTTACGATTGGTCGCAAATCGAATTGGACGGCGCGAAGGGTGCGGCAATCCCCACTGTTCGCTTGTTTGTTGAAGACGATTAAGGGCATGGATAGATGAGAACGTGCACGTGAACTCAAAGTTTAAAAGATTCAAACCTTGAGAGAAGGAAAGCTAGTCTCTTGGCAGTCTTCTTCTACAGTTACGGAATTAGATCATTTTAATGTTGTAGCACGTGCCGCATCAGCATAGTTGGTACTTGGTCATCGAAAGGTTGAAAAAATCTTCAAGCAGTGCTGAGGCATACTTATGCGTATATGGGAGAAATAATTGTTGTCCAGTCAGGGAATAAAATAAGTACATAGCGAACTTTTTGGGTTATGTCACAACGGAACTCCAAGAAGTTTAAGGGCATGTTTTGTTGCAGATAATGGCTAATAGATGTTCGTATCTGATGAGAGTGGTTTGCCTGCGATTTCTTTCAGGCATCAAGTCTTACGCATGTACCATGGACCTAGTTGGGAGTAATCCACAGCTTTACGACGACAGTTTTTCAACGGCTCTCCATTTTGCTTCTATGTTTAGGAGGGACTTTTTCTACGCCACTAATGACAAAATAATTAATGGATATCACATGTACGAAGTGAGAGTAGTGGACGTCACTGAAGGGAAGTAAGTACCGCTTGATTTTCTCGCTCTCACCTAGAGCACGAGCGCTGACGAGCAGTGGTTGTGCGATTGCCTTCACAGAGAGAGCAGTGCGCTTTCTGAGAAGAACAGAGGGAAGGGTTTGCTCCCAAGGCTGTGAAACACTTTCTGAAGTTGCTAGCTAAATTTCTGTCGTCATCACTCTGGCGTTATGTTCGCAAAAGGGCAGTACTGGTTGCTCTCAGCGGCATGCACGTCGCCGCTGTGTGCCTTGGTCTGAATGTTGTCTCGAACGAAGAACCTCGTCATTGGTTTATGAGAGGAAAAGCTGTTAAAACGCATTGTTTCCAAAAATATAAGGGCCTTTTTTCTTCCCGAAATGCTGGCACCAATTCCTATACATAATTTTATTTTTCAATTAAGACTTATATACATTTTTCGCTACCATCAAGTGGTGGTGGTGTTTGCGCCAGTGCAATCGAAACCCATCCCGCGTAGTAGGGTCTTAGTCTCAGAGCAGTTGCGGAGGCGTAGAGTGGAGAGTTTGCGCGCTTAAGGATAAGTGTACTACAAATGAAGAAAAGCCACAAACCTAAATGAGCTCCTCGAGCGCACTGCGGCAGCTGCTAAGCAACCTTATGCTCGATGCACGGCGTTATAAATCTGATATGGACCAGTGATGTTTAAAACGCGCGCCTACTAGTGAAAAGAATCTCCGCGGTATCAGACAACGTCGGTCGACAGGGAAAGCATCATTGCGAGCGGAAACAGAAATTGGCTGCGCAGTAAAAAGAACAAACAAATTACAGGCGATCAGCTGGATATATGCGGAGTAAATGCGATAGCATGCTTATTTCACTCCCCGATCTACTCCAGCTACCATTCTATTCCAATTCCGGCTCTGCAACTACGTAAACTGTGTCGCATTGTTAGATAGCGGCATGTCCTGATACCACTACATGCGCAGTTCCGCAGCGTTTAAGCAATGCGCCATTGCCCCGGCAACAGGTGGCTGTTTCAAGCACAGCCACCAGTGAGGCTTGTGAGACCCAGGTTGCTCTTCCCGAGCAATGCGAAAAGGAATAGCTTCAGTTCTTCGTAAAGCTGTATATTTTGCACGCAGGCCTGTTATTGTCTCAGTCATTTTTTTCTGAGTCCTTTTCATTTTTTCCAAGTCATTTTTGTCCGGCGCCTCTCTCTTCTACCCAACAAGGAGAGAAGGTATGCAGGACAGACGCAGAACAGAGGGACGGTTGACAAGTGGAAAGCGGAGAAAGGCAAATCTAACTTAAGACCACCTACCAGGTAGAGGCTTTACCTAGACGCCATCGACGCCGCCGGAAAGCTTTCGCCTGCATGGCCCTCCTAATGCTGTAGCATCAAAATAAAGGAGCACAACGCACATTCAGGTCCTCGGCGCTGGGTCGCATCCGTCCAGAATTGTTGGAATATTTGATTGCACGGTTCCCGGAGATGCAGCCACGACCAGACCGCAAGACAACGAACTGCGGAGCGAACTTCTCTTGATTGCTACTACTGTAGCTAGGCTATGGTTTGCGATAGAAAAAAATTGCTGGTCAATTTTTGGGGAGCGCTTTTGAAACCAAGGTAATAAAATTTCTGATTAAAGTTTGACTGCACGACATACAAAATGCTATAAAATAGTTGAGCCATAGCGGCAGTGTGCAGTCCGTAGTGAGGCATTAAGTTTTTTAGCGTCGAACACGTGCACTAAATGAGACAATTCCGATCAGGTACTGGGGTACCTTCTCAGGCTGAAATACCGTATGAGCGGATGCACTACAGGAACTAAGTGTAGAGGTTGAAGCCTGCTCTCAAGGATTCAAAACACGCTGAGATGGGCCTGTTGTACTGAAACAATGTGATGGAAGGAAATCAAAGGGCCGTTTCTTTTTTTTTTACTATGTGAAGTTCACGCGACGATTTTCTCAAAGGATCGCCATAGTAATAGTATCTATAAATAATCTGTCCTCGGAAGACCGCCTCGGAGTATGCACAAACTGCACCGAAGACAGCAGCTTTTAAACGTATGAGGATATTCTGGGTACCTTGATGGTTGGTTGGCGACGAAATTATAATTAATCGGGCCAACCTGTAAAAGTAAAGAGAGAGCAGGCGAGTACTTTACAACACAACCACATATTGCCATGCATTATAGGAATCATCTCTTCCCTCCGTTTTTCGCACCAGCGGAGGCAGGGACGTGGTGAGATTCCTGGTGTTCTTTAAAAGGCTGCGAAGGATGCCAAGGATGACCGGGCAAGAGGAAGAAATGAGCATTATTAAGTGGCTCAACGTGACACTATCAAACAGCAGCGAGCGGCTGGAGAAGACTCTTTCTGTTCTTCCATTCACTTCGGCGATCAGAAGCAGAAGTAAGAATACGGATCGGTGCATTTTGTTGAACGTTGAATTAGGGCCGTGTTGAAGTCCCACCTTTATTTTATAGATAGAGAAATATTGTTCTAACAAGAATTCCTCCAGGAGAACTAGGCGTCCTGATAATAGAGGATATTGAAAATTCCGCAAGTTATCTTTCCCACATAACAATGTTGCTAAAGACATGATCGCCGACTTCTCTATAAAAAAAAAGAATTGCGATGGCTACAGGACTGGTGGTAAGGTGGGGATCGAATGTAAGAAACGCATTTTAGAAGTATCAAAGAGGAAAACTAATCTTTCTTGCTTTGTTTCATCTAGAAACGCATTGTTATGCGTTTGTCAACATTGTCCAAGGCATCTTGTCTTCAAATAACATTATGCGAAAAAGCCCACTCGCGGAATTTTGAATATCTTCTATTGTTGCCAAAAGACGGCGGTCTTCTTGGCGCCATGCTGTGCTTTCAACAAAAATAGAAAAACAGCTGAACGATAAATGTTAACTATTTTGTCAGTTGCCCACAAAATGCGGCCAAAGCACTTTTCACCTTGTAGACATTTCGAAAATTCTGATAATCACTTCTCGAACTCAAAGCAATGGGCCCTCAGCAATCCTTTATTTCTGGAAATTCCATGCACCAGGTTTCGTAGAAGAAAACTTATTGGAACAATTATTTTTCTAAAAATATTTAGCTTTTTACCACTGAGCTGAAAAATACTTTTATAATCCTTAGTAAACGTAAAAAGCTTTCAAAACAGGCTCAGTTAACTTATGTTTACTAAAAAGTTCCATCTGATCATTGCTGTTTAGGACGAGATATTAATGAATGCCTAACTACGTTCTTGCGAGCACTGAGTTGGAATATTGTTGCCCATTTAGTCTTGATATTATATTGAAACACTAGAAAGAAATAAAGCGGTGAAAATTCTTATATTCTAGTAAAGCACGCACTCTCTCTTGCTCGTATTGTTCTCTTGAACGGTGCTATTGTTTAATGAGATGTCACTATTATTCTAGTTGTTCTATTTGACAGCAAAAATGTGACCCTTATATTACACTTTCCTCAGCCTCGACCTAATTTCTCCACAATGCCTTTTTTTTTAATAATTTGCGTTTCACAGTAATGTGCTTCGAGGATTTACGGCATAGCACAGGCTTCCAAAGCACGCTAACATGGCCAACAACTCCCATAGGAGGCGTAGCCATTCCGGAAGAAACTTGCATTCAGGGTGAGTGTATTTTATAACTGGCATGAATAATTTTCACACAGGTACCTCTGTGCTCACATCTTGGCGTTGGCATTGTGTTCAGAACGTTCAAAATCGAAAAGTATTATTTAGCGGATCTAAAGAAGAGTTTAGCTTAGCTGTATTGAAACGCCCCTGCCAACTAACATTGCATTGACAGTGGCTCGCTCATATTTCCATGAACTAGCGTCTGCTGATTTTGCTCGTGGAGTGCCTTCAGTCTCTGCGAAGTCGAGATTCAGCAAAGTAACTGTCGCGCAAAATTTGCGATAAATTCTCTAAACCTGCTCAGCACGGATTAACCCTGAGTTCTAACAATGTAAACCCGATGTGTGATAAAGTTACGCTCATATTCTCCTCATTTTCGAATGTCTTATTTGCTGCCAGCGAACGGCCAGCCAGCAGTACGACGGTGCAAGGGCAACTTCACGGCGGGGGCCTATTGGGGCGATGTGCAAGGAACGTGCGAGCGCCACGCGAGGAGCACAACCTTGGAGCTCAGAAATCTCTCCCTGGCAAGTTACACTGCTATTAATTCAGCTCCCTCAATATCGATTAATTACTGTCGCACTTGGTGATCTTTTGCTCGCATATTTGCTGCATCAAGCATCCAACTATGGAGCAAGACATACCTTTGGCGTGAATTCTTATTATTACCACTATGAAGGCGGAAGCCTTTAATGCCTCATCGTTGTAAGCAGGAGCTGTCGACAGAAATGTCACGCTTTTCAATTAGTCGAAACGGTCGTGACGTCACAGTGCGCGAATTTCAAACGGGGCCAATTGTACTTTGGCTACTAACCATGCAACCAATTAAAGGGATCGTATAGCGATGCTCAAGCTAAGTTTGACTTAGTTTAGTTAATTGCTTACTTAACCGGTTAGTCTAATTAACCTTTCTAGTCACACCACACAAATAAATAAAACCGAGTAGGAAATTGGCCGAGATGGGAATCGAACGCCGGTCTCCGGAGTGCGAGTCGAGCACGCTACCACCCCGCCATGCCAGCTCGATGGTTTGGAATGAACAAAGGTGCGTCTAGTGAATACGATGTCTTCGTTCACTCCCATCTTCCTTCCTTTCCGTTATGGCGAGGTTTAGGTGTCCACCGAGATATGAGAGACAGATACATTTCCTTTCCTCAAAAATCAATTTACCGACGAGCAAGGCGTATTTGTCCGCGTTTCAGATTGGTCCAAATTGTCGTCACGTCACTGCGCGCGTTTTCACGGGTGTCCACCGAAATATCTGAGGCAGTTACTGCGCAACTTCCTTTCCTCAAATACAATTTTCGACTAGTGTCTACTGAGACATGTGAGGCAGTTACTGCGTAATTTCCTTTCCTCAAATACAATTTTCATTTTCTTCATTACGGCCCCTCTTTCTTCTTTCACTCACACTTCCTCCCTTCCTGTACAGTGCGGCTCAGGTGTTCACCGAGGTGACAGAGAATTACAGCCCCATTTCCTTTCCTCAAAAAGCGTTGCGTTCAAAGTGCAATGCATTGCGCCGAACGGGTGGTGGCGTTCCTTGGACTCCGTGGCAGCGCTACAACACGCTGTCCCGTTCCACTCCTAAAGGCGAAGCTTAAGCGTCATTAATTGGCAGTTAATTAATGCGCCAACAAAATATGCAGTGAACAATCGCGTAGCAGAATGCAGCACTCAGGCTTTCGCCTTTCACCACTTTAGCCGCTAATGTTCCTCGTAATTTTTTAGGTTATATTCTGTAACCCTCTTCCTGTACTTGCTTTTTCCAAGTGCATCTGCGACATCGACTTCCGTGAACGAAACATCATAACCAGAGTGCAACATAGGGCTGCAAGTTTTTCAGTATTGAGGAAAAGAACGCGTTAAGGAAAATGCCTGATACAGGAATTCATACACCTACCTGGAAACAATCTTTCAAAAAGAACAATCACCATAATCCGAAGTGGCAGAAGTCTAATTGAACCTCAAAATTAAGTTTTCGATCGAGCGTTGCGATAGTACCTTATGTGTTGTTCACAGCGTCTGATAGCATTCTTCGTTTTAATTGTGCATGTACTCGACAGAATTGTTTAATGTGGTCTTGTTTAGTTCTTTTGTTACGTCTGCTGAGACAATGTATGTACAGCCTTTATTAAAGGTGTAGAGTCCAGGCTGTTTCCTCCTAGGCCATGCTGTCTGGCTCCTTATGGTTTACTAGTTTTCAAAATATTTTGATGGTGGCAGGAATACTCGTGCCCACTGTTTTGAATGTTGCGGGTGCAACAAGGACCCCACTCACGATGTAAGATATTACAAGTGGCGTCACATCGGCCTGCGCTGTTGGCAGATAAAGTCCCCTGTTGGCTGTGTGCGCTCCGAGGTGACTCTTCGCTTAACGGACCATATTCGCACGTTGCTTGAACCTGTCACGCTGTTAATAACCAGTGCCGTGATTATAAGGCAGTGACTCTCGCCTGAGATTCTGTGGCTCTTTCCTTTGTCCACTTGATCGTTATTAAGGCGAAAGCCTTTAATGCCTCATCGTTGTAAGCAGCAGTTGTCGACAGAAAATGTCACGCTTTTCAGTTGGTCGAAACGGCCGTGACGTCACAGTGCGCGAATTTCAAACGGGGCCAATTGTACTTTGCCTAGTAACCATGCAACCAATTGAAGGGATCGTATAGTGATGCTCCAAGTGAGACTGAGCTTAGTTAATTGCTTACTTAACCAATTAGCCTAATTAACCTTTCTAGTCAGACCACATAAACAAATAAAAACGAGTAGGAAATTGGTCGAGCTCGGGAATCGATCCCCGGTCTTCGGCGTGCGAGACGAGCATGCTATCCACTCCGCCATGCCAGCTCGATGGTTTGGAATGAACTAAGGCGCGTGTAGTGAATACGGTGTCTTCGCTCACTCTCATCCTCCTCCCTTCCCCTCCGGCCAGGTATAGGTGTCCACCGAGATATGAGAGAGGTACATATCCTTTCCTCAAAAACCAATTTACCGACGAGTGAGGCGTAGAACCGAATGCGCGATGGCGTTCTATGGACTCCCTGGCAGCGTTGCAAGACGCTGTCGCGTTCCACTCTTAGAGGCAAAGCTTAACATCTTAACCACACATCAGTGACCACACTTAAGGTAAAAAAAGTGCCCCCTTGAATTTTGACGGGTGTCCACCGAGATAATGTGAGACAGTTCTTTCCTCAAATACAATTTTCATTTCCTTCATTACGGGCCCTCTTTGTCTTCTTTCATTCCCACTTCCTCCCTTCCTCTACGGTGCTGTTCAGGTGTCCACCGAGATGACACAATTTCTGCACCATTCCCTTTCCTCAAAAAGCGTTGCGTTCAAAGGGCAAGGCATCGCGCCGAACAGGTGGTGGCGTTCCCTGGACTCCCTGCCAGCGCTACAACACGCTGTCGCGTTCCAAACCTAAAGGCGAAGCTTAAGCGTCATTAATTAGCACTTAATTAGTATTCAGACATTAATCAGTAATTAACCATTGATTAGTGATTTGTCATCACAGTAATTAGTACTCAATTATATGTGACGCCACCAGTTCCACTGAAGCAGTCAAAGTGGTGAGGAAAACGCTTTCGCCTCTACGCACTTTAGACAGCCAAAGTGCCCCCTGAATTTTATTTCGTCCGTTCGTCGGCGGCCGTTGCGTTCATCACTAGGCACGGTGTCTAGTGCCCGCGTTCCAAAAAGAAGACAAATAAAATGGTTACCGCACCACCACGGCTTGGTTGCGCTGAACGATGGACGGCTGGCTAAACGCCATGAAACAAGCCTCGCACGAGAGCTCGCGGTTTTTATGGCAGCAAGAGATCTCATATTTGTTTTTGTTTCTGATGGAGAAGTTTAACCGCTCGGCCGATGAAAGACTCTGCGCTCACAGGCCCGGTTCGGAGGTGGCTGAGTATTGCTTTATCTGGCCCTTAGGTCCTTATGCTATCCATGGACTAGGAACTCCCCCATTGTTCATCATATTTTTCCCTGTCCTTTTCTTCTGCATTCAGTGTTTCTTCTGACCTCTACGTACATAACTTTTCATTTTCGAGAGCAAATGCCAACAATATTTCGTAAATTAGAATTCATTACATACAGATTGTTTCATACATGCCCCGCAGAGGCTTGAGCAGGTCTGGCACGATCTGTATAAACGATTATATTACTTTTATAGCGGCTTCTTGAGCTCTTTTGTTTATGTCTCACGTGGGCCAGAGTCCAACAGTCATGGGCCGAATGTCCGGTCGTTATGAGGTAGAGTGGTATAGTTATGACGTTTCACGACGCATCAAATGAAATAAGGGTGCTCTTATTAGACGCTTTCAATTCGTACTTCCCAAACGAACCATGATTAATAATTTCAGAACTGCGGGAATTTCTCTTTGAGAGCGTTAGCTCTTGTAGCTCATTCTCTGTTTCGAGCAGTCGGCGGCGTCCGCTGCACATGGCTTGAAACCGACTGCGGTGGCTCACTAGGCCAGCTTGGCAGCGCGCAATGACAATGCTGAGCCAATGCATATGTGTTTTGAAAGCCGGTGAGATGATGTGGAAGAGGGATGGTGCCCAAGGTGACACTTATTGGAGTACATGCACTTGAGGATGAAAATTGTTTTCTCCCTCACCGTCGCTAACGCTCTCGCATTTCCTTTACAAACTCGTATCTGTCCTGTGAGGTTTCAGTAGGACATGTAGTGGATTCCCGAGGTCACCTGTCCTCCCAGCTTATATAAAGGTAGAAGAGTCTAAAGCTGTGCCAGAAACCGTTCGCTAGGGACCTCAGCCTTACGGGCCCACACAGAGTAACCTATTCGCAAACCCTAGGTCACATAGCGTTCGACTGCAGAGCCGCTATTGGCACCGACATGCCCACGCATTCTAGGCAGGGACATTTCCCATAGCGCACAAGCTAATTTTATTTTTAAGGAGACAACAAACTATCACTCACAATGAATACCATTTTCGCCATTTCAACCACATGTGCTTCGCCGATGTGGAAAGACCCCCGTGAACCCTGTTGAATAGTTTAATGTTCTAAGCGTCAAAACTTGCCGTCATTGGCGAAGCGAATTACTGAGGACTCTGGTAGATATTTTGCACAAAAGAGACTTCAAGGTACAGCATTTCATAGGCTTTGATGAATTTCTGCTAACGTTTCCCTTGAGTAGATCGTGTCAGGAAAAATCGCAGGTTGATATTCCCACCAACGTCAAGAGTACAGACAGAACTGCTCTTTTCTTTGCCGCATTCTTTGGCGAGGCATGAAGTCGCGACTGTTGCAGTGGTCACGAGTGCCAAAATGATTATGATAGATTTCTCCATATCTAATCAGGATTTAGAACAAGAACAACAAAACAAGTAACTACTTCTCTTCTGAAGCAAAGGCACAAAAGTATTTCAGAGCATTGGCTTCTGGGCTTTATAACGAAAGAAAATTTTTATCCGCTTTAAAAATCAGGAAGTGATCACCAAAGAGACCATGGTTCCTGCCGCGGGTCGCCTTCAAGAGCTCACGGCAGACACTGGAAATCTGGTTGCCCTGGATGTTATGTACGTGGCAAAGACTATGCAGAACATCTTGTCTGCCGGATCTATCGTGGGTCAAGTGAGTGGCTTTCTTATATGGTAAACTGATATTTATTTTTCCCATTTTCTGGGGTTCCAACCCTTTCCTTCCTGGTACCATCAACTTGCTTTAACCATTCGATCATTAGTCAGTATAGAAAAAGGCAGGGCTGAAAATCGTGTGTTCTGCTTATTCTTGACGAGCAGAAAGCACGGAGAGCACCGTCATATGCTTGCGTCGAATGGCTCAAATTGGCCTTCTACAGGGCTCTCATTTCAAAGCCCCGGCGTAGTAATGGCGCCTGAAGAGCAGGATCATAATCATGGCTTAAAGTCATAAGGGTTTACTCAGCCCTTGTCACAAAGGATGGCGGTGAACTTTCTGCCAGCCACCAAGAAATTCACGATATAGTGCTGGAAAAAAGCTGTAGCGCATCAACTACAATTTTTTCATTAACTGTATCATAGTGTAGTTCTTTTAAGAGCTATGTACCAACAAGGCCAACATGCCACGAAGCATGATACAAGAATAAAAAAAAATAGTTTGTCACAGTAATTTTTGCGGCGTTTTATTTGAACAGACCCGAGCGGCCATCTGAAGACATGCATACTGAGAGTTTTTGAAGTGCACAGGACAGTCAACGCTAAATTCAAGTGCATGCGCGTGCAGAGAGATTAAAAAAGTCTGATTCAAGCCACTGTAATGTAGGAGGTCTACCAACGCGGTGCGTCGCGAACGACTAGCGGTACAGTTCCGGTACAAACCAGAGGCAGCGATCAGTCCAGAACACGCAAGGACATCGGAACGTTGTTTCACTTGTCGTCGTTTGCGCTCGCCGCCGATGGTTCGGGAGCCGAAGGCCTCACAACTTCTCCGGGACGAAGAGGAGCCATCCTGGCGGCCTAGGGTGATGTGAGAGCGGCAGGGTCGTAGTATGGCTTTAGGCGATCCGTGTTCACGGCCTCGGCGACGATGATCAATGGACGAAGTAAGGGGTTCGATTAGGTAATTGACAGGGGAGGTCTGCTTAAGAACGCGGTACTTGGTGAGAAGTTCGGAGGAAAAGCCTGGACTTCAGGAAGGCACCCATAGTCAGACCAAAGGGTCCGGAAGATAAGTGGGAAGAAGTGCAGAGGGATCACGGGTGCTTTTCTGCTGCGGCTGGGCGTGTGAAGTGAAAGACTAGTGAAGTTGGTGGCATTCTTCGGCATAAGTGGCGGCTTGAGAAAGAGTCGTACATTCAGAAGCGTCAGGGTGGTATAGGAGAATGGTGTCCATTGTGCAAGAAGGCTCACGGCCGTAGGTGAGAAAATATGAAGAGAATTCGGTGGTGGCTTGAGCGGCGGAATTATAAGCATAGGTGACGAAAGGTAAAACGTGGTGCCAGTTGCAGCGATCGAAAGCTACATACACGGCCAGCATGTCGCCAGGGATGCGGTTAAAACGCTCAACCATGCCATTTGTCTGCGGATGGTAAGCGCAGGTGGTGCGTGAACAATGTTGCATTCGTGAAGGAGAGCTTCTACAACTTTAGATAGAAAGACCGGACCTCTATCGCTCAGCATCTCTTTGGGAGCACCATGGCGAAGAATGATGTGATGGAGGATGAAGGACGCAATGTCGTGGGCTGCACCAGATGGTAAAGACGACGTTTCGGCGTAGCGGCTAAGATGATCGATTGCAACGATAATCCAGCGGTTGCCGGCTGTTGTGCCGGGAAGAGGGCCGTAGACGTCAATGTCAACACGCTCGAAGGGCTGCGCTGGGCAAGGCAGCGGTTGCATAGGAGTGGTGGGTCGGCGAGGTGCGATTTTTCGGAGCTGGCATGCGGTGCAGGACTCAAGAAACTGGCGAATATAAAGGTACATGCCACGCCAGTAGTATCGATGTCGTAGAAGGGTGAAGGTCTTCAAGGAGCCGGCATGGCCACACAGGGGATCATCGTGGTAGGAAGAGCAAATAAAGGAACGCATATGGGTCGGATTGGCAAGCAGTCACTTGCGACCATCAGGAAGGTAGTTCCGGCGGTAAACAAGCTCTGTCTCTGATGGCGAAATGGTGGGAGTGACGACGGAGAGCACGGGAAGGAGGTCCAGACGATTGGCCAGATATGAAATCCAAGAGGCAAGTGATCCACGGGTCTCTGCGTTGCTCGGAAGCCATATCAGTGGACTCAAACGTAAAAGAATGCAGGGCGGGTATACAATGCACTGCCTCAGACGGCAGAGGGGAATGACAGAGGGCATCAGCATCGGCATGTTTACGCCCGGAACGACAGACAACATGAATGTCGTGCTCTTGAAGTCGCAGAGCCCAGCGCGCCAGTCGACCAGAGGGATCTTTCAAAGAAGGCAACCAGCAGAGGGCGTGGTGATCGGTGACAACGTCCAAAGGGCGCCCGTACAAGTTAGGGCGAAATTTGACGATCGCCCAAAGGATGGCTAAACACTCCTTCTCGGTGGCGGAATAGTCGGCTTCAGGTGGAGACTTTGGAAGTTGGGAGTGTGCAGCGGCGAAGGCGTAGGTGGGCTCGTAGACAAGCACAGCTGGCGGGCGAGTTCCTCACGGACAAACTGCTGAATGTGCTGGAGGAGCGACTGGTGGTCCTGAGCACCGTCCCCGAGAAGAACCATGCTGGAAATTGTTGTCTCTTGAAAGCCGGCTCGGCGAGTGGAAAGGCGCTGTTTGCACAGCCTATTGAAGCTTTGGCAGTAGCCTATCACATCGGACACAGACTGCGGATTCTTGGCGACGAGCATCTGAAAGGCGTCATCATCAATGCCTTTCAGAATATTTCTGATCTTGTCGACCTCGCTCATGGGAGCGTTGATGCGCTTGCAAAGGTCCACGACATCTTTGATGTAGCTTGTAAAGTTTTCGCCGCTTTCTTGTGCCCGACTGCGCAAGCGTTGCTCGGCACGCAGCTTATGCACAGCGGGACGCGGAAAGGCCTCTGTGAGGCTGGTTTTAAGGTCCGTCCAGCTAGAGATGTCAGCTTCGTGGTTGCAGAACCACAGATTGGCTACGTCACTCAAATAAAATATAACGTTGGTGAGCTTGACGCTGTCATCCCATTTGTTATATGCACTTACGCGTTCATAGGAGGCCAACCGGCTAATCCTCCACATCCGTGTCGTCCGTGCCACTGAAAAAGGCTGGGTGACGCTGCCGCGCTACGCCGGAACAGATGACAGCCGAGGGAAGCGGTGATGCAGGTTGGGTGGCGGTCTCAGGCATCGCAGAAATGGGAGGCAATGCACGGCTGCGAATCTCCAGGGTGAGGGGATCGCTAGCACCTCCACCACGTGTAATTTAGGACGTCTTCTAAGGCACTGCGTCTCGAATCACTACGGGCACATTCCCGGTACAGACAAGAGGCAGCGGTCAGTCCAGAACATGCACCATGATGATGATGTTGATAATGATGATGTCTTCAGGCTTAATGCAGGAACATCCGAACGTTGTTTCACTTGTCGTCGTCTTCTTCCTTAAGCGCCAGCCGCCGATGGTTCGGGAGCCGAAGGCCTGTCTTACACCACCTTGACTTCATTAACATGTCACAGCATGTATTTACGCATTCATTATCAAATACTAGGAACCTTTAGATACATGATGCGTTAGTTTTACCGGTCTGATTTGCTTTCTTAGAAGCCAGAAGAGAAGCTTGGTACTAGATTTATTTTAACTATAGAATTTATGCAAACATGGCGAATGGCAAATATGCAACTTGGCAAATAGTTCTACATAGTTGCTTCGCCACAACACCGCAGTGCCAGGCGGGATGCACATGCTCACCTAAAGCCTATCTTTACGAGAAACTATCGGTTCAAGATTAACAAAAACGTTTCAAGGAACATGCTTAAAATCGGTAATCTAAGACAAAAGATTAGTGCACTGAAAATTAAGAGAAAAATCACATGACACCGAAATGGTCTGGAACCGAAGACCACTATCAATTGTACCACGGGTCACAATATCAGGGAACGAACTTGCGATATCTTAACCTTCTACGGGTACCCGGTATGGAATTTATATGTCATTAGCGTGTCTGGGTTGTGGTTGAAGTATGTTTTCGCCGCTACGCCTAAAACTCGGGTTAACTGAGAGCTTTCCGTAATTATTATGCCATTCCTTTTTGAGGTCTTTCATTTAAAATAAAACCAGCAATTTGGAAGTGGCGGGGCGTCCACGAAACGTTGCATAATGAAATGTTCATCTTGCTCTCTGCTGTGACGTGTGGCTCTTTCCGCGTTGAAAGAAAATCAGGCGTTATACGACATTAACATGTGTGGCCATCACCTCACGCGTCCAGATGCCTGTGCTCTTAATTAGCAGCTTATGAAGGAGTTCCACTGCCTGCCGGCTAACGGAGTGACTGACTCGGCAACGTCAACGATGCTGGTGGTGTCGGCGAAAACTCACTTTACCGAGGTGTTCGCGTGCGTTCGAAAAGTTCCGGCAGCATTATACAGACTTCGCGGCGGCAATTTACACAGGCCAAGCGCTATGGGCTGCGTGTGCTTATCGCTATCATGAACCGCCGCGAGGGAAGCATACCGCTGGCGTAAATAGAATAGCTAACGTCTGCGTAATTGCCCTCTCGCCTTTTAAGCGGCAGCACACACGGCTAAATGATCTGTTCGTTTGATAGGTGGAACGTTCGACAGCTCTGCAATCGCGGCTCGGAAGCGGTCATGTCATGTGGCATTTTTCTGTATTTCGCATATGTATTTTGCGGGCACCTGGAGCGAGGGGAAAAACCAAATACGCAATAAATTGAACGTTAGAAAGTGCCCAGTCGAACGTTTTGCTGACTTGTCTGTAACTTTGTCATTGCAATTTTTTGCCTAACTTCTTTGCTTGCGAAGGTCGTTAATTAACCCTTTCGGCCCTGGTGTCCTATAAAAAGGACAGGAAGCAAAACGGCTATAAGTCATGATTAAAATGCCCAATAATCTGAAACAAGAACTGAGCTGACTCCCAAGGCATCCCTATAAGCAGAGACATCACTTTCTCCTTCGTCTTCCTCATCTTAGCGCCGAGAGTAAACAAACAAAATGGCGGAAGATGGGGACGGCGGCTGCAATGGTAAGTGCTATTTTGCCATTTTTTGACTCTATACCTAAGAGCGTGTTCGTGATTAGAATTTTTGCAGGTTGTTTCAAAGACACTAAGGGCTTTAACAGTTGCAGAACATTTTCTGTGCGGTTAGTACATTTTTCGCAGCACGCCGCGATATGTGTGTCCTATATATAGGACGCCAGGCTTCAGTGGTTATAAACCACCGACGCGTGTTGCATGCAAGTGCGGAACATTTTTTTGGTAATGCCTAATTTTTGTTTTTGTTTTATTGCAGAGGCAAAACTGTGACCTTACTCAACGGCAAAGCGGCCTCGATTAAGACATCTGCGTTTCGAGGATCCAGATGTCATGTTTGCTGCACTGAAGGATGGTTACGTGTCGGAGGTTGAAGACGCTGAGGAGGACGTGCATTTGAGCTCTCGGCTGCATCCAGCGTTGATGAAGTTGACAAAGCAACACCTGAAGACAGGTCGTGGTACAGGAGAGCTTTCAATAAGCTAGCAGCCACGTATCACCCTCAATAATCTGGTGACGAGAATGAGAATGATCTTGATGGTCTACCGACCACGTTCACGTATCCGTATTTTTCTCGGTACCGAATAGTGTTTTTTGCTGTTCTTGCCGAGGAAACAAACATGTATTCTATTTATCAAGAAGGAATATCCGTTGAGATGACGAAGAAGAAATCAGAAAGTTGGTTTCACAGCATTTAGCGATGGGTGTCTTTCGCTAGCCACGGCTAGAATCTGCTTGCACATTGTAGACGTGAACGGAGACCTGTTGTGAACGCTCTGCCTTCACTACGGCGAAAGCTATGCCTTCACTACGGCGAACGCTGCGCCTCACAACGGCGAACGCCAAGCGCATGTCCTCTCGCTTTCCCTCGACCCTTCCTCCCCTTACCCTTGCCCGGTCACGCTATGTAAGCTGGCTGATCGGGATGAATAAACGCTCTTTCTATCCCGAGCGTCCGTTTGTGTTCCATGGAAGCACGGCACGCGCAATGCGCGTACAAGCTTTGTAACAAGACCACACCACCAATTATCCTTTCTGGAAGGTCAGGACAGATTTGGACACATTTCGTGAAAGATGCCTAAACCTCTCTTTCGAGGCGCATCATTGCAGCGATGAGCAAATCATTCCGTTCAAAGGACAGCGAGACATAATACATCAAAGTGAAACCAAATACGTGGGAAGTGAAAGTTTTCATGCGGTGCGCCGCCTCGGGGATTACCTACGACTTCGTCGTTTATCAAGGTTCACCCACTGAACTCATTCCAGCTGTTTCAAAACTTTCAACATGAATTAATCGACGTCGAGTATTAGCTGCACCTCAAGGCAACCAGCAGGTATGTTCTCAATATTTTAATTTTTGCGAAAGTCTTGAAATAAAGAGTAACGTCAAACTTTGCTTTTTTTTGTTCTTGCAACCACTAAGCCCTGGTGTCCTATATATAGGACACTGCGCCATCTTTAAAACCAAGGGTCCCCTAGAGAAATTTTTTGCATTAGTGTGTTCCTTGGGTGGCAGTGAAGCAAAATAACACTTTAGAAAAATTCCCGAAGTAGCAAAAAAAATTCAGGGCTGAAAGGGTTAATATCGGCTAATCAATTAAGCAAAATACAAAACATGGTGTCACTTGCTGCATGCAATTGCCAGCGACATACATTTATTTGTGCCGTCGTGGAATGTGTCGGCTTATTTTTAAACCCTAGCTAAAGTTAGTTTGAACGTCCTGTAGTTACCCACTTGTCACTGCCCACTGGGTTGTGGGCAAAATTGCCCACCGTGGCAGGTGCAAGTTCAATGATGATTGCTCACGGGAGTTTGCTCAGGAAGCGAAACCTGTGTCTTACAAGCTGCAATGATGGCTGCACCTGTCATCGTAGTGCACTGGAGCATCACTTAACTGCTGCACCACTGTACCTCTCCTCTCCTCTACCTCTCATCTCCTCTAGGTGGCTGGATACCGCATTGTAGCTTTCCAAGAAGAGCGCGAGTGAAGCCACCGGAAGTTGGACGGCTTGTCCCGGAAGTCGAGTGTCTGCTGTGTATTTTAAGGCAAAAAGTCGCATCGTTCGTCCTTTCGTTCTCAGTTTTTTGCGTTGTTCTTGTTTAATGTCTGCTGTTGTATGAAAGGAACAAGCAAGCCGAATGCGAGAAATGTGATCATTGTGTGCAGAACCGTGTAATTTCAGATAAACCGAAGAAAACAGGCATGCAGGTCTCACCCTGCCGCGGGCATTAAACACTGTTTTTGTCTTATCTTCCGACAGTAAATTGAGAAGTAGTGAAGTAACGATGAGGCTAGATAATCTTAAAACCGAATTTTCGTGTAGCAAAGAAAAGGCGAACGATGACGCGGAAATCCTTACACTCGAAGAGCTACTCCTTCTGCAGCTGCCGTAATTTCAGTTTCAAGTTGATGGCGGACGATGACTCCTCTCATCGATGGCAGGTGATGTTTATCGCTTCAGGGCGTCATTTCCCTTCCAGACGTGCTTTTAACGTAACTCCAAAGCACAGCCACGTTCACAGCGCGAGAGAAACTATTGACCAGAAAGACGAATGCTGCAGCAGCGTGAGAAACGCTGTTCTAAGTCAACTGCACCAAGCATCACGAATAAAAGCCCATTCACGCTTAACTTGCTGCAGTACGAAAAAGTAGATGGCGCGCTTCGTCGAAAAAGTAGCACCATACCTTTTGGAGGTGCTAATGTGAACCAACCGCCAACAACTCGCTAGATAGTAGCCTAGCCCTAGCTCCGGTTCGGTCTAAACATAATTAGGTAAAATGGTCACGGCAAAGTCAACTGCCTGGTGAAGGCTTCCACCTGTTCTATTTTGAATTTATCTCCCCCCCCCCCCCCCTGATAGCATAATTTGGGCTTGAGCGCGGGAACGTGCATCACAGTAGAGAGTAGAGTTGGGGACGCTATCGCAACGGGACGACACAGCTGGGCAAACGAGGCTTCATACTTGCTGTGTGTACCGACATCCAGTTGTCTGCTAGTGTCGTCCCATTGCGATGCAATGGACCCTTATTTTTGAAACGTCTTTCCCGAGGACTTTGCTGGTCTCCTCGCTAAGTTGACGACGCATCAGGTAGGCATTGTCACGGAAAAAGACGAGAACGGCGAAAAGACAAAATGCAAAGTGCAAAAACAAAGCTGAAACTGAAAAACCGTGCTGAGGTCAGATTTCATGCACTGCCAAAGGCTGACTTCCAGGGCAAGGCTGTTTACTTCTGGTGGCTTTACTTTCGGGTGCTCGATGCGTCATCCAACCCCCTAGTGGACGTCAGTGATCCTATCCTATCTCGACTGTGAACCGACTCATTCCATCATCTTCACTGCTCGGCATTCGTCAGGGAACTCAGATTATGCACCCCATACTAAGGCGTACGATATCATGCATCGACGGACGACGACGAGGTGCCTCTTTGGCACGCTAGACGCACCGCAAGCTTAGCAGTCATGTTCGATCCCAACAGCTGCGGTGTGCAGCCACGTCTCCTCGTCGGCCGAACGGCAGTCTTTTATTGCGTTAGCAGTGTAGTTATCTTCCGCTAAAAGAGCCATCGTCTGTGCGTGAAGCCTTCAGTGCCCAGCGCCCCTAGCTGAGCGAGTCACTTTCCCGGCACCCTAAGGTGGGTTCACCTCCGAGCGCCCACTCGTAAAGCAGGATCTCGCCACTCGCTACCCGAGCTGCATGCCAAAAGTGTACCGGAAGTCACGCGCTTTCACAGTGACTACTGGGAGTCTTTGGCCGACGGCGCAGCCAATGGCAACGCTGGGTGCAGCGGCGTCGTCTGCTGCAATGCTTGCTACGCATGCTCAAGCGCGCTGAGACGGCGACCAAGTTGGTGGGGAGGGAGCAGGGGAAGCCGGCTTCAAAAAATGTGGCGTAACCGCGTCCCTTGATTTCTTTCCTTCCTCCATAGTTTCCCACATACCAGCCTCCACCCATCACTCACCCAACCACCTGCTCTCTCCACCCACACTCATGCACCGGAAGCCAACGCAGCAGCAGAACGAAAAAGCGACGGCGAAATCAAATTTAAACGCGCTATGGGAAGTCGAGCAATGTAAAAACGAAACATAAAGCCAGAACCTCTAACGTAGATATGACCACCAGCGCATTTTTCTTTTGTAAATAATGCGCGTTGTAAGTAATGTCTAAATACTTGACAAATGTCTGCGTCTCATTCTTGAATCTTGGAGTTCGAGTTTTGTAACTGGTGCAGAATTCGTCGTGACACATCGTAAACTGTTGGCTGAATTAAAAAAATACGTTTTATTTCCTTTGCTGGTTAGCACCCTATATTGTTTGAATTCCTGAACAGTATCTCTTCTTTCTCTTCCCTAGGCAGCGGAAGATATGGTATCTACAATTGACAACGTAATGAGAGCCGACAGCCAGGTTCTTCGACAGTCCCGCTCTGCCAACTCCACTAACAGGTATGTAATGTCGAAGGAAACCTGTGGTGAAGATTAATCCCTATATTTCTCCGTTTTCTCACTTGGTTTAATTGTTCAGCAGTGTCCGTCTGTCGTCTCGCTGTCGTACAGCTGAGGTTCCAACGCATTATATCAAAGGTTTAGAAGATGGGCCTCCAGCGTTCTTAATGCTATCAGTTACGGATATTCCACCCTTCGTAGACGTAAAGCTACACATACACGTAATTTGGTTTGGCGCGTCTGGATCGAGCTCTCTGTTTTCAGCTTCCATTCAGCCTGTAGTGCAGTTGTTAGTTGACTTCGCAGACATTTTACAAATTACTGTGGATGGTTTATTCTTCATACTGCACTCACTCAAAGTGTATACCGGGTGTATTTTTTTAGAAGGTCCAAAATTTTTAAAGAAAGGTAAATTCTTTTAGATTTATTTTAACCCTGGGGCTATACTGAGGGCTACGGCGGACGCCAGGTAAGAGGCAAACTACTTTATTAGTTCGCTGATTAACTGAATACGCTAATTAACTTTTATAATTTTTTAGGGGATATGTTGTGTTAGCAGAATTGGAGATCGTCTTCCAAACAGTCCAGCCAAGAAAAAAAATTTTCATGAAAATTTTTTTTGCGTGCGTTACGAAGCGAGAAAAAGTCATCCTGGTAGGCAGCTTCACACTGTAGCACAGAGTCTGTGAGCACCTGTGACGTGAGTCGCCCCGCTCTGCGCTTTGTGTCAATGCGTTTTTGTTCCAACGCGGCATTCCGTGAGGCCGCGGAGCGAAGCGAAACAAGCAGCGACAGCGCAGGCCGCCCGTCCGGGCTTCAGGTGATATCAGCCGTGTGACGCAAACCGCAGGGCGGAGCGAACTACGTCAGAGGCGCTCACCTCTGCTGGGTTACGGTGTGAAGATGCCTACCAGGGTGACTTTTTCGCGCCTCGTAACGTGTGTGAAAAATTTTTAATTAAAATTGTTTTTTCTCGGTTGGACTGCTTGGAGGACGATCTCCAATTCTGCGAATACAACATAACCCCTAAAAAAATTAAAAAAGTTTATTAAAATATTTAGTTAATCAGCGAACTAATTAAAACAGTTTTCCTCTTTCCTGGCTCCCGCCGTAGCCTCCAGTATAGCCCCAGTGCTAAAATAAATCTAAAGCAATTTACCTTTTTTTTTAAATTTGGGACCTTCTAAAAAAAACACCCGGTATACTAGGAAGAAAATACCAACCATACAACACTGGTCGGCATTGGGCAACAAAATTTCCTGCTCAGTTTCTATCTCCCCAATCCGAAACGGAAAGTTCGTGGACAAGCACCCGAATTTTTCTTCACACTTTGTTCTCGTTTTGATGGACGCAGTCATGTTTTCCAAAGATGAGATGGTGTGAGGCGCACACTGCATGTGAATTTTTGTGCTTGACACGAGCACATGCATATAGTCGCGTGGGACCAATTCAAAGGCTACCTTTCGTTAGAGCACGTGCTCTGAAATTGCCTGTTGTCACGTTACATTTCCCATGTTAAGCGCCTTGCATGAGCGCATTTGACTCGGGAAGAACGCGTGTTCGGTATAAAATCATTTCTGTGGTCGATTAGGTTTTTATTGCAGCGTATGCTAAGTATCTCCAGGAAGGAGACTATCTATACAAGCGTACAGTTTTCGATGAGTCCACCACGTCTTCAAAAATCAATAAAAAATACCGAATTTTTCCCGCTTCAAATTTTGCAAGAGATCCCGTATTCCTATTATTGTTTTCTCGTGAGAAGAATAAAATTGCTTATAGTCGAAAAGTAGTCACAAGTTACACTACTAGACAAAATAAAAATGAGGTTCGTTGATGAAACGACAGTATTAGTTTTTGCTGAAAACAGACTCACTACCCACTTTTACTGGGAACATATATAAAATTGGAGGGAACTTAATAGTTATACTCCCTTTACACCTCACAAGAGCCAGTGTAAATGCGAATGTTTGTGATTTAAGCCTATGTTTTTGAACAAGCGGACAAATTTGCATGAATTCCAGTCACCACTGTGGTTTGTTGCAACGGAGTTTAAATTTAGTTTCTTCTGGAATGAAGCAAGCCTAACTATACTCTTAGTCATCATCGTCAGCCTAACTACGCTCACTGCAAGACTAAATGATTTTACGATGATGCTGCACTTTTTTCCAAGGTTCCGGTACGCTAGGCAAATGAAATCGCCATCAGTACAGTGTGCTGCGTTTTTCTGCATTAGCAGTAGTTCAACAGTTTGTCAAGGTCATGGGCGTCAGCCGTGAGTGCATATAACAGCCTTGAGTGACGCCATGACATCAACGCGATCAGCGCTCCTAGCGCAAGGGAGAGCAAGCAGCGTCCTTATCACAACGAAAAATTTCTCGATCCACCTCGCGCACGCTCAGTTTTCGTGCGTTTCAAAGCATGTGGACTTTTAGTGATGCTGCCTCCGGAACAAGCAAATTTGGGAGACATGGCGGCAGACGGCGCTTTCAGCGACCTGAGCAATAACGTCGTCGGCATAGGCGAAGTGCAAAGGCGTGCGCGGCTTACACAGACTTGGCGTATGACATTGTGTGTTCGCTTCAGCCTAAGTGTCTACGTTTTTACTTTACTCACAGTTGATTCCACGTCTTCATGGAATCGTTCGAAGACTCTCTAGTCATCATGACTGGATGTAGTTGCGCAGGCCTTTACAACCTTATATTAGTACCTCTTATTCAGCTTAATTAATATAAATGCCATCTTCTCGTTATTTGTGCGGTATTCCTCCAGTTGCCAACTACATCACCACTGATGATTAACTTCACAGCTAGTTCTGGCCTGTCTGCTAAACCCCGATAGCATAGTACATGTCTGTCCTTTAACCCATTATATGCTTTAACTTGCCTTGCTAAAGACATTGATTGCCCTAGGCAAAAAGTTTACCTAGAGTGCACGTGGCTGCTGCTGTGGTATGCCATGTTTTCTTGGTACAAAACGGGCGAGCAGTAGCCTACCGCATTTGGCAGCACACCCATTTCGACCTTGCAAGTCGCATGGCTAACTTTAGAGGTTAAAGAGAAAAGCGAAGCATACAACCACAAAGAAGTTAAAAGCGGCGGCCCACCTTCATCACAAAAAAGTAAAACGTAAACCGTAAGACACCCACTCCAATACCCGCTAGTTTCATTACCAGCACTGCTAGGAATGAGGCTCTTGCATTGAATAAAAAAGCCACACTAAGCGAGATAAGCACTTTTCAACCTGCACATTGCATGTGATCTCTAAAGCACGAGAGAACGCTGTAAATCGTCCGCTCCGGAGCTCAGGAATCACTTCTCGCAGGATCCTCGCTGCCATGGAGGACATCTCTGCGAGGCTTTCTCCGAACACTCTAGTCGTGCGGGGCTCAGTGGCACTGGGAAAGGTGCCTCGAGCTGATCCTTTGCTGGGCATCGCCATTCACCTGCGCGACGAAGTGACGTACAACTTCAACGACCCCATGAGCCTCTACGAGGGCACTGACGCGGCCTTCATGCTCTCCGAGAGCGCATCCCCCGCGCCATGGCTTTCCATCGGCGTCATGAACAGCAACGGCCTATTCCTAGATAAGCCCAAAGGCGAGAGTGACGACGAGAATGAGGCCAGCGACAAAAACCCGGACATCGTGTACGATGTCTGCACATCCGTCCTCCAGGTCAAATACGACGTGAAGAGTGATGCGGCCAAAATCGCCAGCAAAGATTCCAGCTTCAGCTTCTACTTCAAGCAAACATGTGTAAGTGCAATATTATATACTGCCTCTTATGTCACCCGGAATGCGTAGTATATGGAAGAGGAGAAAATGAGATGTAGAAGGGAATGCGACATTGTGTTGTGGAAACGCGCTATGCTCTAGAGCTTTGAGATTATTGGGGAAAACCGACAAGCATAAATTAGGACGACGATCAAAGGTTCCGAAATGTTAGTTTAAACATAACCCAAACTACACCCCCTAGACAAAGTCATTTTAACTAATCATTCAAAAGAGCTCGGCTATATCTGCAGAATTTCTCTTTTTGCAGTAATGTGCATTGAGAGGTTTGATGAATTGGTAGCATTCTTTTAACGCTACATCGCTAAGGCTTTCGTTCTGCAGATGTCGTCAGTCGGAAAAAATCCCATAATTCCTCTAACCAGAAAATAGAAAAATAAAATAGCGGACATTTAGGTTTGAACTCACCCCCACTGCGTGAGATGGGCACGCAAAACATATACCACGAAGGGTTAATTTATTCTTTGTTCTTTACTGCCCGTAGGCCACGAAGGGTCGTTGGTTCAGGCGTGTTTGAGGGGCACCCAGTGAATGCGTTGTAGGTATATGAATTAGAAACGTGGTTTAGATGTGTTCTGACCTTACAGTAATGGGGAAAAACATATTAATATGCTAATTATGTGTCAAAAATTGCGCGGAATGAAAAGGCGTTGTTATGGTGTTTCATTGTACTGAAAAAAATGGTGTGTATGTGTATGAAGTGGAGTAGTATGCCGTCCACTGTAACCTAGATAGGGACTCACAATTGGTAATCGATAATTGTGATTGGAATTGATGACTGACGATCGTGATCGGTAATGTGATTGTTGATTGGTAATCGCTAAAAAATAAGAAAGAGAAAGGGAAAAAATAGGAAAAGGAGCAGAAAGCATTACCAAGGATCTCACGAAGCGGAAGTTGTACGTCACATGACTTAGAAAGAGATAATGCGCACAAAACAAGACAAGCCGAACGTGAAGACACAGACAAGCCAGGAGTCACATGATGCCTGACCCTGTGCATGGGCAATGCTCAGTATTGTGAAAGTACCTCACCCCATTGGTATTTGAATCAATAATGTTTTGCAAACATGCATCGAAGCACCGTTCCAACACTGGTGTGTAAAGAGGTCGCTGCTATAAATATTGGATTGGACGATTATAATGCGTGCGTGGTCATTCCCCTTTATTTACGGCACATTCCGCAGCATCGAAGCGAGATGTTTGTTCAGTGCCTGGAGCCGCTCTCCCTCAGGACGCTTCTCGCTGATTGCTCACGCACGTATACACCATATGCCTCTGTAACGGAAAATTACAAACCGTAAAACTAATTCCAGTCATGTTACCATGAAAGAAAAGCAATTTCGGTAAACACATGAAAAAAATGCTTTATTTTGTCCCTCTACGCTGTACAATCTACTAATGGCTGGATAAAAAAAAGGCGCTGAAGTGTTCGTAAGTTTCAGTTAACGTCGAGCGTATAACCGATGTGGAGACAGTAGTTAGTCGACGGAATAATTTCAAGTGCGTACTTACGTGCTAGCACCCCGACGTCGCCGTCATAAAATCCTCCTTCACCGCCGTGGCCTTCACCGCTCAAACGTCTACAAATGTTACTGTTCACCACTCACGTCTTTAGGAGTGACGTCCTTCATTACTGAAACAGGGACGATAGGGTTCTACCATCCTTGCATGCGACATACGCGTAGAATGGCGTTGTCGTCTTTGATCGTGGATTGAATATGAAAGCAAGAGGAAATGCGCAAAGCACTTTATGTCACATAGTCAACGACGACGAGCGAGCGTTAGCGCGTGTTTTCGCGGCTCCCTTCGTCGCTTCACTCTCAACCGAACTCCAGGAGAGATGAAAAATCTGTCCCAAAGCGACGCGGGAAAAACGGGGGAGTACTTCTGCATGATGTCAACGCGCATTGGCCGGGCGCAGTGAACAGGTAGTAGATTCAAAGCCTCCTCGCCATGTCCTGGAAGCGTCCCGTGGAACGGTAGGCGAGCGCGACTTGAAATGTTCGCTAGTGGGTTATAGAGTGAGCACCTCCTCGCCATTTTGAGGAAAGGGGCTCGGAGGACAGGACAGAAACACCGAGGATCACTCGAGGAAGGAACAAAGACCGACGGAAAACCGGTTATAAGTAGGGTTTTTTTTTTGTTGCGAACGGACCCAGGCAGAGCAGGGAAGGTGGTGGTGAGGCGAAAGAAAAAAGGTTGAAAATTCAGGAGGGCACTTTGTTTACCTAAAGTGCGGTTAGGCGAAAGCCTTAAGCGCGGTGTTGCTGCTTGTGTCACTGATGTGTGGTTAAGAAGTTATGCTTTCAATCTAACAGTGGAATGCGACAGCTTCTTGGAACGCTGACATGAAGTCCACAGAACCTCATCGCCCGTTCGGCTCTACGCCTTTCTCGTTGGTAAATTGGTTTCTTAGGAAAGGAACCCGATCCTCGCCGTAACGGAAATGGAGGAAGATGGGAGTGAACGAAGACACCGTATTCACTAGACGCGCCTTTGTTCATTCCAAACCATCGAGCTGGCATGGCAGAGCGGTTAGCGTGCTCGTCTCGCACTCCAGAGACTCTGGTTCGATTCCCCAACTCTACCAATTTCCTGCTCGGTTTTATTTATTTATTTCGTGTGACTAGAAAGGTTAATTAGGTTAACTGGTTAATTAAGCAATTAACTACACTCAGTCCCACTTACTTGGAGCATCACTATACGATCCCTTTAATTGGTTGCGTGGTTACTAGCCAAAGTAGAATTGGCCGCGGTTGAAATCCGTGCACTGTGGCATCACGACCATATTGACCAATTGAAACAAGGTCAGCGTATCTATGGCGGCCACCTGAGGTCGCACTTTGGCTCTCGGAGTGTTGCTTTCGCAACAAGAACAATTTGTGCGAAAGCGTGTCACTCTTGTGAGGTTTCTGCACGTTTTGAGGTTTCTGAGCGTGTTTTGTATTGTTTGCTCGAGCGCTGTATCTCTTCTCTAGCCCGAATCGAACCTGAGGGATCGAACTTGCGTCTTTAGGGTCAGCAGTCAAGCGCCATAACCACTGAACCACCGCGGCGACTAGTTCTGAAGGTCATGCGTCACATGTTTCATGGAGACGAAGAAAGCGCTTGTAGGGCTGTCGTAAGTGAAGTACATTGAAACAAACAAGACACCTTATACTAACAGCTTTCTTCGCGGCGACTGCAGTACACCAGAAAAAATGCAATGCGATATGTGCAAAAGGAGCACGAAAATTTTCAGGCAAAGAAGCGAGGTTTTTTTTTATTATAATGACGTTCAAACTGCAGCTCTTCACAAGAGTGAAACATACAAGGTCTTAATATTTGAGCACGCGTAGCCCTTTAACGTCCGATGTAGGTTGTACAAACGGGCTAAATGTCAGATTGTCAACTTTTCCGGTGTATAAGTAATGTACGTGGGATTGTCGATAGCTGTTGCCCGGCAACTCGCTAATGGCGCATGAAGTTTCTGCATTATGAAGCCAAGAGTAATCTGCGCAGGACTTACGAAGGCTGGAGGAGGAAAAATCATAGCTGTCTGCCCACACACAGCCGCCTTGGCTTTGTCAGGGTGCTGCACGGGAAGCCTTTATTGCGGTTGCCCGCAATTCACCGTCAAGTAGCCCGCGTCTTCCATGCACGCACTGCATGTTTCACCACTGCGCAGCCTACGCTTAGCCATTTTCTACAAGATATGAAGGATACAGGCTGGGAATAATTGGGAATGGCAAATCTGTCCATGCCTAGCCCAAGTATTTTCTACGCAGGACCCATGCAGGCTATAGGAGGCAAAACTGGTGTTAGCCCACACTCAGCCTAATTGGCTACATAAGGGTTCTGCACGCGCAGGCTCTATTGGAAGTGCCTGCACTTCATCATCATGTAGGCCCATCTTTTATGCACACGAACTGTATACATAGAAACTGCATGTGGGAATGGCAACCGTGCCCATGCCCAGCCCATACGGGACCATCGCAGGTGTTGCACAGACAGCCCAAACTGCATGCCTACGCGTCGCCAATGTGAAGCCCAAGGTTTAGCCCCTATATTTTCCACGTGGGACCCATGGAGGTTGAAGGCGGGAATACTAGCTCTTTTCCCACGCAAAACCACCGCGGCTCCCTCACGGTGATGTACGGGCAGCCCCTTCTGGGGTTACCTCACTTCACCATAAGAGCCCGCATCTTAGCCCGCATGTATCTGCGGTGGGACCTAGGTGGGCTGTCCAGACTGTTTAAGCCCATGCATTGCCGAGGAGGGTCCCACTCAGGAATCAAGTGGGCAGCCCAAGTGTTTTGTCCAAGCACTCCACCCACGGGGGACCCATGTAGGTTTACTGGAGGCAGCCACCAGCCCTCATTGCCCATGTCGACCCGTATGGGCCCGCCACCTTGCGCTACTGGGGTTGTAACTTTATCGGAACCTCCCACTGTGGAAGGTGGCTGTTAAATTAATGATTGGTCGGAAGAGGTTGCTTGGGAAGAGCAACCTTGGTCTTAAAAGCCCCGCCGCTGGCTGTCTTTTAAATAGCCACCTGCCGGGGCAGTGGCGCATTGCTTAGCCGTTGCATTACTGCGCCAGCAGGTGAATGAGGACGTGCCGAGATCTATGACTTTAAACTAGAGAGTTACTAGTTCCGCATTAGTGGGCATGTAGGCAGAACTAGAGGAAGTGGCAAGCAAAGAGGACCCCAAGCCGCTGAAGGGAACCATCAACGCTATCGCATATCACCTTAAAGAGGCATTGCTTTGCTTTCGTAACTGCCGAATAATATTGTTACGTGGCGGGCAGCCGAAGAATGAGGCATGATGAACGATGAACAATAGATAATTTCATGGCCGCTGGCCTAGCGCCAGCGCTCCGTCCCGCGCCACTGCCAGCTTCGTCTTCGTCACACTACCCGGGGCCACCGAGCGATTGTCGAGATCGTTGACAGAGACACGCGACATGGCGATGGTCTTGAGGGGAGGGTTGAACAGTAAGAAATGGTGAAGTGCTGGCCTCCATGATGGGAAAGATGAGAGAATGAGTCCCGGTCCGTGAAGTTTCCGGGACGCAGGTTGCCAGGAGCCGATGGTTAAGGCCCAAGGACGCGCCGAACGGCCGGCGCCGGGGAACGGTGTCTTCATCTGTGGGCAGCTTCTCGGTACGGTGTGGACGGTAGGTCGGGTCGGGTAGGTCAAGGCGTCGCTTGCAGTTCGTCGTGTCGGGTGATCAGGGCGAAGGACGGGGCAGGGGAGCGACTACGAGGTCAGTTCTGGTCGGAAAGACTGGGGCAAGCCGAACGATGCAGGCCAAGGACTCACGGCCGACGACCACGGCTGACACAGGACGCCGGAGCGAAGCTCCAGGACCAGGATGCCGATGATGAGCCAGCACCTACACGAAATTTTACGTGGCGTCCAGCCGAAGAATGAGGCGCGATGAACGATGAACAAGAGATGATTTAATGGCCGCTAGCCTACGCGAGTGCTCCGTCGTTGTTGTTGTTGTTGTTGTCCTCTAGAAAATGGCGCATACCCACTGCGGGGGATTGGCCAAGACACAGGCGGCAACTGATAGGTGTACAAAATGTTAAACAAGAAAATAATTGTGGGGAAAAATAAAATAATCATGATAATAATAGCAATTAGGAAATAAATGAACGGATCTCAAATGTGTAATTGAAATAGGTTAAACAAATGCTGTGAGATCGGTGACTGAAATAGAGAACGGGGCTAAATATTCCACGTTTCAGAAAGCTTTCATTCCAGAGAAATATTGGTCATGAGAAAGACCAGAGCTTAAGACGGCAGCCGTTTAGTGTCTGTAAGGAAGTTCTGCATGGCGGAGAGCACATTCCAGTTGCTGTGCCCAAGGGAGGAAGCCCCAAGAGACAGAGCAACCCCAGCTGACAGACTTAGACCAAGCTGTCGTAACGGAAGCTCCAGCAGGCGGCTCCGTAAAGAGGAGAAACGGCGGCAGGTCAACAAGAAATGATCTATCGTTTCGGGTTCTCCGCAGAACGGGCACAATGGGGAGACCGCCAGACCAGATCTATAAAGGTAGAAGTTTAAAAGAGGCACGCGACAACGTAGACGAGTGAAGGAAACCTCAAGCTTGCGTGATCGCCATCCTTTACTGCACCACGGGTAAAGGAGATGCCGGAATTCGGGAGAGGAGGTCAGAGCTGATGCTGCGAATTCTTTCAGGAGCAGATACCTGCGAAACCTGGCCGCGGTAATATATGCGCTGGGTGGAAGCACAGATACGACTGGGCCTTGAAGAGATGCCTTCGCCAGGGTATCAGCAACCTCATTCAAATGGATTCCTCTGTGCCCAGGCACCCAGACCAACCGTAATGAACACACGTGGGGTGGAACCAAGCATTTGAATAACCGAAGTGCCTGAGATGTTGTAGGCGCGGAGAGAGAGGAACACAACGATAATGAATCTGTCATAATTATGACAGAAGACAAGGAGCTGTTTAATTTGCGCAACGCTAAGACTACTGCTAGAAATTCGGCCAAATAAATAGGTGTGTAATCGGGAAGGCGGAGTGAGAATGACCAGTCAAGGGAGATGGAGAAAATGCCAACTCCGGCCTTTTCTTCACACTGTGAGGCGTCTGTCGCTATGAGCACATGAGATTTAAAGCACAGCAGGTAATCCTGCAATAAACCGCTGAGCAAATGAAAAGGCATTAACTTTGCATGTTTTGGAAAGATGTCATCGAAGAAAATCTGAATAGATGAGTTGGCGCATACCGGACGGATGTCCGAAATGCGGACGTTTAAGGGGTCCAGGAGGGATTGCACCAAACATATCTGAGGGGTACGGAAACGAGACCAGGTTTCGTTGAAAAATAGCCTAGGCTGACGAAGGAAGATCAAATTGGAGGCATGGAGCGAAGAATCGCACATTCTTACAAACGTTTTCACCGTTAAGAGCCTAAATCTAGAAGTCAATGATGGAGTACGCGCTTCCAGGTACAAAACGGAATTCGCCACAAATTTTGGAAGGCCCAAACAAAGGCGCAACGCCTCCCGCTCCAAGAGAATCAAGGGGCGAAGTCTATACGCTGGTGCACCAGAGAATAAAACACAGCCGAACTCTAAGACAGGACGGACGTACATTCTATAAATCATAAGAAGTGAGTGCCTTCTCATGCCAGAACGAACACTGCTCAGCCTGCGCAGCATACCGACTGCCCGGACTCCTTTCACAGTGATCTGCTCGATATGGGCCGCCCAGGAAAGAGAAGGATCATAAATTACTCCAAGGTATTTGACACTTTGCACTTGAGGAATTACATGGTTCCGGTAAACAATAGAGATATTAACTGGACGAGAGAGCGGAAAAACCAATAAAGCACATTTATTGACATTAAGGGACAGATTAATGTCTCCTAACCATTGGTCTAGGACATTGAGGTAGGACTGTAAGGACTGGTACAAAGAGGAAATGTCGTTCTCTGAAGCAAAAAAGGCGATGTCATCAGCATACACATAGGTGGCCACCTGAGGACTGCAGGGAATACTGCTGAGTAAGATGTTAAAAAGTACAGGGGAGAGGACCGCCCCTTGGGGCACTCCTCTCGATTGTCGAAATTTGCTTGATGAAACACCGTTCTGAAAGCAGTAAAATTCCCTGTCAGCAAGGAATTCAGCAACCCAAGCCACAAAGTATCTCGGAAGTCCTACTGCCTGCAGTCTTTGCAAGAGCGTCCTGTGCTCAACGCTGTCATAGGCTTTAGATACATCTAAAGTAACAAGCGCTGCGTATTGATTTCGGCGCCGAGCTAACTATATGCGGCTCTCCAGATCGGTATGGGCACACCATATAGAGCATCCTGGTCTGAAACCAATCTGGCAAGGGTTCAACAACCCAGCCTCTGAAATAACAGACATTATTCTACTATGCAACACCCTCTCAATTAGCTTAACGAGATTCGAAGTTAAAGAAATTGGCCTTATATTGTCTAACACATAACCATCTCCCTGCTTTTTAAGCAACGGGATAATCTTTGCTAAACGCCACTCATTTGGAATCCATGGCCCCTTAAGAGAGTAATTTATAAGCGCCAGTAAGTCGGTGGGAGATTCCTCGAACAATATTTTAATCATAGAAGAAGTCACACCATCAGGGCCAGGGGCCGCGGGTGGAAGGCGGGATACAGTGTTCGAGAGCTCAGTGAGGGTGACCTCCTCGAAATCGTCCAAAGTGGCAAGAAATCTCTGAGGAGAAGGAAGAAGAGCCGTAAACCGGCGCTCAAGACCTCTGCCTATCTCTTCCAGGGACTGTGCAAGTTCAGCCGGTGACTGAACTAGGGAGACAGCGTTCATGGTGGACGAGATTAGTTTCCTGGATTTTAGGTAATTGAATAGAGCACGCCTATTACCAGATTTTGAAAGGAATTCGTAGCGTTCAGTATCGTGCAACTCCTTTGCACGAGATACGGTGCGCTTAAACGTAGCTGCAACGAACTTATAATCGATCCAGTTTTTGGGACACTGATTATGGAGAAGTTTCTTCCAAGCAGCCTTTCGGCGCCTATAATCGCGAGCGCACTCAGCGTTCCACCAAAGGCACGGCGATGTTCCCTTATGTGCCTGAACCAAGAACTCCGATTTTTTACGAGCTCCATCCAAAATTGAACAAATGCGGATGGCATTATCTCCACTGTTGGAATGAGATAATTCCTGAAGGTCTGCTTTGAGGGCATTTTTAAAACTGTCGTAATTTATGAATGTGCGCCGTGTGCTGTTAGGAGAGGTCAACTGGCACATAACTTGGAAGCTGATCGGAAGGTGATCACTATTGGAGGCACAGTCAACTGGCGCCCAAGAGGACACAGTTATTCCGGGGGAAGAAAATGACAAGTCTAACGCTGAGCGAGCCTGACCACGGACAAATGTGGGGAGACCCGAATTCAAACATATTAGGTTATTCACACAAGCCCAGTCCCATAAGAGCGTACCGCAGCGATCTGTACGAAACCCCCACGAAACATGATGCGAGTTGAAGTCTCCAACAATTAAAACCTGTTTCCTGCAACTAGACAAAAACGAGTCAAGAGGCCGAACGTCATGCACACCTGTTGGAAAATATACATTAGCCAGAGTGAGTGGCTGATATCCAGGAATATTGAGATCAAGAGCCTGAATTTCGCACTGCCTGTCCATATATTGAAATGACACAGTTGCCCTGTGGCAAAATTTTGTGGATACGAACAATAGCAACCCACCACCTCTTGAGGGCCGGTCAAGCCTGAAAGAACGATAATTTTGTAAATTGTACCTAGAATCTTTAGAGAGCCACGTTTCCTGAAGAGCAATTAAATCTGGACTTAATTTACTGATTAAACAAACTAAATCTGTTGAAGCAGAAAGAATAGACCGGCAGTTCCACTGCAACACCTTCAACGACCCTATGTCGCCGAAAGGGCCGCAGCGGAGACCGCCTGATCCAAAATGCTGCCTTTGGGTGTAGATCTAGGGTGATTCTTTTTATTCTTCGACTGAGAGCAAGACGGACTAGCACCACCTATCGGAGACGCACTGCGCTTTTGAGCACGCATCTCAGTCTCCATATCAACGCACTCTACAGATGAGAGTTCTGTCTCACTGTGATGTGAATAACTGGTTGTAGGGATAGACGAAGGCTGTGATTGAGTCTGACTCAGTGGATTGGAAGTCACGGGCACAGAAGGTTGGGGAGGTGCAACCAATGGAGAACTGATTGTGCCACAAAGGGGGGCAATAGAAGCTTGCAATAAAGTGGACATTTGGGATGCCATGACCTGCGAAATGCACGCGGACAGATTTTCAACTATGCGATCCATGGCACTTGCCATTGCTTTCTCCACCGCCGTCGCAATCGCTTGCGACAAGGAGGAATCCACAACGGTTGCATGCCGCGCTGCCACACTTGCATAGCCAGATGTCCTATCTTTGATGACTGCAACTGCCTCACGTCTTGAGCACCTGCGCTTGTCAATCAACTCTAATACTTGCACTTCCTCAGCCCGCGCTGGGCATTCGGAATGGCTTGCTGAGTGTCCACCGCCACACAAACAGCATTTCTCTTGTTGAGCAGAACACCCAGCGGGGTCGTGGCTCTCTCCGCACCCACAGCAGCGAAAACTCGATTTACAGGCCTTGGCGCTATGGCCAAACCTCCAGCAATTACGGCACTGAAGGGGCCGAGATGTAAATTGATCCACACGGAAAATCAAAGGCCACACCTTAACTTCAGATGGACAGGACAGCCCCGCAAATGTAGCAATAACAGTCTCCGTCGGTACCTTTGTTCCATCCACCACACGACTGCATCGGTGAATGGCGATCACGCCAGCCGAAGTGAGCTTTTCTAATGTCTCGGACGCGCTTAGACGTGGGTCTACGCCACGGACTAGCCCTTTCGAACACGCCAGATGAGGAGGTATGAACGCGCTCACCGGGTGATTGGCAAACGACGAACACTTCAGCAGGTCGGCTACGCATGCCTGGTCTGGCGATCTGCATACGATCCCTCCACGGCCGAACTGCCGGACGTCTGTAATCTTCATGTAATGGGGGGTGGTAGATTTAAGCGCAGCCTGAACAGCCTCGGGGTTATTCAGCTTGATGGAGCCGTCATCCGCGGGGACGAGAGCAACCGGTATGCTGCTAACTCCGCCACGGAGGAAACAATCAAGAGGCAGCTCCACTGCCACTGCCAGCTTCGTCTTCTTCGTCACAATATCACTAAATGTATGTAATGCGTGTTCCACAGACCAATGCAGAAAGAATAATTGAAATCAGAGCATGCGAAGGAAAGATAATTCACTTCGAAAATTGAAACAAAAGATCAGATGAAAACGCATTTCACTTGGCCATTTCACTCACTCAGTACTGATATTAGACACTACCAATTAGAACCGCACCTGCTACACACGCAGCGGAAACTTGCATGCAATCGTTCCTTTGCCGGGGCAGCCTACAGCCGCGCTTTTCGAAGGCGTCATCCCTCCGTGTACGTGTGGTATAAAGGCAGGGGCGACAAACTCAACAAACGAAGCTCCCCGATGTTTCTCTGTTGGTAGGATTGAATCCCGGCCGCCGGCATGCGATACGGGGACTCTGCCACTTTGCCACGACATGTCGATGTTTGAAGCTGCATAAAGGCGCGTCTAATGAATGCATAGCTCTAGTGAATGCACAGCTCGAGATATGCATTGCGGCCTACATGAGTAATTATGTCTATATTAATTACAGCTGTCGCAATCAAGCGAGTACCCAATTTCCTCCATCTCCGGTAAATTTACTCCGTGCTTGGTGTGTAGTAGAAGTGCCATCACGCGGCACCCACTGAAAACCCGTCGCGCAATGTGCGGCGCTGGCCCTGAAGATGGCGCAGGTGGCAGTCCGCTTTAACTGCACACAGCTTCCGCGCCACGTGAAAACGAGGAGAGAAAGGCTAAGCGAGCGGCCAAGACGCCCGATGAACGAGAGGAACGTCTCGCGAAGATAAACCGCCTAGCTGATGAACGACGGCGTGTCGCTCTCGAAATGTCAGTATACGGAACTAGATTCACTACGTATATCCTGGCCGAGCTGAGCTAAGCCACTGCCATTTTTTTTGTTGCCTTCTTGGTATGGTTTGAAGAACTGCATTCGCCTCCACGAAATTCTGAAAAGAAATGGAAAGTGTAGCCCCTAGCGTTATTCTTATTATATTGTAAGCACAACATGCGACCTTCGTCTTCATCTGTACATATCCATCATCATCGCTCAAAGCACAACATGCGACCTTCGTCTTCATCTGTACATATCCATCATCATCGATCATCTTCTTCTTCGAAGGGTTGGTCGCCATACTTGCGGGTGCCATTAAAGCTCGCTCCATCCTGCGCTCTGTCTCCTGTCTCACAATATTTCTTTCGCTTTCACTGCTTCTTTCCAGATTTTGTTGCATGCGAGAGTTACAGCACTAAGAGACATAATATTGCAACGGATAATCTCAGTGATGACGACGTAGAGGAAGTGTCCGGTGTGTGCGCGCTTTCCGCTCGGGGCTCGCTGTGATCTGTGCCCTGTGCTCCGGTCGTCCTTGCGCCGACATAGACTTCGGGCCACGTAACATCTTTGGTGGAGGTGCGGGGTACACGATCTCTACGCCACACAGCTCCGAAGCGTTCGTCAGGCCGGGGCTATTACCATCATGGCTCCACCCAGCGAGTCACGAACAACTCCTGTTGCTTCCTTCGTGGTCATGGCTCCTCCCCGTGACCCCGGTACCTTTTCTGGGAATGACGGCACCGATGCCGACGACTGGCTCAGCCTATATGAACTAGTGAGCACCTATAACCGGTGGGATCCCACTGTGATGCTGGCGAATGCTATCTTCTATCTTAGTGGCACGGCCCGGGTCTGGTACTAAACCCACGAAGACGAACTGAGGAGCTGAGACACTTTTAAGTAAAAGCTCCGTACTTTGTTTGACAGACCCGATGACCGGAAGCTCTCCGCGAAAAAGCAGCTCGCGTCGCGCGCCCAGTCGTCAACAGAAAGCTATGTAGCATACCGGGTGTTTTTTTCAGAAGGGCCAAAATTTTTGAAAAAAGGCAAATTGGTTTAGATTTATTTTAGCACTGGGGCTATACTGGAGGCTACAGCGTGCGCCAGGCAAGAGGAAAACTGCTTTAATTAGTTCGCTGATTAACTAAATATAGTAATGAACTTTTCTAATTTTTATTTTAGGGGTTATGTTGTATTCGCAGAAGTGGAGATCGTTCTCCAAACAGTCGAACCGAGAAAAAACAATTTTAATTAAAAATTTTTCACGCACGTTACGAGGCGCGAAAAAGTAACCCTGGTAGGCATCTTCAAACCGTAACTCAGCGGCGGTGAGCGCCTCTGACGTAGTTCGCTCCGCCCTTCGGTTTGCGTCACAAGGCTGATATCACCTGAAGCCCGTACGGGCGGCCTGCGCTATCGCTGCTTGTTTCTCTTCGCTCCGCGGCCTCACGGAATGCCGCGTTGTAACAAAAACGCATTGACACAAAGCGCAGGGCGGAGCGAGCTACGTCACAGGCGCACACAGACGCTGTGTTACAGGGTGAAGCTGCCTACCAGGGTGACTTTTCTCGCTTCGTAACGCGCGCAAAAATTTTTTTCATGAAAATTTTTTGCCTTGGCTGGACTGTTTGGAAGACGATCTCCAATTGTGCTGATATAACACATCCCCTAAATTAAAAATAATAAAAGTTAATTAACGTATCCAGTTAATCAGCGAACTAATAAAGTAGTTTGCCTCTTACCTGGCGTCCGCCGTAGCCCTCAGTATACCCCAGGGTTAAAATAAATCTAAAAGAATTTATCTTTCTTTAAAAATTTTGGACCTTCTCAAAAAAAAAACACCCGGTATATACAAGATGTCTTGGCGCTTTGCCACAAGGTCGACGCCGCCAGGACCGAGTCCGACAAAGTGAGCCATATTTTGAAAGGGATTGCGCATGATGCTTTTAACTTACTGGTTTGCAAAGATTGCACCACCGTGGACACAATCATAAACGAATACAGTCGTTTCGAGCAGGTTAAAAGCCGCCGAATTCCACAGCAGTTCTCTTGGCTCGCTAATACGACCGCCAACTCTTCCTGCGAGCAACAGCGATTACTGTCCCGCGCCTCTTCCGATGATGACCGCGTCGCCGGCCCTGTGACCCGGATCGTTCTCCGCGAACTGGAAGCCCTTGCGCCTGTTCTGCCCCGTCCGACCGCACCTGGTAACTCTCTACCCGCCGTGTCGCTGATTCAGGCCGTCGTGCGGCAGACACTCGCTAACCTGAACCTTCCTCCGGCTGTGTGCACCATCAGAAGCCCGGACACCCCCCAGCCACCTCTCGCCACATCTGCTTCCGGTGTTCTCGCATTGGCCACATCGCCCGACATTGCCGAAATCCATGATCTTCACCAGCCCGCACAGTCGGCCCCTCCTTCTACAGCCCCACCTCAGCGCGCACGTTCTCGCCTCGATCCCCGTCCGAACCATCTGAAGCAGCCGTTTCCCCTCCACGCCGATTCTCCCGCTCTCCGTCGCCGCAGGGCCCTCGCTTTCCTTCCCCACAGTCGCCTTCTACCAGCCGCTCCCATCTAGAAAACTAAATGATGCAGCTCCCGGAGGTGACGCTGAATCAACGACCCGGACCACAAATCCACTCTCGACCTCTCGACCAAATCTCCTGGACATCACTATCAACCATGTTCCAGTGCGCGCCCTGATTGACACCGGTGCTCAAATATCAGTCATGAGTGCTGCCCTCTGCCGTCGCCTCGGCAAAGTCCTCACGCCTGCAATGTCCCGTGTGTGTGTCGCGGATGGTGGCATGCCTGCTGTCGACGGTACGTGTACCGCGCGCGTTACTATTGCCGGCCACCGTATACCGGTTCAGTTCACCGTGCTGACCACCTCTGCCCATGACCTCATCCTTGGCTTGGATTTTTTGACTGAACATTCCGCCCTCATTGACTGCTCGGATGGCGTCCTACACATCAAACTTCCACTGCTGGATTCAGAACCCGTCGATTTATCCCTGCGACTGTTCAGTACCGAATATGCTCGCCTGTCATCCCGAACCGCCTCTTTCGTTCCACTGACCCCATCTCGCCCAGTTCCTGATGGCGACTATCTCGTTACGCCCAACCTTGACCTCCTGCTGACCCGTAACGTTGCCCTACCTCATACCATCGCCACTATCCAAGCCAACACCCACTCTCTGCCTTTCCTCAACTTCGGCGTCTCTTCTCAAGTGCTCCCGTCCGGCATCTGTGTGGCTACACTATCTCCTCTCGCTCCTTGCCACGTTCTCTCAGCGTCAGACCGATGTTGTGTACGTTTCTCGCCTGAAACCCCACGTCCCGCAGTCCCCCTCGCTACCCTGATGAACACCGAGACGGTGCCTTTTCGATCGGGGGGCCATGCAACGGATAATCTCCGTGATGACGACGTAGAGGAAGTGTCCGGTGTGCGCGCGCTTTCCGCTCGGGGCTCGCTGTGAACTGTGCCCTGTGCTGCGGTCGTCCTTGTGGCGGCATAAACTTCGGGCCACCTAATAATATTTTGGATCCTTTTCGCGAATATAAAAGAACAAGGTTCGAAATGGACATCCAAACAATCAGCAAGGCAGCGCCAATCTGGATACCACCTTATTTCCGCTTCCCAAAATAGCCGCTGCGTTGCGTTGTGACACCATCGGCTGGAAACTAGTATTTCTCTATAAAATTAAAATATTAAATATTATGATTTCTGCGACCACTTTGGGCGTTTAGGAGTCACAATGTCCCTTACCCTACATACAAAGAATAAGGATCTCATGCTTTATCTGCGTCGCAGGCTTTAAGGCGGAGCTTAAGTGTCCACTCAAGTTTATTTCGCCACAACTATAGCTAGTGCCATAGCAACTTGAGCCAATGTTTACCTGTGCGTTTAAGGGGTTCTCAAACAGCGCTTGAAGGGATGCCGTCTATACTTCAGGTGATTCTTTATGTTACATAGGTACTGACTCAAAAAGAAATGCGGGAATCGGCGTATAGGAACGGGAGTTATTCAGTGACCAAATTTCAAAATGCAAGGAAACAAAGTGCTGCCCTCAACTCGATTTTCGCAGTGCTTCCCATTCCTATTACACTTTTTCAATGACGACATTGGGTGGGACCAATAAAAATAGCAATAAAATATCCGAGCGTGTCGCGGAAGTTTACACCAAATGGTTGCCTGCTCCCACTAACTCGTTCTTGACAAGGCTGGCAGCGTCGTTTCCACGGTTACAAGAACCATGCGAACACCCAGTTAGTCCAGCGATGCCTGACCGTGACGTCGACTGCGGAGAAGCAAACAGTGATCAATGGCCTTCTCTCACTTATCTTAACTCGAGCGCGAGATATTGCGACGGAGTGACGACCTGCGCAAGATACTGTTTAGCATAGCGTGTACCGCCACCGCGTACCGTGCCTCGACTGCGCGCTGTGGACGGAAACGGTGCGCCATCTTCAGCCGCCGCTCGGTGATCGTCAACAAGCTGACGGTGCACGCTGGTAAATGTGAAATGAATGGCTTTTTTTTTGTGTCCTTCCTTGGGACCGATACAAACGCTTGCAGAATGCAATGGCGCGATAACATCGATTCCGCCAAACCGCTCTCAGATACATAGAGAGTAGCCTTAAGTGCTCTGTGCAAGTGTACAGAGAGGTGCGAAGTCCTTCTATGCAAAATAATAGCCAGAGCCTCTGGTGTTGCTTTTTGTTTCGCTTGCTTTGCAGTGCTTTTACGTAAGGCGAACGTGTTGGTTTTTTGTCTGATATAAAATCCGAAAACGAGACAAAATTGTATCTTCATTTAGTAACACAGTTTGCAGTATATTTACTGCTTGTCCATTCATCAAGCTCCCATGCGATGTTGTCATATCGGCTGCTAAAAACCGCCAGTGTGTGTTGACGCTGTCAGCACCATGAATTTGTTTTTGTGCGCTAATAATAATATTAGAAACTGGGACATATGCAGTATGACCGATGCTAATAGCATCACTATAACTAACTCATTTTGTACTGCAACAGGCAAAACAGTGCACTGAAAATGTGTTTCAGGGCACTTTTAAAGGCAACTTTGTCAGTCATATTGTCGCCCATGGTAAAAAAATGTTCATGTTTATAGCAATACTACTAAATTATGAAACGGTAATTACATCGTCTTCAATGCTTCCATTTGGAGTAAATTTCATTGCTCTGTCACTTGAGTAGCAAGCTTTGAGCGAGATGGCTGCATAAGTGGTAGCCTTAGCGTAGCGTACGAACAATTGGTCATTCAAGGTTTTTTCGTGTTTCACGCGATTCGATGTCAGTGCACGTTAAAGAGCCCCAGGTAGTTGACAATTCCAAACCCTTTCAGTACGGCGTCTCTCATAACCTGAGTCGCTTTTGGACGTCAAACCGCCTAAACCAAACCAAAACTTTTGAAGCTTAACAAAGTAATAGGAAATAGGCAGGAGGATAAATGTTTTGTCAGGTTTCGAGGTCCTTTTGCTCAATATTGTAAGGAAAATTTTTGCTTTAAATTGATAACTGGGGTCGGTGCTTAATAACTACTGAAAAAATTCAGGGGGCACTTTGACTGTCTAAAGTGCGTAGAGGCGAAAGCGTTTTTCGGACCACTTTGACTGCTTCTGTGGCACTGGTGGCGTCACATGTAATTGAGTGCTAATTACTAAGTGATGACAAATCACTAATTACTGGTCAATTACTGATTAATGCCTGAATACTAATTAACTGCTAATTAATGACGGTTAAATTTCGCCTTTAGGAGTGGAACGCCACAGCGTGTTGTAGCGCTGCCAGGGAGTCCACGGAACACCACCACCCGTTCCGCGCGATGAATGCAACGGTTTTTGAGGAAAGGAGACGGCGCAGTAATTCTCTGTCATCTCGGTGGACACCTGAACCCACCGTAGAGGAAGGCAGGAAGTGGGAGTGAAAGAAAGACAAAGATGGCCGGTAATGAAGAAAATGAAAATTGTATTTGACGAAAGGAAATGAGACAGTAACTGTCTCACATATCTCGGTGTACACCCGTCAAAATTCAGGGGGGGGGGTGCACTTCTTTGACCTAAAGTGCGGTCACTGATGTGTGGTAAAGTGCGACACTGATGTGTCGCCTCAAAGAGTGGAACGCGACAGCGTCTTGCAACGCTGCCATGGAGTCCATAGAACCCCATCGCCCATTTCGCTCGTCGGTAAATTGGTTTTTGAGGAAAGGAAATGCATCTGTCTTTCATATCTCGGTGGACACCTACACCTCGCCGGAAGGGAAGGGAGGAGTATGGCAGTGAGCGAAGACACCGTATTCACTAGACGCGCCTTTGTTCATTCCAAACCATCGAGCTGGCATGGCGGAGTGGATAGCATGCTCGTCTCGCACTGCGAAGACCGCGGTTCGATTCCCGAGCTCGACCAATTTCTTACTCGGTTTTATTTATTTATATGGCCTGCCTAGCGAAGCTAATTGGTCTAATTGGGTAATTAAGCAATTAAGTAAGCTCAGTTCCATTTACTTGGAGCATCACTATATGATCCCTTCAATTGGTTGCATGGTTACTAGCCAAAGTACAATTGGCCCCGTTTGAAATTGGCGCACTGTGACGTCACGACCGTTTCGACCAATTGAAAAGCGTGACATTTCTGTCGACAACTGCTGCTTACAACGATGAGACATTAAAGGCTTCCGCCTTAATAAACAATTGAAAAAGTATCTTATTTCTTCTAAGAACCTATCCGTAGGAGAAAAATGTGGTGTGGGAAAGGACATCATTCCTGCCCTCGCTGGCTTGAGCGACTGGTGATAGGTCGGCTTTGCGTACACTTTATTGGGATTAGAAACAATATCTAAGTACACTTCTTAAATATCTCAAAATTATTATTCTATCAGTGCATATTCACGCCTGACCTGACTATTTTTGCAGGTATATGGTTGTGTCCGAGCTATTCAAATATCAGGGTATGAAAGAAGACAGCACACAGCAATGCTTGTTGCGTCGCGTCTTCACTGCTGGGTTACGAATTGCTATATTTTAGACCAATGGATTAGGCATGCTTTTTATTAAGGTATTTCTGCATATCGCCTATTGAAAAAGATATGCCGGGCTTCAGCTAAACCTTTTCCTTCCAAACCAGGTACCAAATTGCAGGCGACTACGCCCTGTCTTCGCGAAACTGCTAGGATGTTTTTGCGTTAATACTTATACAAGATAAGTATGTTGAACGTGACTCTTTGTTTTGGCATCTTCTGTGTGTTTCCACCGCAGATTCACGCGATAAATGGAGATCGGCGAAAATAAATCTACAGGTATACCCGCTTCACTGGCTCATATGAGGTTCTGCAAATGAACATGTGTTCGCGGGGCCGATCCTGACTGTGACGACTCATTTCTTGTGAGATGAAGGGCAAAAACGGTCGTTATGGAGATTTGGTGCTCAAACAAAGACAGCAGATGGTCGAAACTGATCGTAGTTCTCCAATACTGTGTACGCTGTGCCTCACAGCCCCTGCTTCGATTGTAGCAAAGACATTAGGTACGAGTGAACATTGAAAATCAGCTGCTGTCTACTCGCAGAAGGGTAATCATTTGGTAATGAAGTGGTTTAGCGTATACCTTCGTGAATAAAGCCCCGCCGCGGTGGCTCAGTGGTTACGGCGCTCGGCTGCTGGCCCGAAAGACGCGGGTTCGATCCCGGCCGCGGCTGCTGAATTTCGATGAAGGCGAAATTCTAGACGCCCGTGTGCTGTATACGATGTCAGTGCACGTTTAAGAAGCCCAGATGGTCGAAATTTCCGGAGCCCTTCACTACGGCGTTCCTCATAGCCTGAGTTGCCTTGGGACGTTAAACATCAATAACCTAACCAGACCTTAGTGAATAAAAGCACTGTATGTAGCAAACCTTTAACCCAAGTGAAAGCTGAGTGAGCACGTATCGTTGTCGCGCGTTGAAAAGATATTGCTCTGGAGTATCAGCAATAATAAAGATAGCGACCGTTAGCCTGTATTCCGTATCATTGATTTTTATAGGGCTAACGTGCCCCGTAAACATGGCTGAGAAGTACGGTCATGTCTACACAACTCCGCACAATTTCTGTGCTGTCAAAAGCGCCAGCAGCTTAAATTTTTAGCCACAAGCTTTCCCTCTACTTTTGTCTTTTACTTTGCGTACGCGTTCCTTATATGAAATATCAAATGTCGCCTCAATGGAAGCAGCGCCAGTTTAGGCCCCAGTCTCCCCGAGAACTATTCTAGATGAGTGTCCTCAGATTGATAGCAACTCAAGGAAGGGAGTTTTAAATAAAACGTGATTTTTGAGCAGCAGAGCAGAAAAAATGTTGGTCAGTTTGCGTAGTTAGACCAAATGCGATTTAGGTGCGCTAGCTGTTCGGTTTTCCCTTCGGTTTCGGTGTTCAGATCGAGTGTTTACGGATGGCAGTTGTGCGGAAAATCGATAATGGCTTAATGTCGATATATACCTAATTGTTCATTATGTCCATTCATAGATCCCTGGAAGTCTTCCTTCTACTCCTGGCTCAGTGGTGCAGCAGTAAAGCGATCCGCCCCTGCCTCTCTATTGCAGGTGCTGCCATCGATGGGACTTGGGTTGCTTGGGTTGGGTTACCATTCAGGTTGCTCTTCCCGAGCAGCCTCTCACGATTAACTGAGCTGCAGCCCGACATCGTGGGCAAGCGCTCACCTGCCCACCGAGTGGTGAGCAACCTGCCGCACAGCTGGCTTCAGAAAAACATAAAAAGGATAAATGCAGGGGATGGGCCCTATAAGTGCAAACTCACTGCAAAAGATTGTTCTTGCACAACCAAGCTCTGGAAATCTGGACAAACACTTGCAGTTTGCCCGCCAGCGACCACATGCCGAGTGGCGCTGAACACTCAACATCACCGCTGGAATTTCTCATGCTCGGTATATGCCATTGATTGTGAGGCAGAATGCTTGAGGCTCGTGTACTGTGCCATGTAGTGCACGTCAAAGAACGCCAGGGGGTCGAAATTATCCGGAGCCCTCCACTACGGCGTCCCTTATAGCTAGAGTCACTTTGAGACCTTAAAATCTAAAAACAAAACCAAACCTTCCAACTGACATGCTTTCGCACGTCTACTTGGTTTAACTCTGTTATACCCCTACCACTTTTTCGTATTTTTTTCATCGCGCTTGAACCTGGGTGGTAAAAACTACGCTGGACTCGTCCGTGTGTGTATCATAGACCACTCTCTCGTCTTTTTGTCAACATTCAGGTGCAAGCGCGATGAAAAGACGTTCGAAAAGTTTAGCAGGTAAGGGCCGCTGTGTTAGCATTTTTTATCGACTCTGTAGATTCTAATTTATAGGCACATTTGTATTTTGCGGAATACTTATACTCGTAAACGCATCATTTTCGCAGCCTAAGTGCAATTGGAGGTCAGATAGTAATCACTGCGCTCCGACACAGCTTTTCAAGAACTGCCTAGCATTACGGACCCTCTGAGCAGCCTTACAACAAGGGAGATTTGTCTGAACCAGGTCTCTGCTGCAAGTGGCCAAAGAGCTTCCAAGTCCCTCGTGCTTTTCGTGACATTTATTGTAATTTAGACATAATAATATGCGTTCTGTCTTGCAGGTATTGTAAATTACTATATGCATTTTATCACTTTGTCGCATATTTTCGAAAATCGTAGAGCAAGTAATCAATATCCGCCTCCTAAATTTCTTTAAAGAAAAGGTCATAAATGCTCAACAGCAATGTGGCTTTCAGGAAGAGAAGTGCACTGGAAAAGGGTTACCATACATAAAACATAACATAAATAGAAACGTTTAACAGAAATCTTACACAATAGGCAATTTCCTCGACTTCAAGCAGACATTTGATTCTATTAAAAACAATATTTTACTGCAAAAATTATGCGAATATAGAATCAGAGGGGTCGTACTTAACTTAATCAAAAGTTACTTGAACAATCGACCTCAGTGCACGCAGTTTAACCGTGTTATAGGAGATTTGGAAAAAAGAATGAGGCCCCATAAGACCAATTCCAGGTCTATTATTATGTTTATTGTATATTAATGATACCGTAGAAATTCCATTTATACATGATATAATACTGTACGCGGATGACACAACATATTCTTCTCAGGAACGGGCAGAGAAATTCTTGAGGCGCAAACAAGCTGGCTAAAGAAGTTATCACTATGGCGTATCACAAATCAGCAAGAATTGAATACAAAAAAAAAAACAAAATACATCTATTTTCGCCCATGAATTAATTATATAAGTCGGGAAGCCAATATACATTTTTGGGGTGAACAAATAGACCAAGTTGCCTCACACAAGTTTCTTGCAGTAGTTCAAGAAAATCTCAGTTGGCGTCAGCAACTGAAAAAACAACACGTACAGATATTTCACTGTCCATTGAATTATTTTTAAACTAAGGCAATTGTTGCCTGTATCAATAAAAATGAGCCGAAATTGAGGTAGCGATCGAATATCGAGCGTTAACAGACCGAACATGGGTCGCCGGTTCAAATCCCGGCCGCGAGCTATAATCTAACTAGAACGTTTATGCTGCACGAAACGCGAAATCGTATGCCACCGCCGCGAATACTCTGCTACAAACGGTTTACCCGGAATGTTCATATAAAGATCCCTAAATGCCTGGGATCGGGGGTACATATGTTGCCGGTTCGAACGCCAGCCGTGAGCTGGGTTCTAACTTAACTAGTGGGTTTATGGTGTCCAAAACGGTGAATCGTTTGACACCATTGAGAACATTCTTCCGCAAACGGTTGCCCACCAATTTTACACATTTAACACGAATGTAGGAACTAATTGGCCCGACTTTGGCATCTGCTAGGCAGGGATATATATATATATATATATATATATATATATATATATATATATATATATATATATATATATATATATATATATATATATATATATATATATATATATATATATATATATTGCCACCAGGGGCCGCGTTCGCCGATCAATTAGCTGATGTTTCGGAATGTTTTGCGTGCACAGCCGTGGAATCTCCGAACATGTCTCTCGATCACATTGACATCAGCTCAGGGTTGTCACTGGTTCAACGCCGCGCTATCCGTACCTTACTACACCAATACACAGCCTGCTTTGCGTCTTCTTCGAAAGTTCAACAGACAGCCATTACGAAACACCGTATCATCACGAGTGAAGATGCCCGTCCCATACGCCAACAGCCGTACCGTATTTCACCTAAAGAACGCGAGGCCATCCAAACACAAGTGAAGGAGATGCTCACTGACGGTATTATTCAACCATCTCAGAGTCCGTGGTCATCGCCTGTTGTTTTAGTTAAGAAGAAGGATTGAACGCTGCGCTTTTGCGTCGATTATAGGAAATTGAACACCATAACTAAAAAGGACGTATACCCACTGCCCCGCATAGACGACTCGCTCGACCACCTTCGCCGCGCCAAATATTTTTCCTCTATTGATTTAAAGAGCGGGTACTGGCAGATTGAAGTTGATGAACGGGTACGGGAAAAAACAGCTTTCATTACTCCTGACGGTCTATACGAATTCAAGGTGTTGCCCTTCGGCCTCTGTTCAGCGCCGGCAACGTTTCAGAGAATGATGGACACAGTTCTCGCTGGTCTCAAATGGCAAACTTGTTTAGTTTACCTGGATGACGTGGTCGTATTCTCCAAAACCTTTGACGAACATCTTAAACGCTTGCGGACTGTATTAGATGCCCTTCGGTCGGCCAATTTAACGCTCAAGCCCGAAAAATGCCACTTCGGCTACGAACAACTGAAGTTTCTAGGCCACGTTGTGAGCGCCGCCGGTGTACAACCCGATCCCGACAAAACTGCCGCCGTGGCCGAATTTCCGGTTCCTGCCACGAAGAAAGCGCTGAAACGCTTTCTTGGCCTGTGCGCTACTACCGTCGATTTATCGCCGCCTTCTCCCAACTTGCCGAACCCCTGACCCGTTTGACGCGGGACGATACGCCGTTCGTGTGGACTACCGGACAACAGGAGGCTTTCATAGAGCTACGCCGACGCCTGCACAGCAGCCCTGTTCTTGCTCACTTTGATGAGGAGGCTGCCACCGAGATCCACACAGACGGCAGCAACATCGGCCTGGGGGCTGTCTTAGTCCAACACCAAGATGGCATGGAACGCATGATTGCATATGCGAGTCGCGTTTTGTCTCGCGCCGAAATTAACTACTCTACCTCGGAGAAGGAGTGCCTCGCGGTTGTGTGGGCCACGATGAAGTTTCGACCCTACCTCTACGGCCGCCATTTCAAAGTCGTCACAGACCACCATTCCTTGTGCTGGCTAGCCAATCTACGGGACCCATCGGGCCGCTTAGCAAGGTGGAGCCTCCGCCTCCAGGAATTTGACTACACCATAGCCTATAAATCTGGACGCAAGCACGAAGATGCCGAAACGCTCTCCCGCGCACCAGTCGACCTAGCTGATGACAGCATAGAGGACGACAGTCGTTTGCTTGGAGTGGTCAGCGATTCCGACGTAATGGCGAGGCAGCGAGATGACATCACCTTAAGACCCGTCATTGACCATTTGGAGGGCCGCACTGCTACCATACCCCGGGAGTTTTCCCGGAACCTCTCCTCTTTTTGCATGCGCAATGGCATACAGTTCAAGAAAAACTCGAGCCACGGCGACCGCGCCTTTCTCCTCGTCGTGCCGGCAGACCTGCGCACCGACATCCTTTTTGCCTCTCACGACGAGCCCACCTTTGGTCACTTGGGGTTTACACGCACTCTCGCTCGAGTACGCAAGGCCTATTATTGGCCTAAACTTGCTGCCACCATCCGCCGCTACGTCCGAGGTTGCCGTCAGTGCCAGCGCCGCAAGTCGCCTCCCCTCAAGCCCGCGGGTTTACTCCAACCAGTTGCACCTCCTTGTACGCCCTTTGACCAAGTCGGCATGGATCTTCTCGGCCCATTCCCCCTATCGTTGGCCGGGAATAAGTGGATAATTGTCGCCACAGACTACCTGACACGCTATGCCGAAACCAAAGCGGTGGCGCCTGGCACATCGTCTGAAATTGCGCAGTTCTTCATGCATCGCATTGTTCTGCGACACGGCGCCCCGTCCAGCGTAATCACCGATCGGGGAACGGCTTTCACAGCGCAGCTCATGCACGAGGTATTCAAGTTGAGCCATACCAGCCAGCGCAAAACTACTGCCTACCACCTGCAGTCCAATGGGCTCACCGAGAGACTCAACAAAACTATAGCAGACATGCTCGCTATGTACGTAGACGTCCAGCATAAGACTTGGGACGAGATCCTTCCATACGTGACTTTCGCCTACAATACGGCAGTACAAGAAACCACTCACTTTACGCCATTTCGCCTTGTTTATGGGCGCGATGTGCACACCATGTTGGATGCCATGTTTCCATGCACTACTGACGACCGGGCGCTCACGCCACACGCCGAAGAATTTCTCCAAAACGCGGAGGAAGCCCGCCAACTCGCCCGCATGCACATCAGGAGGCAACAGGGCTCAGATACACGCCGCTACAACCAGCGACACCGCCACGTCGAGTACCAACCGAACGACCAAGTGTGGGTGTGGACCCCTGTCCGTCGCCCAGGCATGTCGGAAAAACTCCTATGCCGCTACTTCGGCCCATACAGAGTGTTGCGTCGCATAACAGATGTGACTTATGAAGTTCTGCCCGACGGTTCTGTGCAAAGTGCGCGCCGTGGACCCCAGCCAGAAGTAGTGCACGTACTGCGTATGAAGAACTTTTTCACGCACTGACAGCGCTTGCACAGTTGTTTCGGTTTTTGTTTTTATCGCAGAGGCCCGTTTTGCCCCTGTCATTTTGCCCCTTCGATTGTTGTTCCCCTACTTCCTTCAGTTAGCTCGTGGCGTCGTAGTGGTTTTCCGTATTCCCTTTCTTTTTTTCCGGGAGGGGGAGTAATGCCACAAGGTGGCCCCTGGTGGCATCAGAAGAAAAAGAGGTGAGAGTTGGCTCACGAGCCCTGAGGGCTGATTCTGTCAGCGCTGCTGGCGAACGGTGTCTCCTGCCTTGGTTCCGTGACAATATATATATATATATATATATATATATATATATATATATTTCTTGGCAGCTGATTGATTAATATAAGATAAGGTCACTAGAACTTGAAAACATAAGATTTAATTCACGACGTTTCGGCTGGAGGACCAGCCTTTTTCGAAAAAGGCTGGTCCTCCAGCCGAAACGTCGTGAATTAAATCTTCTTATGTTTTTCAAGTTCTGGTGACCTTATCTTATATATATATATATATATAGAGAGAGAGAGAGAGTGAAGAATACGCTTCGTTAAAGGAAATATATTTATTCGACTCGACGTTTCTATCGGAAGAAGACGATCTGGAAGAAGATCGGTCTTCCGATCGAAATGTCGAATCGAATAAGAAGGTTTCCTTTAACGAAGCGCATACTTCGCTATATACTCCTGCAAGCAGTCAACTACTTCATGCTTTTGCAACCGATATGTATGTATGTATGTATGTATGTATGTATGTATGTATGTATGTATGTATGTATGTATGTATGTATGTATGTATGTATGTATGTATGTATGTATGTATGTATGTATGCATGCATGCATGCATGCATGCATGCATGTATGTATGTATGTATGTATGTATGTATGTATGTATGTATGTATGTATGTATGTATGTATGTATGTATGTATGTATGTATGCATGCATGCATGTATGTATGTATGTATGTATGTATGTATGTATGTATGTATGTATGTATGTATGTATGTATGTATGTATGTATGTATGTATGTATGTATGTGTGTATGTGTGTGTGTGTGTGTGTGTGTGTGTGCGTGCGTGCGTGTGCGTGTGCGTGTGCGCGTGCGCGTGCGCGTGCGCGTGCGCGTGCGCGTGTGCGTGTGCGTGTGTGTGTGTGTGTGTAAAGTTTCGCCTACAATAACTAAAAGGCGAATAGGTTCTTTTTCTCTTCTTTCTTCTGCACCAGGGGTGCCCCGTCGGAGACGGCTTGTTATTACTTGAAGGCTGAAGGTCTATAGGAGATGATACTTGCAAACAACAGAGAACTTGCAGGGGATATAAACTGAAGCTTTATATACAATAGTTTACATATATATACAAGTTGAGCAGTGAGCACAACAACAACATGGAACTGGCTAACATTTAGGGGAGGCCCTACTCGGCGTAGCCGAAGATGCGTTACATCTATCTCCGTAGCCCTGAACCTCTTTTCCGGGCTCCGGGACCCAGTTTTAAAGACACATGGGCCCGACCCACATTCATCAGCATCCAATCGTGTCAAACTCTTAACACGATTGGTTATTAGCCGTGTGGCCCGCCCTCCAACTTCCTTAAGGCACATAACTCTCTCCCAAATGTACATATTGTAAAAAGGGCATCTTTTTCACTTAAAACATAGTACATTCCGAGAATTCACACACATACGGATTGGCCCCCTGGGTTACGTGCCCCGCCCCACACTTCCACCGTATTAAACAAACTCTCTCCCCTATGGAAAGAACAGTAAAATACTTACAAACCACATAGCAAAACACTCCCACTATATCAGACCAACTCTCTCCCCTAAGGAGGAAGAAGCAAAACACACAAAACAACATAGCAAGACACCCCCACGTCTGTCTCCCCAGTACCCGTGACCTTGACGCTTCCCGGCACTAGGGCAATTGTCGGCCCCAACCCAGCTGCGACTGTCGCAAACAACACCCGAGAGCGCAGATCCACTTTCCGATAAGAGTCGGATCACAATGGACTGCTTACCCCACCAGTTGTCCTCCGGGGTCCGGGCGGCGACATAAGTCCAGCGGCCGCCACTGTCCCCAATTAAGCAGGTGGCAGTGCTCGTTCTGGCCGGTGGTGTCTTCTGCGCGCCCCCGTTTCTTCAGACCGTGTCGTCGAGCCTCGGGGCTATCCCGGACGCCAGCCAGCTGCACCGCCGCCCACAGCTCCCATTCATCCGGACGCACCGGACCCCGCTTCGTTCGGCAGTGTTCTCTTCTCGAAAGAAAAGCGGTCGAACCTCCGAACGAAGCGTCCGAAACTTAATTGCGCCGCAAGTGGTGTTTGTGAAGCCGCGGTGAGCTGTCGGCGTAAGATGAAACGGCGGCTTGACCTTTTTATGCTCTTGGTCCTTTGTGCACTGGCACAAAGCGGCCCCGGCGGGAAACACGCGTCCTTCCCCAAAAGGGGACAATGGGAGGCTTGGGTGAGCCCGCTTTGCTGCTGGCTGCTGCCCGCTTTGCGCTCTCCTCGCAGCCCCCCCCCTCCCCCCCCCCCCCCCGCCGGGGCTCTCCGGGTTCTGCAGCGGCGACACCAAAGGCGACAGAAAGATGGGCGCTCCTAATGAGGCCGCGCGCATCCACATATCTCCCTGGGGCCCGCTCAACGACGAAGCCCCCCTTCCTTAGCCGCGAAGAAAGGAGGGGGGAGGGGGGAATAAACACACATGGCGCATGCTAGCCCTCTACAGTATGCATGTGTGTATGCATGTATGCATGTATGTATGTATGTATGTATGTATGTATGTATGTATGTATGTATGTATGTATGTATGCATGCATGCATGCATGTATGCATGCATGCATGCATGCATGCATGTATGTATGTATGTATGTATGTATGTATGTGTGTGTATATATATATATATATATATATATATGTATATATATGTATATATATATATATATATATATATATATGTACACACACACTGGATCGCCATTGTATGGTTAAGCCGTAACTCAGTGGTTGCCTAGGTAACCGAGGTGGTTATCTCGAATAGATGACCGAGAGGTATGGGGCCTGAGCACCACGACTTGCAACCAAACAATGGCGATCCGAGAGGTAAGGTAACCGAGATCTAACCGAGAGGTTAGGTAACCGAGATAACCACCTCGGTTACCTAAGCAACCACTGAGTTAGGGCTTGCGCTGTAACGCATAACGTTGAGACCCCAAATGCGAAAAGTAGTGCTTAACACTGTAAAAAGCAACGGTATTATAGTCTAGCGTTTTCTCGGCTCCAGTATTCGTGTGTGGGGCACGACAACAAAAACAAATATTGAAAACTTCCTTTTGCTACAGAAAAGAGTGATATGGCTCATATAAAACTCGCCATACAGAGCACATTGTGTTCCACTCTCCGAGAAACAGTGTATATTAACGACCGTGAATATTGTCACGAAGGATGGGACAACAGGTCACTGACAGGCAGCATACGGCAGCTAGCCAGCGCGATTCAACTGCGTCACTTTCGTGCGCCACCGGTTCTGTTAGGAACTCAGTAGCAGACCCTGGTGGACTGCGCACGAGGCCAGCGAACAGTTGCTCTTTAACACCGCGCATGAGGTGGCGCACCTTTTTCTCTTCGGCCATGGCCGGGTCAGTTCTTCGGCCATGGCCGGGTCAGGCTGTTCTCGACGATCCGTGTTGGTGTTGGTCTCCAGCAGGCGTCGGCGGAACTCGTGCCTTGAGGTTAAGGCGTCTTCTCGGTTCTCGTACCAGAAACGTATACCATCCTCCAGACTGAAGAAGACGTTTCGAAGCCTGGCGGCGTCGTCCCACTGGTTGAACGAGGCGATCCGTTAAACTCGACAAGCCAGTCTTTGACGTCTTTGAGCTGACTGCCGTGCAATGCTTTGGGCAGTCGTGGATTCTGTAAGGTGTAGTAGGCCGCAGCGTGCATGACAGGTCGACGGGTGGGTGCCCTGGCAGACTCCAAAGGCCCGAACGTGGGAGGTAGGCCTTGCTTTCTCCGGCTATCACGGTGCACAGGGGTGTCGACTAGCGAATGAATGAAACCCAGGGTATCCGGAGGAGTATGGGACATATGCAGGGATCTTCACCCAGCACCTCTACCAAAATATGTCACTGAAGACAGGACGACAGGTCACTGACAGGCAGAATACGGCAGTTAGCCAGAGCGATACACTTCAACGTCGTCACTTTCCTGCGCCACCTGAGAACAACAGGTGGCAATATCCTGAAAAAATACTACCGGCAATCGTATGCGATCAAATTAAATCTGATCAGGCTGCATTCTTTCAAACATTCTTCTTCAGAGATCACGTCGAAAACCTTGGAAACATGGTCTGTAAAAAACAACAGTTACGCACAAGCTAGGGCACGCAAAGGCTGAGTTTTCAAATAGCTGATCTTCTGAATAAATACCCTAATATTATTGAAGCAGTAGAGGGAAGTGCTTCAACGCGGGCTTTCAACAAAAGGATCACTGTCTATTCTTTGGCCTAAACAAGGCTTTTTCCCAAAAATAAATATATCCCATATTTTCTATTTCCTCCCTTTTGGTGATAAAATTACGCTTTTTGTTTCTCTCTTCCCATAACTATGTCGATTGCCTTTTTTTTTGTCACAATATTGTGCTTTTTTTCTCACAAATATTGTGCATCTGTGTACAGTGCTTTTTAATCATATCGATTCTTGACATTTTCTTCAATTTTCTCTTTTTTTCTGCACTCATCTCTGTTATATGACCATGTGCTTATGACTATATTTTCCGCTCAGTACAATTATTAAGGATGATTGAGTTTAACAATTCTCTGTAAAAATCGTTCACTGCTGTGAGTGCAAGAGGGGAAAGGGGGTGAACTTCATCAGGTAACTTGGTTTACCTTTCTGTCGCCTCCTCGACAACCAAAGTGCAGTTAAACTTTAAAACTTCGAATTTTACGCATGCCCAAAGGCCCATAGCAGAGGGCGCGCCAAAAACTGGTAAGTGAACAACTGCTGCACCTATGACTGCAAACTATTGTGCGTAAATTCACGGGACGCCCAAGTTTTGAAATACGCTGACAGGTCGAACTTTTATGACGAAGATATGGCAGCGCTCGTGAAAACTGTTCTTTCGAGTGACTAACAATATGCTTTAGTAAGACGAGCTTCTGGGCAAGTTGGTTACTTTGCTTCCACATAACTTCAGCTTAAAAAAAGACGAGCACAAAGGAAGAAAACACCTACGACGCGGACAAAGTAGCGTTTGTCCGTGTCGTAGATGTTTTCTTCCTTTATGCTCGTCTTTTTTTACGCTGCAGTTATGTGGAAGCAAACTAACAATATGGTTTACCTGGCGTGCGCGCTCAGTGCACCGATTTAATCATAAAAAAAGTGATAAGCATTGAACACGGCTGTTGTTGTTAGAGATATGGTTGGCGGCACAAGTTTGTTGATAGAGAACAAAATATTGTGCAATGCATCTTGATGTCAGATTGTGCCCCCAGTACGCGGGATACCGTTGAATAAGCTATTTTACTACAGTTAAGTGTAGTGCTCGTAAGTTCAAGCTATGCTTCATTGCCAATAGCACATACTTTACCTGCAGTATTATTACAGTGTTGACACTACGGCTAGATACTTTACAGTACGAAAGGTTCCCATGCAAAAAAATGGTCCTTTTTAATGGTTCAACCTTTCGCGGTCATTTAGTTTAAGTCAGTGATATGTGTCCCATTAATTGGCACATTGTCCTCCTTTTCAGTTTATCACACGGTATTTACAAACAGACGCATAGCATCATGCATGCTGACTACAGGTGTAACAAAAATGGCTTTTTTAAATTAACGTTTAACTAAATCTGTTCGTTAGAACCTTTTTGTTATAAATTGACTTCGTGCTGAGGTCTTCTACTGCGTTACCATGCAAATTGGCCGCCACGTCTATGTTCAAACATAATAAAGAGTGGCAATTCAGACTCAATTGTGCTCACTAAAAAGGTTGTGTCGAGTAGAATTTGAACGCCAGCGCTGCCAGAACGCTGCAAGTTATTGGTTGGAGTAAAAAGCAATAAAATACCGCGTCCGCCATATATTCTAACTTTCCTGAAACATCAAGCATAACGAATCCAACTACGTATGCACACCTTTCGCTGGGACAGGCATTTACAACCGGAACCACCAAAGTTTCTAGCAAATACCCTCTTTCCAGCATTCTTGAAGAAATAGTAAGTTTGTGAACACAGCATTAAAGCATCGTATTAACTTGATACAACAATTAAAATCAGCTCTCCCAAGCCTATCCGCCAATGCTTAAATACCCGCTATGCAGGATGTGCGAAAAAGTATTAGTGGTGAGTCGTTAACAGTCGCAGCTTCCTAGAATAATTTGAGATTCATTGATATAATATGTCCCTACGTAGCACTGACCTAGAGGTTTAGCGCCAGAAATTTTTTTCCTGGTTTCCAAACTAAATGTGGGCACTTCACTATTTAAACGTAGCAATATACGAAACACTTCGCCTGGAACCTCCGATGTGCGAACGTAGGGAAATTTTTAAGTTGGGCCTCTTTTCCAGGATATTGTCTCAGAAGATATCGAATGCGTATTCTGGGACGTCAATGAAAACGAAAACCTTGGTTCATGGTCCGGGGACGGCTGCGAGTACCGCGGGATCGTTAACGGGTACCACCTCTGCAACTGCACGCACTTAACAAGCTTCGCTGTGATTTTTGTAAGTACTGCAAAATAATACGTTCTCATTCCTTACATGAGTCAATTCCTCACAGTCAACAAAGTATTTGTGCTCCAGCTATGAGAAAGACGTATTTAGCAACTACCGGAAGCCTCAATCTGTAGGCTAGAATGTAGCCACTAAAATGAGTTCATAATGCAAGGCGGCAAGAGTAAAGGGCCAGATCCGTCATAGAACACTTTAGTACAGTAAATTTCAGGTTCTCTATCTTCTTTCCTCGCGCCAGAGCTGCCCCGCCAGAGACGGTCTTGTGATGAGTTGAGATGCAGGGGTAAGGCGAATACTTGAAGTTTATGTACAGATATTTACATTGCATGCAAGTTCAGGCACTAAAGACCAATTAAAACAGCAAAGGACAAAACAACAAAAAGTGGATCTGGCTAACACTAGGGGAGGCCCCTACTCGGCGTAGCCGAAGATGCACAGCATCTCACCTTAGCGCAGAACCCCGCTTCCGGCTCTGGGGCCCGGTTTTAAAGCCCCAAAGGGCCGGCCCACATTTGGTAGCTTCCAATCATGTTACACTGCTGACATGATTGGTTAACCGACAGCATGGCCAGCCCTCCAGCTTCCGTAGGGCAAAACGCCCTTTCCATTGCAAAATAAAAGTAAAAACCAACACAAATACACATTCGTGCCGGCACGTGCGCGAATCGGTACCGCGGGGTGGGGGACACCCGTACTTCCCGGCTCATTCGCGAGCGGCCGCGTTCCGAGGAAGGAGACGGTCCGCTTCGAGCGCCCCCAGCCGTGTTCCAATGACCCCGCGTATACTACCGATCCCTTACACGCCCTTCCCAAGGTTCTACAAAGGGCTCAAATGCAACCTTTAGAATTATAACAAGAAGGGATCGGTACGGGTCACAAAACCACCCTGTGGGTGACATACCGCAGCTACACCAGCACTGGCACCAACAAAACCAAAAGCAAAATGCACACAGGCACCAACACAACATAAGCAAATTGCACAAATACACACGGTGGCATGCTTGCTGTGCGCCGTAAAACGGAGTCCAAGTTTATAGGCTGTCTGTTCACCAGCATGCACACCGTGGTCCTGCTCGCGAATGATCACACACACACACACACACTCGCGACTGGTGCGTTCACTAACACTCGTACGATGTCCTTAAGTGGCCACGTGAGCCTCCTTAGTCGCACCGAGTGTCCCTGTGTGCGTTCGAGCCACTACGCGTCTCAATCAACACGATTAACGCCTAACTGCCACTCGCCTCATTAGGCTTGTGCCACAGTGGGGCGAGAGCTCGAAAGCCGGTGCGCTCCAGGATCAAAAACGTCGTAGTACTCAATGGGTTCAAATCCCTGACCACACAACGTCCTTGAGGGCACGCTCTCTCCGGCGTTCCAGTACGGGCCGCGTCCTGCGTAAGGGGCATATCCTCCTCCCAGTCTAACCGTACCATTGAGGCCGGTTTTGCTACACTTGATCTGGCGTACTGCAGCACGGAACGTACTGTTCCACGCGCCGACTTTCAGTGTGAAAGATACGCACCTGCCTCCTGCTACTCTACTTCGCTTGCGGCCATTTGCACCTTTACTGCACGGGCAAACCTTGATATTGCCGCTCCGTGCTCGATCGGCGCGTGCCGGCTTCGTGGCATAGTCTGAGGCTGCATGACCTCCCTCGCAGTCGCTTGACCCTAATTTGCCTTGTAGCAAGTCGCCACGCATCTCCTTGTCTTCGAAGGACCTGGTGGGACACACATCGGGTGCTTTCAACAACTGCGCGGCGCTCGGTCACGTCGGCCCATCAGGCCAACCTTCGTTCTTTGCCTCGGATGGAAAGTTCCTGGCATCAATAGCGCTACGGGACACTTTATGCCCTACGCCCGACACGGTGTGCCGCTGCGGCAACGCTAGACTTCCTCCTTTCACTCGCTCGCCGATCTGGCGTCTGTGTTCTCTGACCGTTTCCTGCTGAACGAAATGCTCTTTTTCGTAGCTTTCTTGAGACTGCTTTTTTGGAATTGTCAGACTCAATTCCAGCGTTCCTGAACTCGCGTCCGTGTCCCAGGTGCCACTGGGGTAGAGCTAACCTGTGCAGCTGGATCGTCGGAGTGCGCGTTCACCGCCTCCAATACCGCGACGCTGCGTTCCGTCACGATACTTTCTTCCACTGCGATTCTAGCTTCGCAGAAATTTGGCTCACTTTTTACTTCTGCCTGGCTGTTTTCTTGACCTGTGCTTAACAGGCATATGCCTTTGCCTTCAAGCACTGGCAGCCTCTCCACTCGGGACTCGGAGCAGTTCTCCCTGGCAAGTTGACTAGCTCTCCTAGACTGACATGTTTACGCAAAAGGCGTACTGGCGCTAAAAAACGAAGACAACACACACAACAGGACAGGACTGGCGCCAGTCCTGTCCTGTTGTGTGTGTTGTCTTCGTTTTTTAGCGCCAGTACGCCTTTTGCGTAAACATGTCATGCTACAACCAACTAGCTCAAATCAAAGTATTGCTGGAACGTATTTCTCCTAGACTCTTTGAGCTTAGCCAGCTCGAGCTCTAGCTGCTGGCGCCTTGCTTCTAACACCTGCAAATCCGGAGGTTTTTCCTTGCATAGCGGCGCCTGTGCTCCATTCACTTTTGGAAGCTCAGCCTGAAAATAAGCTAAGCGCGCCTTCGCCAATTCCACTCGGTACCTCACATCGAGTGAGGGCCGGCTTGGATAACCCTCCATACCACCGTCTGTACCCCTCAACTGTCCTACCGGCTCGAACACATGAACAGGGACGTGAACAATGCGACGAAGGAAACACAGTTTCGATGCGTCGATCCGCATTGCCAGCTCCTAGGCGTCGCAGTCCACCGCCACTTTCACCGGACGCTGCGATGAGCTGTCGCACGCCGCTGGTCCTGTGCATGCTGTCGTCACTTGCTGCAACCCGCCGGTGACCGTCATGTTCTCGACGCGCTGCTTTCCTTCACCGGACGCAGTCTCGCGTTGCTGGACTACTGCCGTGGTCCTTGCCGCTGTCTCTCCCTGCAGGTCCGTTCTCGAACACTGACCTGTTTCCTTGTCGTCGCCTTTTTCCCTGCCTTCAGTCTTCTTCCTGCGCCGTCTTCCGAAGGCCGCAGGATCCTGTCGACTACGCTGGTAAATTTCACACGTTCTCTATCTTCTTTCCTCGCACCAGAGGTGCCCCGCCAGAAAGGGTTTGTTCACTTGAAGACTGAAACGTTCCTTCGCACCAGGGGGGCCCCGTCAGAGACGGTCTTGTGATGAGTTGAGATGCGGAGGTAAGGCGAATACTTGAAGTTTATGTACAGATATTTACATTGCATACAAGTTCAGACACTAGAGACAAATTAAAACAGCAAAGGACAAAACAACAAAAAGTGGATCTGGCTAACACTAGGGGAGGCCCCTACTCGGCGTAGCCGAAGATGCACAGCATCTCACCTTAGCGCAGAACCCCGCTTCCGGCTCCGGGGCCCGGTTTTAAAGCCCCAAAGGGCCGGCCCACATTTGGTAGCTTCCAATCATGTTACACTGCTGACATGATTGGTTTACCGACAGCATGGCCAGCCCTCCAGCTTCCGTAGGGCAAAACGCCCTTTCCATTGCAAAATAAAAGTAAAAACCAACACAAATACACATTCGTGCCGGCACGTGCGCGAATCAGTACCGCGGGGTGGGGGACACCCGTACTTCCCGGCTCATTCGCGAGCGGCCGCGTTCCGAGAAAGGAGACGCTCCGCTTCGAGCGCCCCCAGCCGTGTTCCAATGACCCCGCGTATACTACCGATCCCTTACACGCCCTTCCCAAGGTTCTACAAAGGGCTCAAATGCAACCTTTAGAATTATAACAAGAAGGTATCGGTACGGGTCACAAAACCACCCTGTGGGTGACATACCGCAGCTACACCAGCACTGGCACCAACAAAACCAAAAGCAAAATGCACACAGGCACCAACACAACATAAGCAAATTGCACAAATACACACGGTGGCATGCTTGCTGTGCGCCGTAAAACGGAGTCCAAGTTTATAGGCTGTCTGTTCACCAGCATGCACACCGTGGTCCTGCTCGCGAATGATCACAAACACACACAGACACTCGCGACTGGTGCGTTCACTAACACTCGTACGATGTCCTTAAGTGGCCACGTGAGCCTCCTTAGTCGCACCGAGTGTCCCTGTGTGCGTTCGAGCCACTACGCGTCTCAATCAACACGATTAACGCCTAATTGCCACTCGCCTCATTAGGCTTGTGCCACAGTGGGGCGAGAGCTCGAAAGCCGGTGCGCTCCAGGATCAAAAACGTCGTAGTACTCAATGGGTTCAAATCCCTGACCACACAACGTCCTTGAGGGCACGCTCTCTCCGGCGTTCCAGTACGGGCCGCGTCCTGCGTAAGGGGCATATCCTCCTCCCAGTCTAACCGTACCAGTGAGGCCGGTTTTGCTACACTTTATCTGGCGTACTGCAGCACGGAACGTACTGTTCCACGCGCCGACTTTCAGTGTGAAAGATACGCACCTGCCTCCTGCTACTCTACTTCGCTTGGGGCCATTTGCACCTTTACTGCACGGGCAAACCTTGATATTGCCGCTCCGTGCTCGATCGGCGCGTGCCGGCTTCGTGGCATAGTCTGAGGCTGCATGACCTCCCTCGCAGTCGCTTGACCCTAATTTGCCTTGTAGCAAGTCGCCACGCATCTCCTTGTCTTCGAAGGACCTGGTGGGACACACGTCAGGTGCTTTCAACAACTGCGCGGCGCTCGGTCACGTCGGCCCATCAGGCCAACCTTCGTTCTTTGCCTCGGATGGAAAGTTCCTGGCATCAATAGCGCTACGGGACACTTTATGCCCTACGCCCGACACGGTGTGCCGCTGCGGCAACGCTAGACTTCCTCCTTTCACTCGCTCGCCGATCTGGCGTCTGTCTTCTCTGACCGTTTCCTGCTGAACGAAATGCTCTTTTTCGTAGCTTTCTTGAGACTGCGTTTTTGGAATTGTCAGACTCAATTCCAGCGTTCCTGTACTCGCGTCCGTGTCCCAGGTGCCACTGGGGTAGAGCTAACCTGTGCAGCTGGATCGTCGGAGTGCGCGTTCACCGCCTCCAATACCGCGACGCTCCGTTCCGTCACGATACTTTCTTCCACTGCTATTCTAGCTTCGCAGAAATTTGGCTCACTTTTTACTTCTGCCTGGCTGTTTTCTTGACCTGTGCTTAACAGGCATATGCCTTTGCCTTCAAGCACTGGCAGCCTCTCCACTCGGGACTCGGAGCAGTTCTCCCTGGCAAGTTGACTAGCTCTCCTAGACTCTTTGAGCTTAGCTAGATCGAGCTCTAGCTGCTGGCGCCTTGCTTCTAACACCTGCAAATCCGGAGGTTTTTCCTTGCATAGCGGCGCCTTTGCTCCATTCACTTTTGCAAGCTCAGCCTGAAAATAAGCTAAGCGCGCCTTCGCCAATTCCACTCGGTACCTCACATCGAGTGAGGGCCGGCTTGGATAACCCTCCATACCACCGTCTGTACCCCTCAACTGTCCTACCGGCTCGAACACATGAACAGGGACGTGAACAATGCGACGAAGGAAACACAGTTTCGATGCGTCGATCCGCATTGCCAGCTCCTAGGCGTCGCAGTCCACCGCCACTTTCACCGGACGCTGCGATGAGCTGTCGCACGCCGCTGGTCCTGTGCCCGCTGTCGTCACTTGCTGCAACCCGCCGGTGACCGTCATGTTCTCGACGCGCTGCTTTCCTTCACCGGACGCAGTCTCGCGTTGCTGGACTACTGCCGTGGTCCTTGCCGCTGTCTCTCCCTGCAGGTCCGTTCTCGAACACTGACCTGTTTCCTTGTCGCCTTTTTCCCTGCCTTCAGTCTTCTTCCTGCGCCGTCTTCCGAACGCCGCAGGATCCTGTCGACTACGCTGGTAAATTTCACACGTTCTCTATCTTCTTTCCTCGCACCAGAGGTGCCCCGCCAGAAAGGGTTTGTTCACTTGAAGACTGAAACGTTCCTTCGCACCAGGGGGGCCCCGTCAGAGACGGTCTTGTGATGAGTTGAGATGCGGGGGTAAGGCGAATACTTGAAGTTTATGTACAGATATTTACATTACATACAAGTTCAGACACTAGAGACAAATTAAAACAGCAAAGGACAAAACAACAAAAAGTGGATCTGGCTAACACTAGGGGAGGCCCCTACTCGGCGTAGCCGAAGATGCACAGCATCTCACCTTAGCGCAGAACCCCGCTTCCGGCTCCGGGGCCCGGTTTTAAAGCCCCAAAGGGCCGGCCCACATTTGGTAGCTTCCAATCATGTTACACTGCTGACATGATTGGTTTACCGACAGCATGGCCAGCCCTCCAGCTTCCGTAGGGCAAAACGCCCTTTCCATTGCAAAATAAAAGTAAAAACCAACACAAATACACATTCGTGCCGGCACGTGCGCGAATCAGTACCGCGGTGTGGGGGACACCCGCGCTTCCCGGCTCATTCGCGAGCGGCCGCGTTCCGAGAAAGGAGACGCTCCGCTTCGAGCGCCCCCAGCCGCGTTCCAATGACTCCGCGTACACTACCGATTTGAGCGCCCCCAGCCGCGTTCCAATGACCCCGCGTACACTACCGATCCCTTACAAGTACCTTAAACGAGTTCGCCTTATTTCGAGAAGTGTTTCAGAAAACAGTCAAGCTTTGGCACCGGACAATCACAAGCTGGACACCTCTTCACGAAGCGGTTGCTCATTAACACCCCAAACTACTTTTCTTTCAGAAATACAACCGCAGAAGCAGGCACGGCGGAAATTTTCATGAGGCTATCCTCAGCTATCTGACGATGATAGGAGTCGCTATCTCTGCCAGTGGCCTTCTCATGGTAGTTCTCACCTACGTTTTTTTCAAGTAGGTATAATATTTCATCATCTTTATGACATTTGAATATTGCTGCATCTTGTACGTATAGCTCAGCCTATACAAAAGATCTGCAGCAGAATAGTGCAATCTAACGTAAGAAAACAAGTGGCAAGACGATAATTTGTTGGAAGAATACTTTGAAATGGTCTGTAAAATGATACAGAGGTCAGTACGACGAAGGGGCCGCTGGGAACTGGACCCTGGAAATGCATCTGAAACGAATCCTTCTCGATGTTTTCAGTATGCAGGTACATGTTAATCATTCTTTCCTTTTTCGCGCTCTATTAAAATGGCGGTCATGGTGGCCTCTGGACTATTTTTGCAATAACTTGTATTTTTCTAGAAATTTCATGGAGTCTTCAAAAAGGAATAAGTTGACTTTTGCGACAAAAATGTAGTTCTGCTGTTGAGAAATATCGCATGTAATAGAAGTGGTGAACAGCTCTTATGCGACTTCAAAAATTTTCTCCTTCGACTATTTAGGGAAGAAAAACTAAGGCTGTGTCCTACGCACTAAAAAAATTGATGTGCAGGTCACACTAACGTTTCCCATACCAGACGCTAATTCAGTGTTTTGGTATTTATGATTACCATTGAAAAAGTACAGTCTTGGCTCCCGAAACAAGGTCCTTGTTACAGAAAAAAAAATTGGCCTCTGTAAACGACTTTACAAAGGTGCCTTGAAAATTGATACTTTTCAGACTGAATGATTACGCAATTCTACTGCATCAGTTCAGCAAAAATGGCTATAGAGTGAGAGAACCCTTTTTATTTCAATTCAAATTAAGCGCCTAGCAAGCCTTCGCTGACGTCCCTTTCTAGAGAAACTGAAACTTCGCCCAAATTTCAAAACTTGAAATCTTAGAAAGTTCGAGTGGAAATTTCTAAAAAAAGATTTAGACATCGTAAACTTTGGCCAAAATTTTTGAGAACTATCGCCAGGCTACACTGAAACTGGAACTACCAAACCACGTTGCATTATAATGGTGCAAAAAAAAATAGGAATCGTCTTCGTACAAATGTTTTACAAGAAATAGCGATGGTCAAGAGAAACATTTTCAGCGCTTTATTTTGTTGCGACCAAATCGGGAATTAGTTCCGATAAGCGTAAAGCGATTTTGTGCGCGTTGATATAGTCTGTTAGCTATTTTTCCAAATTTGTGTACTGTAGTATAGTGCGCCCAGTTCATTTGTGTATTCTGTATTCCATTCGCTTTGAGGGTGAACTTAGACAGTCGTTATCAAAAATGTATTTAATGGCTACAACGACCAAATAGAAATGGCAGTATGAGTTAAAAATTGTGGGAAAAATAGCAAGCAATCTGACGTCGTTTCGACGATCATGCGTCAAAATTACAAAGAACACATAGTGAGCAACCCGGAAACCTCAAAAAAGGCTGCTCAAGGCGGATTGAGGCAGCGAGGGCTCCCTCCCTACGTTTTTTTTCCCCAGCTACTGCTACTGCTAAGATGAACAAGACACTCGCGCAGGGCTCGAAGATGCTAATACATTATTTTTCTTTCACTGGTCCTTATGGAATGTGCGACGTTTTTGCAGAATGCTTGGCGAAAATTCCGGTGCACAGTCCCCGGGTTACACTTGTTTGATAATTGGAAATGTTGGGATTATAGACCTATGCTTAGCTGCGCACTAAGACATTTTCTTTTTAAATAACGCCCACATTTCAAACATTCTTGGGCAAATATTTGGGGTATTGGAATATTGTAAGGCACTGTTATGAAAATATTGGAGGTAATGGTCCATTATTTCGATGCGTAGCAAAGTATTCCTTTTAGAGTGTTTCCATCACTCGAGTCGAGTATTTTAGGGTGCCATGGAAAACCAATGGGGAACGCTTTTAACGCTTTAAGCAAAAAAAAGGTAATAGCAAAAAATTGAACCCTGCCGATAGGAGGCTTGCATATATATTGTTTGTTAATTTGAAATCTCATAATATATGAAAAAATTTCGTTCATAAACTGGTTTTCATTCAAAAACAATTTTGTCCAGGATTGTTTGGTATGAATATAGAAATTGCGAATTCAGATTGTATATTTTAGTGTATTTTACTGATGCAATATCCCTGTTAGGGGCCCCTGAGGTGCACAGTGAATAAATAAAACTTCCAACGGTAACTTTTGTGAAGCTGGTGCGGACAGTCTAATGAATTTCTTATTTTTCAGCAAGACTCAGCTCTGCCGACTACAGAGCGAGTGCCGTCCGTGATCTCTAAATTACGGTTTGGCTGCGCCGTAAATTTTTCCATCGAAGTTTAGTTAACATAACCAGTAGGTCAAGCTAGAGCGACGGCAAGTGAGTGGTTTCTTAGCAGACAGAAAGTGAACAAAGGAGGGGAAAGCCTCAGGGTGCTTGCCGACGTAGATGGGACAACCCCATTTCCATGTGTGGAGGATGCAAAGTGGGTTCGTGCACTCAAATGTATGTCCACTTTGAAGAATTCTGTGAGGTGATTGCAATTTATACCAGGTCCTTGAAGGAACACGGAGGATAACTACATCTTGTTGAGGATTTGCGGGGTCGCAGCGGAGCACCAGAGAGAGACGACCAGCGTGGCAGGCTTCTAGTTCCGGACTGCCCGTGCCGGGCGTGCGCCCCGAGCACGCGCTGTCCATCTTTATTTTCTTCTAGCGCGCGCTGTAACGCCGATCTCAGCACCGGCGCTTTATAGCGTCGCCGGGCGCTATAGGGCCCCCCGCCTAGACGGAACGGCGAAATTTGCGCGCCGACGGGGCAGAGATGTAGTAGCCAGAGATGGAGAGTCCGGTAAGTTCATGTGAGGCGCCGGGAAGAGCCGTCGGCTGGAGTGCGCGGGCTCAGGTGGACGAGCCTGGCTGCTTCGCAACGGGCGAATGGTGCTGGGTGCCGAGTTGACAAAGGACATGGGGGCAGGGAAGGCCAAGGTCGGGCCGTCACCAACTGTGGTGCTGCCCGCGGACACAAGTGTCGTCGGTGTTGGGACGTTGGAGCTGGTGTCGGTGGGAATGTGGCGCGCCGAGTACGTCGTCACAAGCGCTGGAATGGGCGAAACGGCTCCGTGGACTGACAGCAGCTGTGCTGCGACAGCAGCAGCTGTAACGATATGTGGCACAGGTGTGACCGTCGACACAACGGTGAGAGCCGTGACGATGGCGGAGGAAGTTGCAGGGCTCGATGTCAGGTGCTTGGGTGAAGCGGGATCGACAGTCCGGAGCGCATGGCCAGGGATGATGCGCGTATGAGCTTGGTCGGCGGTAGGTGGCGGCAAAAAGGTTGTTGCAGTGACAGGCCATGCAGCTGAGACTGCTACATCAGAGTGCTCGCTGGGAGCAAAAGACACAGCTTTTGGATGGACAACTGCCGCACTACTCGGTGTGGGTAGCTCGACCATTCGTTGCCGAAGGTGGCTCAAGTCAGGCACCAAAGCAGACGCTTGCTGCGACAGTGTCGAGCTGCCAGGGTCAGAATCCGAGAAGCGGTTGACCGTACTGAGGGCTTGGGGTGGGGCCTCTTGGGCAGGCGGTGTGGCCGCCGGGGTAGTGGGGCTGGTATGTGGCATATGCTGCGGTGGTGGCTTCAACCTCACAGCAGAGGCCTGCAGAGCTGTTGACGGTAGTGACGAGGTAGATGGAGATGTCGGAAGCCTCGGCACGGCTGCTGCCGCAGAGTCGTCCTTGGCTGCAGGAGGCTCTGGCGACAACGCCACTGAAGCATAAGGAGGCAGAGCCAGAGGCGCGGGTCGGATAGTAGTGGGAGCAGGACGCGAGGCAGAGCTCGTGCGGATCCCACCTGGTGTGGCGTCGAGAGAGACAGCCGGGCTGGAGACGCTGGACGGGAGTGGCGGCGATGCGGCGAGGGGCTGCTGAGGCGGGCCGAGTTCTGATGAAGGCTGCGTGGGCGCGAGCGAGGCCGGTGCAGGGCCAGAGGCTGGCGGCGGCGAAAACGGGTCCGCTGCGTCGTAGAGCGGCGGCGGAACGTAGTAGGCGCCGAAGTCCGCCAAGACGGCCGCACGCAGCTCATCGTATGGCCGGCAGCCGAAGGCAGAGTAGGTGAGCCGACGCAGGAGGTCGGACGGGAGGATGTCGCAAACGACTGCGTGTTTAAACGGCTGGATGGTGATGCCGTTCAGGTACATCGCAGCCTCCAGTTGGGCGAACCACCCGCCGACGCCTGCAGGCCGGAACGCCGGGAGCGGCGGGTCGAAACCTGGGTCCTGCCAGTACGCCATGCTAGGACGCCTCTGGGATAGAAGGCACGGTTCACCGGGTTACCACTGTTGAGGATTTGCGGGGTCGCAGCGGAGCACCAGAGAGAGACGACCAGCGTGGCAGGCTTCTATTTCCGGACTGCCCGTGCCGGGCGTGCGCCCCGAGCACGCGCTGTCCATCTTTATTTTCTTCTAGCGCGCGCTGTAACGCCGATCTCAGCGCCTGCGCTTTATAGCGTCGCCGGGTGCTATAATCTAATTAATGTTCTTCAGTAATTCCAATTATAGTAAGTCGCCTCTTGGTCATTGAATCGCCGCAGTCTATCGACGCAGGCCAACTTCAATTTGCCCTCTCTGCCTCTTTAAAGACTGCGCTCCTCATAGCCTATACTGCATCACTGAGACAAAAATCTATCAACTATACGGGCCCACAAGCAAAGCTCCCCTGAAGGCTTAATCTCGGAAAGAAAACAAGAAACCCAAGCGCTCCTAAAGCAAAAGCATATCGTCAACAACGAACTAGAGACTTCTAAGTTGGACAGAAAAGTAGCACTGGCCCTGTGTCGCATGCACCCGTGGGCTGTAACATGCTTTTCTTGCGGCGAGACACCCTTGGAAAATGTAAGCGCTTCTGTGGTCCTCCTGTGGCCGTAATTTCGGCGCATCTTAGTTTCGGCCAGTTTCAGCGTATCCGAGATGAACAGTATACTTGCCTGAATCGCCTATCTCCATCAGCTTACCTTACAGACCTAACGGTACCTTTTCAGGTACAGCCACTGTGTATTAATAGTTCGATTTCATTACCCACAGTTCGCCTAAAAACAAAGACATTGCTAGGCGCAAGATGCACAAGGTAGTTTTTAAACTTTCTTTTCCTTCCCAACACTACAATGTCACCTTCGATTCCAGGAAGTGGCGCAAAGGCACGGGCCGCCAGGTCCTGTTCAACCTGTGCCTCTCGCTGCTCGGGGCCCTCGCGTCGTTCGTGGCGCTGGCGGCGGTGCCCAAGCGCCGCGCCAACCTCGCGTCGTGCACGTGCGTGGAGGCCGCGCTGCACTACTTCCTGCTGGTATCCTTCGCGTGGACCTTCGTGGAGGCCCTCCTGCAGTACCTGCGCTTCGTGCGTGTCCTCGGAACCTACGTGCCCAACCTGGTGCTCAAGGCCGCCTTCGGAGCCTGGGGTCAGTGTGCGACTGCTCTCCGACACTCGAGCATAAAAAGCGAATCTCTCCAAGCTATGACGTCGCGATCACTCAGCTTGCTTCCTAAACTTTCGCGCTACTCCTGAAAGAAAAGGATGGTTGAAAATTATGTAATCTCCTCAGCAGGGGTGCCTACTACGCATACTCGACTACTCGCGGTGATTGCAAGATGGCGCGCCATTGTTGGCATTTTTATCTTTTTAGCGCGCTTCACGAGTCATCATCACGCATACCTGCAGGCTTTCGCGGTCTGCATTCAAACCTTGGAATAATGTTTTCATTGCAGACATTTTCTCCTAGAAACTACCAAGAGCTACTTTTTTTTATACTCACCAATTGTATATTTTGACCATTTAGCTGATATTGCGTTTAATTAGTGGGTGTCTAGTAATTATGTAATGTTCGCCTAGCACGCATCACAGCCGGAGGCAAACGTTTAATGAAAAAAGCGGACACGAACAGGTTACATATATAGTCGAGTAGGAAAGCGCGTCCAACGTCACATGATCACACACGATAACACACCCGGTGATCTTTGGGCACGTGGCGGCAACACGCTACGCAAAATGGCCATATCGGCGTGTTATCACGTTATCACAAGTCAGTAACACACAGTTGTGAAACATGTCAATCATCTGATTTCCTTATAGGGTAACTGCAGCACTTTTTTGAGAATTTCGCGACATTCAAGGATTCAAATCTATATAGGGTGTAGGTAAAGCATGACAAGTATTTTTGTACTGGCACTTAAAATGTTGACGTAATCGACGATCGAATTTTGCGCTACTCCTGAATGCAACGGAGGAGTGCAGAGAAATTCAGCGTTACGTCACGGAAGGTATGAATTGAAATTACTGCTGTCATCTGCCACACCCTGACCTGACTCGTTAGACGCTGCCAAACAACTCTCGGCAGGGTTTGCCTTCGGTGGCGTTGGTTTTTTCCTTCAAAGCAGGCGTTTCTGCGTTGGAAGAGTACTGATACCTTCGATGACTTCATCATGCGCCCCCCTGCGGAGAAGCTTGAAGGGCGTCCGGAGTTTAACCGGTGATTACTTCACTATTTCAAGTGCTAGCCCAAAAAGACTTTGCATGTTTTACCTGCAAGTTTCACTCATTCGACCTTTTTAATCTCGTTGATTTCTAAAACCTATGCAGTTTCCCTTTAATACAGACGGCAAGAACGACAATGTGGTTTTAATGTAGCCACAGATAGCAGTTAAAGCGTTTGTTATTGAAATTTTAACTATTATTTCTTGGGCACCGTGCAAACCACTCGTCTGGTGCATGCGTCTGTGTTTTACCTGAGCATGTTCAAGAGCTATATTAGGCAGTCGTAGATTTAACCCCTTTGGATTACGTTCCATGTAACTGTTTACCGTTTTCTCCCCCTCTGTTTTCAACTCTTCTTTTTCATGTTTCCTCTTTCTCGTTGGATGTGAAAAATCTGGTGCCCATTTTTAAGGCCTGACTATTTCCGTTTTCAGTGTCTGCGTCTGTGTTCATAGAGAGAAAACACTTCTCGCAACCACATTAACAATCTTCTCCGTAACTTTGGTACATGTTCAATCAAAGCTTTATTATATTATCCTTCTCAGGACGTGCGGTCTGTTATGCCTTCCGAAAGAGCATTTTTTCTGGTTTAATTTCAACAAACGTTCGTTCACTGGCCCACTTCATCTTTTTGGGTGGATTGCGTCTTCCTCATAGGTAATCATGCAGATCTAGGTGCCACATGCAAACAAGTTGGAAACTGTTGATGTTCGCATGATTGTTCTAAATCAAGGAAGCTTCGAACACAATTCTCCCGATGAAGCTCGCAAAGTGCCTGGCTTAAGCCTTCCCCTTCTTGAAGAATGACCACATATATTCCATGTTTTTCCTAAGCGTCTTTGTTGGGAAAATGAATGCTGAAGTAGCAATAGCAATATATGGAAGGACAATGAGTGGTTAGTAAGTTATCAGAATGCTTCAGTGCACATGGCAATAAATACTTATTTTTTAATATATTCGCTCAGCGTTAACATAACGTCATATTTACACTCGATTCAAAGCTTTTCTGCGCTTCTTCAGTAAGTTAGCTGGGCTTCACTGCAAAGCGTATGATCCAGTCTACGCAAGAACACTCAATTCATGGACTAAACAAATTGAGTTGCGCGTCAGCACACCAATGTGTCTAGGGACTAAATATTAAAAATCTTTAGGAAAGTCAAGCTAAGGCGTTTACATAACACCGAATTACCTAGTAGCGCTATTTTGCAATTATTTTCCTATTTTTTTATTAAGACAGAAACCACCTTGAAGTGCGACGTAGTGCATGTTCTAAAAATATAAAATTGCTTGACCGTTGATTAATCATTCTTTTTCTCTCTCTTCCAGGTGCGCCAATGCTGGTCATACTGTGTGTCCTCATAGTGAATCCAATGCAGTACCACAAGCGGAAAAACTTGTAAGTGTCGGAGAGACCAAGGAGTCAGGTAGCACCATTAGGCCTTAATGCATTTTTTCAATGCTGTCGCAAAGTTAACGGCGTTCCAAAGCCGTCAATGGTATTTTACCAACGGCGTAGTGAAGCTGTTTCTGAGGTATATATGCTTGCGGCCATACGACGTGCTGCGCAGTACTTCACCGACACCAGCCGTCCGACTGTTGGTTCGAGATGGCTTATGCTTGAGTCTGCACGAAGTGCAGTCTCACGAAGTGCACGAAGTGAAGTCTTAAAGCTTTGGATCCATTTGTCGCCACCTGCTGTCTTCGAAGGCAGACGCTGTTTCCATAGCGTCAGGCAGCACAGTCGATGAGTACTGCCTCGCCGTATCACAATACACGAAGCAGCTGGCGTGAGGCGCCGCTTTGTAGCTTTGGAGCCGTGATGATTTTTGCAACTGTTCTTTTCCATTTAAAGCTTAGTATTTCATATCCGCCTGCATCACATCCGTGTCCTACTCATGATATTAGTGACCGGTTGATAGAAAAAAAAACATAGCTCCAAACGCAGTTTGCTACAGAGGAAATGATTCCGTGTAATGCGCCTTGGGGAAGCGTTTTGTGCTCTGTGTCATTTGTGGTTGCCATAGCTGACACACATGGTTCTTGCAAAAAAAGGTGGATTATGACACACATACTATTGACATCTTCCTCTGTTCGGGAATCACACAAGTTGAGAGCAAATGTACAGAAGGTCGTCCTTTGTCCGGAAAATCTCTTTCACGACTGTCAGCTTAGAATTGTGAGTGCGCTGTTTTCAGAACTACGGTAAAAACACTACTTGCCTAAGAAGCTCGGGTAAGGTGGTATTTTCATGGGGAGGGCCACAAACATAATTCAGCTGCTTTATTTACGCGGCGTAATCAGCGCACGCTGCGAATTTTATAACTTAAACGGACACTCAGGAGAAATTGAAGTTGGCTTGTATCGACAGAATACCAGCTCCTGATTACAAAAACGCCACTCATACTGACAACAAAGCTCTTGTAACGTAGAAAAGAGCAAAAACCAAAATACAGGCATCGCCGCCACTGGCCAAACTCGCAAGTACAAGCGTGATGACGTCATAGGACAAAACAGTGTTGCTAGAACCATTAGTTCTAGCAACACTAAGACACGAGAACCACGAATAACTGAGGCGCAGCCAATGCATGCGCAAATCTTCTTGACGTCGCCAGATGGCGCCACGTACCGGGCAGCTACGCGCGCGCCTGCAGCATCGGGACCAATCAGCGCCTGCTCACCGGCAGTAGGCGGGCTCCCGGTATTCCGATAACGGTAGCAAGGTACACGGTATGCTCAAGGTATTTATTTGCGAGAACTTCGTTGACGACTTCGAGAACGGGATACATCGTAACGCTGGCAAAAGGCTGGTGCTAACGTAACCGAAGCGACGGTTCTACGTGCGGCCGGCGGTAGCTTTCTTTTCGCCTGCTGCTAGGCCGCACTGCTGGCCACCAGAAATCACGGAGTCTGCGTTACGTCACGTTTCACGTCACTTAGTCCTGTGTCGTCATAAGAGAATCCCAAGTTTGAATCAGAGCGGCGGGAAAAACTTTTTCAACTTCGAATCCAAATTTCTTAGAAATAAATGCATCTTTCGCTGCTGGCCAAGTGGCAACAAAGGCACGAAATGCCGAACTATCGGATTTTGCTTTTAAAAAAATTATAATAGAGCTCTTCTCACTGTCCCTTTAAAGGCATATACCACGTCTAGAAGTGGACAGAGCATTAACTAGTGCCTGTTGTACAAATGCGCTCTTCTTCGTGAAGAGTCACTCAGCCCGCGTTGCGTGCGACTTGCAGCGAGCCCCTCGCCTTTTTACTACATATGAAAGGTCCTTGGCTGCACCACATGAAGGAACACCTGAAAATACAGCACCGAAAAGGCCTTATGTAGACCTTGGTGTGCAGCAAGCCGTGGTAAGCTTGATGGTCCTGTGTGAGTGTCGCCTCTTAGGTATCACCAATGCCGATTCGCCTTCTAACACCGGCCGAGTAAGAAAAGCACCCCTTCGGCCTTTGGACGCATTTAATATCCAGTGCGAGTACTCTGAGCCTAGTACACAAAAAGGAAAAAGAACCACACGAACTGGGGTCTTACGATGTATAGAGGTGCTGTTAAAACGTAGCGTAAAATTAGCCCTGCGTGCTGCGTGTTTGTTGTGGAGGCGAGCTATCGAGCCAATGATTATCGGCCCATTTTGTTCACAGCTAGCTTTTAAGTTTTGGTCTACATCTGAAAACCACGTGGAGCTAATGCAGCAATATGTGAGAGACTGTCTGCTTATCTCTCTGGAGCCTTCGCCTGATGATTATGCCCCCGCCAGGAGTGAGCTGCCTTTCCTTTCGCATTATCAAAGTCTACTCCTTGTCACCTGTAAGTTTCAAAGGAAGCATTTTCCGCCGCCGCAGTGGCAAAAGGGTAAGGATAGATGTCCGTAAGCCGCCGCGGTGGCTGAGTGGCTATGGTGCTCGGCTGCTGACCCAAAAGACGCGGGTTCGATCCCGGACGCGGCGGCTAGAATTTCTTTGGAGGAGAAATTCTAGAGGCCCGTGTACTGTGCGATGTCAGTGCACGTTAAAGAACCCCAGGTGGTCGAAATTTCCGGAGCCCTTCACTACGGCGTCTCTCATAGCCTTAGTCGCTTTGGGACGTTAAACCCCAATAAAACAAAAAAAAAATAGATGTCCGTAAATTATCTGCATGGACTCCTGAGTCTGAACAACACACTAAGCGAAAACCTAGCTTTGTATATGTAGCCGAAACGTGTGCACCATAATTCTCGACATCTTAAGCTAAAGTTATATCCTTCTTCTCTGAAATTGCAGGAGTCTGTTAAATAAAAAACATCTACACCGGTTTACGCCGTCACTATCCGTTATTTTTAGTAAGGAACGTCCTTTGATTAGCTCCGATGCTTCCTGCTTCGCCGTGCGCAGCTGCTGGTTGCAAGAAGAGGCCCTGCTCTACAGCTTCCTCCTTCCTGTGGGAATCGTTCTGGCTGCCAACGTAATCGTCTTCTGCGTGGTCGTGTTCAGCATCTACTGCCGCCGTCAAAAAGGATTGCGCAGCACCCAGAGCCAGGTAGAATTGGCTAAGGCGCAACTACGGGCCACTGTCTGTATTGTCTTCCTCTTGGGTAAGCAAAACCATCCCTGACCCTTTGCTTTTCTTTGCCACTCCTTACAGAAAAGGTATGCACTCATAGATGATTCAGTATCGTCGCCGCAAGACTGTCGGTAGCGGTAACAAGTGGAATACACAATCGCTTATAGAACTAGAGATTATGCTGCCTGCATATAAATGTAGAGCCTAACACTCGGAGCCATTAAAGGTAACAACAGGCGCCGTCCGAAAGTTACTAATGAATCACATTTTATTGCCTAATTACATTATTTCAAGCACAGTCTACCCTCGTTTGTCTCTCGGTAAACGAAAATGCTCCTAAAACATGGCTGAGGAAAGCGTCTTCATCTACTTGCAAATGAATTCATCACAAAAAGAAAAGTGCCAATCACTGAACGGTTAGCTGGCCTGGAGATCGACGTGCAGGCGAAGATGTTCCTCCTAGCCGTACAATCTGCGAACTTCAGGCAAAATGTCGGCCTCAGCCCGAACTTGCATAGGCGAGGCGAAATTCAACATCTTCAGAGCTTTTTCATTTTATTAAAACGTAATAGGCACAAGCAACTGAAGTGAAGACAGTTGGACGTCGATGTGCTTAAATGCAGACATAATAAGATGGCCCTTCAAATCCTTTTCTGCAAACAGCTTCTGCCAGCAGCCACAGATAATTTCACCCGAATATGGATATTCGCAACCTAAGCCTATATCATGAAATGGCGCGGACTTCTTTATGCGGGGCTCGTTCGTTTACACAGGACACGGTGTATGCGCGGCAGGAACACTGAAATCAACGTTAGGACCGTTAAATTTGCAGCGCACTTCCCAGATGTCTTCACAATCACACATAATACACACGTTCTAGTCTCCTATTTCCAGAACTTTAAAACGGCAGCACGAAGTTTCCTCTGTTGATTTTGTAAGGACCTGCCTGTACCAGATCGCTTTTGTGTCTTCCAGGACTAACGTGGATATTTGCATACTTGAGCCTGATAGAAGCCATCTCGAAGGAATGGGGTCGACTGTTCGAGTATCTCTTCGTGATAACGAGCTCTCTGCAGGGTTTGGTCATATTCATCTTTCACGTGAGTTGTTGCCAATTTTTATTATTTTTGCACGCATCCATCAAGCAGGGTCCACTTTTCGGGAGGCAGTGAGCAACGCTGCAACTGTTAGTGGCGAGCGTTCGAATCCTCTTGTTCATTCAATATTTACAACTACCAAATGCTATGGTGAATAACCGTGCTACATTTACTGCCTTCTTGCTTTATTGTTGCAGCAGCGATGCTGTGATCTCTTACAATTTAAAAGAAAAAATAAATTCATATCATGGTGACATTTTAATGGAAGCACTGATCTTGGTTAAATTAACGTGGAATCAATGTTGGGATTGTACTTTTTAACTGCGAATTAATTTTGCTCTCTTGCCCAGTCAAACTCCATAACAGCGCAACAAATGAAAGTTTACAAGTCTACATTTTATTATTCATAAGGGAAGTTGAGCATCAGTGTGTAGGAGTTCAGCTAAGGTGCGATGTCTTTTAAATGTGTATGTCTTTTAAATGTGCTCTTTCGCTCACAGATTGCCTACGAAAGAACTGCCAGAGAATTCTGGCTCGGCCAAATTCTATACCGCGTGCGGCGGTATACAAGAAAAAGACGTTTCGACCAGAGCTCGACCAAGATCACGCTGTCATCATCAACGCAAAAAACAACGTCAACGTGAAACTATGAGGTTTGTGGCTGCTTGTTATTAATGTTAATGCAACAGCATTTCTAGGCTATGTCGGCTGGGCCGTGTCTGCAAAACGTGTCCGCAGCAGTTGTGGAGTCCTCAGAAGAGGTAGCATCAAACTAGTGGTTGTAATCGAAAGAGGATGCTCTGAGGATGCTGCGCAAGAAAAAATATGTCAGTAGGATGATTAATTAATTAATTGGAGCCAAAAACGTTGAAAAAAAATTGAAATACCGCGGACGTCGATATAAAACAGCCGTGTACGGCAAAATAGTGGAAAACTAGGCAAATGTGTTTGATGAGCGATAAGTAATCGAACAAAAAGTTTCCCTCGCATAGTTGAATTAGTTACTTAATTCATTAGACGGTTGAATAGACTCGATGGGACTATAGTAAGTGGATGGGAAAGCAACCACTGCGCCATATTTCAGAAACGAGAATAGCTGATCGAGCAAGAAGAAGTTATAATCAGAGTAAATAAATCCATCTTTAATTGAAGAATCAGATAATTACGCTAATTCAGTAGTTACTTTAATAAAACAAAGATAAAATGATAAACAGAGGCAACGAGAGGCGAGGAGTGCCGAGGATGCGTCAATGGTTCCGCATTCTCCCAATGCGGGTCCCCGCAGTGAACCAGCAGTGAACACCTTAGTCGCGCTTTCAGCTGCGAAACCAATGGAGCGGGAACCTGAAAAGAAAGCAAAGGCTCATAACTGCCCTCTTGGAACAGTGGACACCTCAATCGTGCTTTAAGCTACGTGGCGGTAGTGCCAGATGTGCGCTGCATGCGTTGGCATTGACAACTTTGTGCCATTTTGAGGAAAGGAAGTGCAAATACCTGGGTTCCCTTGGTCAGTGGACGCCTGAATCGCGCTTATAGATAGGTGGAGTGATGAGAGACAAATGTGGGCCGCAGGCATTGACGACGCTGTGCCAGAAACGCGGCGCTAGAGCCATAGGCCGTCGCCGTTCATTGTGTCCATTGGCGTTGGCGTTGACAACGTTTCACACTCCGATCATTTTAAGGAAAGGAAGTGCGCATAACTGGCTCCCTGGGTCGCATCTATAGGCACATGGCAGGATGAGAGAGATGTGGGCTGCATGGGTTAGCGCTGACAACGGTGAGCGAACTCTCGCGATCAACGATAACTGCCACCTGCCAGGGTTACTGGGTGGGTGGGAAATTTTATTTTGCATATAAATACAAACAGGAATTTGTTACCACTTATGAGGCAGAACATCCCGTTTCTGTCGTTCCTGACGCCTCCCACGGCTGTGACAACCTCGCGAAATACATGCATAGACCTCGGCTTTGAGAGCCAGGCATTGGTGCAGCAAGTCGCGCATATATCCGTCTATTTCTCCGAGTACAAAACTTCATTCATGACAATCAAGAACTATTAGTGGAGTGGTTCTTAATGATGGAAAATGTGTGAAAAATAACAAGTTGCTGTAATTGTACATACGTGTGTTGCTCAAATTCTTTGCATTAGTATATCGAGAAGCTGAAACTGCTGATGAGCTGCGCTCAAATTTCGCATTAGGAAGTAATGTAGTCATCGGCAATTTTTTGCTTTCGTTCTAATAAATTGCTTGTAAGAAAGCAGTTCAACTCAATGCGTGCGTGTGTCTGGAATACCATAAATTATTACCTCCACAATTTCTTGGAGTCCTTTTCGCAGCCGTCCTTGATGTTCACTACACTTCCTTTCAATTACAGCCGACAAGCAAGATGCTGTCTCGTGTTGGCGGGTCCAGTTTCTCAGTATCGGGTCTGCGGTCACTTGGATGCCCCGGTTTTCGTCGACGTCACTCCATTTTCACAACCACGCGCCCTCGCATGTCATGGCTGGCGAGACAACTTCAATTGCGCGCCCTACCTCCTTTCGCCATGGCCCAACGAGAATCTCTTCGCTTCGCCATTTAAACTCGATTTATTTTGTTCAACATACGTCTCCGCGCTCCCCATCAAATAAAATAAAAATATACACCGATCTGTGTTCCATAAGAGTGACAAATATGTCTCAGAAAACGAATTTTTTGCCACATATTCAGTACTGCTCTCCTTCAATCAATGAAGGCAGATATACGGGTATGCGGATATACGCAGAGATATACGGGCATTCTCTCATGACTTTGAATTCAGCAGGTGCAGCTGCTGAGCAGGTCACTGTTGCACGCTTTCTTGAACTCTAATTCATATTTTAGCGTGGTATGTTTGGACACAAAATCAAGCATCGATCCTAAGTGCGAAACAAATTTCAGGATATTTTTTTTTGTTTACTTCGCAACAATGGGCCCTTCATTGATGTCTTTCTGTATAACATTTTTTTTCTCTGCCCATTCATTTCAGTTGTAGAGATGAATTGTTTTTAGCTCCCGTTCTCGGCAAACTCAGGTGAACATCATCCGGGAACAGCATCGAACCGCAAAGATAACATGAAGCGAGCCTTCCAGAATTTTCAGTTCCAAGTTTCGCGTACGTTAAAGCAACCGACGCTGCGGGAGAAGGTGCGCGCGTTGGGCTTTCCAAGGCGACAGCGCTGTGTAACACGGTGATGCAGGGATTTCATCTCGTGATCACGGCTTTATGCTCGCAAACGGTATGGCGCTAGGCATCCATAAGAAACTAAAAATTGAGGGAGGCGAAAAGCAGCTGATCCGAGGAGCGCGCGCCGCGGTTACGGATCTCTGCGTTTGTCTGTGGATCGATGTGCGCTTGACGGAGGTCGGCGGCAGAAGTGCTTCGAGGTGTGGTGTGGCGGGGCATGACATGGACGAAGCCCAATCCAAGAATGTGGCTAGCACCACCTATAACCCACCCTGGACAGTGATTCGGTATTGCAAAGCACTTATTGCTCGCATTTACTCTCGATGACGTGAGACTAGAGTTTTTCTTCTCATTTTTTTGTAACTGAAAATGGAGGGGGAAAAAAAGCGATGCTTTCAATGCTAGACGGGCCTAGCCGCTACTATAAGTCACCAGCACAATGCAAAACAAATGCTTTTCATGGCCATAGTAAGAAATGGTGTTCAAATTATAGCGTAGCCTGGTGGTCTGCGCACAACTGAGAGATGAATTTTCAGTTAAGATGGAGGAGCCCATAGTAGAGAAAAATTTTCGCGACTAAATAAAGCAACCGAACTTGCTTCAAACAAAACCTTGTAAGCCGTAACAGTGTTGAATACATTTCTTTTCCACTGCGGAAAAGAGAGTTACATTTAGTTATTTATACACTGATTTATTCAGGTCGTTTGGCGATGCATTGTAACACTACAAAAGAGAAGTTCGGTCGACCTTGCGTCAATCTTAAATTGTCTCCAATGCTCAGTGCACATCACATTTCGTACGGTATAAGTGGGGCCTTCTTTTTGCATACCTAATCTTCGCACCTTGAAAAAATATCTTTAGCCTGGGGTAAACTTAATTTGAGCCCAGAAAGCGCCCCTTGCAGAAAATGTAGCTTTCCACTATAAAAAGCTCACGTACGGCACCTGAATAACCGAAAGTCTTGTGCCTATTCTGCAGGCTTCTTTATTTATACTTTCGGGATTTTTGTTTCTTTTTAGCCCTTCTTATGATGGGCGTGGCTTCGTTTCGGGACACTTTTCAGAAGTCGGTTTCATGAGTAAGATTTTGAGTCATATAACGCCTGTGCGGCGCTCTCAGCCTTTTGCTGGAAGTTAAACAAGAAAACACGGAGTCACATTAAAGATACAACGAACATGGTAGGAATTTATTGCTTTCGCATAGTAAATGCGCCCTTTTGGAGTAACATAACGGGGAATGTGTCTATTCTTGCTTCATATTTTTGAGTCTATATTGTCTGTTCCAAAAATGTTTTACCACGTCAGTCTGCTTGAATAGATTGTCAAAGAAAGACAAACCAGCTGCTTTGAATAACTTATTTCCAGAGGCGTGTAAAGAACACGTCGGGCAATGTTTTTTACTACCCTATTTATTCTACCTTTTAGTTTGTGGAAGCAGTTGAAGAAACAACACTAACCATGTCTTAGCGTACTACAAAGCCCCAAAGCATGAGTTACTAATATTCAAATAGAGTAAGGGAGAACAGCTTTCAACTAAAGAGCAAACATGCAACAGTTCTAATCTTTTAACTGATGTGCGCTATTTGTGGTTTTAGTGACAATTCGCTCTCAGTATATAAACCAAGGTACCCCAAGCAGCAATACTGCCAATGTATTGGCAAATGCCTGTCCTTCAACGGACTAGGGCGAAACCAACCATTTGCAATATTGGGCCCACTACCTGTGCTGACTGGGACTTAACAGACGACACACTGGTTATAGATGTGCAAGAACATGAGAGCTTGAGGCATGTAAAAAGAGCTTCCATTTGGTACACTATTATGTGGTTTTCGGAAAGAAGCAGGGCCAATTTTTTTATGATTGATCTTATTTAAATTAGAAACAAAGCAATCAGTAGCATTATTGGAGTCATCCTGAATATCAAGGAGGGCTCGAGAAAAATCCGTATTGGTTAATACGAGCAAACAGACGTAAGCGTAAATATATATTTTGAATGATTTGACACGATCACTTAAATCGTTGACATATAAGCTGAACAACTGAGGCGATAATGTTGGCCCATAAGGGGCACCACACAGCATATTTACAAATCATTGCAGATAGGCCCGGAAATGGCCCCCAGAGGCCGATTGTGAATGTAGATTTCAACTAATGACAAGAAAAGACCTCTAAATCCGCACGAGTGCAATTTATCAAAGAAAATTGTGTTGTTCTCGGTTCTGAATGCTTTTTTCACGTCTAAGGAGAGCTCAAAGGGCGCCTCATTTTCTATATGCTCAGACGAAGCGAGTCCGAAACGTTTTCTGATAGCATCCTGGGTGCTACTGGTACTTTGTATTAATAGCATCCTGGGTGCTATTAGGACCCAGGGCGATAACTGGCGATAACTGGCAGTGTCATGCTTTTTGGTACTTTGTAAACAGGAAGAACGCGTGCACGCTTCAAGGAATCCTGCAGTACGCCGCTTTCGATTCTTCCATTTAATACGAACAGCAAAGTCCTCTTCAGAGCTGCAAGTTCCAATGTATGTCGGCTATAAATAGGTTATCAAGTCAGTCAGATGTGTGATGCTGAAGCTAGATTATTTCATGTACGTGAAGAAGGCTGATGGCGCGATATTATTCGCTAACTTGATGGGATTCACGTTGTTGACTGCAACCTGCTCTGAAAAGGCAACAATAAATGCAGTCGCCAGACCAGCAGAGGCAGCGCCGAAATCAGGCTCTGGCGACCCGTGGATAAACGAGCCTTGGTTTCCACGGAACTTGTTCACTAGTGACCACATGTTTCCTACATTTCGGCGAGAATCGTGAAACTGCTGGACAAAGCACTTCCTTTCTGATGAGCAGTTAAGCGCGGTCATCTTATCGTTCCATTAATTCGTTCTTTTTCTCCAGTAAAAGTACTGAATGGTTCCTGATCTAGGAGAAAATGTTTTTTTTCTGCGTATGAGTCTCTAGCCCGTGCTGTTTTTTTTTTTGCAAAATAAAATATGGGAGGAAATAGTGTATTTAACGATGCTAGTACCCAAAACGCACACATTCTGTGGTGTGATCAGCGCGAAAGGGCACTGGCGGGAAACGTACTTTTCATTTCAACCACGGCGCTTTGCACAAATCGGCCTGATGTACGTACCCAAATTTGGTGGCGAAAGAGTTACCGCTCGCTGTTACACACTGATATTTCCCGAATAGGCTATGGGAGAATTATGCCATTCAGCAGCTGTTTTTTTTTTTTCAAGCCGCACGTAACGTCATGAAGGGAAAATTTAATGGCGAAATAATTTTTCGTGGAAATATGGAAGCACGTGCGGATAAGCTGGTATTTTTGTGAAATTACTGAGGTGGCGACATAGTGTAAATTATACCCCAGTTAAAATCATAATGTTTCTAGATTAGCGAGAAACAAAGAAATCGCTGGTAAAGGTACATTGTAAAGAAATCTGTTAAATAACACAATAAAAAGAAAGATTTTCTGTTTTGGTTACTGAAATATTTTTGAAGTAAAAACAACAGAAATTCCTTTCTTTAGAAGGCCAGTTTTTTTCAGTTAGTGCTATGCATGCACTTTTTCTTTCATTTAACAGGAAATGTTTACCCACGACACATATATGTTGTTGCATTTAACATAAATGCCGGATGTTGCGGATACTTCAGTGTTCTATAATTTTTTTATCTTTTTGCCTCCATTAATCATTTCACGAACACCGCTGCAGATGATGCGGTTCGATAGATGGCTATGGCAACAAGACACGTATTTGCCGACCTGAGGGGAGCCGGTATAGAGATGGTATGGAACGATACATTATGGTATACGGCATACGCACCGAGCGAATTGGATAATAATTTCGTCAAATGGGGCTTTTTAACTTCGCACGGACAACGGGCAGCCTATGGGTGATTCTCCACTTCGTGGCCAGTGCAGCCAGGATTCGATTCCGTGTGTTTGGGTTCAGAAGCCGAATGCTGCAGCTGCTAAACCAACAAGTGCCGAGAGTTGACGCACAAAGCGTCGTCCACAATCAAGCGTCATTTCCCAAGCTTCATGAACCAGGCCATGAACTTTCATCCGCGCTGCATAGAACATAGGTGAGCAAGCCGTCCACTTACGCCCCCTGCGGCGGTTTAGTGACTAGGGCGATCGACTGCTCAGCCCGAGGATGCGGGTTCAGTGCCGGTCGAGGCAGCTGTGCTTCGACGTAGGCAAAATGCAAGGCGCCCGTGTACTGTGCGACGTCAGTGCACTGTGAAGAACACCAAGTGGTCGAAATTTCCGAAGACTTCGACTAAACGGCATCCATCATAACCGATGCCGCTTTAGGACTTTAAACCCTATATATGAACCAACCAAACCACTCCCTTCCAATGTCGCTTTCTAAGCAGATGAGAACAGTGCAAGTGTGGAAGCTGTCGTCTCGTGAGCGACGCGACTCAAGCCCACACTACAACCACGTTCAGCGCACTCTATAGAGAGTGGGTTCGAAGAGACAAGACTTCGCCTATGACCCCCGAGATTTTAGGGCTGCGTCAAGGGTCCCTTTAAAGACTTTTTACTATAGGACCCTCGCCTGCGTAACTCACACGCTGTAACAGTTTTCGAAGAAATAAACCTTCATTTGATTTAAATCACTCATTGCATTCGCCTTCAAAGCGGAGGATATGTAGGCGGATGCCACTGTCCCGTTATTCGGCATATTCAGAGAGCACAGGTCGCCACACATAACCGACGTATCCGATGCATACTCAGCGCCTTAACTGCAATGCACATGTGAAATATGCCGTTCATCTAAGCTTCAACTTACAACGCGTGCAATGACTGAGAGTGATTGGAAGCATGATTGGCGGCGCGTACGTGAAGCGCCACGTCACTGTATCTGTTACCGTGAGTTCTCGGTTGCTTATGCTATATATATTGCACGCATAGACAGTATTATGCAATATCGGAAAGAGGCTTCATGCAAATTTTGTGATCGAAGGTGTGCCATGATTCTTAGGGGACCAAATAAATGCCTTCGGCCGTGCAGCCTGTTTCCAATTAGTGTACTGGGAACCTCAGCATACTCGCAGCGTGCCGCTATAGAATGAAGCCGATCGCGGCCCTAGGGCGCCACGTGACAATGAATTGTCTGTTCGAGCCCCCCCCCCCCCCCCTCCGGCCCCTCTGCCCTCTCCGCCCCCTCCCATGTACAGCTGACGAAGCGAAATAAAGGAACATTCTGAACGGTCACAGCGCACACGGGGACTACACACAAAGAAGTACTCAACAGAAGCGCTGGTGTTGTGTCCCCGTGTGCACTCTGGCCCCTTCAGAATGAACGTATTCCAAGTAGCCTAACTCACCGTCCTAACACAGAATTAAGGTAGTCTGTTTCCCACCTCGCCACGAGCGGACGTCTGCTTTCGTTTCAACAATGACCCCGGCGACGCACGGCGTCGTGCCGCATCAAGTAAACAGTGCCTAGCCACTACGCCAATCTCGCGACGGCGCAGTGCACCAAAGATAATCTTCACACAGTACAGCCGTCGTGTAAACCAAATTAGGCCGGTTGGTTACGGACATTCACAATAATGCAAAACAAAAACCGAAACGAGCCGAAACCGTAACCGAACTATTTTGCGGAGGCAGCGTAGTGACACACCCTTCTTCTGCGGAAGCATCTATGGCGGAATCCATGCGGAAGCTCAACTTTGGCCGCTTAGCGCACTTCGCAATTTGAGGGTCAGTTGCATCAGCATCTTTATTGTGATGAATTTATCGAGAGCTGGCTGTTAACGGTAAGCGTATAGCACGCTGACGTTTGTTTTGTTGGTTCTTGCGGCATCGCGTCTTCGACTTTTTTTGACGTGATAGTGTTGCTTCTGAGTGAAATTTGGAGCACCTAAAAACGAGACGGCACCGCGCACATCCACGCTGAAACAAGGTAAGGAAGGGTAGTGCTTCATTTCTGGTTTCATTAGGCTTACGACCAGGACCGAGCTCTGTTAGCTCGCAAATGGTAGTTCCTTGTCTTGTTTAGCGGGTAATGTACGCAGATGCTTTGGCCACTGCTACTCCTGTAAATACTGCAACTCGTTGTATGGCCACCTTGAACGAGGCCTTCCGGATGCCACTGCATGCTGTCGTGAGTTAGGCTTTTTTCGGCCTTTTTCGGAATTCGGCATGAGGGCCTGAAATAGGCTGTTTGGACTGACGATAGCTGCAGCGTCGTCTCTACTCACTGAATGGCTGTGAAGCGCTGCTGGTGTACTGCGAAGGAAAAAATGGAGTGAGTATAGTTCCAGAGTCATTCCCTGTGTCGCAAATCGTTGTGAGGCCTCATTGAAAGAGCCTTCCTGCTCCGATTGCATGCAGTCATGAGTTAGGTCTTCATTTTTGCAGTTGCCGTATGTAACAGACTTGTATTAGATCGCAGTCCTCGTGTGTGAAATTGCGCTGTGTTTGGACTGGCGGTAGCTCGTCGCCTGTTCTTGCTGAAAGGGAAGGAAGTGCAGTTGGTGGACCGCAAAGGAAGGAACGAGGACTTATATAGTTCCATGATCGAGGCTTTTAGATCCATGCACGTGAAAACTCAAGGGTCATTCCACGCCAAACGTCACAGCCGGCGCGCTCAGCAATTTCGATTGTTTCGAATAAATTGATGAAAACTTATCTCAGTGTGCGTAATGAAAGCATAAAATATTTTGCCCAAGAAAAATGTATTCGCTAGGTGAGCGCAGTCTGAAAATTTCGAAAAGGCGTTAAACGAGGCACTGCTAAATAAGTAATAGAAAATTCATAGCTTTGGAAAATATCTCAGAAATTTTTCACTCACATTTGCAGAGAGCCTGGCTTTCGATGTGATTTTGATCATGCAGTTTTGCAGAGCGCATTTTTAAAAAATTAGATCTTGAAAATGTAATTTTGTCATTTTTTTAAATATCAACTTCTCTCGGGAATTTGAAAATAGCTGTTGTGCCTCTCTAGATGTCTATTGCTTATAAAAAATGTTACAAAAGATCAAAACTATGTAAACGAAAGTAAAAAACATACTAGAGTTGTGAAAAATTGCATTTTGAGCCATAAACACCCGTTAATTTTCTCCTAAGGCAGTCCAAGCAAAAACACAAGAAATTGCGGGTTAAGTGGAGCGGTTTATTGACTTTCATTTCTGAAATTTTCATTGATATAATTTTTGTTTAAGGCGACAAAAGAATTTTGAAGTTGAGCTCTCGCTCCGCAAGTGGCTTTCTTCTCGTTGATGCTGCATAATCTTCCACGCCGCTCAGGCCCCTCCTCTTCCTCTTATTTTCTGTCACACCTCTTCTCTCTATTCATCCGAGGAGAGCCGCCGTCCGGCGTGGTGCACACAGTTTTCCCTCCTTTTTTTCCCTCTTAAAGCCGCTAAAGGGCGACGGAGTACGTACGATTATTTCGTGGTTTACACGTGTTATTGCTAGATAAAAAACCGCGAAGGCGCGACGTGGTAGAAAAACGTGTACTCAATGACCAAAAATGACGCGACGGAGCACGATTAGTTCGTTTTTTTGGTGGCTGAACATGTTGATTTCAGTAGGAACTTCTTGCGGGCTAGTTGGTTAATAGCTCTAGAAATGTTATAATTGCAAAGCACGAGGACACAGACAGCATAGGTCATTTGCACAGTTTTAACACTTCTGGAGCTATGAACCAACTAGCCCGCAAGAACGTCCTACTAAAGCACATCTCTTCTACTCCGGTCTCTCTTTTATGTTCCCATTCAAAGCAAGATGCAGCAAAAATAAAACTGCGCCCGTGGTGTTTTGTGTGTTCCTCGTGGCCTATGTCTCCGCCTTTTGCACAGCCTTAACATCTGTGAATTTTGATTTCACGAAGGAAATATTTTGAGACAACTATCGGGGAGCAGAAAGATGCCGTGACTCTAAATACTTACACAACAGCTTTCTTTGCTCGAAACAACTACAAGGCCACGTGTAGAAGGTAAGACAGGCGGCTGATTAAAAATTTCTCCCATGTTATTGGCCGATAAAAGCCGCACAAAGAAGAAAAAGGCGGTAAGAGTATTGCATGACTCCGCGCTGCGGCCGCGGACACGCCGCTGAAAGGGGGAGAAAAAGGCGGGAAAACTGTCAGATGAGCCCGTGGCGGAGGGCTACCATCGGACAAATGGAGAGAAGAGGAGGAGTGAGAATAGAAGAACGGGAGGGAAGCAGAGGAAGAGGGGCCGGAGCAGCGAGGAGGATTATGCAACGCCAATGAGGAAAAAAGCCCAGCAAGTTGCACCGTCTCTTCATCGCAGAACACGGCACCTGGCATGGCGCGACATTTGTGGCCAAGTAACCACTTCAGTTTGCCATCGCCCGCTGTCGTGCATTTTTAAGGATGGAGTTAAAGAAGACATTGCATGAAATTCGGCGGGTGGTAATGTTGTAAGCGAAATCGTTTCGTTTTCGAAGTTCGAACGGACCCGGTTTGGTGCCACGCAGCCAAGAGCATAAAAACGATTGTAATTACCATGCAGTGTCGAGTGGACCACGAGGAACGAACGACCAGCCGGCATGGCAGGCGTAACACAAGTGCTTTATGTCCGAATATTATCGCCCAGAGTGCGCGCCTCGGAGCGCGCATACCTCTGCGGCTGGTGACGCGAGACACGCTGGCGGTGAGCGCGGCGTGCCGTCATTCGAAGGTAGTAAAAAGAGCAATTGCAAGCTCGTGGTTGGAATCCGCTCTTACCAAGTCATGCCCGCATGCAATGCATATAAGTTTTAATAATCAAATTGAAAGGTTGCTTTCAGCCGGCTTCCCCTGCGACGTCATATCAGCCGTGGCCGAGAATCTTCTCAGAAAGATAAAAAGAAGTCGAAGTAGTGTGGATGAGCCGCTGCCAAAAAAGAAGATCGTGGTGGTGCCTTATATACACAAAGTGGCGCACAACGCAAAAAAAGTGGCCAAGAGACATGGCGTCCCTGTTGTTTTTTCTGCCCCACGGAAACTCGCAGCCTTGTGCCCGAGAACCGGGAACCAAGGAGCTAGAGGCAGTGGATGCGACATAAAACATGCCGAAAAGTATGTGAAGTGTGCCACTGGAGTGGTGTATGAAATCCCACTCAAGTGTGGAGGCGCCTACGTGGGCCAAACAGGCCGATGCGTGAATGAACGCGCAGGGGAACATGCCCAATCCATTCGGAATAAAGGAGCAAACTTGCCTGCTCATTGCCTTGCTTGCAGTGGATGCGAGCCTCTGCTTAAGCAGATTAAAATTCGAGGAAGAAGTAAAAACAAAACAGCGCGGGAGCTTTTGCAGGCCTATCACATAAAACAAAACGGTGATGAATGTGTAAGCGACAATTCTGTCAAACTGTATAATAAGGAAACCTATTTTCTGTGCACCTGTTGTTGACCAGGAGTTGATTGGCTGTACCCCCCCTCTCATTCCCCTTGTTCTTTTGCTGTGATTCTGACTGTATAAGGCACTTTCACACAAATAAACTCAGTTGATAGTTTGCGCTCTTTCTGTCTCCTTGGCTTTTTCCTGTGGCTGTCTTTTTTATAGCGCAACTTGGTTCCTTCAAAGCAATGCACCAACTTGTCCAACAAGAAGTTCTAAACAGCTCGCGAGGAGGTGCCTCGCTCGCTTGAACGGGCTTCGCCTGCATCAATCAATCAATCAATCAATCAATTTTATTTCCTTAAAGACCCCTTTTCAGGGGCATTACATAAGGGGTGGGTACAACGTTTGGTGCGACAAAGTAATCATGCGTTATGATGATGACAAAAAGGTGTTAGCTCTGCGTGCGAAGTTCGCGGGACAGGTTATTGTTGCAATGTCAGCGGGAAGGCCATTCCAGTCCGCGGCGGTGCGTGAAAAAAATGAAGCTGCGAAGGTGACTGTGCGTGCACGTGGACGGCTGATCTGGAGTTGATGGAGAGTGCGGTGAGATATGCGTGCCGGAGGGACCATGTAGGGTGCAGTTCGTAGATGGCTGTAAAAGAACTTGTGAAATAATAAAAGACTGGCTGTGCGGCGGCGCAGCTCGAGTGGCTGTATGCCTGAAAGCGATTTCAGATATGTAACACTCGTGCTGTAATGATATGAAGAATGAATAAATCTGACTGCGCGGTTTTGCAAAATTTCTAATGCGTTGGTTAGATAAGCTTGATGTGGATGCCAAATGGGTGATGCGTATTCTAATTTCGATTTCACAAGTGTTTCGTAAGCTAATAACCTAACATGCATGGGCGCATCCTGTAGATGACGTTTTAGAAAACCAAGGGATTTGTTAGCTGAAGAAATGATGTTAGTTATATGCGTTTTCCAGGAGAGGTCAGCGCACAAAGTTACGCCTAAATATTTGTATGATTCTACTGGCAGCACGGGAACGGAGTCTATGTGATAGAAGGGCACGAGCGGGTTACGGCGGCGATGAAAAGAGAGTACGTTGCATTTGTGAGGGTTAAGCTCCATTAGCCAAATTTTACACCAATCCCGAATCTTGTTAAGGTTGTTTTGGAGAGATAATTGATCAGAATTTTTATTAACTGCTTCATAAATAACACAATCGTCAGCAAACATGCGAATTTTACAAGACACATGCGAGGGCAAATCATTTATGTATATTAAAAACAAAAGGGGACCTAGTACGGAACCTTGAGGGACGCCAGATGTTACAGGAAGGAAGCTGGAAGTGTGTTCATTTACAAAGACGGACTGAGTACGGTTAGTTAGGAATTCTTTAATCCATGCAACGACATTAGGATCGATATTAAGGTTAGATAACTTGTACAACAGGCGTTTGTGGGGAACTTTATCGAAGGCTTTTTTAAAATCAAGAAATATAGCGTCAGTTTGCAGGTTAAGATCTAGGTTGGCATGCAAGTCATGAATAAAAAGAGCTAGTTGAGTGTCGCAAGAAAAGCCTTTCCGGAACCCGTGCTGCGCAGGATGAAAAAAATTGTTCGAATCCAAGAAGGCAATGACATGGGAGAATATGACGTGTTCCATTAGCTTGCAAGGCACGCTTGTTAAAGAAATGGGGCGATAATTTAATGGAGAATTTGTGTTACCGGATTTGAAGACTGGAATGACCTTCCCATTTTTCCAGTCACGAGGAAGTTGGCCAGAAGAGAGTGACTGCTGGAATAGCAAACATAAGTAACTGGCACTGGTGAGTTTCGTATTCTTAAGAAATTTGGCGTTGACATTATCGAAACCGGCCGAAGATGAAAGTTTCATTTTATCGATTAGTGACAGAATTCCCGATGCGTTAAATTCAACAGGTGACATAACATTATAAATAAAAGTGTTTGGCACAGAAAAGGGGGCATCATATTCATTAGTGAACACTGATTGAAATGCAACATTGAACATGTGAGCACACTCTGCATGACTAAGCACGTCTCCTGCTTCATTTGTGACACTGATATCGCCGTTGTGTTTTGGGTTGATGGTGTCCCAGAATTTTCGAGGATTAGTGTGTAGTATTCGGGGTAAGTCTTTGTTAAAAAAGGAACGTTTGGCGTTCCGAGCAGATGAATTATATGCCTTTTCGTCTGCGTAATACTTGTCCCAGGCCGCCTGGTTAGTTTTTGCTTTGGCTGCGCGAAATAGACGCTTCTTTCTATTCTCCAAACGTTTTAGCGTTTTAGTGAACCATGGTAGTGAACCATAGAGGCTTAGCGCCTTTACAATTGCGGTCGCGTCTCTGTTCAAGTCGGATGTGCAGTTTTAATGACATGGGCGAACCAGGCCCCTCTCTCTACATTTCATTTGGCTACAGTGTTGACGGTGTCGTGCTTTGCGGTGAAGAGGCATTAATTAAGAGACGAAGCAACTTGCAGCGAGCGAGAGCTCAACATCAAAAATTATTTTCTCGCTTTACACAAACATTGCCTCGAATAAAATTTCAGAATTGAAAGGCAATGAATGGTTCTACTTAAACCGTCATTGTTTGTATTTTATTCCTACATCCTTAGAGTGAAAATAATCAATGTTTATGGCTCTAAACATACTATTTTTGCAACATGAGTATTGTTTTTTGCACACTTTCATCTTCTGTAACATTTTTATCCGTTGCAGACATCTATGAAAACAAAACGGCTATTTTCGATTTCTCGAGAGCAAGTTGACATTTTTTTAAATGACAAAAATGCCACATTTTCAGTCTCTTTAAATTTTATAGAGAAATGTATGCCGTACAAAAATGCGTGCTCCGAATCGCATCGAAAGCCGGAACTTGTGAAAATGTCATGATAAAGTTTATGGGCTGTTTTCTCAATATTTATATGTTTATTAATTATTGGGCAGCGTCTGGTTTCTCGCCTTTTCGAAATGTTCCCACTGCGCTCACCTCACCAGTGACTTTTTCTAGCAAAATTATTTTAGGCTTTGATTACATAGGTTGAAATTACTTTCCTTGAATTTTTTTAACAAATCGGATATAGCCGAGCGCAATGTCTTAGTCGTTTTTCGTCGAATGACTCTCAATGAAGGCAACGGCAGCACCGTCAGGCGAAGCGCTTTGCATGTGTCACTTGTCTCGTCGCTTGAAACTGCAGCCACAGAAAATTTGGATCGTCGCCCAGAAGATTCGGTGACCGTTTCCAGCTTTCACATAGCCCACCCATTAATTTTGTCGCCGCGAGAAGCAAGTAGGCAGGTGCACCTGGTCGAATATTCTGGAGCCCTCTCTACGGCGTCCCTCATTGCCGATGTCGCTGTGAGACAATGAACCCTATCACCTATGAACCAAACTAAACATATCTCCGAGTTTTAGGTAACAAAATATGCATACTGAACGCTTGTTAACGTGGCCTGTAACAAGTATCTTTTAATGCGCTGCCAGGTAACAGCTTTTAACATCAATAGGTCATCTTCATTACTGTGTGCTTTCGAATTGCGCGGAGGTAAGGTCTGCCGGCGAGTGCATATTGCTTACGTGAGTACTCGCGTCGTCCGTGGAGATCGCGTAGGCGGTGCATACAGACATTTTGCTTCAGGTGTCGAATTATATCGGACTGCGTTCGCGCTCAGTCTAGCAGAGCGTGCATGAACAAATTATTGGTTACTTTAAAGACTAGCTCTCAATTATCGCCTGGCAGCAACCTGCGCCACACACATGGCATCTCGCTTCGGGTGCCCAACCTCACGATTACTAACTCTTTGTTGGTTGGTTTGTTTATGGGGTTTAACGTCCCAAAGCGACTAAGGCTATGAGAGACGCCGTAGTGGTGGGCTCCGGAAATTTCGACCACCTGGGGTTCTTTAACGTGCACTGACATCGCACAGTACACGGGCCTCGAATTTCTCCTCCAAAGAAATTCAACCGCTGCGGCCGACTAACTCCTTGTGTAGGCGCGAAAAGTGAATGAGCAAAAAACAAATTTATTTAGTAATAATATTTGGTCATTACGCAGGTGTTCACATGCAGGCGGTGGCGGTATTTTGTGTAAAACTGACGAAAACCCACAATGCAGCAGCAGCAGCAAAGACATCCAATTGCGTGGGTAGCGAAAGCAGTAGGCCGCACTGCAACTGTGTTGGCTTTGTAAATAGGCAGCCCCCTCCATACTATTACGGTTGTACTTTAGCCTGTACGTATCCGATTACTAAGCGCTCGGCTAGTGGTGTATCTTCATTCGGATTGCTAGATCACGCCGTTTACTCCGCATGTGGCACCCTATTTTAAGTTAGATATGAGCGCATGCGAACGGTATTCGGTCCTTAAAAGTCCTTGTTTTGGAATTTTTTTGGTTCAACTTTACTGTTGTACATTACAGTAATTGTTGGGTCGTCTGACCATTTAAGTGCGCACACTACTACAGCCCAATCAAGTCAGAATGGAGAACATCTTCTAATGTTATAAAATTGGTTTTCCTGAATTACTAAAATTTACTCTCTATCCAATAGGCCCTTGCCTTTGTTAAGGACTGTGTGGCGCTGCTGTCACATGCAATAAACTTGGCGAAGTTCATTTCAGTGAAATTTTAGATGCGTCGGTTCTATGTTGATGTTCTCTTCTTCTTTGCTACAGTAGGAACCTTATATATCCAGGGCTGCTACGCCTGCTCACTTAGCGGCCACGACAGAGCTTTGTTTTTGTTTTCGAACCAGTCGAACATAACTCTGTGATGCTCCCAGCTAACAGAAACTCATTGCAATGCCCTCACAAACTAGGTGAGCTCTGTTTTAAACATTTTATCCCTAGCTTTGCTTACATGCGTGCTAATCTTGTTTGCAGCTTCAGATAATAAATACAAACAACACGTCAACAGCCAGAATTTAAAGTTTTTTTGCTCAGAGCAGCCACCTTTGAGTACGAATTTAATAAAGCTGAGATGATAGCTCCGAATTATTTTTCGCTCACTTTTAGTAGCGCACAGGGCAAGTCTAATACCTATTGTGATTGCCTGCAATATTGTAAATTTGATGAGAGATGTGCCTTCAGTGTTTCTCTTTCTGCACTTAGTCTTGTTGTGTGCAAATGAGTGGCAAGTTGTATGAGGTGTAACAGTATTGCAGTAAACCTACTCTGCTTTAGGAAACTATCATAGGAGATTTGTGTGTGCAGATATTTTTTTTTTACCATGCTGCCCACCGTATGTCAGCAGCAGTCAAGGACGCATGATAAAATGCAGAAAATGCAGCGCTCTCTACGAGTTACGATATGAAGCATTTCCCATGGCTCAAAATTCGATGCTCATTTCGGTGGCATTTTCACTTCCTTGCTATTGGAGAGGTTGAGTCCACTCCAGTACCCAGAGAGATGCACAATGGCATACAAGTGCAGCATATGCCAAGCAGTTGCCAAAACTTTGCCTCAGTTCTTGAAGCATGCATCACTACATAAAAATGAAAGCAACCTTCACATTCGCTGTCGTTCCACTGACTGCTGCAGAGCATTTCAAAAAGTCAGCTCCTTGAAGAGCAATATGTTGAGATCTGACAAGCGTGATGGTATTCCGGCTATTGTAATAACTTGCAGGACCGTCTCATTGGTCTGCACCATCGATACATCTATGCAGACGTGACGAGATGTCAAATCCTTGTTGAGTCATCTAAAGGGGCACATCACTGAAGGGAAGAAAGTTTCATGCCCGTTTGTTGCTTGTTCGCGAATGTTTACTAACAAGTCGACATTTTCCTCCCATATTTCACGATGCCACAGTTATGCTTTTTAACCAGGTGTATGCGAGTCTTATTTAGGAGACACCTCTGCAGAAAGGCACAAGGAAGCACAAATTAATCTTGAAATTGAGATTCATACTGCTGGCTTAGAGACTTGTGCATCTGAGGAACAATGTACTGAGGACTGCCCCTCAGAGGCTGATCAAAACAAAGATGTGGCTGAAGGTCACATGCACCAAGATTTTCTATGTACTGATATTACAGCCGCTTTCGGACGTTTCTACCTGCGTCTCCTTTCAGAGAGTTTGGTGCCCTCAAGAACAGTTCAAGTCATTTCTGAGGCAATTGTGACCTCCAGAGCAACAGTCTTGACCACATGACCAATGCATTAAGGAGAAAGATGAGATATGCTGGCTTGAGTGAGGATTTCATTCAGCTAGCAGTGAACAGTATGCTTGAAAGTGACGTTATTGTCAGCCTGCACAGCAACAGTGGAGTTTTTCGGAGCACTTACTCTCGCTGGGAGTACTTTCAGAGCAAATTCAGTTATGTGAAGCCAGTAGCTGTGCGTCTTGAAAGAAACAAAACCAATCAAGATGCTCAATTTAATTATGTCCAAATAACTGGAACAATAAAATCGTTGTTAAGAGGTAACTCAGTTCATGATCAGTGTACGAATCTGGAAGTTCACGAACCAGGTGTCTTTAAGGATTTCACTGACAGGAGTGTTTTTAAGTCAAAACCACTGTTTCAGGTTCACCGCACTGCTTTACGTTTATTCTGTTTCAAGATGTTTTTGAAGCGCCAGATCCTCTAGGTTCGGCGAAGAAGCACAGAATTTTAGCTGTGCATATGATGCTTGGAAACCTACGTTCTTGGAACAGAAGTCGTATCTGTTAATTCAGTTAGTGCTGCTTTGTAAAGGAAGTGACCTTTTGTTCTTCGGACAAGACAAAGTGTTTGCTTCATTGATTCATGACGTCAAAAAGTTGGAAGTTGGCTGCATGTTGGCAGACAGCATTCCCACATATCGCACTGCGGGGGCCCTTCTGAGCGACAACCTAGGCAGCCACAGTGTTGGTGGATTCATGGAAAATTTCAGTACAGCTGAGTACATCTGCGGGTTTTGTTAGTGAAGCGTGAACATACGTTTGAGAAAAACATATCTGACATCAGTGACCTAAGAAACGAAGTAAACTACAAAGAGGCAGTGAAGAACCTACAGGATGGCTGTTCCCTTCTTTAATGCCAAGGCATTAAATTTGATGCTTTTTTAATGGCCTAAAATACTCCCATGTATTCGTTCCTGGGCTTCATCCATGTTTAGCACATGATCTGTTTCAAGATGTGGTATCGTATTATCTTGCATTGATGCTACAATGTTTCATCACCAAGCAGTGATGCATCACCAATGTTGCATCACAAGCGATGGTTATCACGTGAAGAACTGAAAAATTGCGAGGAACTTTAGCGGCTAAAGTGGTGAAAGGCGAAAGCCTGAGTGCTGCATTCTGCTACACGATTGTTCACTTCACATTCTGTTGGTGCATTAATTAACTGCAAATTAATGACGCTTTAGCTTCTCCTTTAGAAGTGAAACGCGACAGCCTGTTGTAGCGCTGCCAGGCGGTCCACGGAACGCCACCACCCGTTAGGCGCAATGCGTTGCCCTTTGAATGCAACGCTTTTTGAGGAAAGGTTCTACGCCTTGCTCGTCGGTAAATTGGTTTTTGAGGAAAGCAAATGTATCGGTGTGTCATATCTCGGTGGTCACCTAAACCTCGCCGTAACGGGAAGGGAGAAAGATGGGAGTGAACGAAGACACCGTATTCACTAGACTAGCCATCGAGCTAGCATGGCGCAGTGGTAGCGTGCTCGTTTCGCACTCCGGAGACCGGGGTTCGATTCCCGAGCTCGGCCAATTTCCTACTCGGTTTTATTTATTTATCTGGTCTGACTAGGAAGGTTAATTAGGCTAATTGGTTAAGTAAGTCCCACTAACTTGGAGAATCACTATACAATCCCTTTAACTGGTTGCATGGTTAGTAGCCAAAGTACAATTAACCCCGTTTGAAATTCGCGCACTGTGACGTCACGACCAATTCGACCAATTGAAAAGCGTGACATTTTCTGTCGACAACTTCTGCTTACAACGATGAGGCATTAAAGGCTTCCGCCTTAATAAAAGGATACTTTCATTCAAGCTCAAAGGAATAGATTGGAACGACCAGCCGGCTAAAATCAAAACATTCAAAAAGCTGAGTGGTCATGCAGTCCAGAACTGGAATAAGCATCGGTTTTTACCCGTCTTTCTTCATGACAAGGTATGCAGAAATGACCGTGTATGGGAGTTAGTATTGATGCTCACTGAACTTGTTCAGTTGGCGTGCGCACCGGCAATAAATATGTCCATGGTAATGAGTGTGAAATAATTGATAGAAGATTGCATTGACCGAAGAATTGAGCTTTTTCCTGGTGCACCTCTGAAACCCAAGCGCTATTCCATGGTTCACTACCCCTACCTCATTACTCAGTTCTGACCACTTATTAGGTTATGGACTATGTGTTGTGAAAGCAAGCATGGTTATTTTCGCAATTGCATAAGAAGTGCCCGGAACTTCAAAAACATCACGCTAACACTTGCTGAAAAACACCAGCTTCTTCAGGCGTTCAGGGGGAGTAGCTGCCGCTTTGAAAGAGACTTAGTGATCGACTCCACATTTCCTTTTCCCCTAGTTTGTTCAGTATCGAAGTTCAGGAAGCCATCAAGACTTGTGGAGCACAAGGAAAAGAAGTGTATTGCACTTAACAAACTGAATACAGGGGCATCAGGTACAACAAGGACATGGTTGTGGTTTTGGGCCGTGAAGAAAGCAGGCTGGTGTTCGGCCGAATTTATTTCATTTTACTGCAAAACAACACGGTCTATTTTCCTGTTTGCCTCACTTGTTCTGTTTTGGAATCTATGATGATGATATACCACTTGCCGGGTTCAGAATCTGTGACATTGAAATGCATTTCTGTTCAGGACCTTCTAGATTACTATCCACTTCAGTTATATGATGTTGGCCGTCTAAAAGTGAGTCATTGTATTGAGGCATGCAGTTTTAGATCAGTACTGAAATTATTTTTTAAGCCCAGAGGACTTCATGTCTTGTTCAGGAGTGGCTTCCAGCACTCAATGAGGAGGACATGACTACCATTGCGCAGAAACTGCACAACATGGGAGTAAAACGTGTGGAACACTTCAAGTATCTACAAGAATAAGACTTGGACTTCTTAGCCCCTATGCAAAAGCGCATCCTGCTCGGGAAGTTTCAAACCGTCAGTGCTGCTCCTGTCCCTTCAGGACAGAGTTGCAGTTGTGCTAAGGTGACTTCAAATGCCAACTCACAGCTAGATGAATGGGCTAAAAAAAATTACGAGGAACTTTAGCCGCCAAAGTGGTCAAAGGCGAAAGCCTGAGTGCTGCATTCTGCGACGCGATTGTTCACTTCACATTCTGTTAGTGCATTAATTAACTGCCAATTAATGACGCTTAATCTTCGCCTTTAGGAGTGGAACGCGACAGCGTGTTTTAGCGCTGCCAAGGAGTCCATGGAACGCCACCACTCGTTCGGCGCGATGCCTTGCCCTTTGAACGGAACGCTTTTTGAGGAAAGGAAATGGAGCTGTAATTCTCTGTCATCTCGGTGGACACCTGAACCGCACCGCACAGTACGGGAGGAAGTGGAGTGAAAGAAGAAAGAGGGACCGCAATGAAGATAATGAAAATTGTATTTGAAGAAAGAAAATTATGCAGTACTGCCTCACATATCTCGGTGGACACCAGTCGAAAATTGTATTTGAGGAAAGGAAATTGTGCAGTAGTCTCACATATTTCGGTGGACACCCGTCAAAATTCTCGCGCAGTGACGTCATGACCATTTCGACCAATCTGAAACGCGGACAAATTTGCTAACGCGTCTTGGTCACGACAGCATGAGCCATTAAAGGCTTTCGCCTTAAAATGTATCTCTCACTCATATCTCAGTGGACACCTAAACCTCGCCGTAACGGGAAGGGAGGAAGATGGGAGTGAACGAAGACACCGTATTCACTAGACGCGCCTTTGTTCATACCAAAACATCGAGCTGGCATGGCGGAGTGGTAGCGTGCTCGTCTCGCACTCCGGAGGCCGCGGTTCGAGTCCCGAGCTCGACCAATTTACTAATCGGTTTTATTTATTTATCTTGTCTGAATAAAAAGGTTAATTAGGCTAATTGGTTAAGTAAGCAATTAACTAAACTCAGTACACTATACGGTCCTTTTAATTGGTTGCATGGTTAGCAGCCACAGTACAATTAACCCCATTTGAAATTCGCGCACTGTGACGTCACGACTGTTTCGACCAATTGAAAAGCGTGACATTTCTGTCGGCAACTGCTGCTTACAACGATGAGGCATTAAAGGCTTCCGCCTTAAAATTTTTCATCCCTTGGGAAATGCTTCCGCCGAGCTTAATTCAAGCATGCAAAGCAAAAGAAAGGCCTACAAAAGCTGATCTGAACCAGATGGTGAGAATGCTAAGTTCTCTCATCCTGGATAAGCATCCAGCACATGGCAGACGAAACCTAAGAATTGCAGGAAAGGTTGTGTCGATGTACCCTTCATCGTTTCAGTATTTGCTACAGGGTACAGTTGTTGGCACAATGATTAAGACGTGGATGTGGAAGCTCTAGAACAGCATCAATAACAAGAAGAGCCCAATTGCACATGTGCTGCCCGCAGAAATTGTTGATGACCCAGACTTATTCAGGCCGCGCCCTAGATCTACCCGTGACTCCTATGGTTGCATAGCACGGCAGCCAGAGTTACCGAGTGGTGAAAGTTTGCTGACACAGCGTGAAAAGCAGCAGCAGCTCCTTTCTGAGTATGCTAAGGTACATTCCAACAAGCAGCTTGTCGTTCGTTTGATGATTGAGACATACACATCCCAAAGACTGACCATAAATCACTCGAGGGGTGTGGCCACAAAGGTAAAAAAACTGGCCATTTTTGTTTAGTGAGGACTGTCTTCTTGAGAATTCCAAAGAGCACCTTGGTAGTGAGGTTTGCCGAAGAATTGATGCTAGCATAGAAAGCGTTAGGGCCGTATATATCGTTATGCTTATAGTCAGATGAAGCGGCCCGAGGTGAAGAAATGTCTCGAATAAATCGAACAACCAAAGAACCACCTCAAGAGTCTGACACCAGAACGTGAAGGTGCACCTGTTCTCTTCCTTGCACTGTTTGGAGAGGATGAAGAGCTCATCTGCAAGACTACTGAGACAAGCTTATAATTTCCTGCTCTGCTGCCATCTGGCACAAACGTGCTTGTGCATGCAGAATTCAGATGTGCATTGCATATGGGTATAAAAAATTCCACTCTCCACAACTACATTATTTTAGTGGTAAAACGTTATACATTATTGTCCAGCGGCTGTTTACAATCTGCTTTAATTTTTAAAACGATTTTGAGCTTTGTGCATTTTATGTTTATTCATGCTATGGTGGACTAAAAGATACTCTGAGAGTAGGTATCAGGACAAATGCAGTTGTACAGTGGCTCAAATGTATAAACAGAGTTAAGAACTAATTACACAGTATCGTTAAAAGCCTCGCCTTACATAATATCAGGCGTCAGATTTGTCAACGAAAAATTATGAACCTGGCTTTCGCATGGTACATGGAAGGGAACTGGTTCGTCAGTGGGTTGTGCGACGTCGCAAGCCGGCATGACGTTACCGAGTTGGCAGGACCAACCAACTTAGTTAACTTTTTTGAGATGGCGCTAGCGCAGCCGCGCTATACCCTTCAGAGCACAGCTTATGTGTCCCCCAAATTTCTGTGGTGATATATTTTATAGAAAAAAATTATCTAATATACGTTAGTAACAAGCAGTTCGTGCCTGTAACCATGAAACATATCTCTATGGTTTAATGACATTGTTCTCTGCCTTATTTTGTGTGGTAATATAATTATGCAGCTGGTGACAGTCAGCCTTCTCAGAACTGTTCTGGCTATCTGTGTCAGTTTTTTAATACCATCATTCTGTATTGCTTTTCTCATTTTACCGAAGACCGCCCATGACGATGACTTGGGCGACATGCCACTGACGCCCATGATATGTATAAAAGGTAGTTTTGGAATCATTGACCGTATCATGACGCAGTAATGTTATTTTATTCTCATTCTTCTAGGGCCAGGTCTCTTTGAGGCTGTAACGTTCACTGTTTGCGTGGATGATGTTGCTGTAATAACTACTCAGTGGGCTGCAGATTTCAAAGTCATGTTTCTTTTATACCTCGTTTTAAACATCCAGAATTCAGCTGAAGTGGCTTTGACATTGGAGTTTGTGCAGAGGTGAGGTCTTGTATCGCTTTTTTTCTGCTATAAGTTTGAACTGACCTGTTGCATTTCTCAGAGTGGTCCATATTTTCTAGGAATATTGCTCGTAGAAAGTTTAAAAATTTCTGCCTTTGAGCCTTTACAGAAGATGGAGAAAAACTTTTCAGAATTGTGGATGCTAGGAATTTTAAACTGTTTAGGGAACGCAAAAGAAACAGGTAATGCTGAGAAGCGCTGAGAATATTTTTAATGCAGTTATTGCACTATCTTCTTATAACAGGTATCAAAATGGAGCTGTATGTCATTTTCAGAAACGATTACTGAAATGCTTGATTGTTATATATTAAATAAGAAAAATCTCACAACTAAAATTTTTGAGAAACAAACTACAAGTTGGAAGTGCATGAATTTGGAGCTAAAAAAACTCGAAAAATTCCATAACGTAAAAAATGTGGTACATTTGCCCTTTTGTAACTTCTAGACAAACTTATCAGGCTTACCTACAACTTCTTTGTTTCTGGCACCTGTATTCACCACTCGGTTCTGTGCCTTGTGCTCACTCCACTCAAGCAGTGTTGCCACGACACATAAAAAAATAGTAGTAGATTTTTTCGCGAAAAATCAGTAGAAATCAGTAGATTTTTAATTTCAATTTTTGTACTCAGTTTATGAGCCCACGAATTCAGCGCGTATATTAGTACTCGGCTGTTGTATTGTAGCTTCTAAGAAACAGTACAAGAATTGGCCCATAGATTCTTGGCGATACTTTTGAAAAACCCGGGGATCCAGAGAGCCATTGTCAAGCACGAAGTGAAAAACAGTGAAGACCTCTGATGGCATATTCAAAGGCGTCAGATGGTAGTTAGTACCTGAAGTCTTTAGAGTATAGTATCTTCCAGACAGGGGTGATTGGTAGATCGCTGGGGGAGGCATCCGTGCTGCAGTCGACATAAATATAGGTTGATCACGATGATGACGATCCATAAATAAGAAAACATGAGTCCCTTATAGCTTACGCAAATAAACTTTATTGCGCGTGAACAGGCAACTTAAAAATGGCCATGTATATGACTAGATATGCTGTGAAATTCCACAAGTGGCTGTGCCAGCAAAGCCGCATTAAATACACTCATGCTTATCCTTGTGCCAGTCGTCCATTCTCCTTATCAGTGGCCTGTCAATGTTGAAGCTGTGACATGCTGAAGACGTCATCAGGCGTTTCGTGTGCAGAAGGCCACAGACAGTCTCCGTGCTAAGCTTCTTCCGCAGTTTTGTCTTCAGGTTGTTTACAGCAGAAAATACCCACTCAACTGCTGCACTGGAATGCGGTAAGCACAGCATAGCCGTCACAAACTTGGTCAATCCAGGAAAATTGGCGCTTCCATCACAATGTTTTTGAGAAAACACGACTGCCCAGAACTCGTGCAACGAGGTATCTTCGCTTGTAGGGATATCAGCGTTTCTTAAATATCGCCATTCGGTATCCAAAGATTGTAAGGCTTTGCCGGAGACTAAATTCGGAAATGCTTGCGCCAGTGGTGCAAGAGACGCTGCCTTCCCCGTCATGGACACAGTAGGATCTGTGTCCATGACGGGGACCCAGAGACAGAGGTAGCGCTCAAAGACAGAGATAGCGCCACGTTTGAGAGTCTGGAAACGCAAGAATGTATGCTATCCTCGGAGCCAATCGCAGTTTTTTTTTCGCTCGCTAGGTGGCATCACATTAATACAAGTTCTGTACTGAAAAAGTAGCAGCTTTTGCTTTCGTTTCAGTAGAAAAGCAAGAAAATCAGTAGAGTCAAGCGCTTTATCACTGAATCAGCAGAAAATTTAAAAAATCAGTAGATCTACTGATAAATCAGCAGCCGTGGCATCACTGCACTCAAGGCAAGATTCATGAAACTGCTGAAGCAAATTTACTTTGAATTTACCGAAATAAACAGTATGGACTAGATATTCTGTTCATAGTACAGCATGCAGTTTTTTTCTTTCTGAGTTTTTGAGGCTCATGGAGCGGGTGTTTTACAGAGGGGTGTGAGCTTGTTCGGCAGCAAAAAATCACGGGCATGACTGGCAGCTGCCATAGCCGTAGGGTTGTGCGACGGCACGAGACCAACCGACATGGCCATATTGGTACGTGCTGCAACTCGAGCTACTTATTTGAGATGGGAGCGTCAGAATTGAACCCTGCAGGACCCTTGGGTCCCGATGCGGATGTGGTACCTCGAGGCCACGCAGGCACGTTTGTAAGGCTTGTTTAAGCGGGGCTTTATATCTATTGATGCATTGGCAGTAGCTGCCGGCTCGGGCTTCTAAATTAAAGCGGGAGTGTCAGGTAGAATCAAGCCCTCCAGGACCCTTGCGTTCTGAGTTGGACACGCTACCCCAACAAAAGCACGATCGTACTACTTGGTTGAAGCTGGGCTTCACCTTCACCTGGGCTTCACCTGGACTTCACATTTATAACAGTGCTGCCACGGACAGGACTCACCTTCTGTTGCGTGCAGATGGAGTGCAGGACGCGACTAGAGAGCACTCAGTACGACGAGGGACGCATGCATGATTCAGAGCGTTATTCTGCTTGACACACTGTCTCTCTACATCCCTCTTCCCAAACAAACCAGGGCCCGCTTGCATAGAGCAAATTAGTCATGTGCCCACTGGGGCCTTATTCGCACTTTGGACCACAGTGTTAGAAGTGCTGTAGACCCCCCGTCGGATTTGAGAAAAGGAAAGGCGCATAACTGGATCACTCCGACAGTGGATACCTCAACCGCGCCTTGTGAGAAAAACATGAACGTTATTTCAAAATTAGCTGTCAGTCGGTGTTCTTGTTTTTCTCTTGGCGCATATGAGGTCTCCACCGGGAGAGTGATCCAAATGTGCCTCTTTCGTTTCGCCAAATCGAGCAGAGGGTCCATCCTTTTCGGCGCTGGTGACCTCAGTTGACACCCCAAGACAGCTCGCGTCTCAGCAATCTAAGGCGATACTAAAAACTTTGACTAGATTAGTTCCTCCGGGATCCAGCTATTGCTATCTGTGTTCTCGCATTTCCACTGAGCTGCTGGAGTCTAACGAAGAAGGAGCACCAGCATACAGGAACGGGTCCAAGTCGAGGTAAAGCAAATTTGCACCTTTTTATCTCAGTGAACATTCTTTTTTTTCCGCTGTCCTTCATAAATGTTTTCTGAAACCCCATTTAAAGCTCGTATCCGCATCGTAATTTTTATTAAAGACGTAGACTCTAACTTGCACCACGTTTTTGGCACATGCAAATTTGACACCACCAAAGCTAAAAGGTAGCTAGGGGTAACGTCTGAGTGATCAGAGATAATATGTGTAAAAAAAGACGTTCTAGTCTTTTTCCGAACGAACCTAGAGCGAAGAGTTTATTGGGGTTGCTGACATGAATATTGTTCGCGCCAGTTCGATGAAATCTTAGATTCGATTATTAAAATAAACGAAAAAACCGAAAACTGTGCTGTCGAAGAAGGTGAACGTTGGGATCGTGCCAGGAAATGACAACGCGCGTGACGGCGAACCACAGCCGGGGGAAAGGAACAACGAGAATAAATGGCCCTCTGGTCTTGCAGTTACATTTCTTTTATTGCCACTCTCCTCCTTTGGTTAGCATGGGCAGCGAGGCGCAAGAAGTGACCGGGGCATGCACACTGCAACTCGCGTACTGCCGTTGTTGCAGCACATGAGGCGTGCCATCGACGCAAGGAACTGTGCTGGGGGCGTATAAACGAGGCTCCGCGTCCAGTCATAGAAGGCAGACCAAAGACCGTATATTACAGGAGGACGCTGCTATATACACACTTCAATGAACTTGTGCACTGTACATATTTACAGCTTGTGCACATGTACAGAAAAGTCACAAGACATTCGACAAAACCGAAATAAGGACTATTGTCACCTATACACCATATACATGCATTCTCTCACTGAAAATGCATTCCGCACACACGCACACACACACACACACACACACGCGCGTGCGCACTAGAATTCAATGCTGTATATACACTGTAAGAAAACAAAAGTACACACTCTCACAGAAGCTGAATATAAAGTTATTTAAACAAAATCACACACGTCCAATCAAATTTAATAAACACCCACGCCCTTTCCTCCCTCCCACAGGGCGTCCCCTGAGGGTACTGGGCGTCACCAAAACAGTTATTTCAAGGTAACCTTGCATCACAGCGCAAAAAAGCATATTTCTACATGACAACAAGATCACACCAAGGGTATGATCATGTCTCAGCAGTACCATGTAATCATACCTTTTGGCATGTCATCTGTTTGGGTCACAGTACTTCATATTTGACCCATGAAACTTGCCTTTCTGTTCTCACTGCGCCGCCGCGGGGGCTCAGTGGTTATGGTGCTCGGCTGCTGGCCCGAAAGACGCTGGTTCGATCCCGGCCGGGGCGGTTGAATTTCTTTGGAGGAGAAACTCTAGAGGCCCGTGTACTGTGCGATGTCAGTGCACGTTAAAGAACCCGAGGTGGTCGAAATTTCCGGAGACCTCCATTACGGCGTTTCTCATAGCCTTAGTCGCTTTGGGACGTTAAACCCCATAAAACCAAAACCAAACTAATGTTCTCACTGCATGATCTTCCGAACACGGAATACAGTGCGGCGATGCCCTCTGAACAGTGCCTTTGATCGCCTTGCTGGCCGCACATAACTTGTAGACGCGATGTAAGTGAACATTGTACGGTTTTCACCCTGCAGGGGGCACCTCACTTCACTCGCACTACACAAAGCAGTGGTGGAAGAAGTATGATCCGCAGACTGATAACATGTCCGCACTGCACCACAGGATGGAGGACACTGCACCGAGCCATCGGTGAGTAAGTCACTCAGATTTGAACGAAACACTTGCTGAAGACACTTGCCGTGGGAAATCCCATCGACTCCATCGGGGTCGGGCTGTGAGGGAGTTGGCTGAAGAACTGTTTGCAGACAATGTCGTGTAGCTCTGATGATGGAAAGATTGAAAGCCCCGATGGCATCCGGGCCATTAAGAGTAGTGCCCTCCTTAAGGACATAAAACATAACTTACGCTGGATCTGGCTCTGGCTTTGAAACAGCCACCGACGTTGATCGGGCGCTTCGAATAGTCCAGCAGTGTTACCGGAGCTGCTTGTAGCATCGTTATGTGCTGCAAAAATTTGAGGAACACCTTGTGTTCGACTATTGATACCTCGGAACCGACTCCACAAGAAAGCTGCTCGCTCTACTTGCAGCAGCTATACCGGGCGTTTCAGCGAACACATTCAAAATTTTTGAAAAATAGCCTTTTTAGGGTAAAAATGTGGCTTTTGCGACATAGCATTACCAGTGTTTACGGACACCAGAAAACCTACGAATCGTATTAGGTAGTCAGCTGTTTAACCAATTTTTGATAATTAACTTTTTAACTAGTAGAGTTAGGCGCCTATCTGCGCTTAGAAATTTGTAGCCGGTCGTTAGTAATAGCCATATCAGTTTTTAGAATTTCGAAAGCGCGATCATCCTCGGCGCTGTGACTCGACAAAATTTGGCTTTTTCAACTAGTTACGTGCACTGGAGGGGTTGCTTTGCCTGCATGCTTTCAAAAGTGCATGTATTTTCTCAGAATCCAGCCAAAGTTTGTCGAGAGACAGCGCCGAGGTTAATCGTATTTTCGAAATTCTAGAAACTGATATGGTTATTGCTAACTTCCGCCTACTGATCTCTAACTGCTCCTAAGCGCCTAACTTTACTGGTTAGAGTTAATTATTAGAAATTAGTTAACCAGCTGACTGCTTAAGACATTTCCCTGGTTTTATGGTGTCCGTCAACTCTGGTATGCCGTAAAATGTACATTTTTACCCCAAAAAGCCTATTTTTGAAAATTTTTGAAGGTGTTCGTTGAAACACATGGTATATTCCCGACTTTCTCGCCTGCTTAGTTAAATTGGAACTTGATTTTTTTTAAGTTCTTCGACTTCATTGTTTTGTGACACCTTCTCGTACGCTTTGCGAATGGGCGCCGTACGTTGGTTACAAACGCTGACGGAATGCCTTGTCTTCCCTATTGAAAATATTGAGCGTGGATTCTGCGTGCCTATCTTTGCGTGTTTATTGCCACGCAAATTGCGACGATTGAGCGAGGTCGCAGAACGCGAGACATATTTCACATAATTTGCGCAAGCCGAGCAAGCTCGCAAACGCGAGACATCTCTCACATAAGTGCGCAAGCCGCGTAAGGCTCGCACAGCAGGATACATCCTCGCGTATATATGCGCAAGCCGGGTGAGGCTTCCAGAATGTCCGAGAGCCAAGGGTGAGTCCCAGAATGTGCAAGAGCCGAGTCTGGCTCACAGAGCACTAGACAGTGTCAAATGGAGTTACCATCTTGATACCAATAATACCTTGCATGGCTGCAAGGCTCCTACATCACTGCTCAACACGTTACGCCTATGCCCTACCTTAAGGCCTCCTCGTCTGTCTGTCACTGCCTCATTCAGCATGCATGTTGTGAGATAGCAAGCTTTGCAGAAATGGTGCTTGCAAAAGGACATAGATAAGGTCACCTTAACTGGCGTTATTAATGCCACATCCCTCATGATGGGTGCCACACAGTGGCTAAACAATTTCTTCAGTTTCTCCAAGTCCAGTAGGTTGGCGTCTTGATACAGGTTCTCACTATGCAGCACCTGCAAAAAGGTAGCAGTATATGAAAAAAAAATTCAGTTAATCTGTTTTCTGGAAATTCCAGAAAAGGGCAGAAGTAGTTCTTCCATCAATGAACTAATGATGATTTCGAAAAGTTTCAGGTTTGAAATACAGACATTGGAAAACCCGACTCAAGCACGCAGGCTGCTCAGCATCAAACCTGCACAAAATCTAATAACCGTGTCGCACAGGCATTTTGAAGGCTTTCAAATGGCTATCAACTCAGTGGCACTTGAATGCAGCTAAAGGGGCATTTCGCCGCCGCGGTGGCTCAGCGGTTATGGTGCTCGGCTGCTAACTCGAAAGACGCGGGTTCGATCCCGGCCTCGGCGGCTGGAATTTCTTTGGAGGAGAAATTCTAGAGGCCCGTGTGCTGTGCGATGTCAGTGCACGTTAAAGAACCCCAGGTGGTCGAAATTGCCGGAGCCCTTCACTACGGCGTCTCTCATAGCCTTAGTCGCTTTGGGACGTTAAACCCCACAAAACCAAACAAGTAGCAGTGGACTAGGAAAATAAAAGCTACTTGTGTCGGAAGATGTCTGCAGTACTTACCTCAAAAGCCTGCTTGCTTGCTGGGCATCCTAGCACCAAGTGAAAGGCTGGCACAGCCATACTGCAGAGCTTGGAAGAGGCATTGCTGGTAAAGCTATGTGGAGCTTGCTGCAAAGTAAAAAGACACATTTAACAGCAGCAGGGTGCAAAAACTTGACTAGAATCAAGCATGTAAGGCAAAATGCAAGGCACAAAAAGGAGCCGGTCGCAGAACGGAACACGACTGTTTAACCACATTTCGAAGTGGGCCAAGCAACAAGAAATTCATAACCACGGCAGTCATTCACAAGCTAGCCTCAGACGAGACATCACTTGCATATCGATATCCAACATCGTTTCTACAATACATGCCACCATTCAAAAGAACAGACCACAGCAGAACGATATTTTCAGTAGAAGGCTGGTTTGCTTCAAATTCTGCATGTGTCCCTCAATTTGAAATCTGGCATGATTAGCACTGATTTCACATTCTCACAGGTATGATGAATTAATAGTGCCAATTGCAGAAAAACCACACTTTTTCCTTTAACATCAAATAAGGTATTGGAGAGGTACCTCAGCATATTTAAGTCAAAGTCAGATTTATTTGCGCCATTGGTTATAATCATGAAACAATCAAGTTTATTCTTCGTACATATTAAAGGCTCAATTACCCTTAAATTTCACTGCAACTTCGGGATTTAGGGCAAATGGAGCTAGGGCACCTGTGTGCATTTTGCAGTTGTTTGTACCATTTCAGCCCCCAGCCAAAGTATGAAAAATCGAATGCCAAAATAGAGGCGAAAAACTTCAGAGCAATTTGTTTTTATCTCACCGTTCTGCTATTCAAGGCTCGACTACACTGGCTCGGCTATAAGTACGAACGCAGCTGGATCATACGGAGCTTCGTACCTTAAATACACAATTTATAAAAGTACAAGTGAAATACAAGTGAAAGAGGAGGAAGCTCAATCCTAACGCATACAGCTGAATCACAGTCTACGTAGTTGAACTGCTCGAGCGCTGTTACTTCAATTACAGCGTAACATGCGGCGAGAATGTAAAGCCCGGGCCGAAGATCTATTGGTGGGCACATATTCCATTCTCGGCGAGAGATGAATGGCAGTACGGCGGCAGTACGGCGCCGATATCGTGCACCCCGCGATCGGATCAGCTGTGCATATTTGCATGGCATACTGACCATGACCGTGTGACCACTGACACTACACGCGCATTCATGCCCGTGTGCCGCCAGCAAACAACCTTTCAGCGCTGCGTGCTGCCGCGATAGGCACTGCGTCTTCGCGTCTCTGTACTAGCTGTGTTGACGTGGCCAGTTGTGCGCAAAGGCTTTGAAATAATGTACAGGTTCGAAGAAAATTAACTTACCCCCAAGATGCGAGATGTCACCCGGGTAGTGGTCTCCCACCAGCTGCTCCGCCATGGAGGAAATGAGCCCCGCCGTCAGCATAGCGTTTCCAGTGAAGGCGCGCAAAGGACGACGCGCTATCTGTCGAGCCCGCTGACGCACGCTATAAACACAGGTTTACTCAGCACCTTACCACGTTTTCGTACATCGCACCAGCGAATTTCACTGCTGTCGGCACCACACATATCGGAAGAGTGACAAATGCTCATGCCAGCGATGGTTCATGCCCTCGGTACCACAAAGGACCACGACAAACGTAGTAACGCTGACCGCCATGCTGTCCCTCCCCAGACGCTGCGTTCGTTGGCTAGCGCTTCGGCCAGTTCCGGCTTCCTTCGGCCCGTTTAGAAAGGCATCGCCTCCAGGCATTCCTCCAGGTCGTCTCTTTCGGGCTCTATGCTTTTGGGCAGTGCGATAGCAAAGGACTAAAACCAAATGAAACTTTCGTTACAAAAATAATTAAGTTCTTGTGCATATATTAGCATTGAGAAATTTGTGACGCGTGGACGCATGAATATGAGTGTCGGTACATGCATGCGTGCGTGCGTGAGTGGGCATGGTCTAGCGCGTCAAATCCAAAGCCTATCCGACATGCTGCATGGTTTCTGAGATCACCGCCGTGAGCTTCGCTTGTTTTCTCGTGCTGCTGGTGGGCGGTCTTGCGCGCCGCTGTTACTGTGCTGGAATCGCAAAAGAAGGATTACCGGTGTGTGCTGCCGGTGGGCGCGCTCTCATCCAAGAGTAGTAGCAGCTCCCAATTAAGCGATCCGTCGGGGCATATGTGTTATGGATGTCTGGTCGACAACGATAATGAGGTCAGCAGTGCGGTGCCGTCGTTTGATGAGTCGACCCTTTCGGCCTATTACACTGCTAACTTCGTTGCAAAAATGCCTGGCTCATAAGCAGCGACAGTGGCCATTGTTTCTGTGGTGTGTTTCGATTACAAGACGGCGCCCTTCTACAGTGTGGCTTCCTTGGAAACTTAGTCGGCGGTGTGCATGCAAAGCCTGTCGCTGTCAGCTCAAACTGACCGCCTGCGAGCGCTGCCTTCTTTTGCGATGTGAACGGTGACGGGACACTTACTGCCTGTGGCCGGAGCTTATAGCAAAAGCGAAGAGTGTTTTGTGTGAAGGTTTGACGAAGTGCGTGTGTCTGTCTGGACCCTTAGCAAGTCATACGAGATGCGACATGCAAAAGTGGTCCACCAGTCGCTTCAGCAGAAAGGAGTGCGGAGGTTTTTTACGTTACTTCAATCGAGAACTGCCCATGCAAATATTTCAACTCGTCTCTTGCCTAAACAGCATAGTAAAGAAGCTAAAGCAACAAAACTGCTGTTTCCATGCTGTATATTGCCTCCGCACTCGTGCTAGAGGTGGGAAATCTGTAGCAGTTATTGGCGGAGTTACAGCCTATGAAGCACGTGCAGCTTCATGTAATTGCAGGTTAGGATATGCGCCTTACTTGGTATTGACTTTGTGACCAGACACAGACATCTGTCAACTAAAAGAAATTTTCTGGCTATAGGATTCTGCAGCATTATGTATGCTTCTGGACACTGAATACCGGGTGCGTCACCTCTCTTGAAAGCACTCAGATTTGTGTACTTATCAGTACGTTTGAGATGAGAAAATTTTATCAGCTTCTTTTCTTTATTTTATAATTAGCTATACAGCATGTTGCAAAAAAAATGTTTTAAGGAAAAGTATTTCAGTTTAGAGTACAACAGTTCAACAAAGTTGTTTTGGGCATTCTGGTAACTTCAAGATGGTATCTGATGGTTGCATACAGACGCGCAAGTAAAACCTCAAAGGGCATCAAACTTAACAGTACAGCTGAGCTTATCCTTTCGTGCTTTTTATGTGTGTGTAGATCACCTGGGGAAATTCAGTATTGGATGTTGGATTTCAATGTTCTGCTACAACTTTTATCTTCCTTTCTACACATGAAACATGACTGAACTTGATAACATTCCCCAAGCAAATACCTGACGCCTTACAAGCGTTCCTTACTGTGCACAGTTGTCCCAGTGCATTATATCCCCTCATGTGCAGCACACTGTTGTGTTGCTCTTGGTCTCCGAATGTGACTCTCAGCAATATGATGGAATCATAGTCCATCCAGATGGTCTTTGTGGTAGTGCAAATTTCAAAACAGATTGAAGAAGAATGAAGAGTGTGATACTTCGTCATGCATCATGCAATGCTGGGGCTAATCAGGCAACATGTGTGGTATATATACTTCGCACATTTGAGATTCATTGGATTTGTTCTGGAGCCATACTGGGAATTAATTAATCGATCTGTGATTTGTCACTGAAATTGAGAGAGGGCACTAATTTCTGAACTTTTCACCAACTATGAATTCAAAACTGTCTTTTCATGTAGGCTTACATGGCCTCTTTATGTGTATGTAAATTTATGCTAATGACTTTGGAAATTGCTTTGGAAATGGTTTTGGAAATTGCCTCGTAACATTCCTGTTACAGCTCACAATTCCCTTTCTGCACGTCATGTTTGATTGAACCTGATTATATCCCCAAGCTTGTTTGTTGCACCTAACAAACACTGTTGCCCTTTCAGAGTTATTCCATTGGTTGACTCCTTTCGAGTGCAAGCAACAAATGTTTGTGTTGCTTCTGATTTCGAAATATGACTGTCTGCATGACGGGCAACAACATAAGTGCTCTGGATGGCTTTCATCATGCATCTATAAGATATCTGTAACTTTCAGAATTGGTTAAAGGAAGAACTGAAGGATGCTGTAAGAGTCATTAGCAGCTTGTTTTTTACATTATTTTACAATGAACTTGCAATGTTGACAAGTTCTTGCTCAGTGTGCGTGTTGTCATGTACAGGTCCCTGCAGTATCGAAGGGAACCATTTTGCACTAAAAGATAATTTTTTGGTTATTTGTTTGCTGAAGTTGAAAATGATTAATGGGTACTTACGCCAAGACGAAAATTATAAAACAGCAAAACGTGAGCTTATTGCTCATTATTGAGAAGTAATCATTAACTGAATGCTCGAACTTTGTTTGCTTTCACCCTAAATGGGCCTTTACAGTCTCGACAAGTTGCTACTAAGCAAGCAAACGCACACATGGCCACACGCAGCCTCACTGAGCTTGCTCAGTATGCACATAAGCACGCACAGCTTCGGCAAGCCCCCTCTCAGCACGCAGATGTCCACGCACAGACAGTTGTCCACGAGAGTCCGCGATTTTTTACACGCAAAGAGTGTGCGTGGACGTCTATCAGCTCACAGTATGCGCATTTGTACAGACAGGACGCACAGAATGCGCACAGGTAACGCACAATTTCCGCGCATTCGTGTGCAAAATGAACGTGATCGTACAAAAATCACTGTTCTCGTGCAAACTCACGCAGAGTTTTTTCAATAGGGTTGGAACATGAAAACGTATTTTGTCTCTTGCTTGGCAAGTAATTTCTGACTTCATGTGTCGTCTTGAACACTGATCGAAAGCATTTTCTCGTGCGCTCGGGTCCTAATGCCCAAGATGATGTCCATCGCCCTGCAGGCGTACGCACCCCTGATTGGGGTGGCGTTGCAGGAAAAGGAAGCTTTGCTGCGCGTGTTGCAGGCATCCTCTGAATAAGACGTAATGCCCCGCCTGACTCTCGAGCGTCCACTGCGATCTGTTCATACCATTTTACGATTCGAACAGCCGTCTCGAACGTCACTAATGACCCTTCCCACACCAGGTTTCCAGAACTTGTTGCGAAGCGATTTCAGTTGTTAACTGGTCATAAAGCATCTCCTCCGACGCTCAGTAGCCACAAGCTTTCTCGTAGCGTTTTGACACACTCTAAAACAGACACTCCTGGCTCCTGCTGAGGCGCAGAAAACTTCGCCGCTCGATGACAGTATGCGATGGTGTATCAAACTGTAGCTACAACTTTAAAAACCGCTATTGTAGCTTCACAAGCCTCCGGTGCTTCTTCTTCTGAGGCATTGGTGACCGCTCGAGCCGGTTGGCCCGTTTTTTGCGCTTCCTTCGTCCCCAAGATGATAAGTAAGAAGGACACTTTTCATATCCACGGACAACCTTGACCCTCCTTGCAGGGTCAAATACGTTTGGAACTTTTGGTACTCGTGACCAGGGATCGGCCCGGTCTAGGCAGAAACGGCTAAGGCGCACGAACGCTGAACGTGTTGTTTATTTATTTATTTATTTATTTATTTATTTACACATACTGCAGCGCAATTATATGCGCTATGGCAGGAGGGAGTGGAAAAATCACAAAATGCAAAATACGCAATAAAGGTAACAAAAAACAACAAAATATACAAATTGAGCACTACAATAAAGTTCAAATCACACAAAAAAAAGTATCAAACAAGAAAGGAACTGTTAACGACACGATAGGAATATTCAGCTATTATGCGTCTTCGATGGCAGTTATAAAACTTTGAACTGGAAATGAACGAATGGACCCAGGTAGAGAATTCCAGGCTTCTATTGAACGGGGAAAAAACTGAATTTGAACAAATTAGTACGTGCAAAAAACGGTATCAAATTTAGCTCGTGATGACTTCTTGTAGATGATAATGGTGCAAAGTTAATTTAGTGGTTATCTGAGAGCCTTACCGAGGAATTGACGATACAATATAAGAATTTTAGTGATTCAGTGTGGCGACGGGCGGAGAGCGTGGTTAAATTCAATGAAAGAAGTGTAGAAGAGGGTGAGAAATCGTGATCATAACGATGACATATAAAACGCACAGCTTTTTCTGGACTGCTTCTAACATGTTAATTTCAAACTGCATGTACGGGTTCCACACTACAGCTGCGCAATCAAAAACAGGGCGGATTAAAGTTTTATACAGCAGTAGCTTTGTCTTTTGGTGAATTGGGTAGCGTGCGTCGTAGATAACCTAGTTTTTTTAGTGCTTTATTACATACGTAATCAATGTGATTAGACCATAACATGTTATGCGTGAATATGACACCAAGATATTTATACTGAGAAACCCTATCTACCATACGGCCATTGAAAGAGTAATTAAAAAGGGAAAAGAGAGACTTGTTACAAAAAGACCTGAGGACTGTTTTATTGAAATTAATTCTCATTTTCCAGGTGCTACACCAACTACAAAACCTATCAAATGACTTTTGGAGATGATGATGATCATTAGGGCCATTAATTATTTCGTAAAAAACAGTCATCAGTGTAAAGACGAATCTTAGAAGAAATCTAATGTGGCAAGTCATTTATATATATTAAAAAGAGTAGCGGTTCAAGGACAGAGTCTTGAGGCACTCCTGACGTCACCTCAACAGCATCGGAATTAGAAGATTTATAAGATACAAACTGGGAACGAGATGAGAGAAAACTAGACATCCAATCAACAAAGTGGGGATTGTTTAGTACAGCATTCAGTTTATCAAGCGTTAGCGTCTAGCGTCTTTTACCTATTTCTTTCCGCAAAACTCGAATATTGTCTTCTATGTGGATGACCTTTTCAGCATATGATGCCGTCTTTGACATATCTGGTTCGTTTAGGCCTCCCGACCTAAAATTGTCAGTCAAGCTTCCGTATGCTCCCTCCTCACCTGGAAAGCCTTTGCAAGATGAGACACCGCTTTGAAACGACAGAAGACCGTGGCGGATTGTACAGACTTTTCAACTGAATCGTTTGACTTTATTTTTAGGGTTCCGCTTTGAATGAATTGAAGCTGTATATTCGGCCACTTATATCCTAGCTCTCAGCCTTTTATCTACTTTATGCTCTTGGCTGGCTGAATTGGACGATGTTCATGGACATGCAGTTGGGTCGTCCACACCCCGGGTCCTGCCAAATATGAACGATGTGAACCAAAGCATTGGTAAAATTGAAAAAAATATTTGTATGCAGTCACATCCAACTCAGATATGCAGCCGAGGCCGCTACTTGAAACCGACGCTTCATATTCTGTACTTGCTCGTTCCGATGGCTGTTTCCATCGAACAAGTGAAAAGATGCGACGACTCACATTTCCAGCAGAAGTTGCTGACTCCACTTGAAGTTGCAAAACTCATGCAGACGCATTATTCGTACCAGAGACCTATGTCGGTGCGGGCGAGACGGACGCAGCCACATTATCCCTTGTTGCCAACGGAAAGAGAGGGGGGGGGGGGGGCGGGCAGACAGGCGCAGTGCCCCCGAAGGAGAACGGATGCGAGGCTCCGGGTCAAGCTGTAAATAGAAGACCAAAGACCCTTTGTTAGATGAGGACGTCGGTAGATATACACTTCAATCACGTGACACTCACAGCCAATTCACAGGTACACATTTACAATGAGGCCGCCCACTAAACCGAAAGAAGAAATAAATCACATATACAAACGAAACGATGCACTGGGCTTGCCTGTTCATACTTCAGAACTCACATACGGTGCGCTTATGAACAGATTCTTCTTACGCCGCCGCGGTGGCTCAGCGGTTATGCTGCTCGGCTGCTGACCCAAAAGACGCGGGTTCGATCCCGGCCGCGGCGGCTAGAATTTCTTTGGAGGAGAAATTCTAGAGGCCCGTGTACTGTGCGATGTCAGTGCACGTTAAAGAACCCCAGGTGGTCGAAATTTCCGGAGTCCTCCACTACGGCGTCTCCATAGCCTTAGTCGCTTTGGGACGTTAAACCCCATAAACCAAACCAAACCAGATTCTTCTTACTCCTTGCCCAAGAGATAACCGTGCCGATTTGGGCTCTCTGTGAGATGGAATTTCTTCTCGACTATAAAGAACGCCATATGGTCAAGATGAATAGAGTATAGATTGTTTTATTTTATGAACTCTTAAATTGTCAACGCCAGGTTTGAAAACAAGTGCAACCCATATGCACTGTATCTCCCGCCTGCTGAACACTAAGATGGGTGGTGCTCCACAATAAGTGTTACTGAACCATTTTATGAAGCTCGATATACGAAGGTACTACACAGTCCCCTGTCTGCGACAAAAACAAGGAGAAACTATACACAACTCAAGGCGAACAAGACAAAATGCTATCTCTTGAGGGCGAGTCCAGTCGGTTGGTATTCCAGGCTTTCGGAGCTAACATAAAATGTGAAGCATACTGAGAAACCATAGTGCGCAACCAGGAACAGTCATCTGTCTTCGTTAATGAAAAGACTAGCTCATAAAACTAGCACATAGATATAGAAGGAGACAGGACGAGCGCTAAACATCAAATGAACATTTACTGCGACAAACAGATATATAAAAACACTCTTTCTTGAAAACGCTATGCAGGCTATTGACAAGAATTTTGTTCTAAAAAGATCTAGCAGGAAAGTAAAGGCTGAGGCATTAAAACTTTGCGAACAGATCAATTTGACAGGACTTCACAAGTCTTTAAAAGCCGCGAATATGCGGGGGCTGAACGTATTCTTTTGCGCAAAAACCCACAAAGAAGGCATGCCTCTCAGAGCTATTGTATCCGAGAAAGAAGCTTGGCAAGGCGTGGTGTCAAAATCCCTACAAGAGCACCTTAGCCAACTAGACAACTAGATGTGAAAGACCCTTTTCACGTGAGCAACTCAAAAGATGTGATTGAATTTTTGGCTGTGCAAGGTGGTGCTTCATGAGCCAATTTTAATTTTTGAGTTGATATTGAGGAGCTATTCTACTCCATGCCAAAAAAAGAGCTGTTAGACGCAGTTTCAGAGTGGATTAAAAGCTTGGCGGCTGTCAAGTTTTAAAATAGTAGCCGGGTTTCGGTAAATTACTTTGTAGGGCTAGTTAAGTGTTACCTCTCATCCACTTACATTTGTTTTGAAGACCAGTTGTTCGTGCAAAAGGATGGTATTTGCATAGACTCTTGCATAGCCCCGATTCTTAGTCAATATCTTTTTAGGTCAATTTGACAAGCGCGTTGCGGCGTGCTTGGAAGAGGAAAACCGTGTTGTGAGGTGTTTTAGGCAGGGTGTCGAACCGGAACTGAACCCGAACCCGAAACCGGAACCGAACCCGAATTTTCGCCCGGAACCGGAACCGAACCGAACCCATATTTTTTTCGCCATCTTGGAATTGAACCCGAGCCGGAACGATTCAAAGGAACCGTTCCGAACCGGTTCGGGACCCGGTTCAGCCCCACTTTTTTTGCATCCCGGCATACGTCTTGTTTTCCGACAAAATGATATGATCTATCGCATAGACTTACCCACCCGTAGCTGTCTGCGCTGGGAAGTGCGAAAATGGTACCCAGTATATGCGACAGCAAACTTACAGGAGGTCTGGTGCCTGGGAAGAAGCCTAATTGACGCTTCTGTAATGTACTGCCGCCAATTCTAAACACTTGTACGTCAGGTTAATGTGAAATCTTGAGTTATTACTCCTCCCTTTTACATATTTGCGTAAATCTTTAATCAAAGTGTTAGGACTGCTCTAACTCAGTAAAGTACTATAGACACGAAACTTTTTCTTCCGTGCTTTCTTCTTTCAAACGATGCGTTAGACGTTGGTGTACAGGGAGCACCGCGTGGTATTCACCAACACATAATAAATAATTTATGCTTGAATTTCTTCTTGATCCTGTTTCGGTTTCACCAACATAACAATGGCTGCGACGTGTAGTGGAAATTAGGTCGCGTGAGGTGCTATAAACGGCAATATAACTGCTGATACGTCGTTCGTTGTAATTATAAGTCTTGAAGTCGGCTGATATAAGTGCTACAGTGAACCAAAACAACGTATCAGCGTTTGTATTAGTTTTCCCGCGCCTCACGTGACCTGATGTTGAACTCACGTCAAAGCCATCATTCGGTTGATGAAACCGACACAGCATGGGAGAAAAGACTATTTTCTAAATTATTTAGTGGCAGTAGGCGAATCCATATATTCCATATATAGACGGTGATCCATATATTCTAATATCTATCGCGTCATTTGAAAGGAGACTTCCAGGTAAAGTATGCGAAGTCCTTTTGGCCTAGCATTTGAAACGGTGACGTAATCACCAATTAAAATTGCGACGGCCTGCAAACTTCTCCGCAGCGCACAACGCTAAGTGGGGGACGCATGATGACGTCATCGAACGTATCCGTACATTTTTACTGCATAAACGCCTGCTTTGAAGGAAAAAAAAACAACGGAACCGAAGTCAAAGCTCGCCGAACGTTGTTTGGAAGCGTCCAACGAGGCACGGCAGGGCGTGGTTGACGGCAGCAGTAATTTAAAATCATACCTTCCGTGACATCATACTGAACTTCCCCGCACTCCTTTGTTGCTTTGAGGAGAAGTGCAAAATTTAATCGTCGATTACGTCATTATTTTGAATGGTAGTGCAAAAAACTTAGTATCCTTTACCTACAGCCTGTATAGATTTGAATCCTTGAGTATCACGAAATTCTCAAAATGTGGCGCAGTTTCCCTTTAACTTGCACTGACATCGCGCAGCATACGGTGCCTTTTGCGTTTCGCCTCCATCGAAACGAGGCCGCCGGGGACGAGTTCGAACCAGGGTACACCGAATAAGTAACCGAGCGCCCTAACCACTGAGCAACCGCAGTGGGTAGTGCAACATTTACTTTTGTAGCCGCTCATTGTCTCAGACAGCAAGTTCTAAATAAAACCCTTCACGATGAGCATGTAGGGCAATAAAGAAAAAAAAAATGGCTCAATGGCTGTGGAGCTCGGCTGCTGATTCCAAAAATACAAAAACCAGCGTGCTCTGTCGCGCGTCAAAAATCCCCAGCTGGTCTCCGTTAATCTGGAGCCCTCCACTACACCGTCTGTCATATAGCCCCAATGTCTACTCGACACGTTAAAGCTGAGATATTACTACAAGTATTACCAAAAGAAGGATTTGTAAATTGGTGCAGCTTCTTTTTTTTTAGAATCCGCGTATTCTTGTTTGTCCGCGACGGAAATATGCAACGAAAGGCGGGTTCTTGGCAACGGTGGAGATGTACTAAAAAGGAAAAAAGTAAATACCGATTACACAAAAGGGCAATGCGGAAATACATGTGCTCGCTGGCATGCGATAGTGATTACGCCCAAAAAGATGCTACTGCGATATAATGTAACTGCAATGAAGTGATTTCGTTATGCCGATTCGTTGAAATTGTTCTCCTTCTAAGAAAAAATTTCTGCCAGTCGCCAGCGCGCGGCTCCATCCGCTGTTCTCGCACTGCTCGATCTTGAATTCTCTGTCTGGCGACTTATATCTGCTTTTCGCAGTCATACATGTATTTTCCGTTCTTAGTGTCTGACGCGACAGGCTTATCATTGTTAGTGTTTTTTTTTTCTTAGAACGCTTGGGCGATTATATACGTTGAGCCGTCACAACAATCTGCCTCGGCTATATCGGGTACAGGTGGGTAATGGGGGGTGGTGAGATGGTTGAAAGTTTTTGAAGGTGCATTTTTACCAGTGAATGGCCTGATGTGTCGTCCACCAGAGTGTGCACCAAGGATGGAGGCTGCACGCACGCAGCGCGGTTATTTTTAGGAAAGCAGGCTATACTGCTAACGCAGTAAAATGAACAACCAAAAGAGTGTGCATAGTCTTACCTCTGACCCCAAGTGGGATTCGTACTAATGGCGGCCCAACAGAAAACTCTGTTTACAGAGGCTTTAGGCTATTCGGCTATCTTGTAGGCTTCTTTTTATGGTTGTTGCATGGAATATTTGGAACCTCTCTGACCCTCCTCATGCCTTACTTGACCGCGTCGAATTCAGCGATCTCGTCATAAGGCCTGACGTCACCATAACTCCCTGCGTCCGCCCGCACGTGAAAATTCCAGACGGTGCACACGCCATGAAAGGGGAACCAGTCAGGAGGTTGAACTTGCGCAGCATATTCCTCCTGCGTTAAAATGCACTGTGTCTGAACAGTGACCTCGTGGAACGCGGCGGTTCTGCGTCCTATGAACACGAAGAGTTCGCACGGAATTCAAGAGTTTTTCATCGCAGACATAAATGTTATAATGAAATGTATGATGTCAATGGTTTTTTAAGAGACTGCTTAAGTATGTTCTAAAAGAATACAGCATGATGACAAAAATATTATTTTATTGCTGAAATTGTTTCTCGTTGCTCGCACAGGTTGAAATGCACTGACTACGGCACCAACGCCCCTTTGGCGCGAAGGTAGTACATCCAAACGTGTAAGGTCCATGTCTGAAGGGTGAAAAAAAATTTTGTGGCCGATTAATACTAAGTCGAGCCCACTTATAGCGAACCTGACGGTCCCGCAGGTTCCATTCGTTATATCTGATGTTCGTAGCAAGTGGATTTTTCTACAACATCCAAAAATACTAAGGCCACTAAAAGTGGCAATTATTTCTTACAAGACTGCGTTATGCGTGCCTACTTGTGCAAAGCAGAGCCTGCCGCGGCTCTTTCCAGGCTATCTAGGGCGGTCATTTAATCCTCGTCGACACCTTGCTGCCAACTATCAAATTTAGGGACGGGTTATAATAACTAATCATGGATGAAGTGTGCATGGCAACTGGTGGCAGGTCGGCCACGTAAATGAGATACCTGGCAGTAGGAAGAGCTCGCACTTGGTGTTCAACGTCTCCGTCAGAGCAGGCGGTTCTGCGATTTTGTGGTCCACAGGAACGTAGTTATCCGAGGAAACATCCGGTCGGCTATGGATCAACGAAGCTTTGCCAGAAATCTGCAATCATCTGGTCACGCGTGTTTTCGAGCTTCTTCTGTCGTTACTGGGCTGATGCAGCGACGAAGTAGTGCAGCGCTTGTGGCGCAGAATGCATCCGTTGCACTGTCAGCTATATGACAATGCCTGCACATTGCAGCGGCGCCAAAGATTGAGACGACTGGGCAGGCTATGCATATACCACGTGACTGGGAAGGCCAGCAAGGATTTCAAAAATTATCTAATCGCTGTTTTTAGTTGATCCGCGAGATTGGTCAGTAGCTTCGCTTTTGACGATGCCCCTGTCTCACGCTACTCAGGATGCTTTGCCGAGCCGGCGAACGCATAGGCAATGATTGCCCTCGTTGACCATCGACGCGGGTTTGGCCGGCGGTTACTTACAATTTCAATAGAGAAATATAGCATATCGTTACCGTGTTTACATTAGCATTTACAGTGTTACCGGACGCCGGACTTTCCGGTTAGCGCTGCGCACAGTAGTGCCGCCTTTTAATTCCATTTCTGGGTTGACATGTTCTTTCCGGGGCGGTGTAATGAAGGTTGAGAGGCGCTATTTCATCTGCGTGCTTAGCGGAAGGACGACCTCTACAACCTCGGGGTAGTTCACCACGCCACCTCGTTCGCTATAACCGAGTGGTGTGGCCAGAGTTGTTCGCTGTATCTGCGACGAATTTCCGTTGCCCTTATGCATATTTTCACGGTAGCACCACACCCGCTCGAAATAAGCGAGCGTTCGTTATATCTGTGACCATTAAAGTGGGCTCCACTGTACATCCGCTGACTTCGCTTTAATACACTAGTGTCAAGAAAGTTTAGGAAAGGCTGTAGATGTATGGATAGAGGAAGTAATGACCGATCGGAAAATTTGTCATCTGCCTTGTGGAGAGGCCGTACAGGTAAGTAAAAGCCAAGAGTGAGAAAAAAAAAAAGATGCCCAGGCTTAGCTTGGTTAAGCCAAGAATGTTGCATATTGCGCGGTCTTTTTGCGCGAGGTATTGCTTGGCGGCACTCGATTTTCTCAGCAGCTTTTCGTCCGTGACCTATGGATGGATGGATGGATGGATGGATGGATGGTTAGAAGCGCTCCCTTTGAAACGGGGCGGTAGCAACCGCCATCATGGTCAGCCTTTCTTTTTTCTTTTTTTCTTTCTTTTTGTGTTTTTTTTTTCCTTTTTCTAAAAACTTTCCTTTTTTGTTTTGTTTAGTGTGTTTGCAATTCTCACCAAGAATTGCCATCATCTTTACCTGCGGTTTTTCCTCCGGCTGTCGTGACATCACGTCACGTGGTTTGGTGGCTGCCCGGCCGCGCCCAAGGGCTGAACTGAGTGATTGCAATATGCTACGCATAACAGAATGAATCAGCACTCGCGAGCATGTCCAGAAAAGACAGGCAAGCACTTACTCACCTAATAAGCATAGCTGCCAGAAAGCGGTTGTTTGTAGCTTCGGAAATAAATGCCTGAAACAAGTTGGTGACAAATGGTGCACGCCAGATTAACCCCTCTGTATCACTCTATCAAGGGCGCAAAAAATTCTGTGTCTTTGATAGCGCCCCAGGAAGAGTCCCAAACATTCTATCACGAACAAATTTCTTAATTTACTATAGTGAGAAGCCACGATTAGCTGAGTTTTTGAAAATACTGAGCTATAGGGGCTCAGGATATATAACGTGAGTCACGAAGGCGATGTCGAATAGGTGATTTAAATAAAATATGTTTGGTAAGCTCTTTATGTTAAGGAGAGCCAGTGCTCCCACGAGGCTCTCGTTGGGTGGGGGGCGGGGGGGGGGATGGGTGGGGGAGGGATTCTCGAACATTTTCTTACCATGTAGTAAAGGAGGGGGACTGGCAAGTCGGTTTCGGTGTGACGGAAAAGTATCTGTCTGTATGTATACGTGCCAATACATGACAGTTTCATTTCTCAGTAGTGCGCGGGAACGTAGCGGGCGCGTGCGGCGGCAATTTTGGGGCCCCGTAAGTACACTGCGTACTTACGGGGCCCTTAAGTGCGCAGTGGCCCGTAAGTACACAGCGTACTTACGGGGCCGTAGGTACACTGCGTACGAGACCTATTACTCGCGCTATACGGGGTCTCCCAAACTGCTCAAGCAGGAGGGTCTTGTAGGTGCAGAATGTATCAGGTTTTCGTCCTACACCTCATAAGATGGGCTATAGCGTATATACTCAGCCGATTTTCATTTATTTCGAGTTCATTTTATTTTGCGGCTCTTACCGTAAATTCGTCTCTTTTCTGCGGACAATCAATAAATTGGGTAAAGTGAGAACATCTCGCATTAAACAATTTTTTCGTGCTCAAGTAACGCAGTAAACACGACAAAAGGAAGAAAGGAGATGACACGAGCGCTGACTAACAACTGGTTATTTTATTCAGGAAAAAGTGTATAAAGGCGCAGGGCACAGGAAACAACCACCCCCCCCCCAAAAAAAAAGAAACAAAAAAAACAAAGGCTAAAACTTAAAAACCATACTGCGCATGCACATCACAGTCGAGTCGTGACGTCTTTTTCAACGAAATTCGAAGAGTATCTTCGATAGTAGACGGCACTCCCCTATCTCCTGGACCTCACACAATGCCAAGAAAGCCTGACTCCTTAACTACCAAACTGATAGATGGTGTAGCAACACGCTCATCTGCTTCTCCACTTAGAAAGACAAGTCTCCTGTTTAATCACTCTGATCGAAGTTTTAGGGAGATGGTGGAGGCCTTTATGATCAGGAAGGATGCAGATGATTCACTTGCCACATAGCCCTAAAAAGACACGGACACACAGGGAGACACACAGGACGGGCGCTAGCGCCCGTCCTGTGTCTCACTTGTGTCCGTGTCTTTTTAGCGCTATATGGCAAGTGAACCACCACCAACTCGCCCAAGCTTCTACTCTGACTATACTGATGCAGATGAGCATGTTGCTTCACCATACATCAATTTCGTAGATAAGGAGCAAGGCTTTCGTGGCAACTGTATAAGGTCAAGGAGATAGGGGAGTGCCGTCTACTATGGAATATAGTCTTCGAATTTCATTGAAAAAGATGTCATGACTCGACTACGATGTGCATGCGCAGTATGTTTTTTAGTTTTAATTTTTGCTCTTCTGTTTTCTGGACTGTTCACTGTGTCCTGCGCCTTCATATACTTTTCAGAGAATGTATTAACCAGTTGTTAGTCGGCGTCTGTGTCGTCTCCAGACTTCCGTTTGTCCTGCCCACTTTTATGTTCTCGTAAACAAATCTTTGCATTTTATATTTTGTATAGCGATGTGCAAGAAAAAAGAAAAGGCATATCACTGAAACCCATCTGCGTTCTTATTTTTTTTTGTCCTGAACCCGTTTAAACCGGTTTAAACCGGTTCAAGACGGTCCGAACCGGTTCGAACCGGAACGAAATGGCCCTCTGGAGCCGAACCCGGAACTGAACCCGAAAGGCGTGAACCCGAACCCGAACCGAACCCGAAAAAATACCGGTTCGACACCCTGGTTTTAGGTACGTGAATGACCTTATTGTGTTTATGCATGTTGGTAACGAGAGCGACAAACCACAAGTCGTAAAAAGTGTTCTAGAGATTTTCGGTGATTGTTCTGGCAAGCTGAGGTTCACGCATGAAGTTCTAGTGAACGGGTGCCTCCAGTTCACCGAGCTATGTTTGTTCTTTGGCACTGGGCACATCTGTTGGTCGTACCAGCCACGCACAAAAAAGGAAATTTTAGCGTATAATTCGGTCCATTCTAAATTGATAAAACGGGGGATTGGAAAAAGTTGCCTGCGGGGTGCTCTCGAGAGGTCATGCCACCATAAGATTGAGGACAGTTTGCAAACGCAAGTGCACCGGTTTAAGAAGGCCGGTTTCCCTAAGGACACATTGACGGCTGTGGCGCAATGCCTCTTGAAAGAAGTCAGGGCAGGTGGCCGCCCTGGCGTGGCAGCCGGCGAAAGTTGCAAAAGGCTCAGGCGTACGGCCATACCGTACGTGCACCAGTTATCGCACCGGCTGAGGAAAGTGGGATGGAAGTGCGGTGTGCACGTCATGTTCATTGCCCCGAAAAGCTGGTGTGCATGTGCAAACCCGTCAAAGAGAAGAAGAAACCGGTCTGCACCATAAACCACGAGTGCAAGTTCGTTCCTTGCACTGCTGGCGTTGTATGCCGCATACGCCTCTCCTGCGGTAGATGCTACGTGGGTCAGTCTCGACGTTGCCTAAATTTCCGGCTACGAGAGCACCGCACGCTGGTGGATTCATTGGCGGCGGGAGGCCATTTGGCCACGCATTGTAAGCAGCGCGGGTGCGTGCCGGCGTTTGATGCCACGTGTGTGCTTGGTAGGGGAGGCACAAGGTTAGGCCGTGAGATTTGTCAGGCTTATGACGTTAACAGGGAAGGTTATAACTGTGTCAGCACAGCATCACTTGCACTGACCAGAAATAAAGAAATATGTGTCAGAAGCAGTCTGCCACATTTTGATTAGTTTGTGCTCGTTTTAGCCCAGTGTGCGCATGTGCCACCGAAGTGTTTTTATGTACCTGTTTGTCGTAGTAAATCTTCAGTGGATGTTTAGCGCTCGTCCTGCCTCCTATGTGTTTGTCCTAGTTTTATGCGCTAGTATTTTAATTAACGATAACATACCAACTAGCCCAGCTTTCCGCCTTGATTCATCTGACTTCAAAAGTTTAAAACCAAGTGCCCTTTTTGAACGCGGCCTCAGCTCCAGAATGGGACAGTGAATGGAGAACGAGTTAACAGAACGTGACTATTGCGTTTCAGCCACCTTCCAATGTGTGAGTGAAGAGCGGGCGACGTCATGTCCTCAGGAAATCTCATAATAAGTCAACTGTCGTCTTCTGGTGCTGAGACCGGCGACCATCTGTAGTGGACCATTCCGCACATTGACTGGAGAACGAATTAAGAAAACGTGACTATTATCCTTCAGCCACATTCCAGTATGTGAGTGAAGAAGCGGTAGAAGTCATATCTTCATGAAATTTCAAAAGTCATACGTGCGGAGTGGTCCCCGATCTAGCATAGAACATTTTTTTCTGAATACGTTTCTTTATCCCGTGAAGTCCTTTCTTTGTGTACAAAAATGAACAGAATTTTTTGTACACAAAAGAATACTGTGTGAAAAAATGCTAGTGAAGGCGGAAGGTGCGAAAGCAGACGGCCGTGCAGACCCAACCAGCCCCAGCGACATCGTGGCCACCATGAGGCCGGCTGTGTGAGCTGCTGCTGCTTGCGTGCAGGCAGTTCATTCGGCAGTGGCGGCGACTTGTCCACCGCTGCCTGAACGGCTCGCCTCGCATAATAGGGCTTTGGCAGCATGGGCCCTCAGATGAAGAAATGAAAGAAAATAGCATGGTGATTAAACTGCATGAACCTGCAAACTGAGACACCATGAACAACGCCGCGGCCTTTCAACCTGTATAATATTCAAGAATACATCTATGTCTACATTGCTACCAAGAGTTCAGAGATCCCAAAGCTGATTTAAAGGAAGATTTTGCAGCTGGTTCAGTTTGCAAGTCCTCCATATCGCCGGATGGAAAAGCACCAAAGTCTGTTCCCTGCTGTGCATTCCTGCTTCGCTCTTCTATTCACGCAAAACGGAATGAAGAAAGCGGGCATTGAGATTTGTTGAAAGTGATACTGGGAAAAGCAACGAAGTATGAAAGCCTCTAGGAGAAAGAAATCAAAGTTATGGTTTCTTAAAGCACTCGTCGACCGACTGGAAGCTTTGGCGTCCTCGATTGCGTTCGTCTTTAGAAGAGAGTACCATTGTTGAAGAGCATAATGATTACTAGCTGTCACAAGACAATCAGGCTCAATCGGAACCTCCATGTGACTCGGTGGTTCTCCGGCTCAGCTACTGGGGGGGGGGGGGGGGGGGGGTGAACCCTGCTGCGATAACAAGCCTGCGACTGGAACCAAATGTAGGAGCGTCCCTGTCGAGGAGTTGCATGCGCGTTTAAAAAGGGCGGGGTACAATAAGTGATCCGGATCCCGCGACTAAGGGGCAGCTTCGTGAGGTCAATGTATGCGACTTATTTGCTCGCGTTGAGACCTGCCATGTGTTAAATGTGCGCATAGATTTGAGTAATGCTATTCGCGTAGAATAAAGCGGACACACTAATTAACGCTGTGTGAACACCACTGCTTCTGTCTCTGTGTCTCGTGAGGGACGGTGGCATCAAACTTGTATTCAGAACCACCTGCACCTCGGTGACGTTTCGAGGTCCTCTGAAAGGAAAGCATTTTTACCAAAGTGTGGTACAGAGCAGCGTAATGAATTATTCTACGTGTGCACATCTACAACTCGACATAAAAACCTTTGGGATGACGAAGCCGTGCTGGTCGCAGCAAGGACAGTCGAAGGCTGGGTCAGGATAGGTGCGCTCCCGCAAGTCCGCTGGTCCTCGCATCTATAGCACGCCTGGGTCTGGGTGTCCCCGGACGCCACCAGCGACGAGTGCTCCGTGTGCGCTGCTGCATGGTATGACCGGGATGACGGGCCGCTGGATTCCCGACTCCCGCCCAGACGGCTTCTACATCTGACAAGGGCCGGTAGACACACCGCTCCCACGGCAAGTGTGAAAGCGTGTTTGAGCGCCTGAAGATCCGACAAGGTGTACTTCATAGTCTCCTTCTCAGGTGGCAGGGAGCGGGGGGAGGCACTATGGAGAGGAAAGCCCCGCACTTCTGCGGCTTTTCGATACCTGATCTCCGTCTTCGTGGTGCCTAGAATGCAGTGGGCCCCTTCAAGGCAAACGAACGCGGAGCGCGAACCACGCGCGGGGGTTCTTTCTTATGCCTCGTCTTTTTGGTATGCGCGTTTTAGTGAAGACCAAGTGGGTTGAATATAGCTAGAGGCATAAAGTGGACAAATTTGAAAACCGTCATACAAGATGAAAAATCTTTCACGTTGAATTAAGGGCGCTAATGAACGCAGTGTTAAAACATTAAAAAAAAACGAATTTTGAAAGTATAGATAACCGAGAAAGACGGCAAGAGTAAGCTACACTTGAACTACAGCGAAAGCACAGCCGGCAGCACGAACTGGAGCAAGTCAGCTTCACGACCTTTCACTTTTAAATGTGGGTGCCGCTACCGGGACTTGCCTACTGTTGCGTGCAGGTGGATTGCAGAACGCGACTGTGTACGACGATGAATGCTAGTCTGATTCAGAGATTTGTTCTCCCTAATGGAAAGCCTGTTTCAATCATTTCTTCCCGACACACACCACGGCCGCTGGCACGGAGCAAATTAGACAATCGTGTGCCTAGTCGGGCCTTATTCGCAGTTTAGGGCACAGTATTAGAAGTGGTGCAGACCTGTGTCAGATTCGAGCAAAATAAAGGGAATAACTGGATCACTCTGGCGGTGGATGCCGCAGCCGCGCCTTAAGAGATAAACACGACCGCTATCTGGAAATAAGCTGTCAGCCGGTGTTCGTGTTCTTCTCTCACAGCGCTTATGAGGTGTCCACCGGCAGATGTGGTCCAATTATGCGTCTTTCCATTTGTCAAATCTAGCAGAGGGTCTCGCCCTTTCGGCGCTGGTGACGTCAGTTGACACCAAAACACAGCTCGCGCCTCTGTAAAGTAAGACAATACAAATAATTTTTATTACGACAGTTCATCCAGGATTTCATTTTTTATTAGAGAAGTCTGTCGTGAGACACGAGCTGCGAAAAGGAGAAAGGAATGCAGTAGATAGAAAGTTAAAAGAGGAATTGAAGACCAGTTTTCGCTGAGGTAGCCGCAGTGGTTCCCTTGAAGTGAGTTCATAGTCCACTTCACGCTGTCACATTCGCGGTTCTGCCGCAGGTCCACATCCTCAGGAGCTGTTTTTTAATAGCGGCCGTCGCTGGGCACGTCCACAACAAATTCCGCACATCACAAATGTGCGGTGAAGCGCCATAGTTAGGGAAACTGTCAGTTGCTGGCAGATATTTTTTACGCCACAGATGAGGAAAGACCGGGTCAGAGCCGCCCTGCCCGTATCCGGCGCACTGATGCCTCCTTTATTACATGTATATTAGATGTAATCTAAGATTACAATTTTTAAGGAACACGAAAACGGAAAATTGTGCTATCCAAGAAGGTGAATTTGGGGATCGAGCCAGGCAATGACAATGCGGATAATAGCAAACACCAGCCGGGTTAAAGGAACAGTGAGCATGAAAATGAATGGACCCCTTACCTTGTACTTTTATTTTTTTGCCGCTCTGCCCCTCCTGTGAGCATAGGCAGTGAGCTGCAAGAAGTGACGGGGCTTGTACACTGCAAATCACGCAGTGCCGCTTCAGCAGCACATGAGGCGCGCCATCCACGCAAAAAGGGGGGGGGGTCATAAACGGAGACGAGAATCCGGGTCCCTTTATAGACGGAAGAATAAAAACACTTTATTAGAGGATGACGCCACTAAATATACACTTAAATCACGTAACACGTACAGCTAAATAAAAGTACATAGTTAACAAGGGAAGGGCAATGAGGGGCTCGTTACAAATGTGAGAGAAGCCAACAGCCACAGAAACCCAGGGACACAGGGAATTTTTAAAAAAATTCTTTATTTTGTGGTGTTGATTAATTTAGAATATTACTGAATATGTCATCACTTAAAGCTAATTGATTAGAAAAGCAGAAGAAAAAACAACCACATGCCGCCGGTAGGATCCGAACCCACGGCCTCCGAATTAAGCGTCCGGTGCTCTACCTCTGAGCTATTGCGACGGCTGTTAAATCTTCTGCTTTCGAGGGTATTTATGTTTACAAATAACCTAACCTTGATAGTGTTCATCAGCGCCACCCACGTTCGTAAGCAGCGGACGTAGAACGTCGTGAGCTACCGCTGATGTGACGTAGAACGTCATCGAACGGCGAGGGTGGAAGCTGTGTGAGAGCCCCCTTATGCTTCCTATGGCGTCAAGGCTGCCAGAACCGAGGCCCTCGCTAAGCAATTAAGTAAACAAGGGAAGGGCAATGAGGGGCTCGTTTTAAATATGAGAGAAGCGAACAGCCACAGAAACCAAGGGACCCAGGGGATCTTTTTTAATTTTTTTTCTTTATTTTGTGGTGTTGATTAATTTAGAATATTACTGAATATGTCATCGCTTAAAGCTAACTGATTAGAAAAGCAGAAGGAAAAACAACCCCTTGCCGCCGGTGGGGTCCGAACCCACGGCCACCGAATTACGCGTCCGGTGCTCTACCTCTGAGCTACGGCGACGGCTGTCAAATCTTCTGCTTTCGAGAGTATTTATGTTTACAAATAACCTAACCTTGAGAGTGTTCATCAGCGCCACCCACGTTCGTAAGCGACGGACGTAGAACGTCGTGAGCTACCGCTGGTGTGACGTAGAACGCCATCGAACGGCGAGGGTGGAGGCTGTGTGAGAACCCTCTTATGCTTCCTATGGCGTCAAGGCTGCCAGAACCGAGGCCCTCGCTAAGCAATTAAGCAAACAAGCAAACATGCCCACCGGCGGCATGTGGTTGTTTTTTCTTCTGCTTTTCTAATCAATTAGCTTTAACCGATGACATATTCAGTAATATTCTAAATTTATCAACACCACAAAATAAAGAAATTTAAAAAAATCCCCTTTGTCCCTTGGTTTCTGTGGCTGTTGGCTTCTCTCATAAGTACATAGTTGTAAAGACAAGTCACAAGACAATCCACTAAACCGAAACAAGAATAAAAGTCACATATTCAAAACATATTTCCTCCCATGTACAAAATTTACTCTAATTCTGCCTCGATTGTTGCCTTAACGGAAACAGGGTTGCACGATGCTATTTCAGACAGTAGTGTTCTGCTGAGTGAATCCTGCTTTAATATTTTTCGTTGCGATAGGAATTTCCGGAGAGGAGGCGGTGTCCTCATTGCAATTAAGAAGGAAATTGTAGCTATACCTGTAATAGTCACCTCTTTCATTGAATGTGTGTTTTTTTGAAATGCGGCATTGCTAACCTTATAATTGGAGTGTTTTACCGTCCACCTGACATGTGTGACGGTTTTGCTGAGGAATTGCATCGCCTATTAGGTGTGTGCGCGTTTCCCGAATTCTATTTTGCTCATTCTCGCTGACTTTAATTTTCCTAACAGCAGGTGGGATATGTTGTCTACCCCTCCTAGTGACAAAGAAGCCCGTGCCTTCATACAGACGTGTCTTGACTTTTCGTTATGTCAAATTATCTCTCAACCTACTCGGTCATCGGTGCATTCCTCAAATATTCTGGACCTCTTCCTAGCCCGTGACCGAAATATTTGTTCAGATATCATTCATCATGAAGGCCTTTCCGATCACGACGTTATCACCGGGCACATCAACTATCTGTTCAGCGAAAGAAAAACTGTTCCAAAAAAGATAAGATGCTACAACAGGGCTAACTTTCACAAAATGAACTCCGAATTAACCACCTTCCCAGTGCAATACCTTTCTGATTGGTCCTCTCATTCTGTTGAGGAGAACTGGATGTTGTTCAAAACTACACTTACTAGCCTCATCAATAAGTGCATTCCTCTTATATCGATAAAGTGCTACCCAAGTGTACCCTGGTTTGATCTCAGGCTTCGTAGAGCTAATAAGAAGAAAAAACGTCTGTACAGACAAGCCAAAGCGCATCGAACTACTCATTCTCTTGAAAGGTATAAGCAAAGCGATAAAGAATACCAAGTATTACTAAAAAAACCCGCAGGGAATTCTTCAGCAATGTTTTGCCAACAATCATCACGAATAACCCACGAAGATTCTGGCGCGTTATTAATCCCCGCAGCTCTGATGACATTATCCTTACTGACTCGAATAACACTCCAATTCCTGCATCTGAATGTGCTCAGATGTTTCCTTCACCATTCTCATCGGTATTTACTTTATAAGACATCGCTACAGCTCCCAGCCTAGATCAATTTCTTGAGATTTCTATGCTCCAAATAGTTATTAATGACGAAGGAATTAAATCCCTCCTGAATAATGTTAAACTAACTTCTAGCTCTGATTCTCTGGGCTTTAACAACAAGATTGCTAAAAACATTTCTGAGAGCATTTATCCAGTATAGTCATCACTCTTTTCTCAGTCATTATCATCTGCATCAATTCCTAGCGATTGGCGCGTAGCTAAAGTAATACCCATATTCAAATCTGGTGACCACTCTAATCCTCTCAACTATCGTCCAATATCCTTAACTAGCTCCATATCTAAGCTAATGGAACATGTTGTTTACACTAATATTATCAGCTATCTGGAGCACCACAACATCATATTCAAATACCAGCATGGATTTCGAAGGGGTTCTCATGTGACACGCAACTTTCCTCTAAGTTGACAGATTCTTCTTTATCTGCACCCGTTGTTGTCCCGCTTAAAGGAACCTCTGAGTGCAGCATCAGCAAAACTCAATAAATAAGCAGTCGGGATAGATGGTAACTGATCTAAAAGTAGTAGAGCAGAACGGGCCGAGGAACGCAAACACAGGAGACGGGATAAGAACCTCAAGCGCTTGTGTGCGCTTATTGCAATATCCTGAGTGTTAAACAGTTAAAGCACGGAATGAATCAGCTAACTATTCCGCATATTCCTTGGAAACAGTCTAGATGTCAGGGGGCAAATAAAGGAAAGAAAAAAGAAAGCTCACAAAATACGGTCTGTGACTTTACCAATAATGACAATTTCTGTCTCTCACGTTAAGTGATAACTGTAGTCTGCCATTTCGCTGTCGACAGCTGTTCCAGCAGGCAAGTGGGAATACATTTTCAGGACCATTCAATAGTAGAACATAGTGACAGAATTGTAAGGTAAAGCAAGCCTCCACCTGGAGTGCATCGTAAAGGCGCGCCAGCTGTTGTTGTGTATATGAATGTATGCATCACAGCCCATGTGGATTGTATAGATTTAGGTAAACAGGCATCTTAGAACTGGTGTTGAAATAATCCTGGGCTTCTTTTCCTTCTTTTCTGCGCAGCTCACAAGGAATGAAGGTTCAGTTACTGGACGCTCTGGGCGGAATGGGCCCTCGCTATTGCCCGAAGGAAATGAAGCGGCGTTGTCTGTTTCTTTTCCTCCAAACACTTATGCTTTACAAATATGTAAACAAATTTTGAGAAAATATGAATAGATACGATTTGAAAATAAATAAATCCCAACGAATTTTAAACATTTTCTTCAATACTCATGTAATAAATGCCGGAGGAGAAAAGCAAGACACCCTTCTACGTGATCACAGTGGCTCTTATTCTCCACAGTGCAGTGCTTCTTGTGATTGTGCTGGCTCTTAATAACTATTTCTTTGTGGCGAACGAATTTAGAAACATTCACACTATAACTGCTCTGTGTTTCCGCTATTAATTCTGGTGAGCAAATAATTTTACAGAAATACCAACTTAGCCGTACGGGCTTCTACATTGGCATGGTCTTACTGACCATTTTATTTGACCTTTATGGCGAGAAGTGGACCTCCAGAAAAAAATGTTACTGGACTGCATAATTCTTATATCCCCAAGTCGAGAAACGCCATTGGTTAACTGCGAGCAGCAATCTTTCGCCGCTGCAAGTTGCGTACGTGTTCTGATTTGTACTAAGCGAATAAGTTGCTACAGACTCAAAACCACTCCTCAAGATCGGTTCACACCAGGCGTACTAATTCAGTTCTTGATAGCGTCCAATCGATCCAACTGCCACCACGTTTACATTTCGTCGTCGCTAGTCCGCTGCCTTTGCACTCTGCGCAGATGAAGCCTGCCGGGCGAGTTATGTTGCGTCCCGAGAGCAACATGTGGAAGCTCAGTTTTCGCCGAACGGCTACCAGTTGCGGTGATGTGCGCAACCACCTGATATGTGAGGTCGCTAATTCCGGCCGCAACCACGTAAGGGCCATCCTAGTGGGCCAGTCGCTTTCGGTGCAAGCAGCGCCACCTGCCTGGGCGATAAAGACAGACAATATCGCCTGGAATGTAACAACATGCCGGCGGCGGCCACTGTAGGGATCCTTGAAGCGCTCTTCAGAAGCAATGCATCGCAGGCAAATAATCCAACAAGCTTCTTCTGCTACAGGCTGGATCTCGGCGATACAAAATTTGCCACTGGTAGAAAATGGAAGGATGGCGTCCAGAGTGTAGCGAGGCGGGCGAGCGTACAAGAGGTAGAATGGACTGCATGCGGTCGTTTAATTCGGGAGCGGCGGTATTGAAGGCGTATATGACGAAGGGCAGGATGGTGTCCCAGTTATTATGGTCAGAGTCCACATACATGGCAAGCATGTTAGTGAGCGTTCTGTTTATGCGTTCCGTTTGTCTCTGGATAATATGGCGTTGATGCCTGTAGGTAACGGTATATAAACGCAGCAGCTCTTCAGCGATATCAGCCGTGAATTGCCGGCTTGGGTTGCCGATTACCGAATGCGGTGTGCGATGCCGTAAGAGAACAGAGTTTGGAAGAAATAGGGACGCTTGATGTGCGGTAGCCGATGGTAGAGATTTGGGAAAAGGGTCAAGCAGATCAATTCCAACCTGCTCGAACAAACTACGGGGAGGCGTCACGGGGTGAAATAGACGTGGTGGAGCGCAAGTAGGGGGTTTGCGGCGCTGACACTGCGTACAACTGGCCACATGTCATTGTGTCTTTGAACACACTTTCGGCCAGTAAAAACGGTCTTTAGCTTGGTGAAGCATGCTAGCCGTCAGTATCCAATCATCTACTGCTGTTTAGACCCATGAATATGCTATATATTTTGTTTTCATCTGTAGGAGCAAGAAATTAACTTTTAACACAATTATAATCTAGGGCAACTGTGTCTGATTGAGTACTAGTCAGTGTTGCAACATTTACAAAGTACTGGTTGAAGTGTTCCGCCAGGTCGCGATCTTGCAGGTCGCAGCCATTTATAGTATTTTTTCTTCGAATTTAACGCGAGTCATCACGTGGAAGGACGTTATTTCTAATTGTTTATGCAGTACCAGAACATTGTCTATTAATACCTGCTAACAGTTTTTTATTAATACGCACTCTTCGCCTGCTTAAGGTCCGCATTATCTTGATTACGGGGGGTTTTTTTATTCTTTCAGCGCAGCTTGGCAGCGTGATCGGATAAAAAAATGATAAAGGCAGTTTTTCTTTCTGATCAATTTTAAATGTTCACGGTTTATCCATGGTTTTTTTTCCATTATCAATTGAGTGATATCAACGGAAAATGTTTTACCCATGTATTCACAAAGATGTTAATGAATTCATTGTAATCATCATTCTCGTTTGTTTTGCTGAGGACCGTAGACCAATCACAAGCAACCCATCCTGAGTGATTGATTGAGCAATAATGGTCTCCATGACTTTCGTTGTTTCTGCGCTATTAATGTGATCGGTCATAAATACAGGGCAATGGTCATTTATGTCATAAATGAGAGTACCAGAGCTATGAAGCCTGCTATAAATATTTGTGAAAACGCAATCTAGTGCTCATTTAGTAGTGACAGTAACTCGTGTATATGTTTTGACAGGCTTAAAATACCAGAAGAATGCAACACAGTGACAAATTCTCGAGTATTTTTGGTGTCCTTAAGTATATTCTTTCAAATCGCCTCCGCCGACAAGGCGGAAGTTGTTGCTGCACGCGTATTCCAGCAACCACTAAAAAAACTGAGCCGCCGCGGTGCCTCAGTGGTTATGGTGCTCGTCTGCTCACCCTAAAGACGCGGGTTCGATCCCGGCCGCGGCGGTTGAATTTCTTTGGAGAAGAAGTTCCAAAGGCCCGTGTACTCTGCGATGTCAGTGCACGTTAAAGAACCTCAGGTGGACGAAATTTAGGGAGCCCTCCACTACGGCGTCCTTCATAGCCTTAGTTGCTAAGAGAGACCAAAAATCAAAAAACTGAATGAAATATTTTATGTTGCCTCCTGGTGGACGATATATAACAAAGATGGTTTCTTTTTTGCATTGTAAGGTGATTACCTCAAAGTCGGATGCAAATTTGCTGAAGTCGGGTACGATTTCGCAGTTATTTCTCGCCGTGACATGAACTGCAACACCATCGCCTCGTTTGCCGGTACGATTGAGATAGAAATTGTTATAACCTTGTAATTTTAACATTTGGCAACCATCGTTTTACCACGCTTCCGATAACATCACAATATTAAATTTAACGCGAAATTCATCCACAAATGGAGTAAGAATATCCTCTTTTCCGCCGGCAGACAGCGCATTGATATGTAGAACAGATTCACAATATTTTGCTGGAAATTCATTATCTGTAGGGCAAATGAATTCTTGATGTTTTTTAGTAGAATCCAATGTGCGCTGGTCAATCTGCTTTATCAACACAGCAGGCACTACACCAACTGAGAAAATATTTTTTCTAGATCCCTTTCGTGCTCTATCAACACAGCTGAGCTGCCACCTTTTTGCTTCGCATTGATTTTACCGTTATATGACCAGATTGATTTCCATTTTTATTTGCGTTTTTTTTACAGCCGTTGCAAGCAGTTTCTTCAGCGGAGGACAGAGATGTTCATTCAAAAAACAGGGGCTCGGTTGTCAAGATCTTGGACGTCAATTCTTAGGCGTGCTTTCTCGTCCTTCTTCAGGACAGCGTCCCATTTTGGGCACGTCCTGAACTGCACAACAATGTTGTTCCTTTATCACTTTGTCGCGTGGGAACCCGATGGCAGGCTTCAATGTAACTTTTCGCTGTCGGTTCATCAATGGCACTACCAATCCTAAAAAGTAAGTCTGCCACACTTTCGTTCTATTTCGGAATGATGTCTTGAATTTCGATGTTTTTGCTTTCCGGGAATACTGTTCCGGATTCTGGATTCTAGGGTTCAACGTCCCAAAGTGACTCAGGCTATGAGGGAAGCCGTACTCAGGGGCTCCAAAAATTTCGACCACCTGGGGTTCTTTAACTTGCACTGACAGCGCACAGTACACGGGACTCCAGAATTTCGCCTCCACAGAAATTTGACCGCCGCAGCCGAGATCGAACCAGCGTTTTTCGGGTCAGTAGCCCAGCAACATAACCACTAAGCCACAGCGGCGGCCTGGAATACTCTTCCGAAAAGAACATACGGACTTCTAGGTCTTGAATTTTACTTTCTGTTGCGAGGCATTCTTCGCGAAGGTATTCGTTTTCTGTTGCGAGACTTCCTTTCTTCACGATTTCTGAATCCAGTTCTTCCTTTAAATCCTCGATAGTGCCGTTAACAAACTCAAGGCTTTGTACAAGGTTTGTTTGTTCAGTTTTCAAATCCCATGTTTCATTCCGTGAATCCCTCTACAGCGACTCGCGAAACACCCGAACCTCTTGCCTTAATTCCTCCTTGAACTTGAGAAAGTCAGCTTCTTTAACTGACATATTGCGTGTGACACGAGCAGCGAACGGGAAAGACAACACTCAAATAATAGACTTGGCAGCGACGACGAGTGCAATGCAAAGCAGACATCATTGTTGTGTTCGGTTCGTTCGTCGCCACTCCCAAGTGAAGTAGGTGACAGCGACGGGGTCCTTCTGTGGGCACATGGCGTAGATCCCCACGTGGAAATGGACGCAGCTGGGTACAAGTGGTGATTACACTTCATGATGCGGGGACGGCTGTCGCAGTTGGATGCTTCGGTAAACGCAGGCGGTGGCTCTCACTGCGCAGCAAGGTGACCTGCAATGCCAAGCAGAATTCATTGTTGTGTTCGGTTCGGTCGTCGCCAGTGCCAAGTGAAGCAGTGGACAGCGACGTTGTCCTTTTGTAGGCACACGGCTGTTACGTAGATTCTCACGTTTAAATGGACGCAGATGAGTATAAGTGATGATTACACCTCCTGATGTAGGGACGGCAGGCGCAGTTTGATTCTTCGGTAAACGCAGGCGCGGGCTATCTCTGCAAGCAAGGTGACCTGCAATGCAAAGCAGGCTTCAATGCTGCGTTAGGTTCGTTCGCCACCACTGCCAAGTGAAGCAGTTGACAGCGATGCTGTTCTTTTGTAGGAACACGGCTGTGACGTAGCTTCTCTCGTGAAAATGGACGCGGTTGAGTACAAATGATGATTACACCTCCTGATGCAGGGACGGCAGGCGCAGTTTCTTGCTTCGGTAAACGCAGGCGGTGGCTCTCGTTGCACAGCAAGGTGACCTGCAGTGCAAAGCAGGCTTCAATACTGCGTTCGGTTCGTTCGTCACCACTGCCAAGTGAAGCAGTTGACAGCGACGGTGTTCTTCTGTAGGCACACGGCTGTGACGTAGCTTCTCTCGTGAAAATGGACACAGCTGGGTACAACTGGTGATTACACTTCATGATGCGGGGACGGCTGGCGCAGTTTGATGCTTCGGTAAACGCAGGCGGTGGCTCTCACTGCGCAGCAAGGTGACCTGCAATTCAAAGCAGACTTTATTCTTGTGTTCGGTTCCTTCGCCACCACTGCCATGTGAAGCAGGTGACACCGACGCGGTCTTTTTGTAGGCACACGGCTGTGACGTAGATCTTCTCGTTGAAATGGACGCAGTTGAGTATAAGGGACGATTACACCTCCTGATGCAGGGAGGGCAGGCGCAGTTTGATGCTTCAGTAAACGGAAGCAGTCGCAATCACTGCGCAGCAAGGTGACCTGCAATGCAGAGCAGGCTTCAATGCTGTGTTCGGTTCGGTCGTCGCCACTGCCAAGTTCATCGCCACTGTAAGGAGAGCCATTCCACATCTAGCGATTTAAATTCGGTGCTGCGAGCCAGACTTACAGCCAGGGCGAAGGGAAAAGTAAAGTTCCAGCGAAACTACAACAGAAGCCCACGCATGCAAGATTAAGTGGTCCATGGGGAACGTTAGTAACCCCTCGGTAATGCCCACAAAATTAATTGCCAGTAGAGACTTTCAAGTTACGTCATTACAACGTAGGCTTTTAGCCATGAAGGACGGCAAGAATTTTGGAGAGGCCGTCACGTTACATTTTTTGAAACCGTGTGGGGTCCACCAACCAGTTTTCTCCACCCGCTCGGGTGAGGCTTCTTTCGGGATCTTAATGAAAGAACCTTCCCTACGCATGCGCGGTGTTCGCATACGACGGGGACAAGGAGATCTTTCTTTTTTAACCAGCACCACGGGGCCATTCTGACGGCTCGAAGAGGCCTGATAGCGTTGAAGGTTCCGACAGCGGCGAGCCCGGCGTGGGCGTGTCAAGAAAAAGAAGGTGGCCTACTTGTCAAGGTCACGTGACCTTGTGACGTCATCACAGTCTGCCGATCATTGCAACTGGCGCCTGCCCACCGGATTTTAAGTAAACTTTCCCCCGCGGTGGGTAACAGTTCATGGTTGGTCACGAAAAGCTGCTCAGGAAGAACACCTCTTGGCCTCTGCACAGCGCGAGGAGTGCTATGAAGTCTCCTTAATACTTATAGATGTAACGTAGAGAATGAAAACTTCCGCAAATCTGGGCTTCTGGTCATCTAGCCGTCAAACAAGTAGTACTTGCCCAAGAGGAATCTGTTTGCTATCGAATTGCAAAAAGAGCACAAACCCAAGTCGTTCACGGCCACGCTAGTGCATAGAAATCTAACGGCAACACAACACGCACTCGAAAACACAAGCGAGGACTACGTGATGTTAGAAATAATCCCAAACAGAAAGGGGGACAACAGTCTCTTTATTCTGAATATATACAACTCACCGAAAAACCGGGGCACAGGGCTGGCGGACCTATTACGTAAAGCCATTAGACTATCTTATAAGAAGGGATTAGTAATCACGGGGGACTTCAACGCCCCGCATCCGGCATGGGGATATCGAACGGCCTCCCCTAAGGGAAACAAACTATGGACAGAAATCCAAAACTTAAGGCTCACGCTACTAAACAACCCGCAAGACCCCACGAGGATAGGCAATAGCGTCAGTGTAGACACGTCCCCAGACTTGACGCTAGGCAAAGACCTCGAGGGTGAACGATGGTCAAACACAGGACACACCTTGGGTAGCGATCACTACATCATAGAGATTGAAACACAAACCAGGCCGATGAAGGGGAAGCTGCGCGAAACGAAGCTGACAGACTGGGACACCCTCCGAAAAGTCCGGGACAGAACCGCTCCGAGGGAGATATCGGATCTAAATCAATGGGTTGAGACACTCAAAAGAGACGTAAACAGTCACACTAGACAGACCCCAACCACCGAACATGACATCACAGACTCGAGGCTGGCCCACATGTGGGAAGCCCACGAGAGCCTCTTGAAGAGGTGGAAAAAGCAGAAACACAATAGAAGGCTAAAGAAGAGAATATCGACACTCGAAAAACAGATAGAAGACTACACAAACGAGCTTCAGCGTCAACACTGGGGACAAATTTGCGATGAAATGAATGGAAAGCTAGGGTGCAAGAACACGTGGCATCTTCTTCGCCACTTACTAGACCCAGGACAAACAAAGTCGGCGGCACAAGGGCAGCTTAAACGATTGATTCACAAATACCAGGGAACAGCCGCGGACCTATTAGAGGAACTGAAGAGCAGGTACCTTAACACAGACAAAGGGGGTTCATCTCCAGCTTACCAAGGAGCAGAGAACACACAGCTAGATGAGGACATCTCGATAGCGGAGGTATGGAGAGCAATGAGTCAACTAAGAACCACGTCGGCAGCGGGGGCAGATGGGGTAACCAACAAAATGCTAAGGAACCTAGATCTAGTCTCGGTCACGGCAGTCACAGATTACCTAAATGAGATATGGAAACGAGGTAGTCTACCTTCACAATGGAAACATGCCAAAGTAATCTTTATTCCAAAACCCGGGAAGAAACTTGAAGTGGGCAACCTCAGGCCGATATCGCTAACGTCTTGCCTGGGGAAGCTGATGGAACATGTCATATTTAACAGACTCCAGGAATACGCAGAGGAAAGGGAGGTATTTCCTGAAACGATGCTAGGCTTCAGCAGCAAGTTGTCCACGCAGGACGTCATGCTCCAGCTCAAAGCAGACATCATAGACCCGCCCAACAAAGGGGGCGCCAAAACTATACTGGGCCTAGACCTACATAAAGCCTTCGATAACGTCAAACACGAGGTCATACTAACTAATCTGGCGGAGATTGCCCCTGGAAAGCGGACCTACGATTACGTAAGGGACTTTCTAACCGGCAGAACCGCAGAAATAAATCTAGGAGACATCCAGTCAGAAACTATTAAGCTGGGAGATAAGGGAACTCCGCAGGGCTCAGTGCTCTCTCCTTTCTTATTCAACCTGGCGTTGAAGAACCTACCACCGCTATTGAAGACTGTCGAAGGTATAAACCATACGCTATATGCGGATGACATAACAATATGGACGCATACAGGAAACGATGGGGAAATAGAACAAAATCTCCAACACGCGATCGATATTGTCCAGGAATACGCGGAATGGGCAGGACTAAAATGCTCGCCAAGCAAATCCGAACTTCTGGTGATCCGGGGGGCTAGCAAACGCGATACCAACGCAGGAGACATTCACGTACTGGTAAATGAGACTCCGGTAGCCAGAGTTGACAAAATCAGGGTCCTAGGACTTATAATACAGGACAATAGAAAGAACACAGAGACAATAAACAGGCTTAAGTCCACAATTAACATGACAACCAGGCTCATAAGGCGAATAGCTAACAAAAGACGGGGCGTCAAAGAGAAAGATCTCTGCCGAATGGTTCAGGCTTTCGTGATAAGCAGAATAGTTTACGCCGTTCCCTACCTCAAGCTAGGGCTGGCGGAACAGAACAAAATAGACGGGATCATAAGGCAGGCATATAAAGCAGCATTGGGGCTGCCCCACTGCACTCCTACGGAAAGACTTCTTAAACTGGGGATCTACAACACCACCACGGAACTATGCGAGGCACATATATTTGCGCAATTAAGGAGGCTTGCGACCTCACCCCCGGGGAGAAAGATCCTGAGCAACCTAGGATTACATGATAAAATTCAGGAAAGAAACGCGCAGGCAAAATTACAGACCAAAGTTAGAAAATTACTCACTATTAAACCACTTCCAAAAAACATGCACCCTGCTTTTCACGAAGGCAGGAGGAGAGCCAGAGCAAAGGCCCTTGAAGCCAAGCTCGAAGGCTCGGAACACACAACCTATGTAGACGCGGCGGAATACGAAGGAGGCGACTCCTTTGTGGTCGTGGCCGTGAACGACTCAGGTGAAACATTAACGGCCGGTTCGGTCAAAACAAAAAACTCAGGGACAGCGGAGGAGGCGGCTATCGCCATGGCAATGGCCAGCACCAAAGCAGTCACCATAATTAGCGACTCCAAGGTGGCTATCAACAATTTTGCGCGGGGTATGATCTCCCAGGAGGCAGAACGAATATTAAGACATAAAGACTGGGACCAAAGAGAGGTGGAACTAATATGGGTGCCGGCACACTCGGGGAACAGGGGAAACGAGTTGGCTCACAGTATAGCTCGAGGTTATGTCAGCCGAGCAGTGAGCCGGGTCGAGTCCCCAAATTTCACGAGAGATGCATTCATATCATTTCACGAATACACCAATCAGTTTAAACTGGAAAGGAGGATCTATCCGCCACCAGACAAAAAACTCGACAAAAGCCAGGAGGTAACGTGGCGTCGGCTCCAGACGCGAGCCTTCTTTAGCCCGTCGAGACTAGCACACATGTATCCAACACAATACAACGCTACTTGCAAACAATGTGGCGAGATAGCCGGATATGACCACATTTTATGGAGCTGCAAAAGGGCGCCGCCACCGGCGGACCTACTACCAGTCCCTTCTCTAGAGCGGTGGGAGGCTATACTGGCCAGCTCAGACCCGTTGACGCAAGTCCGGGCCACTGAGTGGGCTCACAAGGTCGCCAAGAGCCATGGGCTCGAAGCCACCTAGTATAATGCCCACTAGGGCTCAGTGCTGACAATAAACGTTTTCCAATCCAAATATCGGATCTCTGAAGAGACCACATCAACTATCTCAATCACTGCATTGAGTTTTCATGAGCACCTGAGCCAAATAATGCACTTGTATACGCAGCAGGGAGCCCACAACCAAGCTCGAAAGTTAGCGAGCCCTTTCAGGTGACTCTTTCATTCTCGCACCCCCCTCCGTCGCTCGCGCGTGCATGTACCAGTTCAGAGATGCCTATTTGTTAGATTCTTTCAGACCTCAGGTATCTACTATCGCCGCGGCTAGTAAGCCGCGTAGCTCCGGCGAGTCAAGAAGCTTCGCCCTTGTAGCTTGGGCCGGCCGAGGCGTGCCGACCTTCCAGCGCGCACAAAGTGAAGAGAGGGAAAAGGAAATGCAGGAAAATGGTTAAACTCAGTTTTTGACTACACATAACTGTGCTTCTACAAAGCGCAACAAAAAGAAATTCTTGCTGGAAAATATGCGTGAAGAGGCGTCCTTTAAAATCCCAGGCATACCGTAACTTTCTTACAGTCGCTTTCATAGGAGGAGGAGGAGTAGGAGGAGGAATGAGAGGAAATACAGAGAGGTTAACCGGAAAAATTATTGATTTGCTACCCTACACAGGGGATGGGGGTGAGCCACTTTCAGACCTTCTTAAAATAGGCTACGCGTTATGGTGAAAGAACAGTGTCCGTGTCTGGGAAGTCACACGCACTGAGGACTCCAGGACGGGGTCGCTGTTGCGTCATACTGCTAAGGCGGAGCTTAAGTGTCCCATCAAGTTTTTTTTTTCACGTCCAGTTCTCCTCCCCTACTGTTGCTTGAGTTCGAAAATGCAGCCATTATTTGAAATTTCTCGCCGGATCGTCATCCATCGCACTTCCTCCTCGCCTGCCTCGGCAGTCAAAGCTTTTCTGAGCGATGATTGGCTCCTGTGGCCGTCGGCCACTACACCGGAGCGAGCAATGGAGCAAGACGCCCAACTTGCACTATTTTTTTTTCTTTTTTTGCACTGGGCCATTTGCACGCTAGCTGACAGTCTACCGCTGTGGCGTGTAGAGCTTCTCTCTGGTTCGGGTTTTCGCTTGCGCTACGCGGGTCGATGTTTTACTAAGTGGCGTTTACGTTACGCAACTTAGTTTTTGGGACTTTGTTTACAGCCGGCACTGTCCGCTCTGAATATTGTCACGGATGGGTCCTTAATCACACAGGCTAGGCGCAAGCCGCCAACAGAGAAGCAGAGTCCCAGCTCCGAGAGCACGCGAGTTCCTCACTTCTTCGTCCTTTCGGCGCCGCCCGGGGACACCTGGCGGCATTATTCCCCCTCCCCAAAAAAGAAAGCAAAAACGTGGGCGCACATTGAGTGAACGGGAGGAAGTAAGCAAGAGAACAAACGGTCACATGCCGCTCAACGGCTGCAGGCACTAATAAAAAGAACACGCGGAAGAGGCTACGTCCCTTACTGTGTACAGTAAGGCTTCATGCGCAGTACGTGCACGACCTCAGGCTGAGGTCGACGGCGCGAACTCGGTAGAGTGCCATCGGGGAGGACTTCATACGTCACATCCGTGATACGGCGCAACACTGTGTACGGTCCAAAGTAGCGGCTCAGGAGCTTCTCCGACAGGCCTGGGCGACGTACTGGGGTCCATACCCACACTTTGTCGGCGGGGTGGTACTCTACGTGTCGATGTCGTTGGTTGTAGCGTTGTGCATCCGTGGCCTGCTGCCGTCGGATGTGCATACGGGCCAGTTGCCGGGCTTCCTCTGCGTGCCGGGTAAACTCCTCGGCGTCCGACGTGAGCTCCTGGCCGTCAGGGGCGCACGGAAGCATGGCGTCGAGCATTGTCTGTACGTCACGCCCGTAGACGAGGCGAAACGGCGTAAAGCGAGTCGTTTCCTGAAGCGCCGTGTTATAGGCAAACGTCACGTATGGGAGGATCTCGTCCCAGGTCTTGTGCTGTACATCGACGTACATGGCGAGCATGTCCGCTAAGGTTTTGTTGAGGCGCTCCGTGAGCCCGTTTGACTGCGGGTGGTATGCAGTAGTCTTGCGGTGGGTCGTGTGACTCAGCTGGAACACCTCGTGCAAGAGCTGTGCAGTAAACGCAGTGCCTCTGTCGGTGATTACGGAAGACGGGGCGCCGTGTCGTAAAACGATGTGGTGTATGAAGAAATGCGCGATTTCCGAGGATGTACTGCGCGGCACCGCCTTGGTTTCCGCATAGCGCGTCAAATAATCAGTCGCAACTATAATCCACTTATTGCCAGATGCTGATACAGGAAATGGGCCCAGAAGATCAATGCCGACTTGGTCGAAAGGTGTGCGAGGTGGTTCAATTGGATGGAGGAAACCTGCAGGCTTTAGCGGTGGCGACTTACGACGCTGACACTCACGGCAACCTCTGACGTAGCGATGGATGGTCGCTGCAAGTTTAGGCCAATAATAGGCCTGACGCACTCGGGCGAGCGTGCGTGCAAATCCCAAGTGGCCAGATGTGGGCTCATCATGACACGCTGAAAGGATGTCGTCGCGGAGGTCTGATGGCACGACTAGGAGGTAGGTCCGCTCACCGTTACGTGAGTTTTTCTTGTAGAGTACGCCATTGCGAATACAAAAAGAGGACAGGTGGCGGGAAAAGGGTCGAGGTACGTTGGAAGCATGGCCCTCTAGGTGATCCATGACAGACCGCAGGTCAGCGTCAGCACGCTGCCTTGCCACCAAGTCCGAACTGCTGACCACACCTAGGAAACGATGGTCGTCCTCTGCGCTATCATCAGCTTGCTCAACGGGTGCGCGCGAGAGCGTGTCGGCATCTTCGTGTTTACGTCCGGACTTATAGACAATTGTATAATCAAATTCCTGAAGGCGAAGGCTCCAGCGTGCCAGGCGGCCTGATGGGTCCCGGAGATTGGTCAGCCAGCACAAGGAATGGTGGTCTGTGACGACTTTGAAAGGGCGACCGTAGATATAGGGCCGAAATTTCATCGTGGCCCAGATGACGGCGAGGCACTCCTTTTCTGAGGTGGAATAGTTGATTTCGGTGCGCGAGAGTGTGCGACTCGCATACGCGATCACACGTTCCACGCCTTCTTGATGCTGAACGAGGACGGCACCAAGCCCAATATTGCTAGCGTCGGTGTGTATCTCGGTAGCAGCCTCCTCATCAAAGTGAGCAAGCACAGGGGTAGTGTGCAGCCGTTGTCGCAGCTCTGTGAAAGCAGCCTCTTGCGCGGCAGTCCAGACGAACGGTGTATCTTCACGCGTTAAGCGGGTCAAAGGTTCAGCGATGTTGGAGAAGTCTGCGATAAAACGGCGGTAGTAGGCGCACAAACCCAAGAAGCGCTTGAGCGCTTTCTTTGTAGTAGGACGGGGAAACTCGGCTACGGCGGCAGTTTTCTCGGGGTCGGGTTTTACACCGTCGGCGCTCACAACATGGCCAAGAAACTTGAGCTCTTTGTAGCCAAAGTGGCACTTCTCGGGTTTAAGTGTCAAGTCGGCCAACCGCAGGGCATCCAGCACGGTCCGCAGTCGTTCAAGGTGTTGGTCGAAGGTTTCTGAAAACACCACCACGTCATCTAGATAAACTAAACAGGTTTGCCATTTGAGGCCAGCCAGGACAGTGTCCATCATGCGCTGAAACGTCGCAGGCGCTGAACAAAGGCCGAAGGGCAACACCTTAAATTCATATAGGCCGTCGGGTGTGATGAAGGCAGTTTTTTCGCGGTCACGTTCATCAACCTCAATCTGCCAATATCCGCTCTTTAGGTCGATCGATGAAAAATACTTCGCGCGGCGAAGTCTGTCGAGTGAGTCGTCGATGCGAGGCAGCGGGTAGACGTCCTTTTTCGTTATGGCGTTCAGCTTACGGTAATCGACGCAAAAGCGCAAAGTCCCATCCTTCTTCTTTACCAGAACAACAGGCGACGACCACGGGCTCTTAGAAGGCTGAATTATGCCGTCTGTAAGCATCTCCTTCACCTGCGTTTGGATGGCGTCGCGTTCCTTCGGGGAAATGCGGTACGCATTTCCCCGGGGACATTTCTCCCGGGGCATTTCTCCCGGGGACACCTGGCGGCGATATTATCTCCTGTCTGACGGAGCTTTGAAAGTCTATTAAGGCAGCGAAAAAGCTTCCAAACAAAACTCCATACTGGACAGACCTACGCCCAGAAAGTGCTGAATGACTCGACGGCGGCGAAAGCAACAAGCCTGTTCGGTGAACGCCGAACAGAATGCCTTCAGTTCTTGGGCGCGCTTATTTAAAGCTGGCAAGGAACCTTCGAGATAAGGAACCAAAAGCAACTACAACAATATGTAAAAATGTGGAAGCAGTTGCCCGTGGCCACGACCAATTGAGATAAGTCTCGTCGCATCGCGCGTCAGAAACGATATGATAAAGCCGGCTTCCGGCGGCTTTGAGCGTGAACAAACAGGACAAAGTTTCGCGGAATTACCCCCGTCTCAAACAAAAATCGGCTCGATGCTTTACAGCGTAAAAAAGGAACGCAGAAAAACAAAAGTAAGCACATCAGAGAAAAAATTGGAGGATGCTTAAGATTCGCCTTCAAGAGTGGAACGCAACAGCGTGTTGTAACACTGCCAGGCTATTACTCATGTGCGCATCAGTACCCAAAGACACTTCAAGTCAAAGACCACAACCCATTCAGTAGATCCACCCGCCGCGGTGCTCAGTGGTTACCGCGCTCGGCTGCTGGCCCGGAACACGCTGGTTCAATCCCGGCCGCGGCGGCTGAATTTCGATACAAGCGAAATTCTAGAGGCCCGTGTACTATGCGATGCCAATGAACGTTAAAGAACCCCACGTGGTCTAAATTTCTGAAGCTCTTCACTACGGCGTCTCTCATAGCCTGACTCGCATTGGGATGTTAAACCCCCCAGTACAGCAAAACCAAAACTTCAGTAGATACGCTTTAATACAGTGAGAACCAAGAAGCATTGGCAAAGTATTTCTTTAACATTACAGTGAAGAAATGTTCTGATTACACGAACTACAAAGAAAAAAATTATGGCTGAGGCTTAGCTAAGGTTAAGCCTAGTCAGATGCGAAGCATATTGGTGGCTAGGCTTGGTAATACATGGCTTTCCTTGGTTGCATACTTGGTCATTTTAATACAACCACTAGAAGCCTTCGTCGTGGGGGAAGACAACGGCATGGCTACAGCGGAACGCCGACTAACCCCGAGACGCGCGTTGGGTGAGCGCCTGGATTGCCACGGAAGCCGCGTCTGCCTGCCCGGTGGAGCGAGCGTTTCACCTACACCGAGTGTGAACGCGCGTTCGAAATGCGCGGGAATGCCGCTCGAGGAGATTCCGGCGGCTGTGCGATGGCATCGTCACGACGACGTCACGGTGTCACGTGGCGTGACGGCTAGGGGTCCCACGGCGACGGCGCGAAGTGGAGGCCGCCTCTCTCATCCGATGTCACGTGGTGTGACGTCACGGTGTCACGTGGTGTGACGTCACGGTGTCACGTGGTGTGACGTCACGGTGTCACGTGGTGTGACGTCACGGTGTCACGTGGTGTGACGTCACGGTGTCACGTGGTGTGACGTCACGGTGTCACGTGGTGTGCCGTCTAGGGGTCCCACGCCGACGGCGTGAGTGGTAGCTCTAGCAATATGCTTCGCATAAAAAGCCTTCATAGCGTGTTTTGCACGTGCTCGCCTCGCAATCTGGAAGAGCAGGGTTCGCTTCGTAGTATCGCCCCGCAATTATTTTTATGCGAAGCATACTGCTTTAGCTACCACTTCAGCCCTTCACCGTGGTTATGCGCCTCGAAATCACGTGATACATGACGTCACACCACGTGACACGATGACGTCACGACAGTAGAGAAACGGGGGCCCACCTCGCGCCGTCGCTGTGGTTGTGCGCCTCCAAATCACGTGATACATGACGTCACACCACGTGACACGATGACGTCACGACAGTGGAGAAACGGGGGCCCACCTCGCGCCGTCGCTGTGGTTGTGCGCCTCCAAATCACGTGATACATGACGTCACACCACGTGACACAATGACGTCACGACAGTGGAGAAACGGGGGCCCACCTCGCGCCGTCGCTGTGGCTGTGCGCCTCCAAATCACGTGATACATGACGTCACACCACGTGACACGATGACGTCACGACAGTATAGAAACGGGGGCCCACCTCGCGCCGTCGCTGTGGTTGTGCGCCTCCAAATTACGCGACACGATGATGCTTCGCATTCTCCAGGCTTAACCAAGTTAAGCCTCAGCCATTTTTTTTTATAGGGCATCGTGTTACAACGACAGCAGCTTTTCTACTACATCATCATCATCGTCATCCTGACTACGCCCACTGTAAGGCAAAGGCCCCTCCTATGTCGCTCCATTTAACCCTGTCCTTTGCCAGTTGCGGCCACCGCATCCCCGCACACTTCTGAGTCGCATCCCCCCCTTAACTTTTTGCCGCCCCCTGCTACGCTTGCCTTCTCCTGAACTCCACTAAGTTACCCTTAAGGGCCAGCGATTATCTTGCCTTCACATTACAGAGAGAGAGACTCTTTAATAAAATATGCCCTGCCCAACACCATTTCTTCATCTACATTTCGACTGGAATGCCATTAACCCGCGTTTGTTTCCTCACCCCCTCCGCCCGCTTCCGATCTCCTAACGTTACACCTATCATTTTTCTTTCCATAGCTCGCTGCGTTGTCCTTAACTTAAGCCGAACCCTCGTTGTTAGCCTCCATGTTTCTGCCCCCATAGGTGAGTACCGGTAAGATACAGATATTGTATACTTTTCTCTTGAGGGATATTGGTAAACTGCCATTCATCATCTGAGAAAACCTGCCATATGCGCTTCACCTCATTCTTATTCTTATAGTTACTTCTCTCTCGTGATCCGGATCGGCGTTCACTACATCCCTAAGTAGACATATTCTCGTACTACTTCCAGCACCTAGCTACCAATTGCGAATTGCGTTTCCTTGCTAGACTGTTGAAGATTACTTTGGTTTTCTGCATGTTAATTTTTACTCCCATCCTTCTTATTAGCCTGTCTAACTCATTGATCATGTTTTGCAGTACAAGTCCCGAGTGACTTAGTAAGGCAATGACATCAGCGAATCACAGATTAGTTTAGTATTCTCCATTAACTCTTATCCCCAACTGTTCCCAGTTCAGACCCCGCATTACCTCCTGCAAACAGGCGCTGAATAGCATTGGCGAGATCGTGTCTCCTTGCCTGATACCTAACCCTATTGGAATTTTATTGCTGAATTTATGGAGCACTATGGCAGCTGTGCAATCGTTATAAATATCTGCCAATATTTTCAAATACCACTCTTCCACACCTTCATAACGCAATCCCTACGTGACAGCTGAGGTTTCCACTGAGTCAAATGCTTTCTCGTAATCAATGAAGGCTATATATAGGAGTTAGTTATATTCTGCGCATTTCTCTATCACCTGATGGATGGCGTGTATATAGTCCATTGCGGAGTATCTTTTACGAAAGCCTGCCTGCCTGATCATTTGGTTGATTGAAGTCTAAGGTTTTCCTGGCGCTATTAGCGATTACCTCAGTAAATACCTTGTACGCAACGGACAGTAAGCTGATCGACCTGTAATTCTTCAAGTCCTTGATGTCTGCCGCCGCGGTGGCTCAGTGGCTATGGTGCTCGGCTGCTGGCCCGAAAGACGCGGGTTCGATCCCGGCCGCGGCGGCTGAATTTCTTTGGAGGAGAAATTCGAGGCCCGCGTACTGTGCGATGTCAGTGCACGTTAAAGAACCCCAGGTGGTCGAAATTTCCGGAGCCCTCCACTACGGCGTCTCTCATAGCCTTAGTCGCTTTGGGACGTTAAACCACATAAACCAACCAAACCAACCTTGATGTCTACTTTCTCCTGAATTAATATAATTTTAGCGCTCTTTCAAGCTTCTGGTACGCTCGAGGTCATAAGGCATTGCGTATACAGGGTGGCTAGTTTTTCCAGCACAATCTCCCCTCCGTCCTTCAACAAATCTGCTGTTACCTGATCCTCACCAGCTGCTTTTCCTCTTTGCATTGCTCCTAAGACTTTCTTTACTTCTTCCTTCGTTACTGGCGGCATGTCCCATTGCTGAGCTCTACTGCCTCTTTCAGTAACTTTCTGATTACATTCGCTACTGCACAGATTTGTGCAGAAGTCTTCGACTACTTTAACTATCTGATACACATTGCTAATGACATTGCCCTCTTTATCCCTTAGCGCATACATCTGGTTTTTACCTATGCCTAGTTTTCTCTTCACCGCTTTTAGGCTACCTACGGTCTTTAGAGCATGCTCGATTTTCTCCGTGTTAAACTTTCTTATGTCGGCTACCTTGCGCTTATTTATTAATTTCGATAACTCCATTAGTTTTATTTTGGCTGTGGAATGAGACGTCCTCATGCTTTGGCGTTCCTTAACCAGATCTTTAGCCTCCTGAGATAGCTTGCCGGTATCCTGTCGAGCCATCCTACTGCCCACTTCTACGGTGCGCTGCTTAAAGATAGCTGTGAGTTATCATTCATTGTTTCAAATTTACGGTTGTCGTCTTACGTTCAAACGGAACATCTGTTCTGCAGCGAAATCCTGAATTACTCCACTTCCACTTTTGACGCTAACTCGTTAATAGATTTCCGCTTCCCTACTTTCCTCCGTTCCCTCTTCAAATCTAAGCTAATATGAGAACTTACAATTCTGTGGTCGTTGCAACATACCTTCCGAGGACCTCCGCAACCGCTATGATTCCAGGTTGAGCGCACAGTAAGAAGTATATTTCATTTTTACTCTTACCATTGGAGCTTTTCCACGTCCACTCCCTCTTTGCTCGTTTTTGGAAGAAAGTATTCATGATCCGTAAATTATTCATATCTGCGAACTCTACTAGTAACTCTCCCCTGCTATTCCTAGAACCTATGCAATAGTCTCCTACCGCCTGGTCTCCAGCCTCCAGTTTCCACCTACCTTCCAGTTTCTTACCTACCTTCGCATTGAAGTCGCACAGCAGTATAGTGTACTTTGATTTTACTTTGGTCATTGCCTATTCCACGTCTTCATAGAAGCTTTGAACGATCTGGTCATCATGGCTTTATTTGGGCGCGTAGGCCTGCACCACCTTCAGCTTGCACCTCTTATTAAGCTTACTTACGATAGCTGCCACCCTCTCGTTAATACTATAAAACTCCTATATGCTACCAGCCATATCCTGATTGACGAGGAATCCCACACCTAGTTCTCCTCTGTTTGCTAATCCACGACAGCGCAGTACGTGCCGGCCTTTTACTACTGCACAGGCCTCATCTGTCCTACTAACCTCACAAAGCCATATGACGTCCAATTATATACCAGCTAATTACTCCAACCGCACTGCTAAGCTAGCCTGAATGAAAAGATTCTAGCGTTAAATGTTGCCAGGTACAGTTTTCAACGGCTGCCTGTCCGGAGCCAGTGATTCTTAGCATCCTCCGCTGCGTCGCAGGTCTGACTACCGCCTAAGTCAGTTGCTCCGCAGCCGCTTAAGACTGAGGGCTAATGGTTAATTAGTTTATTCATAGAAGGTTGCGGTCAAGTACTATACCAGGGTCGCCAAATCCTGTTCTGGTGAGGAAGTGCTTTGTCGCTTCTGGTCACCGAGACCAGGCCGCACTCCAGGCCTGGTTATGCAGTTCCATCTACACAGGCAGTTTCATTTAATTCTTTTTTAAAAACCCGGTGGAGAATTGCGTGGCACCGTTATTCAAACCCCGGTCATCTTGCACGCGAGGCGGATGCGCTACATCTACGCCATCGCTTGCCTTTTTATTTCAGGATGTTCAGGACTTGTCAAGCTGCTTCTGCAGCTTTGCCTGAAACCTGACCGTTCTCAAATGTATATTGCTAACGGAAAAATAAAATCACATTTACATAACCCACTTACTGACTTGCTTAATTTACTCACTTACTGACTTACTTCACTTGCTTACCTACTTACTTACATTACTTTGAATACCGTCTGGTAATTTGGCTACTTACCAAACATGCAGCGTTGGTTTAGAAAAGAAACATTTCCTAATACCTTTCATCCTGCTCTAATCATCCTAATGCAAGTTAATGAATAATTTCAGATGTGCCAGTTTATGTTACCATCTTTTCGATTTCATCTAAGTTTTGTAAAGCACCAGGCACCTTATTTGAACAGATCTAATACAGTCACGAATACCTAACGTGAAAGAGGAGTTAGAGCCCATAAAATAACTAAAACTTTTGCGTGATCATGCTAACAATTCGCCAAGGCATAACCAAGCATGGAAAAACCACCCACGCAGCGCCGCCACGCCTCTGCTTCGAGCTTATCGCTGCTATGGTCCATCGAATAGCAGTGCCTTCCCTACTCTTAACATCTGTTTTGCTGCCTTCTCTTTCTCAACAGACCGCGTCGCCTTTTTGGTCGGTCGGTCGGTCGGTCGGTCGGTCGGTCGGTCGGTCGGTCGGTCGGTCGGTCGGTCGGTCGGTCGGTCGGTCGGTCGGTCGGTCGGTCGGTCGGTCGGTCGGTCGGTCGGTCGGTCGGTCGGTCGGTCGGTCGGTCGGTCGGTCGGTCGGTCGGTCGGTCGGTCGGTCGGTCGGTCGGTCGGTCGGTCGGTCGGTCGGTCGGTCGGTCGGTCGGTCGGTCGGTCGGTCGGTCGGTCGGTCGGTCGGTCGGTCGGTCGGTCGGTCGGTCGGTCGGTCGGTCGGTCGGTCGGTCGGTCGGTCGGTCGGTCGGTCGGTCGGTCGGTCGGTCGGTCGGTCGGTCGGTCGGTCGGTCGGTCGGTCGGTCGGTCGGTCGGTCGGTCGGTCGGTCGGTCGGTCGGTCGGTCGGTCGGTCGGTCGGTCGGTCGGTCGGTCGGTCGGTCGGTCGGTCGGTCGGTCGGTCGGTCGGTCGGTCGGTCGGTCGGTCGGTCGGTCGGTCGGTCGGTCGGTCGGTCGGTCGGTCGGTCGGTCGGTCGGTCGGTCGGTCGGTCGGTCGGTCGGTCGGTCGGTCGGTCGGTCGGTCGGTCGGTCGGTCGGTCGGTCGGTCGGTCGGTCGGTCGGTCGGTCGGTCGGTCGGTCGGTCGGTCGGTCGGTCGGTCGGTCGGTCGGTCGGTCGGTCGGTCGGTCGGTCGGTCGGTCGGTCGGTCGGTCGGTCGGTCGGTCGGTCGGTCGGTCGGTCGGTCGGTCGGTCGGTCGGTCGGTCGGTCGGTCGGTCGGTCGGTCGGTCGGTCGGTCGGTCGGTCGGTCGGTCGGTCGGTCGGTCGGTCGGTCGGTCGGTCGGTCGGTCGGTCGGTCGGTCGGTCGGTCGGTCGGTCGGTCGGTCGGTCGGTCGGTCGGTCGGTCGGTCGGTCGGTCGGTCGGTCGGTCGGTCGGTCGGTCGGTCGGTCGGTCGGTCGGTCGGTCGGTCGGTCGGTCGGTCGGTCGGTCGGTCGGTCGGTCGGTCGGTCGGTCGGTCGGTCGGTCGGTCGGTCGGTCGGTCGGTCGGTCGGTCGGTCGGTCGGTCGGTCGGTCGGTCGGTCGGTCGGTCGGTCGGTCGGTCGGTCGGTCGGTCGGTCGGTCGGTCGGTCGGTCGGTCGGTCGGTCGGTCGGTCGGTCGGTCGGTCGGTCGGTCGGTCGGTCGGTCGGTCGGTCGGTCGGTCGGTCGGTCGGTCGGTCGGTCGGTCGGTCGGTCGGTCGGTCGGTCGGTCGGTCGGTCGGTCGGTCGGTCGGTCGGTCGGTCGGTCGGTCGGTCGGTCGGTCGGTCGGTCGGTCGGTCGGTCGGTCGGTCGGTCGGTCGGTCGGTCGGTCGGTCGGTCGGTCGGTCGGTCGGTCGGTCGGTCGGTCGGTCGGTCGGTCGGTCGGTCGGTCGGTCGGTCGGTCGGTCGGTCGGTCGGTCGGTCGGTCGGTCGGTCGGTCGGTCGGTCGGTCGGTCGGTCGGTCGGTCGGTCGGTCGGTCGGTCGGTCGGTCGGTCGGTCGGTCGGTCGGTCGGTCGGTCGGTCGGTCGGTCGGTCGGTCGGTCGGTCGGTCGGTCGGTCGGTCGGTCGGTCGGTCGGTCGGTCGGTCGGTCGGTCGGTCGGTCGGTCGGTCGGTCGGTCGGTCTCAAGTAGGATAGCACATACCCACTAGGGGGAGTGGCCAAGACACAGGCGGTGAACTGTTGGAATGATTAGGAGTTTTAGAGGAAAAGGAGTATTAATAGGGTATAGGCTGACAGATTGGACGACGCAACGAAAGGCGTCCTGTTAGCTGGGAGATCGAAGAAGGGACGACGGCTTTATATGCAAATTTGAATGCATCATAGGGAATGGTTCGTTCGAGGCTTGCTTTTCTTCTTTTTCCCTCTCTCGTGCGTGCCGCGTGTATGGCCTCAAAGCCCCAAGATTTCAAAAAGTTGGGATCTTCTCAGTTTACGAGCCTGGTGGTTAATGCTGCTGAAAGTGCCCCGTTTTACTGTTTGTTATTTTTTCCAGATAACTGTTAGCCTTGCGATTACGTCGCTATGTGTCTGTTGCTCTGAGATGCCTTGCGCTACGAGCGTGCCGCGATATCAACATTTCAACACGTTAGAATATCCCTGTTTTTACTACATAGGAGTTACTATAGTGCGGCGCTGCTGTATTACTTATTGGCAATGCTCGGCTAGTTAGGCGGCATGATGCTGACTGGCATGGTAAAACAGTGCCGTTCTCTTCAACACACCTTGAATATTACATTCCAACAGTACCAACATACATATGGGGCTTATCGGCTATATATTTTGAAGCCGGTATCATCATGATGGTGTATGGCGACAGCAAATTTGGACAAGCTCCGGCAGTAATGGTGGTAACTATTTCATAGTAATAAGAAATTACTAAAGCCTGAAAGAAGCAAAAATCTGTACTATATCAGGGTCTTTACAATGTCAATATTTGGTGATGGCTTGGCTCTGAGGATGCTCTCTGGTAGTTAATTGTCTACTTACTAAGCACAGTGTTGGCTAATAAAAGAAACACTCACAAATACCTTCCATCGTGCTCTTATTCCCGCTTTGTGTGTTATATATTTATTTTCAGTTATCGCATCTCATGTTATCACGTTTTCGGTTTTGTTCACGTCTTGTTGAAGTACCGCATTTGCGTAAATAAAATGCGGCAAGGGATATAATGCAAATTTGATTTCATGTGAAAAGCAATGTTTTGCGTGAACACGGTGTCATTTTCCGCATCCTCAGCTTAGTTTAAGAGGCAATAGTTAAAAAATGCGACCTACACAGTTAAGGAGTGATGGCACCACCCATGCAGTGCCATCGCCCATTTGTTTCTTGTCACCACCCCCCTGTGCTTCGTGCTGCCATGCTGAGAATCTTCCCCCCTGTCCTTTCTTTCTCCACTCCTCACTGAACATTTCGTGGCTTTCCTTTCTTAGCGACCCGTGCCGCCTTCTTTTTACATTCGTAGCAAGCTTCGCTTTTTCCGTGCGCTCCACGTGCTTTCCCTCATGGCCACAAGGACTTCCAAAAGCTGGCTTCTTCCCACACCTTGTCAGCATAGTGCTGAAGCTACCTCAGAGATCATCGTTTTATTGTCTTTGGTATCCATCTGCCTCCGAATGTTGGCCTCGCGCAAGCCACGTTGTCATCATTCTGCGGGAGGTATTTCACCCCGGCCAGACGCTCTTCCTATAGCCGTTTCATTGACAAAAAACTTAAATATGTCCCAAGAAAATGTACAGTTGTCAATGAAATGCGAAATTTGACTGAAGTTTCACTTTACTATATCTGAGTTCATTATATAGGGGTTTTACTGCATGGATAGCAAGAGCTCGCACAAAGGAGGAAAAAAATGCATGATGATCACGACCCACGGCCTACCGCGAATCTGTGTGTGGTGCCCAGAACCTCCTGTGCGCACGCATTTTGAAGGCACGTGGGACTAGGAAAGGCTGAATGTGGCCCTTACAACATGCTTATACGGTATATGAACTGTTGCACCAAGCCATACATTTCTGCGCATGAACAAGTCATCCCTAGAGGGTGCTAAAATGTAAAATGTGGGTTCTCACATTATAGCTTCTAGCATGCAAACAGTTCCTTTCACCACGCACTCATCCATCATCGTGTTGTGTTTCGGCAAAGATTGAACTTGATTTACAAACTGTAAATGGTAGAGTTTAACATCCCAAAGGGACTCAGGCTATGAGGGCCACCCTAGTGGGGGGCTCCAGATAAATTTTGACCACCTGGGGCTCTTTAATATGCACTGACAGCGTGCAGCACATGGGCTCCTTACATTTCGCCTACACTGAAACGTGACCTCCGCAGCTGGAATCGAACCCGCGTCTTTTCGGTCAGACGCCAAGTGCCATAACCACTGAGCCACCGCGGCAGCGCATCTGGATTCACATTGGACTCAGAAGTAATGGGGAAGGGGCTCTCCAACTCGCTAACGCTATCACGTTAAAACAGACTGCCAATATGGAGCGTTGGTTACCGTTAATAATGAGGCTTCAGGCGCACGACATGCACAAGTTCCTGTCCTGAATAGCCCCGCTGTGATACTGACGCTCCGTCGAGGGACACTTCGTAGTAAGCCTCTCCAAGTCGACGAATGTTCTTGTATGGGCCGTAGTAGAGGCGCATAAGCTTTTCACTAAGTCCGGGGCGGCGAATGGGCGTGCACACCGCGGCACGGTCACACGGCATGTATTCCGCGTGACGTCGGCGTAGGTTGCGCCATCGAGCGTCGGCGGGCTGTTATCTTTTATCCGTAATCGGCCAAGTCGTTGGGCTTCTTGTGCGCGCTAAAGGTAGGCGGTGACGTCGATGTTGTCTTCATCTGTGACGATTGGGAGCACGGCGTTGAGCGTGTTGGTTGCCTGTCTGCCATGGACGAGTCTAAGCGGTGTCATCTGGCTGGTCTCTTGCACTGCGTTGTTGCAGGGGAAGACGACGTAGGGGAGGATGGCATTCCATGTCTGGTGTTTGGCGTCAACATACATGGTGAGCATGTCGGCAATAGATTTGTTCAGACGCTCCGTAAGACCTTTGGTCTGTGGATGGTACGCAGTAGTACGCCGGTGGCTTGTGTGGCTGTAGTTCTGAATGACTTGGGTGAGCTCGGCCGTAAATGTTGTTCCCCTATCCGTTATGAGAACTTTTGGGGCGCCTTCACGCAAAAGTATCTGCTCGATAAAAAAACAACCTTGCGACTTCAACTGCAGTACCACTCAGCCGGGCTTTCGCTTCGGCGTAGTAGGTCAAGAAGTCGGTCGCGACGATGATCCACTTGTTGCCCGATGTTGACATTGGGAAGAGGGAAAGCGCTTTCTGGGTTGTGATATGGGCTTCGAAAGTCTAGCTGGCCTGATCGGCGGAGTCTTTCTTCGTGAGCACCAACGGCATGTTCTGAAATACCGTGCGACTTCAGCGGATAATAGGGGCCAGTAGTATTTATCTTGATAGCGGCGAAGTGTGCGGCTGAACGCGGTGTCCAGCTGTTAGTTTGTCGTGCGAAGCCTGTATAACTTTCTCTGGTAAGCTTTTAGGAATGAGAAGGAGATAGCGGACTTGTTTGGGGCAAAGTTCTTGTTCACAAGTATGCCATTTCGCAGACGTAAAGAATTCAACCCACGTTTGAACGCTGCTGGGGGTGAAGAAATATTGCCTTCCAAATACTGTGTGAGAATCTGTAGGTCGGGGTGCGAGCGCTGCTGCTGCTCGAGGTCGCTGGTGCATATGGATTCCAAAATGGCGCCCTCATCGTCCTCTGACCGCGGCTTCTCGACTGGGGCTCAAGATAGGCAGTCCGCGTAGGTGTGCTTTCTTCCAGATTTGTAGATCGCGTTGATGAACTCTTGGACTCGACAAGCTCCGCCGAACGAAGCGATCGGAGGCGTCCTTCAAATAGGCAACCAACTACTTGCGCGGGGGGCCGCTGACACTGAATGGTCGTCTGTAGAGTTAAGGGAGGAGTTTCTACGTATCTCAGACAATCACGAGGCACTCCTCAGTCGTCGAATAGTTAGCGTCGACCTTCGACAGAGAACGGCTCGCATACGCGATTACTTTCTCCAGACCGCCGGTTTTCGGAAAGAGGACGGCGCCTATGCCCACGCTGCTTGAGTTGGTGTAAATTTCAGATTCGTCGTTATTTCAGGATTCTGCGTACAGCTTTCTTATCGATCGGTGGCGAAGCCTGTGGCGGTAGCGGCTGCTTTCGGCAAGCCTGGGCGTGCTCCACTCTTGGTTACGATGTCACCTAAAAACACCAGCCCTTCATAGGCGAAGTGGCACTTTCTGCTTGTGGGAAGACCTGCGCCGACAAAAAAAAAACTGAATGACTCGGTAGCGGCGAAAGCAGCTGGCGTGCTCGGCGGTCCTCGAACAAAATGCCTGCAGTTCTTGGCCGCGCTCGATTTAAATCCGGCGAGGAACCTTCGAGATAAGGAACCAAAAGCAACTACAACCATCTGGAGAAATGTGGAGGCAGTCTCGCGTGGCCCCGATAAATCTAGATAAGTCTGGTTACATCTCGTGTCACAAGCAATATGAGAAAGCCGCCTGCCGGCGGCGGCTTTCAGCGTGACCCAACAAACAGATCAAAGGTGCGTGGTAACATACCTAACCGTGAATATAACACGGCTGCTCCGACCGAGCAGCCATGGACCGTTGTGAACAGAAGAATTACTTTACGGCAGACAAACCATTCTGGTGCGTTACAAGGGTAAAATAAATTATTGTTTCGTACCTATGCAAGGAGACGACGCTTGTGCTCTTCACCAGAAACACAGCCAGCTTATAACTTCTGGTGCGCAGTACTAGAGAAGAGCCGAAACGTCAAAGTGTGGTAATTATTGTCCTGGCGTTGCCTGCACGTAAATCTAATAAGAACGATGCAACTAGCAGTCTTGTACACGTTACAGAAAAGAAGTAACAGATTATAATTACAATTACCTAATCTGAAATCTAACGGATTACATTGGTCAGTTACAGCCTCAGAAAAGTAAATGAGGAATTAGGGAACAGTAATCGATCACATTTGAATTATTTTTTAACCTAACTGCCATAACACAAACGCACTCCAAGCACCACAAACTAGTGCAGCTTGCATGTTATTTTTTACACGTTGTTAATTTTAAGAGCAGCTGTTTTTTCTTTAACTTGTCGCTGATTCCGCCACGCTTCCTCCTGAGGATGCCAGCCGTAACAGTGAACAATCCCTCAATGCAAGCAGTGAAGGAAAGGGCGGCGTTATACACCGTGAATACCTTGCGCACCAGCTCTTATTTGCGCAGTGCTTCGATGCTAATTTCTATGTCCTCTGTGAAGCGCCCGGCTTTGTTATTGGTGCCGTGATAAGGCGCTGCACGTAAGGCCGCCGAAAAGCCAAACAATCGTCAGTGGGAGTTTTTTTTTTTTTGGCGACATCAGACGTGGCTTTTCGTGTGGAGCCATAGCAAAGGCGGCTCAATTCTTCAGACAAAAGCTGATCGAGCTCCTGACGTCACTAGTCATCCATTTTGGCCTGAAATCGAGGTATTCCAACTGCTACGAGCAGAAGTTTGTGTTTGTGAAAGGGAAGCTCATGCCTGTGGCGTATACATAAAAAAGTCTCTTTTTAGGCTTCAATTAATGTAAATATTGCGTACGTGGCATCAAGTAAACGATATTTTAAGGTTTTTTTTCTGGCAGAAATATAAACCGCTGAAGAGAGAAATTCTTACTGTTCCAGAAATCACAGCACCATGCGCTTACACACCTTGTGTTCTGCACAGTCTCTTACCGTTCCTGGATGCCGCTCAGGAACGCGTCGCTAAGAGGTGTGCAGAAGCGGAGAGCCTTCGTGGGCTGATGTTCGATGCGAAACGGAACGTTGGGCGAGCAGATTGTTTACTCCTAAAGTAGTTAATTAACAACGGATTATGGTTGCCGGCTAGCGAATACTTAGGGAAATGTCATTACAGGGTGTGGAGAAACTACAGCCTGTTGGCGTGCTACGCAAAAAGGTTTGGAGATGGAGTCAACTGTGCGGGCACAGAAATATTTTTAAGGACGCGACAATGGAGAGACGGGAACTGAAAAGAGCAAAACATGCGAAGTAACATTGACCGACGCAGTACAGTGTCGCTCGAAAGGCATAACGCCTACAGGAAACGCCTCACAGTTTGAAGTTGACCCGGCAGTATGGCTTAGGGACATGGCGTTGATCCTATGGTGCCCGGCGACCCAGCAGCTTCTCGACGGTCCTGTCAGACAGCGACGAGATCGCTCCCGCCTGGCTGGCTCCCGGCATGGTCGGGCTAGATTTTGGGCTAGGACCACGGCCGGTCTAGCTGTGGCGAAGTGTTTGCGGACACGTGTCACATGAGGTGGGCATTCCCTGCCAATCCTGCTTTCCCACTCTATCCCCACCCACCCGAGAGTACTGGGAGGCTGCCCTGCTTGGCTACCCAACTCTCTAAGACCAACGAGACCTGGTGACAAAAGCCCAGGCCGCCGCGGAGGCGAGAGGGGTCCCGGACTAGAGATCCCTCCTAGTGATTTTGAGGGCGGAGCTATTGAGGCCCGGTCCAAGCAATACCTCTTTTGTCAGTAGAAGAAATAAATGTTTTACACCACCACCACCAGTAGCAGCTAGATCAGCATAGTTCGGACGCCTCTATTGTTCGACGCCAAAATCGAACTGTTGTAATGATCGGGGGCCCAGCCAGCGGAGAACGGCGAGCCGGGCTGGCGCCATCAGGCTACGCTGACCTTTCGGAAAGCGCTGCTGTTTTTCGGAGAAGACGCAAGGAAAAGCTGGCCTGGGGGCGGCTTCTGGCGACGGCGTTGGCGTGGACAAAGGCTCTAATCCCCTTCGCCGGCGATGCTGAATGCGGCTCTGGTGCCGAACTGCGCTCCTGGGGACTGGCAGCGGAAATAGGCGAGCCAGTCAGGCGCCATCAGGCCACTGCGGCCGAAGCGCTGCTGCTCGGGGGAGACACTGCGTGGGGCAGCTACTGGCGACGGCGTCGGCGTACACAAAGGCGTCTAATCCCCTTCGCCGGGAAGGCTGAGTGCGGTGTTTCTCCCGGACTGCCCGTGGACCGACGGAAGAGACCCAGTGCGACGACGGCGGGGGCGACGGCGCCGCCAACTCATTGCCCGCGTGCGCCCTGAGGAGCCGACAAAGCGGAGGGGCGACACGGCTGATTCGTCCCTGAAGAGGTCACCGGTGTGAGCGGTCAGCGCTCGCTTCCCCATCGATCAGGATCATCACACAGCAGCAACGACCTTTGGGCATGGTCGGCCCGCGGAAAACCAACAGTTCGCGACTGAGAGACGCCAAGTTCCTCCTTGCCAGTGTCTGTGTGTCTGTGCGGTGTGCGTGGTCACGTGGGGAGGGCGGAGCATAAGAAGACGCTAGCAGCCCATTGGACGCTCAACCAGAGATCAGATTCCCTAGCTGGGTGCCTGGGGAATGTGAACTGCATTTAAGAAGCAATATGTGGTATGCCAGAGCATCTTCCCCCATTTTCTGACTTTGGTCTACTTGCTGATTTGTAAATATGTAAAATAAACCTTCAAGCCTGCTATTCCTCCCGAAGGCTTTCCTTCGTAGTCTGCTGCTTCGTCCTAACGCGTTGAAGACCCTAGTCCCGATCCCCGAGCATATCACTGTCTCTGCCCGTCAGCCTGCGCTCGCTCCCTCTAGAAGCGCTCTTCTTCTTTGCTTTTATCCTGCCTATCCTTTCCGCACCGAGGGCCACGGCGGTTCATCGGACAACCTGCTTGACTCACCACTCAGGGCAGGGTACGGCGCGTTGCTGTCCTGCCCTTAGACTAAGCTCAAGCCTGGCTCATGCAGGCTTCTACTTACATACAAGAGAGAGATATATTTAGACCTGTTCAACGAAACATATATTTCTAGAATTTCATTTGCATTAAAAGATATCAGCATGACCCATTAAAATTGCCTTCACCTCTCAGTGCTCTTTCACGACCTGCAGGTTCTGTGGGAGCTGGAAGAGTTGTAATCGTAGAGCCCTGTAATTGCCATTGAAGCTTTTTCCTGCAGTATATGTGCTAGGGACACATTCCAGGGAGTCGAAGTACGAGATCCATGGCGTGACAACAGGTATTACTAGTGACCTTCCGTAATATTTCACAGCTGTTTCTGAATTTCACAGTCGTTTATGCTTCTGAACTTGTCATTTGTTTGCAGCGCAGTATAGAGCAAGAACTTTGCTACGCGAGCTCCTTGTTTTCTTATTTCGGTGCTTTATGTCCAGTGCGCAAAGAAAATCTTACCCCCAAAATGACGTCCAAGTCGCTCTTACCACGCTCTTACCAAAGAACGCCAGGTGGTCGAAATTTCCGGAGCCCTTCGCTACGGCATCTCCCATAGCATCAGTTGCTTTTGGACATTAAACATCATAAATCAAACCAAAAAGCCTTACGCCCAAGAGCTTTTAGCTTCAGCCGCATAACAGAGCCATTGCGGCACTATTAACGCCGAATCACCGTGAAATGCTAGCACAAGGTTTCTTCTTGAGGTACAGATTAGTGCACTGCACGGGCTCGGGCCAGCCCAAAAGCCCGGGCCCGGCCCGGCCCGGCCCGCGGGCCGGGCCGGGCCGGGACATGATCTGTTTTGCCGGGCCTGGGCCGGGCCCGGGCCTGAAGTTGCGGGCCTGGGCCGCGCTAGGGCTTAAAGCTGCGGACCCGAGCCGGGCTTGGGTCCGTACACAAACGGATGGTGTCCGACTATTCATTCACTATTGCAGACAGAACTGCAAGACGCGGGTTCGATCCCGGCCGCGGCGGCTGGAATTTCTTTGGAGGAGAAATTCTAGAGGCCCGTGTGCTGTGCGATGTCAGTGCACGTTAAAGAACCCCAGGTGGTCGAAATTTCCGGAGCCCTCCACTACGGCGTCTCTCATAGCCTTAGTTGCTTTGGGACGTTAAACCCAATAAACCAAACCAACCAAACCAGACAGAACTGCGGCATAGGAGCAGCAACACGGATGAGCTATGGGTTATGGTACGCGCTGAGAAAAAAAACTAAGCTTTATTCACTGACTTATTTATTTCCTTATTTCCACGCCGCGGTGCTTAGTGGTCAAGGCGCTTGATTACTGAGCCGGGGAAGCAGGGTTTGCTGCTAGCCTCGGCGGCCGCATTTCTGTTTAGGCGGCAAGCATGAAAGCCATGTACTTTGTAGTATCATTGCCCGTTGAAGAAACCCGGGTGGTCGGAATGATACGGAACCCTCTGCTTCGGTGTCTCTCACAGCATGACTCCCCTTGGGCCATTAAGCCCCCAAAACATAGCTTTTATCTTATAGCTGTATTTTTCTCATGTGATAAAAGTCACAAACTAAAGCGCGTTTGGTTTTCTTTTTGATCAGCTGACTGGAACGTCCCGTAAATGAAATAGCCACAAAAGCTCGCGAGAGTTTGCAACTCGCATCACATAAGCACATCTATCCCTCCTTGCTTCTTCAGCCTGGTTGACATGACAAGTGTTTTGCCCTGTAAGTTATCACGTGGTTCGCGCGTTATCCTCTGCTCCACCAGCAAGAGTAAAATTTAACCACTCTTAATTGGCCATTGACGTTCGTCATCCCAAAACATACCTACACACTATTAGAAATGCATTCGGGAAGGACATATTAGTTTAGGAAGCTTATAGTCTCAAAACACACGCCGTGAAATACTCAAGCCTTTTAGCTTTTCGTTTCTGCTGAAAGGCGACCAGTTCGGCTATGAGTTCAACCTGTGAGATCGCGTTCACTAAAAAAATGTCATCCTCCTGCTTGCTAGGCAGTTTAATGTTTATACTTCACAGGCGGCAAAATAAAACTGATTAAAATCATGGAAGAATGCAAAGTGGTCTGTTACGCTCGTATGCAGCCCTTTTCATTTGGCTCTCGGAACTTCCGAGTTTATCTTTGCGCACCTACACGAGATCAGTGTACAGTAGAGGGCCTGGCGAGCACTACTCTTAATCACTTCCTTCTGGGTCAAAAAGAACCAGCTTGCTGCAAGCCAAACTGCGGTTTCAGAACCTTTGTCGGCCAGTTTCTTATCGGTCTAGTAGCAGTCTACTTGCTCAGAGTGAGCAGTATGCCTCAAGCGTTACTGCGAAACGGGCCGGGCCGGGCCCGGGCTGGGCTTCACTCCGGGATTCACGGGCCGGGCCGGGCTCGCTAGAGCGATAATTTAGCGGGTCTGGGCCGGGCCCGGGCTTCAAGCCGCGGGCCTGGGCTGGGCTCGGGCTTCAAGCCTCGGGCCCGGGCCGGGCTTGGGCCTCAAATTGAGGCCCGTGCAGTGCTCTAGTACAGATGCCTCCTCGGAACATCAGTTTCGCTGCAGCTGAATGCTGTGGCCTTAAGACTTTTGACCAAGACTCTACATAATGCCACCCTTGCTGTGCAGTCCAGCTCAAGACACCACACCCACATGTCTCTTACAGCTCTTAGAATAAAAATCTATGAAGATCAAAAATCACAATGTTTAGCCGTGCTTTGTAAGCGCAAGGTTGTGGCATCCATGGCTTCCCTTCTCGACGGAATGGAGGCTTCTATTCAGCATTACACTACTTTCTGGTGTGGTAGCATTGTCTTCCAAGGACACTCTTGCCACATAGGAAAGGAGGACACAGCCTGCAGATAATTGGAGTTTCTGCCTCAACGAGTTCCATGTCGCGAATGAACACGTGCTTCGCGCATGGTTTCAGATCCGGGCAAATGGGTTTGGACACCCGGGCTTCAGAGCTAACGTAGAAAGTGAAGCCCACTTTGAAAGCGAAGTGCGCAGCCAGGAACCACCGTGTGACTTCAATAGGTTCCTACTCAGGCCTTTTTTGAATGAAGTTTCTACTGCCGAATAGAAGAGATGACTTATTCCATAAAAAAAAAATATTCTATAATTTTTCCGTGGCAAGCCATTTCCGAAGGGCATGGCTTCATCTACTTCACTCAAAGGTTAAAAGGGGGCTGAAACATAATGGTAACATTCCGTTATTTAGTTCTCTTTCTCCAGTATCCACATGCGGGTTCGATTCGCAATCTAGAAAACATTGACTTTTCTGCATATGTGTATGTCACCCTTGTAGTTCTTTTTGGTGACATCAAAAGCGGGACAAATTGATGCAAACAAAAATCCCACTCACCCACAGATGCACATAAGCACGTACGCATTAATGCCCCTAAAGGAACTCAAGAAGCGACAAGACACCCTCTCTGTTCCCTCCTCCTCCCCCGCGCGCCGGGCGAACGACTTTTGTTTTGTTTGTGATTTCATGTGACTGCGGTGGCGACCTCTAGCCCGCTCCGAAGGAACTAACGCCCCTTTTCAATTGGTTGCGCTGGATTCCCGTACTTGCCCAGTTCTTCTCTATTTCTCCACATGAACCGTGCGTTCCGCTGCATAAATACATCGGTGACCTAGGAAAAACATTTGCATGCTTCATTGGATGGTCTAAAGGCAAAAATGAGCCCTCATAGATGGATTGTTTTGGTAGCGCCGCACGCGCATCGTGTCCGGGTGCGCCGGGCTTTATGCGGCATGCTAAGTTTGATGTCGAAAGAGTGGGGCGTGCATTGAGCGAGACCGTGAATCACGAGACAGTAGAATGAATTTGCGATGGTCTGTTTTGGTGATGAGGAGTATGCAAACAGAACGACCGTCCCCGCCGGAACGCTGGACGTGCTACAACGGATGCACAGGTTTGACATTCGAAAAGACACCTGCAAGTGAAGGCATTCTAAATGCCCGTAGTTCACCCGCTCTTCTGGTGGCATTTGGTTTTGGTCTGCTGCAGTGCATCGCGGACTAGGTAAGACGCTTGAGGGAGTGCTCGAAATACGGTATGAAAGCCACGCTACGTGTGTACTGATCTGTGCCTCCCCTAATGTTCTCTCGCGTGCATGTACTGTAACGATATAGACTCCCGCATTAAAATTTTCTTTGGAATAGTTCCTTAGTAAGGAGAAAACCTACATCGCAAATATTCTTCGCCTGCCGGCAATGGGATAATAAAGTTCTACGTAAATGTTTCATTGGCAGCAGTCATTAAGTGAGAAGCAAAACCTACCTCGCTTTTAACACATCTGTCCGATAATCTTCCATATTCGTATAGTCGGTATGAGAGCACTGCACGGGCCTTAATTATTCACGCGTCCCGAGCTCGTCAACTTTTTTCGTTACCCACCCCAGCCCGGCCCGATTTTTTCCACATAGGCCCGAACCCGGCCCGGCCCGCGAGGTAGACATGCCCGGCTCAGAGTCGGAAACAGCCCGAGTACTAAATGCACATCGGTAAAGCCAAAGCCTTTTGTTATGCGGATCTCATTTTAGAAAAAGCGGCTACAAAACTATAAAATTTGGAGATAATGGAGGCCTCACTGTGGGCAACGTTAACAAAAAGAAAACGTTTAACATTAATAAAAGAGGTTATCAAAGATTTGCTCGCAATCGTAGCCTCCTCCTAACTAGTTAGGCATCAATGTTACAAAGTATGTGACAGGAAACGCGCGACCCACTTACGATGGGCACTATCACGCATATCCACAGCTACTGGCCATATTTTGAGAGTAAACGCAAGCCAGCGCGCTCTAGCTGGTGTTTCCACCAGCGGTGCCTAGGGTGCATTTACGATGCATATCGACGCGATAATTCTCTTTTTGTGTTTTTCTGTAATATATATATATATATATATATATATATATATATATATATATATATATATATATATATATATATATTGCCACGCGCCTAACGCGCCGCGCGGCCTCCGCGCTGAGTCGAAGACGACGACGAAGCGGCGGTGGGCTCTCGTGGCGCGCTGTTCTGTTCTGTGTCGTGGAAGCTGGCTCGATAATTAAAAAGAAGGCTCCCGGTCTTGGGTTCTCCCCGACGTCTACCTTCACGGCTCCTCTGGTCGTGACACTGGTGGAGGTGCGGCCGATGCTCCCTACTCCTGAGGACGACTCGACGCGTCCGCGTCTTGTGACCACCCCTGTCCATCGTGCCAGCCGGAGGATCCGCGGCCTGTCCCCCGAGGCCCTTCCTATTGTCAGCGCGCCTTCAACTACCACTCCACTCATGGCGACGCCACTGCCCGCCCTGCCTACGACTGTCCCTGCAGCCAGCCCCACCTATCTCACCCTTCAGACTCCACGCACGCCTAAGCCCTTTCACGGCGACCTGTTTGAAGATGCCGAAGACTGGTTGGCTCACTACGAACGGGTCGCGACCTTTAACTGCTGGGACGACGCTACAAAGCTGCGTACGTAACGTTTACTTCAGCCTTGAAGACTCTGCACGAACGTGGTTCGAAAACCATGAGACTACTTTCTCTACGTGGCCGGACTTTCGACGTCAGCTCCTGAGTACGTACGCCAACAGCGACCGCCGGGAGAGCGCACAGCGTGCACTGTCCTCTCGAATTCAGCTCCCCAATGAGGGTGTTGCCATGTACGTCGAGGATGTGAAGCGTCTTTGCCATCGCGCCGATCCGGCCATGCCTGAAGAAAAAAAGTTGCGGCACCTGATGCGCGGCGTAAAAGACCAGCTCTTTTCCGGCCTCGTGCGGAACCCGCCCAACACCGTCGCGGAGTTCCTGGCCGACGCCGTGCACATGGAGAAGTTGCTGCAGCAAAGATCCCATCAATACGACCGGCAACTGCGCAAGACGTCGACTCTATCAACGTTGGACCGGTTGGACCATGATCCCAGGACGAATCCGGACTCTCTTCGCGAACTCATCCGTTCCGTGGTCCGCGAGGAGCTGCAGCACCTTCAAGCCACCTTTGCCCCTCGCGTCGATTCCGTCACCAGCGTCATCCGCGAGGAAGTCCGACAGGCACTCAGGGCACAAGACGCTGCAGCTGTGCCGGCGCCGCAACCGACCCCATACGATCCCGCGTCGTACCCGACTCCTGTCCAGCCAGTCACGTACGCGGACGTCGTGCTCCGCGCGGCCCCATCTCCTGGGCCTTCGCCTTACACCGCACCATTGGTCGCGGTGCACTTTGCCCAGCCGACTCCTTACTGGGCGGATCGGCGCCAGGCACCGCGGAAGACTGACCTCTGGCGCACTCCGGATCAACGCCCGATCTGCTACCACTGTGGTGAGGCCGGCCATCTCTACCGGCGGTGCCCCTATCGCGAAATGGGACTACGCGGTTTTTCTGTCGACAGCCCCCGTCCACGCCCTGGAGAGCGCCCTCAAGACATCGCCGAGTATGTCACCCGCCAGCGTAGTTCACCATCTCCTCCGCGCCGCGAGTCGCGATCGCCCTCTCCACGCCGGTCTTCGCCCTCTGGGTCCCGTTTCGCCTCAGGACAACGTGGTTCCTCGAGCCCTCGTCGGGAAAACTAGCTCCGGCGGCCTTTGGAGGCGAGGCCGCCGAACGCCGTTCCGACGCAAAGCTTCCACCGCCGCAGCAACTGAATCGCCCCGACGTCGCACGCCGCATCGCTGCACAGTTTTCCCCGACGCGCCTTTCGTATCGCCGCGATGCCGCAACCCCAGTCGCCGACCCGCTTCCGCCGCCGCACCGACCCAATCGCCCCGACGCCGAACGCCGCATCGCCGAAGTTTCCCCCAACGCGCCGCTTGAATCGCTCCGACAGCGCAACCCCAGTCGCCGACCAGGTTCCGCCGCCGCACCGACTGAATCCTCCACAACAGCCATCGACGGGCCGTACTGAAGGCAGGGTCTCCTTGGATATCCCTGTTCTCGTCGACACAAAGGAGGTCAGCGCGTTGGTTGATACGGGCGCAGATTACTCTATCCTTAGCGGACGGCTTGCGACGGCCCTGAAAAAAGTGACTACACCCTGGGACGGTCCCGACATACGCACGGCAGGCGGACATCTTGTCGCACCACTCGGCATGTGTGCGGCCCGGGTTACGGTTCGAGGCTGCACATTCGTTGCCACTTTTCTCGTTCTCCGCGAATGTTCTCGTGATGTCATCCTTGGCATCGACTTTCTTCGCGAGCACGGTGCGATCATAGACCTCCCGAACCGCTTGGTGACGTTTTCTACCGCAATGGCCACAGAAGAACCTGCGCACCAGGGTTCTCGGTCCGCCCTGCGAGTCGCCGACGATAACGTTACGGTGCCACCACGTGCCATCATTCTCGCGAGAGTTACCTGCGACGAGCCACATAGGGGACTCCGGGTTGTCGAGCCTAATGTCTCCCTCGTACTCACTAAGGGGGTTGCGGTGGCACGGGGCCTTGGATCCTTTCATGACGGTTGTACATAGGTCCTTGTCACCAACTTCTGCAATGAACATCGACATCTGTTCCGTGGCACAGCCATCGCTTACGTCGACCATGTTCAGGAAGTGGCCGAATGCTTTGCTTGTGCGGAGGACACACCTGGAGCTGACGCCGAAGCGGTCACCAGCGTAGACATAAATCCTGGCCTTCCACCCACTGAAAAGAGGCAACTCCAGGACCTCTTGCGGGAGTTTGGTGCGTGTTTCACGTCGTCGTCCAAAGTGCGCCAAACTTCGATAGTTAGACACCGCATTATCACGCATGAAGGAGCCCGACCCATCCATCAGCAGCCCTATCGTGTGTCCCCTCGTGAGCGAGATGCTATTCAAACACAGGTCGAAGAGATGCTCACAGACGGCGTCATCCAACCGTCAAGCAGTCCGTGGTCGTCTCCTGTCGTCCTCGTGAAAAAGAAAGACGGGACACTACGGTTCTGCATCGACTACAGGAAGCTGAACAGTGTGACCAAGAAAGACGTGTACCCGCTCCCGCGTATCGACGACTCACTCGACCGACTTCGTCAAGCCAAGTACTTCTCTTCGGTCGACCTCAGAAGTGGTTATTGGCAGATAGAAGTTGATGAGAGGGACCGTGAGAAAACCGCCTTCATTACACCGGACGGGCTGTATGAATTTCGCGTCCTCCCATTCGGGCTCTGCTGTGCTCCTGCCACGTTCCAAAGAATGATGGACACCGTTCTCACCGGTTTGAAGTGGCAGACCTGTCTTGTTCATCTTGACGATGTCATCATTTTTTCCGCAACGTTCACGGAACATCTCCACCGCCTCAGGACTGTCCTCAAAGCCGTTCGATCCGCCAACCTCTCCCTCAAACCAGAAAAATGCCACTTTGGGTTCACCGAATTGAAGTTCCTCGGGCACGTCATTAGTGCTGACGGAATCAGCGCTGACCCAGAGAAGCTTGCTGCCGTTGCTGCCTTTCCGGTCCCCTCCCACAAAAAAGCTGTCCGACGTTTTCTGGGCCTGTGCTCCTATTATCGCCGCTTCATTAGAAACTTCGCCCAGCTCGCCAGCCCTCTGACGCTCCTAACCCGTGATGACACGTCATTTTCCTGGGGCAACGAACAACAGACTGCCTTCGACGAGTTACGACGCCTACTCCAATCACCGCCCTTCCTGGCACATTTCGACGAAGATGCCGACACGGAGGTGCACACGGATGCGAGCAACGTCGGTCTTGGCGCCGTTCTAGTTCAGCGGCAAAACGGTGTCGACAAAGTAATTGCCTACGCCAGCCGCGCACTGTCGCGTGCTGAGTTGAACTACTCTACCACGGAAAAAGAATGTTTAGCGGTAGTCTGGGCCGCCGCCAAGTTCCGCCCATACCTCTATGGCAGACCGTTTCGTATCGTCACCGACCACCACTCGCTGTGCTGGCTGAAAAATTTAAAGGACCCTTGCGGCCGCCTAGCACGTTGGGCATTACGCCTGCAGGAATTCGATTTCACCGTCACCTACAAGTCAGGCCGGAAACACACCGACGCTGATACCTTGTCACGTGCTCCCGTCGAACCTCCTCCGCAAGACACCACCGACGATGATAGCTTCCTTCGAGCGGTCAGCACATCTGAGCTCGTTTCCAGACAGCGTGCCGACGCCGAGCTCCGTCTGCTCATCGAACATCTCGAAGGTGGGAGCCCTGAAATACCACGAAACCTAGCTCGTGGACTATCGTCGTTCTGCCTGCGGAGAGGGGTGCTTTATAAAAAGAACTCTACTTCAAGTCCGACAACTTACCTGCTCGTCATACCGTCTGATCTGCGGGATGAAGTCCTCCTTGCCTGCCATGATGAACCGACTTCCGGCCACCTTGGAGTTACCCGCACCTTATCCCGAATCCGGCAGAACTATTACTGGCCCAACCTAACTTCAAGTGTCAAGCATTATGTCCGGACATGCCGGCAATGCCAGCGGCGAAAAAAACCCGCGCTCAAGCCTCCTGGGCTGCTTCAGTGCGTCGAGCCGCCACAAATACCATTCGACAAAGTCGTCATGGACCTTCTGGGGCCATTTCCTCTCTCGTCTTCCGGCCACAAGTGGATCGTAGTCGCCACAGACTACTTGACCCGCTACGCTGAAACGAAGGCCCTTGCGCGAGGTACTGCCGCCGAAGTTGCCCACTTCTTTATGCACGACATCGTGCTTAGACACGGCGCCCCATCGGCCCTCATTACTGACCGAGGCAAGGCGTTTACAGCCCGAGTCCTACGTGACATCTTAGCGCTTAGCCATACTGCTCATCGACCAACAACAGCCTATCATCCCCAAACAAATGGTCTAACGGAACGGCTCAACAAAACATTGGCGGACATGATCTCGATGTACGTCGACGTTGAACACAAAACCTGGGATGAGGTCTTGCCGTACGTCACCTTCGCATATAATACCGCGACGCAGGAAACCACCCAGTTCACCCCGTTCCGTCTCGTGTATGGCAGAGAGGTCCGCATGATGCTAGACGCCATGCTGCCGTACGGCGACGCAGAGCTTCCCCCTGAAGCTGGCCACTTCGTGGAGCAAGGAGAGCAGGCCCGCCAGCTGGCCCGCTTGCACATCAAGGACCAGCAATGCGCCGATGCCCGACACTATAACCTTCGGCACAGGGACGTGCACTACGAGCCGGGCGACCACGTGTGGGTGTGGACACCAGTGCGCCGCAAGGGATTGTGCGAAAAGCTTTTAAACAGGTATTTTGGCCCGTACAAGGTCCTGCGCCGCCTGAACAGCGTCAACTACGAAGTTGTCCCCATGGAACTGTGGTCGTCGGCCCTCAGCGTCAACGGCCTGAAATCGTGCATGTAGTGCGCTTAAAGCCGTACTTTTCGCGTGACTGAGCGCTGTGTTCACGCTGTTTCGTACCTTTTCCCCTTACCCCACGTGTGAACTTGACTCCCCTGCATGTCATCTAGCGCGCACTGTATAGTTCACCTCACCCCCAGTCCTCCCCTCACTGTACATATCCCATTCCACATCGAGACGATGTTTGCTTTCGCGGGGGGGAATAATGCCACGCGCCTAACGCGCCGCGCGGCCTCCGCGCTGAGTCGAAGACGACGACGAAGCGGCGGTGGGCTCTCGTGGCGCGCTGTTCTGTTCTGTGTCGTGGAAGCTCGATAATTAAAAAGAAGGCTCCCGGTCTTGGGTTCTCCCCGACGTCTACCTTCACGGCTCCTCTGGTCGTGACAATATATATATATATATATATATATATATATATATATATATATATATATATATATATATATATATATATACAAACACGCTTGCTCGCGTGCGACTGCAAAATGTAACGCGTGCGCTTCAGCATGTCAGAGCGCAGTTTGATCTGCGCTTATAGTACGCATGTATGTCTAACTGCGGCATGCGCTCAAATTTAAGGAACGTCACTCTACAGTTAGACGTGTGCCTCGCGTCACTTACAGGTTTGCGTGCATGCAATCACGATGCGCTCAACGCAAGCGCCCTTATGTCGAGCTTACTGCGGCCATACGCTCGATCGCGAACAAACCACTGTACAGCGTAGCTTCAAAAAAAAAAAGGAAAACTCAGCAGTTATTGAAAGCACGTCACTTACGTTGAAAAGTCTGGTCGATGGCTTTGCGTTAAAATTCGCCCGGTGTAGCCAAACCTTCCTCCGGCCCGCGTCGGTTTTCCATGATGGGATCGCGAAGAAGCGCTTTCCACCGTCGTGACGGTTCTGGCACCCGAAGATAGCAGCCCGTCGTACCGCACAGGTAGACGGCTTGAAGTTAGGTGACTGACACACGTTCCGAGCAAAACAAAAGCCGCTGTGCTTCACAGCAAGCAAAAGCGCAGTGTCCGCAACGACGCCTGCCGAACCTACGGTACAGTGAAAATATTCTAGTTCACTGTACCTACGGTTGGCGGTTGGAGCGGACAATATGGCGTCTGCGGCCGCGAAAAGCGCGGGCTGAAAGGACTTTTGCGCGCGAAACCATCGACCAATGGGAAGAGGCGACGGGCGCAGGAGAGGGAGAGGCGGCGGTCTGCAAAGGTTGTCGTTGCATTAAAAATTGCCAGGGCCTTTAGTACGCATATATGCACAGCGCAGCCATGCATGGTGGGAAAGCATACACTACATTTTAACCAAGGCGCTTTGCACATAACTGAGGACGTATACACACTTTTGTGGGGATTAATAACCGCTCGCAGATAACCCCTGGCAACTCTACTAGTAAATAGGTACTGTTAGGATTATGTAGTCAAATAACGCTTTTATTAAGCTGACTTAAGGCCAGAAAAATAGTCAAACCGCAAATAAGTCTGCATTTGAATGTTGAAGCACGTACGGCTAATTAGGTATTTCTGCGAAATTATTTACTTAGCAATATACATCGCGCGAAATACGCCGCAATTACAGTATGAATGTTCAAGATTCGTCCGCAACAAAGAAAGCGCTGGTAGCGGTAGCATTCTCCCACAAAAACAATAACTGCAAAGCACAACAATACGTCTGAAATTGTTAACTTTTTATGACCTGTTGCTCTGCAACGTGCACTCACATCACACAGAAGGGCGCCTTTACTGCAGTGTTGTCAGAAAATATATACAAAGGTAGTACGGGTGCATTCACTTTCAATTTTATTCTATTAGGCTATTATTTTCTAAAACGGCATTTGCCTAATTCGAAACCAGAACCATTTTAAATAAAAAAGTCGCCATTGTCGCTTGATCCTCCTGGAGCAGTAGCAGAGGGCGATCTTGCCCAGGGCGTCCAGCGAGCGGCCTTCGCTCCTTGCGTGCTGCTCACAAAAGAAGGAAAATGAGTGGCACTGTAGTCCAGCGTTATTTGAATCCCAGCTCTATCAGGCATCTTTACCACAAGGCGGATGTCTCCATTTCAGAGCTTTATATCCACAACAACTTGCCCACAGCGGCGTTGCTCTCAAAGTGGCTGCATGATTTTGCCAAGAATTTAGTGTCCGAGCTATACAACTGAATGAAACTGCCATTCAACCCTCACTGCCCGACTGGAACAGTTGAATTGAAACGGCACGCAATCGGTTATCGCTTACCGACGGCGCTAGAAAATGTCATTTCTGAGAAAGCTAGAGGAGCATTTTTCGCGCTTTATTTTTCGTTTCCTCTCTTTGGCCAGAGTAACAGAAGCTTATGCAAAACGTTGAGCTGATTCATCGCGTACTTTAACTGTTGAGGCTGAGGATATTACACGAAGAGCACACAACAAACGCTAAAAGTGCGTGTTAAGAGTGCAGGGTTCGTCTCCCAGTTGCGCTGTACTCATTGTAAATCGCTAACTGCCTAGCCGAATTGAATGTTCTCTTCATTCTCTTTTACTTTGCCGCGCTGAGAAGGCACCTTTAAGTGGGGAACAACAGGAGCACAGATGCACAACACGGGCGAAGGCGTGGACAGATCTATCACCTTAGAGGCACGTGGACGAACGCCTGACACGATGTCATTTCCGATCATTTCAACATCCCCATGCTACGAGGAAACCGTGCGCAATCTCTCTTCTTTACTTTTACAGAGATAGCCATTGCTTGAGGAAGCACAGGGGATGCGCGTGTGTTCACATGACTACATCAAAGACTTGGGGGGGTGAGAGAGTTGCAGAGGAAAACTGAAGAAGCCGTGTGCGGGGGAACGAGAAGCAAGAAAGCAGGGCGAGGGGTTGAGGAGGAAAAATAGCATATGCGTCAGAAGTTTCACGCAGTTGAAGCAGAGGCAGAGACAGAAGGCGAGGTAAAATGGCTGTATTATCTCGCGACCCCACTGAAACTTATGGGAAAAAACAAACAAAAAAATCAATCAACAATCAAAAGCCGCTAAGGTAGCTGCGGCGAAAGCAAGGATGACGCCGAGCAGTGATTGAAAGTGTGTGCAGTGCGCGTCGACTGGCTTGGCCGTGTTGGCCTTGACCGCACCTGGCCTCTACGGATAGGAGGTGGGCAGCCGCAGCGCTCCCTCGCATGCGCTTGGCTGCTACGGGGAGCCACCAATCAGGGAGGGGGCGGGATGGCCAAGAACAGAGGAGGAGGGCAAAAACTCCTACTGAGTACGAATTGTTTGCTGGTGGAACCCCACAGTCCACGACCCGACAGGGCTTTACCGGCAGCAGTGCCATATACTGACGAGCCATTGCAGCAGATAATTGAAAATTCGTTTTCAGGCAAGCGAACGACATAGTAGCTGCCTCACTTCTCGTTGACAAACGAACCGCGTAGTGAGGTCGGGATAAAGGAAGAAACGAAATAAGTAGTAGAAAAAGAGGCGCAGTAGTCCACAAGAATTTCGACAGCCTGCAGATCTTTAACGTCCAGTGCCATCGCACAGCCAGACCTGCCTTTTGTGTTTCGATATCAACGCAAAGCTGCCATCACGGCCAGTATTGAAATCCTAAACAGCGGTCAAGAGACACGCGTCCTAGCCACTGAGACACCACAGCGTGTAAAGAGGGCAGCAGAGAGCGGGAAATCGAAGCCCCGTGCCAACTTGAGGAAGATCTTCAGCGGCACAACAGATTAGAGTGACACGCCAAGTAATGTGAGGCGCAACGGCAAGCAACTGATCGGTAAGACTCTGGAGCCTCGCTCCAATATGAGCGCGTAATTCTCTATCGAATGAAAGAAAAAAAACATCCGCGTGTAGATGGTTGCATAACCATGCTTCGGGTGTAGCCACAACTTAGTGACCAGAACCGACAACGCACTACGTCATCGTAACAGCATTTTGCTACCCTGGTGTAGTACTTGGCCACAACCTCAGACATGAATGTAACAGGACAAGGTTAATTCCAGAGATATGGGAGAGAGCTTTGTGCTACCGTGGGATTAGTCGGGCGGATCAGGGTGTGGACGAGACCTTATTTCTGGGACGGTGTACTGCAGGATGTTGGGAGACGCTTTAACTTCGATCCTCGCGATTTTGGGAAATGGGAGTTTCACTGTGAAGGGAGTCCTACTGCTCCCTTGTTCTCTATAGCCGAATGATGCGGGAAGGGTTCTTCGTTTTATCTTAGTCGCAGCGTCCTCCTCTAATACGTATTTTGAATGCAGCACCCCACCCCCTGTACTACTATGCGAGCATTCGGGATAACTGCGGCCGTTTTAAGTAGGCTCGATTGTACTCGAAATGTAGAAAATGACGATTTTTCAATTCGGATACAAAGAACAGTAACAACCTAAATGTTTGTCTGAAGTTTCGGCTATTGGAACATGCCTAATATTGGCCTTTAAAATTTCTTCATTCGCAAGCAAGCACTGGCAGCGATAATAAGCAAAGCGCGGAAGGCACAGCGAAATATCGCTCGGTCATTTGCTTACGGGACGCTGAAAGCACTGTCTGGTCGGAAGCCTCACCTGAGAATGCAGATGCAGCAGCAGCCATTAGCGCACGGCCGACCAGCCTGAGCGACATCGCAGCAGCGATGGGGCCAGCTGTGCAACCTGCTGCTGCTTGCGTGCGGACAGCTTCGTCGTTTCAGCAGTTGCGGCCGATTCTGGACGTGGGCTTGGGTGATTCGCCTCCGACAAAAAGAGATGAGGAGCCTGGGCCCTCAGCTAAAAAGAAGAAATAAATAAAATGATAATTAAACTGTAGAAAAAAATTAAATGAACGCCTCATGAACAGCGCTGCGGCCCTTAAAAGTGGATAATATTTAAGAATGCGTTTCTCCTAGGCAGTTACTAAATTCTCACACATAGCAATGCAGGCTTGCACGAAAGATTCGCCAGCTGTTGTAAACTGGTCCATCATGGCTGTCGACAGAAAGAAAAGCAAGAAAGTGAGATGTCTGTAGAGCATTGCTGCTTCCCTCTCCTTTACGCGCAAAACACACTGAAAAGAGCGGCCATTTAGATTTTTCGAAAGTCATACTCAGAAATTTTACGATGTATCAAAGTCTCCAAGGGAGAGAAATGAAATTCCTGGTTTCTTAAAGCGGTCATCGACTCCTACAAGCTTTCAATGACCCAATGGTGTTCATCTGTCGAAAGCAGTTTCCTTACTCAATCGAGCGACTTTTACTAGCCGTTTCAAGATAATTAAGCTCATTTGTAGCATCCGTATTACTCAGTGGTTCTCCGGTTATGCTACTGAGTGAGAGGTGTGGGTGCGATACCTGTTGCGGGGATAGGATAGGATAGGAAAACTTTTAATGTCCAACTTAATGTCCAACAGAAAGAGGGTAGCCAGAGGGCTACCCGCCTAGACGACGGCCGAAAGGTCTTGACTCTCGACGGCGGCTTCGGCCAGTCGGACGAGTTGTAACTGAGTCGCCGGGTCGGAGCGCAGTAGTAAGGTCTCCCATTGATCTTTTGTGTTTATACCTCGTCCCTCCCGGGGAGCATGAGGACATTCCCATAGTATGTGGTCCAAGGTGGCCCTAAGTTCGCAATTTGCGCATTTGTCTGAAAATTGCCTACATAAGACTCCAGAGTGCTGGGTTAGGAAAGGTGCAAGTTTGTAACCGGCGCCAGATGATGGCTTGGTGGGTAAGCCTGCGACTCCAACCAAATCCAAGAGCGTCCTTGTCCAGGGGCGTCCTTGTCCAAGTAATCCGGGTATCCTCACTAAGAGACAACATTTGCGCACTATAGACCGCGACATATTGACCCATGCTTAGAACTAACACATGCTAAATGGGAAGTTAATTTTCAGTGTTGCTATTCGCATAGAATGAAGTGAAAACACTGTGAAAAACGGTTTGTGAATGCAGCTGTTTCTGCCTCTGCATCTCCTGAGTAAAGGTGGAAGCAAACTTGCGTCCACAATTAGGTGTCATGTTCATCTGAATGAAAGGAATTTTCGCTGAGGAGTAGTACAGGGGATCCTAATGAATAATTCTAGATGTGTGAGTCAACCACTCCGGATGCAAATATTCGCTATAACCTCCCCACTGTGGTCGCAGCAGGAACGGTCGATGGCTGGGGAAAGAATGGTGGGCTGTCACAAGTGCACTGCTCCTCCAGCTTCGAGCAAGCCTCGGAATTATGCTCGGTGCCCTCAGCCGCCACCACTGACGAGTGCTCCGTGTGCGCTGCTGCGCAGTATGACCTGGATGACGGGGCTCTGGATGCCAGACTTCTGCCCCGAAGGCGTCGGCGTCCTACGGAGGGCCGTACACCCTCAGCTCCAGGGGCAGCAGTGAAAGCGTGGTCTATCGTCGGCATACTAAGCAAGGTGGACTCGATGGTCGCCTTATAAGGGCTCGTTTGCCTAAACAGGTGGCGGAGGGATAGATGCTTTGCCGTCTGCTTGGGGCTAAAATGCCCCGGGCAGCTTCGAGGGGAAAAGAACACAGGGCGCAAACCACGAGCGAAGGTTCTTACTCAGCTTCCTCCTTTGCATGCCCGCTGCAGTTAAGCGCCACGAGGTAGAAACTGGACGAAGGCGGAAGGAGGGCATGTTTGAAAACACTCCTTAGAGATGAAAAATTTGTCATGTTTGGTGAAGAGGGCAAAGGAACACAATCATAAAATATAAGAAAGCGATTGACAAAGCACAGTAACCTCAAAAAGAGGTAATGGTGGTTGAACGTCAGCTTCACCTTCAGCGAGACAATAGCCGGCAACACGAACTGTAGCAGGCCATTGTGACCACATTTCTCTTTAAAACTCGGCTGCCGCGACTGGAGCTGACCTGCTGTTTCGTCGTGAAGGACGCTACTAGTAGTAGTACTAGTAGCACAAGTAGTGATGGACGCTACTAGAAGGCACTGTGCACGACGACGCACGGGTGATCCACAGCGTTTTTGTGCATCATAGGCAGCACTTTTCAAACCTTCCTTCCAGATACAGACCATAGCCAGCTTACACGGAGCAAATTGGGCAACCAAGTTCCTAGTCGGGTCTTGTTCGCAAATCAGGCCACGCTCTTTGAAGTGTTCTATGTCCCCTGCCGCTTTTCAGCAAAGGAAGACGCGTGAGTGACTAATTCTGTCGGTGGACGCCCCAATATTGCGCTGAGTCGAAAACATCAAGGTTAGCTGGAAACAAGCTTTCAGTCGGCGTTGCTGTTTTTCTTTCTGAGTGTGTTTGAGGTGTCCAGCGGAAGCGTGATCCTGTTATGACTCTTAATTTTCCTCAAATCCAATGGAGGGTGTACACTACGAACAAGGCAAGACTGTGGAAACTGAACTGTCTATCTTATCTGCAGTCTTAACTTTGCCTTGATTCTGAGGACAGGAAACGCTCAGAACTGGTTCACTTTGTAGGTGGACACTTGAATCAAGTAGTGAGACATGAGTATCCCCCGTTGCAACGCTAAGCTTTGTTCCTATCCAGTGTAACCTGTGATACTGCGGGGTGTCACATTGACTCATCCGTAGCACCCGCTGTCCTCGGCTCTTTCACTAATACAGCTTTTGCTAAGAAAAGAAAATTCTATGAATTGTGATCCACTCTTATCGCTCCATCTTTATAAAGGACAGATGCTTCATTTTTTTACATCAGTGTACTTGTACCCTTTTCCCTTATATTGCATTGGCAGACACTGTTTTCTCTGGGCTGTTTAAACTAAATGTGAAACGTTGGTGCCACCCTGAAGGGTAAGGTCATTACTCGTTATGGATGACAACGCAGAGGGGCTGTCATCTATAGATTGAATTTGCGAGGAAGGGAACTCAGGGTGCAGCTGTCAACACAACTGAGCTCTTTGCGGAAGGCACGCGCCCTCTACATTGGGGAGACGCGCGCGTTCGCACGGGCAGTCAGACGTGCTGCGCATCGGCTCTGCCGATTTTCAGCCGGAGCAGCGGAAGTTTCCGCCTGACCCTAGCAAGATCAACCCCAACGTGCACCGAAATCTGTCGGGAACATGTGGACACCAGTTTCTCCAAGGTTGACCAGGTTAAACCCCTTTTTCGGGCAACACATCGGCCGATCGGGCCGGTGGCGCGGCTAGGCCTAACGGCCGAACCGGCACCTGGCACTACGGGGCCTATGGCCACCGACACCAGTATGGCTGCTACGCAAGTCTCCTGCCGGGGCTACGACCCCGAAAGCATACACTGGACAACGGTTAACCAAGCGGCAACCGGAGGCCCAGTTTCGGCAACGGTTAACACAGCGGCAACGCGAAGCCTAGTTTCCGCCATATTTCGCAGCGCCGCGTTGAACGCCGCAGTGTTGCGCCGAGCGCAGGACCAAGCCTTAAAGCCGGGGTCCGTAGACGCGGCCGGCGTTCACGCCGGAAACCGGCAGTCACCCGCCCCGCGCGCGGCGGGCCGCAATCGGCGACTACTCACGAAGTGAAAACCGCCTATTATCCCCAAGCCTGCTCCAGACGACTACATAGTCGTCATCAAGCCTCGGACCCGCGTCTCGTTCTACGAGACTTTCCAGGAGACTGGCTACGGCCGGGCGTTCACGGCTCTCCTGGGCAAGCAACCCGCATCACACCTTACCATAATACCGGTAAGAGAACAAAACCTGATTATTGTTCAGACTGCTAAACCCGAGCTAGCCGATCGTATCATCCGGGATTTAGAATTTAATGCACCCGGCGGGCGGGCCCTCTTGCGGGGCACCTGCGCCAAGACGGCAAGGACGTCTGTTACGGCGTCGTTACCGTCCTTAACACTGACACTACGGACTCGCTCCGTACTAGCCTCTAATGGCGCTACGGCACCATCGTGGAAGTGCGTAAATTTGGGAGCTCCAACAAAGCAAGACTGACTTTCACTCGAACAGAGAAGCCACGTTTCGTGCATTACGACTCGGAGCTTGTGCAAGTCAGGCCTTACCAGCGAACCATTCCAGCCTGCCGACATTGCGGTGTGGTCGGCCACCGCGTGGACGCCTGCCCCGGCCATGGGCTGGACCGGGGTGGACTGCGCTGACAGCAGGCTCCACTCGTTGACGGGGTGCAGGCCCCTCACGAGTCCAACCCAAAGTGCTCAGTGTACGGCTCGGCCCATGTAACGGAGGGCCCTGCGTGTATGGCTAAATATTGCGCTATCCAGCCCCTGTATGGGGAGCGCGGGCGTAAATCCAAGCGGAACCAACGCAGGCGTGGCAAGCATCGCCCGGACAAGCTCAAGCCCAATGCTGCCGACCCAGCCACGGACCAGACTGTGAATCCCTCTACCGGGAACCAAGGGAAACCTACAGGTGCACCACCGCCGCCTCATGCCGGTGCAGCGAGGCACCTCGTACCACCCCAGAACGGCGACTCAGAGACGTGGGCGAACGTTGCCAAGCAACACTCGCAGGCGAGCGGCGCGGGCAGGGCAGCTTCTCCCTTCCCTCCCCTCCGCAATCCCAACCAATCTCTGCCGAACCAAAAAAAATAACTTCAAGCAATGCAGAAAGTTGGGCGAGTTGGTAATACATATTGAACTTAGCAAAGCGCAATAAAAAGACATGGACAAGAAGAAGAAGCACGCGTTTGTCCTGCGTGCTCTTCTTCTTGTCCCTGTCTTTTTATCGCGCTTTGCTAAGTTCAACAAAAGAAATAAGTAGAACCTTGTTAATTCGAAGTTCGTCGGACCGCGAAAAATCATCGAATTAACCGGGTTTTCGAATTATCAAAAATTGAAGAAAAACGAGAAATAAACGTACGAAACATGGCTGCATCAACACCGCACCTTTATTTTACTTGAAAAACGGTCACTTGAAGTAGTCATCGATGCGCGACTGCTTGGCGCGGTAGTTAGCCGCACCATAGGCTGCGTCCTCCAGTCTACTTGCAGTGCGCAGCAATTCGCTGTTACCACCGCTACACTGTACAAAACTGCGCACAACGTTATGCGACTCAATGACTGCAAGCTGGTGCTCGGGTGGGCTCAACATCGCCTTCGCCTTCGTTGGAAGGCCCACTGTCACATATTTCTCCTTCTAAGTTGGCATAAGACGTTTGCACATCAAGTTCGGCGCTCAAATATCCCGCAAAGGTCAATCCGTTGCTCCCGCCGCCGTTTTCTTCGTCGAGGTCGGTCATGCGCTCATACAATATCAGAGAGTTCTGTACTTCGGCATTGGCGTGTTTATACTCCGACGTTCTCGGCGCGCCGGCAAGAGCCGGTTGTGGTCAGGTATACATCAGACAAGGTAGATATATAATGGTAGCGAAGGGTCCTTAGACGCCCATTGGTCCAAAAAATGGCGGCTCATGGGGCCACCCCAGCGCCCCTATTTTGGGGGCCAACCTACATATGAGTGACGTTAAATGAAGTCACGCATACGTATACTTGTGGCGCGAATTATGAAGTGGTCTTTTTATAGAACCCGCATTTTCGAACCGGTATCAGTTGAAGGTTGCCTTTCAGTGCGCACCAACCTTTGACAGTCAAATGTGCTCGAGTTCCTGCTAGTTATGGCCTTGTTAATGTGCAATTGGGAACCCAATGAAATTGACTGGCAAAGAAGGCAGCATAGAAAGGCACCAACACTTTCAGACGCTGGCTAAGCATGCATGATTCGTAGTGGAAACCTTGGTGGAAATACTGGTGCTAGAATTTGAGTACATCAAGTTATGATGCACAAAGCACATGATCAAGTGCACAGTTAGCTATACAGTGTACGCCAAGTATGGTTTTCATTATCATGGTTTATTAGAGCAACCAAACAAATACAGTGATAAAGCACACCAACAAAAATGCGCGTCACAGGCAGCTCAAGCAGTAGTTTTTTTAAGCTGGCTATTTAGTTAGTTTAGTTTATGGGGTTTAACGTCCCAAAGCGACTGAGGCTATGAGAGACGCCGTAGTGGAGGGCTCCGGAAATTTCGACCACCTGGGGGTCTTTAACGTGCACTGACATCGCACAGTACACGGGCCTCTAGAATTTCTCCTCCAAAGAAATTCCAGCCGCCGCGGCCGGGATCGAACCCGCGTCTTTCGGGTCAGCAGCCGAGCACCATAACGACTGAGCCACCGCGGCGGCAAGCTGGCTATTTATCTCAATGGTCACAGTGCGGATAGGAAAAAACCTTGAAGTTCCACGAACGTCGCCAGGTGGGAAATTGAAAAGTATAGAAAACAATGCTACGACAGCTTCCATTGAGGCAAACATGACATAAGTAGGCGCATCAACACATAGACCATGCAGCACACAGGGATTACTCTTCACATTTCATTTCTACAACTGAAAGAATATAGCAGCTATGTGTACATTTGCATGACAATATTAAAAACAAGTTTTAGCATCAACAAACCTGCTCAACGCTAGAGCATTACACCATACATAGGGCCTGCGCACAACCTCGAGACCTCCTTCTTGTCGCTAACGGAAGTAATTTGAAGCAATTCTAATCAAACTAAAACATACATGAAGTGGAGTTTAAAGCAAAGTACAAGGCCATTCAATACAGCCACTCCTTCCTCGAGTAGGCACAGCATCGAGACGCAGCCATCCTGGCCGCAGATACGCAGACAGTTCGAAGTGCTTGGAAGAAACCTTCAGGTTTCGCAGCTGGCACGGCGTCTTCTCCTGGCTGAGGTTGCGGCAGAACTGCACCCACGTTTTGCACCTGGACATGACAAGGTAAATGGACATGATGCAGCGTCCACGTTATACAACTACACCCAAATGAATACCATATACCCCAAACGTCAATGCGCCAAGATTCCTTGCACCTAAATGTAGTATGTTACAACTATGGCAGAAAATGCTCGCGCCAAGCCTCCAAGCCTCAGAGTGCGGTTACGCTCGCCATATACCACGCGGCTAGCTGCTTTTCTATGCTCAAAGAGTGACGACAGCGATGCTGCGTAATGAGTTTAAAACTGCATTGACGGTCATGTATACGTAGAACGGCAATACCTACTGCTGGCCCAATTCAGCTAAGGCACAGTCAATGCGGCGCACATACACATGGTTGAGTTTCGATACTGTCAGGTGCGAGGGGATCCTCAAATTGGCTTCACGATGCTGCAAAACCCATTAATGTCATGCTCAGAGCTGTTAGGCAGCGCAGTTGGTTTTAAATTGAGCATGCGGCAAGCAGAGGGCACGTGGTTGCTCATGAGAGCTCGGTATAAAGTTCACGTTGGTGACAGTCGGCTGCACGAAACTAGCTATAAATAAGACAAATGATAGGTGTGTTTTGCACACCTTATAACAGAAGTGCGTGCACAGCAATTTACTTAAATATCGCGATAACATGAATCCAAGTGCGTATGAAACGGTTACAGCTACGAATATGCGCGAAAAGCCCGACAAAAGCATATCTAGAGCAGACTACAACGGCAAGAGCTCACCAGCGAAAGTCCAGAGGGAAGCGGTTTAGTCTTGGTAAGACACCTACGGTACAACCCACGCTGTCACAATGTGCCACGGAGCAAGGTTTCTTCACATGCCGCAAGCTCATCTTGAAACGATGAGCGCAAAGCCTCGGGAAAAGGTTTCGCACTGGCCGTACACCGAAGGAAATGCTGCAGCGGTGCCGCTGGGTGCAGATCTTGCCAAACGGCAAGAAGCGACGGGCAAGGACAAAAACTTCTTAAAGGGGCCATTTCGAGACCGGCGAGCTTAATTTGCACGCTTTCCAAGGCGCGCCATAGCAGGTAGCTGGAGATAAGAAATCGCTTCGTATGCTCCAGCAGCCAGTGGCCGCATTTGTTTTTCCAGTCCCGGACTACTTGCTGACAGGTCTCGGCTTCCGCTCTGACAGGAATCAACGTCATGGTCACATGACCTACTTGCCATAGGCTGCTTTCGAACTCGGCGCCAGAGCCGGGCTCCCCCTCGGTTACCGTACAAGGACGCTGTCATCTGCTAGCAGACCACGCAAGCCACGGCCACCACGACGCCGAAGCAACGCCGTGTGCTCGATCATGATACTGAGTCGATTTAAAGACTGTACTGTCAGCTTAGCGTAGGTGCATTACAGAACTCAGCTTCGGAGGTATGCTCGCCGCTACTGCTTGCGGCGAAGTTCGCACAAAGTAGCCGAACTCGTTGCGGATCGGCAGATAGACGAAAGCCTTCGCAAAAATGTTGACAACAAGCTCTATAGCTGCTCCAGTATACGAGTGGTTCACCTGCGATGCTTTCAGGTAAGCGTACAGACAGCATGTCGCAAAACAAGCGAACGAGAACCTCTTGACGACACGAGCAAACGATACGCGCTCGCAGCTTCGAACGCGCGTCCCTGTGCGGTGGATTTCAAGAAAATAAACGAAGATGCATGAACAAAAAGTATTGCGATGGCTCAGAGAGCAGCTACGGAGCTCATGTGAAGGTTTAACGCATGATATCGACCTCCAGGAACACGAAAAATACTCAAAATGCACACGGAGTCTAACTCAATATGGCTGCCAGCGCGGCGCGCAGCTATCGTCTGCTGCCTTCTCAGCAGCCCCAAGCAGGCCGCGGACTGCCATAGGCTAAAAACGAACGCGTTACTATGGCGATGCAGGCAGGTAGGCGGAGCTTTCGGGCTGCCCGAGAAAAACAAATACCGGACTCGAGTCCGCAAGTAGTCCCGGACAGTCCGGGACTGAAAAACAAATGCGCCCGCTGTGGCCGGGTGCCGAAACAAGGCCTGCAAAGTTGCGCTGCAAATGCACCGCACACTCATCAACAGAGGGCGCAACAAGAGCGTTGCAAAAAATTACACAATTCGGCGTAATGTTTTGCTGAAATAGTTTACCTATTTTATAAAACGTGGAATTAAAATATTCATTTCTTTTTGTTGTTTTAGAGCATTTTTATGTCAGTTATTGAAATTTCATTATATAAGTGTTTCGGCCGCCCAAAGTGGCTGTGCTGCAGTCGCGCTAAACCGTTTTTGGGCCCAGCCTTCGCCACCATTCTACATCCACCTTGCATCAGATCGGCGACGCTACGCCAGGCGCAGTCCAGCCGCTCCGACGCGAAGCAGCGCCGTGCGACCGCCGTAGCGCATGCGCAGAACGTTCTTCATACGACACGCCACCTGGGAGAGGAGGCGAGTGTCGAATGGGGTAGAGGGGAGGAGTGGCGTGGGAGACGTGTTCGGTGCATGCCAAGGTGGATGTAGAATGGTGGCGAAGGCTGGGCCCGAAAACGGTTTAGCGCGACTGCAGCACAGCCACTTTGGGCGGCCAAAACACTTATATAATGAAATTCAAAAGCACAAATAAAAATGCAATAAAACAACAAAAAAATGAATATTTTAATGCCACGTTTTATAAAATAGGTAAACTATTTTAGCAAAACATTACGCCGAATTTCGTAATTTTTTGCAACGCTCTTGTTGCGCTCTCTGTTGATGAGTGTACGGTGCATTTGCAACGCGACTTTGCAGGCCTTGTTTCGGTACCCGGTCACAGTGGCTGCAGGAGCTTACGAGGCGATTTCTTATCTCCAGCTGCCTGCTATGGCGCTCCTTGGAAAGCGTGTCAATTAAGCTCGCCGGTCTCGAAATGCCCCTTTAAAAAGTTTTTGTCGTCCTTGCCCGTCGCTTCTCTGTCACCGTTTGGCAAGATCTGCACCCTGCTGCACCGCTGCAGCGTTTCCTTCGGTGTACGGCCAGTGCGAAACCTTTTCCCGAGGCTTCGCGCTCATCGTTTCAAGCGCTTAGCTCTGCATTACAAGATGAGGTTGCGGCATGTGAAGAAACCTTGCTCCGTGGCACATTGTGACAGCGCGGGTTGTACCGTGGGTGTCTTACCAATACTACACCGCTTCCCTCTGGACTTTCGCAGGTGAGCTCTTGCCGTTGTCGTCTGCCCTAGATATGCTTTTGTCGGGCTTTTCGCTCCTATTCGTAGCTTTATCCGTTTCATACGCACTTGGCTTCATGTTATCGGGATATGTAAGTAAATTGCAGGGCACGCACTTGCAGTCATAGGGTGTGCAAAAGACACCCATCATTTGTCTTATTTATAGCTAGTTTCGTTCAGCCGACTGTCACCAACGTGAACTTGATACCGGGCTCTCATGAGCAACCACGTGCCCTCTACTTGCCGTATGGTCAATTGAAAACCAACTGCGCTGCCTAACAGCTCTGAGCATGGCATTAATGGGTTTTGCAGCACCGTGAAGCAAATTATAGGATCCCCTCGCAACTGACAGTATCGAAACTCAACCATGTGTATGTGCGCCGCATTGACTGTGCCTTAACTGAATTCGGCCAGCAGTAGTTATTGCCGTCCTACGTGTGCATGACCGTCAATGTAGTTTTAAACTTATTTCGCTGCATCGCTCTCGTCACTCTTTGAGCATAGAAAAGCAGCTAGCCGCGTGGTATCAGGCGAGCGTAACCGCACTCTGAGGCGCGGAGGCTTGGCGCGAGCATTTTCTGCCATAGTTATAACGTACTGCATTTAGGTGAAATAAATCTTGGCGTATTGACGTGCAGTCGTATAACGTGGACGCTGCATCATGTCCAGGTGCAAAACGTGGATGCAGTTCTGCCACGACCTCAGCCTGGAGAAGACTCCGTGCCAGCTGCGAAACCTGATTTCTTCCAAGCACTTCGAACTGTCTACGTATCTGGTCAAATATTTAGGGGAATCCCCCAAGGTGGAGTAGATTTGTAATAAGGGTGTAATTACTCATTGGCATCCACCCGAGCGCAGCCATACGGCTACAAAGGAAAGCTATACAGCTTTCTCAGAAACTTCGTAGTTAAAGAAAAATTTTTCCTGGTCCGGGGATCGAACCCGGCACCACCGCTTCACCGGAGCAGTCGCTCTTCCAATTGAGCTAACCGGGACGGCAAGCTTATGTTAAGGCGAGAGCGAATTGATCAATAACTCGAAGTGGGAACAGTGTTGGTCAAATATTTAGGGGAATCCCCCAAGGTGGAGTAGATTTGTAATAAGGGAGTAATTACTCATTGGCATCCACCCGAGCGCAGCCAAACGTATCTGCTTATTATTGAAGAAGCGTAGCTTGTTGGGCCAGTTGGTGCATGGTATGTAGAAAACCAGCGAAAAGGACGCATGAATGCGTCCTTTTCGCTGGTTTTCTACATACGTATCTGCGTATCTGCGGCCAGGATGGCTGCGTCTCGATGTTGTGCCTACTCGAGGAAGAAGTGGCTGTATTGAATGTCCTTGCACTTAACTTTAAACTGCACTTCATGTATGTTTTAGTTTGATTAGAACTGCTTCAAATTACTTCGGTTAGCGACAAGGAGGTCTCGAGGTTGTGCGCAGGCCCTATGTATGGTGTAATGCTCTAGCGTTGAGCAAGTTTGTTGATGCTAAAACTTGTTTTAATATTGTCATGCAGGTGTAAACATCGCTGCGATATTCTTTCAGTTGAAGAAATGAAATGTGAAGAGTAATCCCTGTGTGCTGCATGGTCTATGTGTTGATGCGCCTACTTATGTCATGTCATGTTTGCCTCAATGGAAGCTGTCGTAGCATTGTTTTCTATACTATTCAATTTCCTACTTGGCAACGTTCGTGGAAATTCAAAGCTTTTTCCTATCCACACTGTGACCATTGAGATGAATAGCCAGCTTAAAAAAACTACTGCTTGAGCTGCCTGTGACGCGCATTTTTTGTTGGTGTGCTTTATCACAGTATTTCTTTGGTTGCTGTAATAAACCATGAACATGAAAACCATACTTGGCGTACACTGTATTGCAAACTGTGCACTTGAGCCAGTGCTTTGTGCATCATACCTTGATATACACAAAAGTACTAGCACCAGTATTTCCACCAAGGTTTCCATTACGAATCATGCATGCTTAGCCAGCGTCTGAAAGTGTTGCTGCCTTTCTATGCTGCCTTCTTTGCCAGACACTTTCATTGGGTTCCCAATTGCACATTAACAAGGGCATAACTGGCAGGAAATCGAGCACATTTGACTGGCAAAAGTAGGTGCGCACTGAAAGGCAACCTTCAAGTGATGCCGGCTCGAAAATGCGGGCTCTATAAAAAGACCACTTTATAATTCGCGCCAAAAGCATACGTATGTGTGGCGTCATTCAACGTCGGTCATACGTAGTTTGCCCCCCAAAATAGGGGCGCTGGGGTGCCCCCATGAGCCGCCATTTTTTGGACCAATGGGCGTCTATGGAGCCTTCGCTACCATGGTATATCTACCTTGTGCATGCTGGGTGGGCGGCTTCGGCGCGCTCCTGCGCGAAATAGAGACATGCTCCAAGTCTCCGCCGGAGCGGTCAGAGTGCACCGAAGCCGCCGAACACATCCACGGTCATCGCCATGTCGCACGCGCGCGCTAAGTTGGAGTATAAACACGCCACGTCGCGGCACCGAACAATCAAAACACTACGAGCAGCGCCTGCCACGAGCTAGACACACAACGGAAACGGAGCCAGAAAAATTGTGATGTAGTGGCACCTGGTTTTCGCTTTGTCAACTAAAGCTAGCCCAACGTCTGGCTAGCCTCCGAGACTAATAGTCGACTGTGCAGATCGCTGAGGCACAGCAAAGCACCGAAAACAGAAAATTGATTTACAGTGCCGCCTGGTTGCCACTAGGGCAACTCAACTATACTGGCCTCAGAGACAGGCAGATGATTTTTTCTATACGCGAATCACAGAGCCCATGGTTTAAACCTACGTATTATCCGGATAGGGGCGCGCTGGCTGTTCAAATTATACGGCAAATTTTGCATGGAAACTGTTGGGACCGCCGAAAACCTTCGAATTACGCGGGATTTCGAATTAACCGAGTTCGAATTAACGAGGTTTTATATCTTCTCTCCGCGAGCAGTTTGCAAATTTTCAAAGGCGCCTCGCAATAGCGGAGGCCCGCCAAAATTCTCCCAACCGCAACTCGGCCCCATCCGCAGCAGACGCAATAGAAAGCGACGCAAACCCTTCAGGACAGTCTGCGCACGCCCTCGCGGGACTCGAGGCGAGAGTGAGCGCACTCGAAACTCCAATAAACTCCAGAATATCCGCATTGCAGACGCAAATCAATGGCACACTTACGTTGGCACTCAACAAAATTAGCCACCTTGCGGCATCTATCCCAAACCTCATAACCGCTCAGTTCGCTCAACTCACCCGCGCTCCCAAGCGCGCTGGCCCGCTCAAAACCTTCCCGGGCCGGCCGCTCAAAGCGTCTAGGCGTCGGATCGCCGGCGAAGAGGAAGAGGTCCCCTGTGCCATCCCCAGTACAGAGGACGCTCCTCTGCTTGGAGCCATTGGCCTTCAAACCTCCTCTCTCCTAACTCACAACTCTACCCTGGATCATGGCGGGCGCCCCTAGAAACAGGAAGCATCCGCGAACCAATGCGATTCCTATTCAAATTGTACAGAGGAACTGCCTCGGATTCAAGGCACGCACCAGTCAAGCCGATCTACACCTTTTCCTTACAACTCTCCCAAAATTACCTGCAATAGTGCCCCTTCAGGAGCCAGGAAAGGGCGCCACCCTCGCCAATTACACGGTGTACCAGCAGGATGCACAGAACTGCCTCTGCGTACATAAAATTACACGGCCTCCCAGGTTGCCCTGGATCGTAGCGCTAATTTCTCCTACATAGAGGTGACGATCCTTCCGCTACGCAAATAGGACCCCCCATTGCACATGCTCATTTAATGTTCTCCAAAGCTGCCAAATGCTACATTCGCAGATATCTTCAGCCAGGCTTGGAAGGTCACGAATCGGGATCCCCTCATAATCGTTGGGGACTTCAATGCTCCCAGCCCCTTATGGGGGTAGACACGTGAAGAGAAACGCGGAAGCGAGTTGGCGGAGCTTGTTTCCACACTGGGCCTCACTCTTCACACGGATCGCGCGCAACCCAGTCGTATAGGTAACTCCGTTACACGCGATACGTGTCTGGACCTCACCTTTACGAAAAATATTCGCTATGAAGATTGGAGCAACACCGAGGATTCCCTCGGTAGCGACAACTGCATAATTACCACTACAATCCATACCAAGCTACTCACAAGACCACAGGCCAATGCAAAACTACCCGACTGAACCAAATTTAGAACCAGCTACACTAATCTTCAATCGATAATGGACCAAGGATACTCAACGCGGTCTCAACACTTAGTTTTCCACTTGAAATCAGTCGAGCAAAATGTTCAACTCTCAGAGACGAGCCCGGCGGTGGATAACCACCTCCTCCACCTCTGGGAAGCACGACACAGCCTAGTCCGCCGCTGGCGTCGTCAAATATATGATCGGAAACTCAAAATTCGCATCGCGGAAATCACCCAGCTGGCGGCTCACTACGCGGCCCAACTCGCCGACTCGAATTGGGTGCACCGATGCAACACTGCAGCTCGGCAAATATCGAGTCGGAGTACGTGGCGCCTCTTCCGCGCCCTTATTGATCCGGCACAAACCCGTACTGAGACACAAAAACACCTTCAAAGGGCTATACATCAGTTCACTGGAGACACGGCCAAACAAGCCGATGTACTCCGCGACAAATATTTGAGCATACACCAGGATCCCCGTGGTCAGGCGTACTCGTATGCAGGTTCCGAGAACGCGGATTTGGATCAACCGTTCCAGCTCCATGACCTAAAAACGGCCCTGGCTAGAATGAACCCAGGGCCGTAGTAGAATGGTCCGTAGGCCGATAACATGTCCGCAAAGCACCACAGGATGGAGGACACTGCAACGAGCCATCGGTGAGTAAGTCTCTCAAATTTTAACGAAACACTTGCTGAAGACACTCTCCGTGGGAAGTCTCATCGACTCCATCGGGTCGGGCTGTTGGGGAGTTGGCTGAAGAACTGTTTGCTGACACTTTCTTGTAGCTGCGATGATGAAGAGATTAGAAGTCCTGATGGTATCCGGGCCATTCAGAGCAATACCCTCCTTAACGACATTAAACATAACTTGCGCGGTTATTTCTCCTGAATGTGGCACTGGCTGCCAAACAGCCAACGACGGTGATATGGTGCTTCGAATAGTCCAGCAGTATCACCGGAGCTGCTTGTACCATCTTTAGGTCCAGCAAAAATTTGAGCAACACCTTGTGTTTGATTATTGGTACCTCGGAACCAGAATCAACAAAAACGTTCCTCGCTCTACTTGCAGCTGGATATACCTGGTGTTTCAGCGAACACTTTCAAGAATTTCTTTAAAAACAGTCTTTTCAGGGTAAGAAGAATATGGCTTTTGCCGCATGGCATCACCAGTGTTCGCGGACACCAGCAAACCGGAAAAACGTCTAAGTAGTCATCTGGTGTACTAATTTTTAATAATTAACTTTTTAACCAGTACAGTAAGGCGCGTAGTTGCGATTAGAGATTTGTAGCCGATCGTTAGTAATAGCCATATCAGTTTTCAGAACTTTGAAAACGCGATTATCCTTGGCGCTGTGAGTGGACAAAATTTGGCTTTTTTGCCTAGTTGCGAGCACTGGATGGGTTGCCTTTCTTGGTTCCGTATTTTTTTCCACAAAAACCCACAAAGAAGGCATGCCTCTCAGAGCTATTGCATCCGAGAATGAAGCTTGGTAAAGCCTGGTGTCAAAAGCCTTACGAGAGCACCTTAGCCAACTAGACATAGAAGACCCTTTTCACGTGAGCGACAAAAAAGATGTGATTGAATTTTTGGCTGCGCAAAGCGGTGCTTCAGGAACCAATTTTGGTTTTTCAGTTGATATTGAGGAGCTATTCTACTCCATACCACAAAAAGAGCTGTTAGACGCAGTAAGAGAGTGGATTCAAAGCTGGGGGGCTATCAAGTTTCAAAATAGCAGCGGGGTTTCGGTAAACGACTTTGTAGCCTTAGTTAAGTGTTACCTCTCATCCACTTACATTTGTTTTGACGACCAGTTGTTTGTGCAAAAGGGTGGTATTTGCATAGGCTCTTGCATAGCCCCGATTCTTAGTGAAATCTTTTTAGGTCAATTCGAGAAGCACGTTGCAGCGTGCATGGAAGAGGACAACCATGTTCTGAGGTGTTTTAGGTACGTGGATGACCTTATCGTGTTTATACATGCTGATAACGACAATGACAAACCACAAGTTGTAAAAAGTGTTCTGGAGATTTTCGGTGATTCTTCTGACAAGCTCAGGTTCACGCATGAAGTTCCAATGAACGGGTGCCTCCACTTCCTCGAGCTATGTTTTTTCTTTGGCACTGGGCACATCTGTTGGTCGTACCAGCAACGCACACAAAAGGAAATTTTAGAGTATAATTCGGCTCATTCTAAATTGGACAAACGGGGGATTGCAAAAAGTTGCCTGCGGGGTGCTCTGGAGAGGTCATGTCACCATAAGACTAAAGACAGTTTGGAAACGCAAGTGCACCGTTTGAGGAATGCCGGTTTCCCTAAGGACACATTGACGGCTGTGGCGGAATGCCTCTTGAAAGAAGTCAGGAAAGAGGGCCGCCCTGGCGTGGCAGCCGACGCAAGTTGCAAAAGGCTCAGGCGTACGGCCATACCATACGTGCACCAGTTATCGCACCGGCTGAGGAAAGTGGGAGGGAAGTGCGGTGTGGACGTCATGTTCACTGCCCCGAAAAGCTGGTGTGCATGTGCAAACCCGTCAAAGAGAAGAAGAAACCGGTCTGCACCATAAACCACGAGTGCAAGTTCGTTCCTTGCACTGCTGGCGTTGTATACCGCATACGCCTCTCCTGCGGTAGATGCTACGTGGGTCAGTCTCGACGTTGCCTAAATTTCCGGCTACGAGAGCACCGCACGCTGGTGGATTCATTGGCGGGTGGAGGCCATTTGGCCACACATTGTAGGCGTGCGGGTGCGTGCCGGCATTTGATGCCTCGTGTGTGCTTGGTAGGGGAGGCACAAGGTTAGGCCGTGAGATTTGTCAGGCTTATCACATTAACAGGGAAGGTGATAACTGTGTCAGCACGGCATCACTTGCCCTGACCAGAAAAGAAGAAATGTATCTCAGAAGCAGTTTACCACATTTTGATTAGTTTGTGCTCGTTTTAGCCCAGTGTGCGCATGTGCCACCGAAGTGTTTTTATGTACCTGTTTGTCGTAGTAAATCTTGAGTGGATGTTTAGCGCTCGTCCTGTCTCCTTCTATGCCTCTGTCCTAGTTTTATGCGCTAGTTTTTTAAGTAGCGATAACACACCAACTAGCCCAGCCTTCCGCCTTGATTCATCTGACTTCAACTGGTTAATACCAGGTGCCCTTTTTGAATGCGGTTTCAGCTCCAGAATAGGACAGTGACTGGAGAACGAGTTAACAGAACGTGATTATTACGTTTCAGCCACCATCCAATGTGCGAGTGAAGAGCGGGCGACGTCATGTCCTCAGGAAATTTCATAAGTCATACGTGCGAAGTGGTCCCCGATCAAGCATAGATCATTTTTTCTGCATACGTTTCTTCATCCCGTGAAGTCTTTTCTCTGTGTACAAAAATGCACACAATTTTTTGTACACAAAAAATATTGTGTTCAAAAATGCTAGTGACCAAAATATGCACACATTCCTATCGAATTGCAGCACGGGAAGACACTCGTAGGAAGCATGCACTTGATTTCAACCAAGGAGCTATGCACAAACCTACGGTCGTAAACAAATTTTCGTGGTAAAAAAGATTACCGCTCGCCGTTAACCGCTGATATTTCTCGAATAGGCTATGTGAAGATTATGTTACACAGCAACACTATTTTCAAGCTGCATTTATGGTCATTAACTTACAATAAAGTGGCCAAATAAGTCTTCATGGTAATGTAGAAGCATGGGCGGATAAGCTGACATTTTTGTGAAATTACTGAGCTGGCTACATCGCCTGAAGTACGCCGCAGTTAACTAAGAATGTTTCTTGGTTGCGAAGAAATAAATCAATCCGCGTTACGGGTAGCCCACTCTACTAAAAAGCTGTGACTGTGCTACGCACACAGTTGTTGACAAAATGCCAGAACGGGTTCACTTGGACCACCTGTGGTTCTCCAACCTCCACTGCCGTCACATAGAAAGGCGTCTTTTGCATTTCGCCACCACTATTTATTACATGAGTGTTGCAAGAAAATATATTGAAAACAAGATGGAAATCGTATATTCTTTTTAATGGCCACTATTAAAATTTCTTTTTTGTAAGCGTATTTGCCTCATTGGAGACCATAACCATTTAAAAAAAAACGACATTCGAACTTCGTTTCCCTTTAGGATGGGTAGCGATGGCCGATTTCGCCCAGGCCGTCCACCGAGTCGACCTTCGTTCCTAGTGTGCTGCACAGAAAAGAAAGAAAAGAACAGCATGATGCCTCTTCACCTAATCCACCAGGGCTTCAATGCACATATTCACATGGACAACGAAAGCTGGCGCCCCACTGCGATCCACTCGAGGTGGAGGCTTAATTTTTGTCTAGAATCTCTGTCACTGAGGCTTTCTACTGAATCACACTAAAAACCAATCCTCTCTGCCCTCAACGGAAAATGAGTCGTCAGCTGAAAAACGAAGCAGCAGAAAAACGAAGAGCAGCACAAAGTATATGCGTGTTACAGGCCCGAGACACTACACTTCGCATGGTCGAAAGCTTTATTGTGAACACCTGCGATGTCACCAATGCATGACAAACGCTTTTGTAGACTGCATGCATAACGCTGAGATGCATATGGAGGAAATCTGCATATGGAGGAAGACATTCACAGTGTCCACTGCGACACACTTCGGTTCTCTTTGCAAGCAGTTCGGGTCACTGGTCCAGTTAACTTCTTTGGCCACCGCGTCACTCGGCCGCGCGGATTGCGTTTGTTGTATCTGAAGTTCACCGTAAATTGCCTTCTCATTTAAGGCAAAAAATACAGTCAGGCGTACGCACAGCTTCCATTTTTATAAAAAAAAAGTACAATATGAGCGCCCGCGGTTTCAAGCCTACGACATAACGGTGCTGCGAGCTACCCCAACGCAGAAATGTGCTCCGCACTGACAAGACTGCTGCCCACAAGCTGCTTTAGCGGCGCGATAGATAAACATTAGGTATCACTGCGGCACCCGCATTTTAGAAATGCGTAAGCATGAGTTGTCAAACTTGTGGGAATCCTGGCTTTCCGCCGTTGCCTTTGCGCGGCTTTGCCGGCTTCCCGCGTTGTTTCTCCTCTTTCCCTTGCTCCCGCCTCAGGCGGTGGAGAGGCGGCTAGGTCACTAATCACTGTCATTTGGCCACAGCTCCGCCCCGGCTCCCCAGCGACCTTTGCCATTGGTGCCTTCTGGCGGGAATTCGGGACCCGCTTGGGGCGGCCGCGCACCGCGCGACCGTCCGAGCGGGGCCCAGAGAGAGACCCCTCCGAGACAGCGTAAGGTGCGTACGCTACTGTTTTTTCCTGCCGGCCTTTGCCGCTCGGACCAGTGCATATACTGGAGCTCACCCGCACGTGTCCTCTGACCTGCAACGGCTCGAGCCTGTCCAGCGGGGTCCAGCGACCTCCGACAGGCGTACCTTGCGTTGATTGCCCACTTTCTCTCGCAACCGGCCCAACGGTCGACACGAGAGAGAGATCACAGCACTGCCGCGGGGACATTCTCCTGCAGCGGCGTGCTAGCGGCGCGCATTGCTCGAGTCGCTTCGTGCGCGCAGCGGAGCCTTGCTCCTCGCGCGCCCCCGGGACGGGGTGACGATTGAGTGTGTGTACTGCTGAAGGACGACGTGAATAAACGTCTCCTTGGTGAACTTGGAGGCCTATTTCTTTGCGGCGAATCGCTCTCCTCCCAGCGGAGGTTGAGTGCACTGCATCGGTGTCCCAGTGTGTGTGTGGTGACGGCTGAGCGGAGCCCTTGGCTCGCGTGAAGCTCGAACCCGCGGTGGGTGGTGGCCTGTGTCCACGTGGAAACCCACAAACTTCGCGCCACGTTTCGTTTTCAAATTTGGCGCCACTTATTGGCTCCGCCTACACTTCCGGTTACTTGGTGCCACAATTGAGGCATTTGCAAATTGGGCGCTACCTTTCCTCCGCCGCCACTTACTTTTGGGACATTTTTGGCTCCTCAATGCCCAGATTTCCCATAAGAGATTTTTGATGCTCTATGGTATGGTACCATTCTTTTTCGCATAAACCCATTCAAACGGACATAATCGCGCGGACAAGCTCGTGATGACACAAAACCGATAACTTTTCGGACATTTTTGGCTCTAATTAATTAAATAATTAGTTCGTTCGTGCGGATGTGGACACCGCACCAACGAAGGCGATATGAGGTCCAGCCAGTTCTCCATCACCAACACGTCCCCAGAAATCGACCAGCGCCTGATCACACCGGGATTCGGCAACGTCATCTGTCATTCCTGGTCCCTGGGAGCGGCGAAGACAGAGCAAGCTGCTCGGAATAGCTGTCCAGAAGGTGGAGACCTGATTGGGCACGCGACGTGCCAAATGTCCAGCTGTGTCAGCAAGGCATACCATGTGGGCGGTATTAAAACTGATCAATTTGGTGCAATTGGTCGACAATGCAGCTGCGCTTTCAATGCTCCTCCAGTTAACCGCCCACCATGCTTCTGCTTAAATTTTAGACGCTTTGCCCAACCGACGCACAGGCACACACGCGCGCTAGTCGATCGTACAGGCCGTGCAGCTCGCCAGCGTGCACTTGGCCGCCGGTTATTTGCAGTTTAAATGGTGCCTTTTTATTCCTTTCTAGTATGCAGCGGTGGCGTAGAGGTAGCTTACGCCTCGCATGTAAGAATACCGGGGTTCGAATCCTTCTAGCGCGCAGCTGTCCATCAGATAAAAAAGAAATGAGAAGGTTTAGAAAGTCCCTACACAGCGCGAAAGCACGGCGTATACATATATGCAAAATTTCTCTGTCTCTACTTAACTATCGTACATCCCTGGGAGTCGTCATACCACTCCTGGTCCAGTGGTGCGAAGGTTAAGAGGTGCGCCCCTGGCCTGAAATGACAAGCGCTGCCACCGGTGGAATCTGTGCAATCAAGATAGCTCTTCCCGAGAGATAGCTTTGGGATGGCAGGTGCTGCCACCAGTGGAATTTGTGGGATTTCGGTTGGTCTCGTGCAGACAGACAACCGTTAGGCCATATTCTTCGGGTCAAAAGCACTGCATTACAGCTTTCGCAAACAAAAAATAAATACTCATAGCGATGGAATTGCACAATCGGGGCTGAGGTGACGCCAAGGTTTCAGTGAATAGAACCGAGAACGCACTTCCCTCGCCGGAACGTGATTTTGACACCGTTGCGTAGTACTTGGCCTCAACATCCTCTATGAATTCACCAGGACAGGGTTATTTACACAGATATGGGAAAGGGCCTTTGTCCTGCAGTGGGCGCATTCGGGTGCATGATGATGATCATGGCGCCAGTTCTTTCTGGGACGGTATGCCTGAGGCTGGGAAACGATTTCTTGTCCCCGAGCTTGTGGGAAGCGGGAGATTGAGAATGTGAGTCACGCTTCTACCTCGTTCGCTACAAACCAGTGGTGCGAGTACGATGCCCTTGCCGTTTAAGTATTTTGACGGTAGCTTCGCAATCTTTATTAATAAGCGAGCGTTCATGATTACTGAGGCCGTTTGAAGTCGGCTAGGATGTATTCAAAATGCATGAAATGCGAATTTTCGAATATTATACAAAGCAAAGTAAGATTCAAAATTTGTATTCGAAATTTTTATTATTCGCACACACTTAACTTTAGCCTCTAAATTTTCATTATTTGCAAATGCCCGCTGGTCGCGAAAATAGCAAGCCTCGGAATTAAAAAACGAAACATCGCTGTGCAATATGCTTACGGGACGCTCAAAGCGGTGAATGGTCGGAAGCCTCACCTCAGGCGGAAGGTGCGAAAGCAGACGGCCGTGCACACCCAACCAGCCCCAGCGACTTCGCGGCGACCATGAGGCCGGCTGTGTGAGCTGCTGCTGCTTGCCTGCAGACATGTCCTTCGGCAGTGGTGGAGACTTGTCCACCGCTGCCTGAACGTCTCGCCTCGCTTAATAGGGCATTGGCAGCATGGGCCCTCAGATGAAGAAAGGAAAGAAAATAGAATGGTGATTAAACTGCATGAAGTCAAATAATAATAAAAAAACATGCAAACCGAGACACCATGAACAACGCCGCGGCCTTTCAACCTGGATAATATTAAAGAATACATCTATGTCTCCATTGGGACCGAATGTTCAGAGATCCCAAAGGAAGATTTGTAGCTGGTTCAGTTTGCAAGTGCTGCATATCGACAGGCGGAAAAGCACCAGAGTCTGTTGCCTGCTGCGCATTCCAGCTTCGCTCTTCTATTCACGCACAACAGAGTGAAGAAAGCGGGCATTGAGATTTGTTGAAAGTTGTGCACGGACCGGCATCGGGTGATGAACAACGTTTATTCCCGATAAGATGGCATATATATACAGTGCGCTGACGTACTCATTCATGCGCAGATTATGCTGCAGCGAGTGACGTCAGACTTGCTCAGCTCTGCTACATCTTCCCTTCTTCGAACAAACCTGGTTTAGCGTCGCTCCGGTAGAGGGTACCGACAAGGTTCACGTCGCAACCTTGTGTTTCGACGTAGCTCTTGGCCGGGCTCTGTGCAAGGGTCTTCTTGAGGGGCGGAACTGGTTTCCTGTTCCGGACCCATCAGTCGTAGATGTTCTCGTGTGCGTCGAATTTCCCTGCCGTCTTCTGTTTTGAGGATCGCCGAGCGAGGTTCGTTAGCTGGCCTGAGGACGACAGCTGGAGACCAGGTCCGGATGATTGTGTCATACACAGTGACCTGCTGGCCTGGCTTCGCAGGTGGCAGGTACCTGCTGCCACGGTTGTAGTACGTCCTTTGGCGTTGGCGTATCTCACGAAGCCGGCTGTGGACGATGTTGCTGGGTATAGCTTGTGGCTCCAAATGGCTTGTAGGCACCGGGAGAGGAGTCCGTGTTTGGCGTCCCATCAGCCTCTGCACAGGGGACTGTAGCACATTATCACGCGGTGTATTGCGCCATTCAAGTAAAGCCATCTGAAATGCAGGCGTTTTAAGGGAACATTTTTTTAGAAGCTTCTTGGCTTCCTGCACCACTCTTTCCGTCATGCCGTTAGACCGCGGGTGGTAGGGGCTTGCCTTGACTTGGGCGATACCTAGGCTGTTCAGAAAATCCTTAAACTCACGGCTGTTAAAAGGCGGTCCATTATCACTGCACAACTTCACAGGCAAGCCATGAACAGAAAATTTCAGAGCACCAGGAGATCAGCGAGGTTGCTGTGGTGGTGCGAAGTTCCCGCAGTTCGAAAAAAAAATGAGTACAAGTCGAGGATGAGGGCGAATTCGCGACCTTCGTAAAAGAACAAGTCAATGCCAACAACTTGCCAGGGTAGGGTGGGAACGTCGTGACTTAAAAGGAGCATTTTGGCGTTTCGCGGCTGATTTTTGAGACGCACCTTGCAGCCTTTGCAGAATTGATCAATGTCGCTTGCCATGTTCGGCCAGAACATTACGTTCCTAGCCCTTGCCTTCATTTTATCCGCTCCAGCGTGTGCCGCGTGAAGGAGGCGGATCATGTCGTATCTTTTTGACTCCGGTATGCCTTGTTGCTGCGAAACACGAGGCCCTCCTGCGCGTGTATCTCGTCGCGGTAACCCCTGTAGGTCCGAAGTTGCTCTGGGACTTCGAGCTTATGAAGAGGCCAATCTGTGTCTGCATATTCCCGCAGCTTTGTCAGGTTGGTGTCGCCACCGGTTGCTGCAAGCAGGTCTTTCAAACAGTGCTCGGAGGCTGAAACGTAATCAAGAACATTGACTTGAAATTGCTCGTGTTCTTCCATGCATGCCTGACTGGGAAAACGGGATAAAGCATCTGCTAGGAACAGTTCTTTGCCAGGTTTATAAGTCACGATGATGGGGTAACATTACAACGTCAGTCGCATGCGTTGCAAGCGTAGCGTGCACTGGTGTAGTGGTTTTCTGAATATGGCCTCCAGTGGCCGATGGTCTGTCTCAACTGTTACTGCATGCTGTCCAAATATATAATCATGAAACTTTGTGCAGCCGTGCACTATCGCGAGAGTTTCCTTTTCTATCTGAGCATATCTTTGCTGGGAATCCGTGAGTGACCGTGACGAAAACGCAACGGGGTGTGCTTCTTGCATCAGGACTGCGCCTACCCCGAACTGACTTGCGTCAACTGATAAGGTAACTGCTTTATTGGGGTCAAAATAACGAAGGATCGGGGCTGTTATCAGGGCCTGGCGCAACTTTTCGAAGCTTCCTTGCTGCTTTTCTGTCCATACCCACGCAATTTCTTTGCGCAGCAAAGACCGAGACCGAAGAGGGGCGGTCACTACAGACATGTTAGGGATGAAACGTTGCGCAAAATTTATTGTGCCCAGAAAAACTTGCAGTTCCTTACGATCCTTTGGTGCTGGCATTTCCAGAATATCTTGCACGCGTTGTGGATCTACTCGCAGGCCGTCCACAGTGAGCACGTGTCCCAGGTAGTATACCTCGGTCAGGAAAAATTAACATTTCTTCAAGTTCAGTTTCAAGTTATTTTCGCGACAGCGTGTTAAAAGAAGCTGTAAGTGGTAGTCGTGCTCTTCTTTTGTCCTGCCCCATAATAGGATGTCATCCATTACTACTGCAACGTTTGGCAAACATTCTAGCACGCAATGAATCGCTGCCTGAAACACTTCCGGGGCTGAGGCAATTCCGAAAGGCATGCGCAGGAAGCGATATCTTCCGTAAGGTGTGCTTATTGTGCACAGCTTCGAACTTGCGTCAGTTAGTTTGATTTGCCAGAATCCTGACGCTGCGTCTAGAGTTTTAAAGAACTTTGCTCCCGCAAGCCTAGGCACAGCATCTTCAAGGGTCGGCATGGGGTAGTTCTCTCGTAGCAAAGCTTTGTTCAGTGCTGTGGGGTCTAGGTAGATGCGCACTTTTTCTTTCTTAAGCACCGTGAGCATACGACTGGACCATTCTGTTGGCTCATTTACCTTGGATATGACTCCTTGTTCTTTCATGCGCTGGAGCTCCTCTTTCACTTTTTCTCGGAGGGCCACCGGAGCTCTCCTCGCCGGCACGACCACTCCCACGGATCCGGGCTTTAGCTTCATCGCGTACTCAGTGCCTCTTACCTGCCCCCGTCCACTGAAAACATCTTCAAACGATTGCGCTGTTGGGTTCAACGGGTAGGCGTGCACATTTTTCACGCGACAAAAAAAAACCAGGCGTTCAGCCACTGATCCACTGAGAGTCACGGGCACGTTTTGGTCGACCACGAAAAACGTCTCTTCGTGCACTTTGTCGTTTGCGCGCAAATGCAGCTAGTTTTTGTTTCGGCCAGAGTTTTATGGCTGAAGAACGCTGTTAACGTTACGCGATATTCTTGGTGCGGTTTGCTCGGCAGTTTGTCGACATCCTTGCTTGAAATTACACAGCAGTTAGCTCCTGTGTCCAGCTTGCACGTGTATGGGCGTCCTTCGATGTAAACTGTCGCACTCCAGTGGTCTGAGGCTAGGGCACCAACGGGCAAAGTTTGCAAAATGAAATCGCTGTCATCGTCGTCTTGCAGTTGGCGCAGTTCCTTTTTCGAACTTCTGTCATGACGGGGCGCCAGTGCTTTGCATGCTTGAGCGAAGTGATTACGCCCACCGCAATTCGTGCACACCTTCCCTTGAGCCGGGCACATCACGCCACGGTGAGTGAGATAACCACAACGACTTCAAGGCCGTTTTCGCGGCCCGACCGCATGGACTACTGCGTCGCCTGCTGCTTCGGTGTCGTCACTGATTTCCTTAAACTGCTCCTTTCCTTGTTCGTGGGCTCGGCATATTGTAACTGTCTTCTCATACGACGGATTTTCAGCAATAAGCTTTTCCTGTAAACATTTGTCTTGAACTACCAGGATAATCCGGCTGCGTAGCAAGCGGTCTTCCAAGTCTCCGAACTCGCAGTTTTCTGCTAGCAGCTTTAGGTCTGTCAGCCAGTCGTTAAAAGGTTCCCCTTGTTTTTGGTCTCTTGACCCGAAGCGGAACTCATGGAATGTCAGATTCATCGATGGTTTGTAGAATTCCTCAAACTTTTAAAGCAAAATCTCGACGTCGTTCCTGTCCTCTTCCCCGTTGAATTTGAAAGTGCTATAAGTTTTCCTGCCGTCTTCTCCAAAAGTTACAAGTAACGTCGCTGCTTGCACTTTAGGCTGTTTGCTTAACTGGGTGGCCGTGGAAAACAGCATGAACTCACTTTTTTATTTTTATTTTATTTATTTATTGATACTGCGATCTTTACAAGACCTTCGCAGGGTGGGCACACAATACATAAATTCTGGAAACAACAAAAACGACCTCAGGAACAGGCAAACAATACAAGAACAATTGATCAACAATTTAAGATCAAGAACACAATTTCAAAAAGTACAAACGAAACAAAGAAATGTAGCGGTACGACATTATAAAAAAGTTAAAGGTGGCTTTCAAACCTTTTTGGTGAAGTTTGGGTTACTGCATCATTAGTTAGATTATTCCAGTCTGTAATCGTTCTGGGGAAAAAGGAGTACTTAAAGGTGTTAATTCGTGCGTTTAATGGTGTTACTGTAAAATCATGGCGTTGTCTTGTGCTGTACCCTGAGGAGAACGATATAATATTGGATGTGTCAATATTATACTGACCTTTGATTAACTGAAATAAAAATTTTAGACGACAGATGCGATTTCTATAAGAAACTGGAAGCAAACCACTTTGATTAAGAAGTGCAGTGATAGATGTGCGGTTATATGAATTGTAAATAAACCGTGCTGCTTTCTTTCGGACTCTGTCTAATTTAGCAATGTTAGATTTAGTGAAAGGATCCCAGATTATGACGGCATATTCTAACATAGGGCGAATAATAGTGTTATACGAAAGTGAACATACACTGGGGGGGCCGAGCTTCAGAGCACGTCGGAGGAAAAATAGTTTGCGTAGGGCATTAGCTGTAACGTTGTCAACGTGCTCTGTCCAGGAGAGGTTATTGCAGATCCGCAGACCTAGGTATCTGTAAGTATTCACTTGAGAGAGAACTTTGTTTTTAGCAATATAGTTAAACAAAAGAGGCTTCTTTTTCTGAGTTATACGCATGAACACTGTTTTATCATAATTAACGCACATTTGCCATTGGTCACACCATGTTATTATCTTAGTGAAATCGTTATTTAACCGTACTTGGTCCTCAGTAGTAGTAATCTTTTCATATAACACACAATCGTCAGCATACAATCTAACAGAAACTGAGATGTTATCGACAATGTCATTAATAAAAATCAAGAAGAGGAGTGGCCCAAGTACAGATCCTTGGGGAACGCCGGAATCAACAGGAACTGGAGGGGAAGGGGAATTATTTACTACTACAAACTGACGACGGTTTCTTAAGTAGGCTGTAATCCATGCGAGTAATTTGTCATTTTTTAGTACATTACCTAATTTGTGAAGAAGCTTGTTATGCGAAACTTTATCAAATGCTTTTTTAAAGTCCATAAATATAGCGTCAGTCTGCTTTCCTTCATTTATTGCATGCGCAAAATCATGTATAGTTTGTACTAGCTGAGTGGCTGTGGAAAATCCTCGTCTGAAGCCATGCTGTGCATTAGTTAGAAAATTGTTTTGTTCAAGAAAATCGGCTATATGTTTATGAATGATGTGTTCCAAAACCTTGCATGCTGTAGATGTTAACGATATCGGACGGTAATTCTGAATAGATGCTTTGTCTCCAGTTTTGTGAATTGGTTTGATTCTTGCCGTTCTCCAGTCATCCGGTAATGACCCTTCATTTAATGATTTGTTAAATAAGATGCATAAATACTTGGCACACCATTCTGCATAACGCTTCAGGAATGCGTTGGGAATGTCATCTGGTCCGGGAGATTTTTTTACATCAAGCTTCAATAATAAATTGAGAACACCTGCCTCGGAAATCACAACATCAGGAATTGAAGGCAAATTCACGGAATAGCAGGGAAGAGAGCTGTCATCCTGCGTAAACACCGATTTGAAGTAGTCATTGAAAGCCGTGGACACCAAAGCATCATCACGCTCACATATTCCATTTACTTTGAAAGTATCATGAGATCGTGAAGCTGGAGTTATCTGCCTCCAGAATTTCTCACGGCATGTTTTAATGAAGGTAGGTAGCTGAGTAGAAAAGTACTTTTCCTTGTCATGGGCAATCAGCTGTTTTAGTTTTTCTGTTTGTTCATCAATGATCGTTTGGGAATAGTTTCCTGCTTTTAACCTTTTTTTCATTCTTTTTAGCTTTCGTTGTGAGCGTAATGTCTCTCGTGTTATCCAAGGGTTACATTTTGGGGACTTTTTTGCAATTTTTGGAACGAAGCGTTCAATACACTGAAAGACAACACTTTTGAAAAATAGCCATAAGTCATTCACATTTCCGTTAAAATTCATAAAGCGGTCATAATGAAAGTCGAGCATATCAAGAATAGATACATCATGTGCACGAGAAAAATTAGGAAAGAAACTGACAGTATTTCGGCAATCAAAGTTTGCATTCATCAATGTCAGTACAACAGCTTTGTGATCAGAAATACCGGTCGTTACATAGCATTCGACGTTTTCTTTGACAGTACCATTTACAAAAAATAGATCAAGAATTGAATATGAACCATTGTGGTTTCTAGTAGGATCTTTAACTACCTGAAGCAGGTCAAAGGCAATAGAAATATCAAGCATAGTTTGCTCAATGATGTTATTAGAATACGAAAAGGCAGTCCAGTCTATGTTTGGTAAATTAAAATCGCCAGTCAAGATTAGCCTATCATTCTGTTTTATATGGCGCTCAATATATTTTTTTTAGATTCACTAGGAGTGCTACAGAGGAATTGGGTGGCCTGTACACGGCTCCTAAAACGTAACGAACATTGTTTTTGTAAAATTTACAAAAGATGCCTTCTACATCGTCAGTATCTGGCATTCTAAAGACTTGCAGTGAAGATTTGAACAGTATGGCCAATCCACCGCCCCTTCCATCTCGGTCTTTGCGAAAAACTTTGTAGTTTTGTGGTACGAATTCGCTGTCAAAAATATTTTTTCCCAACCAGGTTTCAGTGAGTGCAGCGATTTCTACATCATGCGTCAACAGCAGGCCCTCAAGTTGCGTAGCTTTGCTGACAATACTTCGACAGTTGACGTTTATCAGTGTGAACCTTTTGTTCATAATATGCGTCTGTCATTCCCTCTTTTTCGATATACGATAGCGCTCATTCTTCACTTCGTCCCATCCGAACATAGCACCGTCGATAACCAGCTTATCAAATATCAGTTTGGCTTTAGCGCCGTTAGCCTTCTCCACTGCACAGCTTTGCCACAGCTTTTTTCTAATTTCACGAACTCGGCTGGAAAAGTCTTCAGCCACAGAGAATTTGGTTCCTTTCAGCTTCGAACAAGCCTGTAACACCGCAAGTTTTTGTCTGTAGTCCTGAAACTTCATAATTACGGGGCGGCTTTGATCTTTCTTCTTTTTTCCCAGCCTGTGACACCTCTCTATGCTATTGATTTCAACCTCCAATTTTTCTTCAGAGTTCTTTCCGGATCGCATTATGAAGACTAGTAGGAGTTTCTTCTTCAGCCTCCTCCAAACCATAAACAATCAAGTTATTTTTCCTACTCCTGTTTTCTAAATCATCAATTTTTTTAGCATGTATGAATTATCTTGCTCAAGTTGAGCTACCGTTTCTTTTAGATCACTGACCACTTTGTTTATAGATGCCAGACAGGATAGTTTGTCTTCCAGGTTGGTAATGCGAACAGCTAAACCTCCGATTTTATCCTCCAGCGTATTCTGTTTTTCCAGTAACTGGTTAATAGAGGCAGTCATATTGGTTTGGCCTGAAACAAGCTGAAGCAACATATCCTCCTGTGTTGGACCGGGGTTAGATTCAATGTCACCGCATGACAATAGATCTTCTGTGAATGACAGGACATCAGATAAAAAGTACGCAATGCATAGTGGGCAAGGCAGCAGCAATAGGTAGCGGTTATCGCTGCGGAAGCATTTAGTAGGCATATAAGAACAAACCTGAAGAATGAAGCAAAAATGGCTCCTGAACATCGTTTCCGATGCGCTGCTGCCGAGCCCACTGAAGATGAACGCAGATGCAGGGCTCCTTTTAAAAGATTGGTGAACCACGTGCTCTGCCGTCCCAGACGTCGGGGCATGCGCAGAAATCCTGGCTGCCGGTTCGATGATTCTGTTGACGCTTGTCACATCAGCACGTGCCAGTAGGTCGTTGTTGATATCGGCGATGACGGCAGACAGTCCAGGCAAGCAGAAGACAGGTGGCTGCACTTGCAACAGGCCCACCAGCACCTGAAGAATGAAGCAAAAATGGCTCCTGAACATCGTTTCCGAGCGCTGCTGCCGAGCCCACTGTTTTCCAAGCAGTCCATGCGTCGCCCGAGGTATCCAGTGGTTTCGGGGCCGGGAGATGCGCCGACGGGGCGGACGTAGTGAATGGGCACCGCTGCCACCATGTGCACTGGCCGGCATCTTGTGATGAACAACGTTTATTCCCGATATGATGGCATATATATACAGTGCGCTGACGTACTCAGTCATGCGAAGATTATGCTGCAGCGAGTGACGTCCGACTTGCTCAGCTCTGCTACAAAAGTGATACTCGGAAACGCAACGAAGTATGAAACCCTCTGGGAGAAAGAAATCAAAGTTATTGTTTTTTAAAGCACTCGTCGACCGACTAGAAGGATTCTGGTGTGGGCTAGTTGGTTCATGCTTAATAAACAGATTCACAACAGCGCTACGGAACGAGGACAGAAGGAACACGAAAAACACAGGACGGCCGCTAGAAGCTTTGGCGTCCTCGTTCGTGTTCGTCTTTACAAGAGAGTATCATTGTTGAAGAGCATAATGATTACTAGCTGTCACAAGAAAATAAGGCTCAATCGGAACCTCCATGTGGCTCGGTGGTTCTCCGGCTCAGCTACTGATCACGATGGGGGCGGGGGGGGGGGGGGGTGAGAACCTTGCTGCTATAACAAGCCTGCGACTGGAACCAAATGCAGGAGCGTACCTGTCGAAGAGTTGCATGCGCGTTAAAAAAGGGCAGGGTACAACAAGTGATCCGGATCCCGCTACTAAGGGGCAGCTTCATGAGGTTCGTAAATGTCTGCGACTTATTTGCTCCCGCTGAGACCTGCCATGTCGTAAATGTGCTCATAGATTCGAGTAATGCTATTCGCGTAGAATAAAGCCGACACACTAAATAACGCTGTGTGAACACCACTGCTTCTGTCTGTGTGTCTACTAAGGGACGGTAACATCAAACTTGTATTCACAACCACCTGCACCTCAGTGACGTCTCGAGGTCCTCTCAAAGGAAAGCATTTTTACCAAAGTGTTGTACGGAGGAGCGTAATCAATTATTCAACGTGTGCACATCTACACCTCGACATAAAAGCCTTTGGGATGACCCAACCGTGCAGGTCGCAGCAAGGACAGTCGAAGGCTGGGCCAGGATAAGTGCGCTCCCCCAATTGCGCTGGTTCTCGCATCTCCAGCACGCCTGGGTCTGGGTGACTCCGGACGCCACCAGCGACGAGTGCTCCGTGTGCGCTGCTGCAGAGTATGACCGGGATGACGGGCCGCTGGATTCCATACTCCCGCCAAAACGCCTTCTGCATCTGACAAGGGCCGCTACACACACCGCTCCCATGGCAGGTGTGAAAGCGTGTTTGAGTGCCTGAAGATCCGACAAGGTGTACTTCATAGTCTCCTTCTCAGGTGGCAGGGAACGGAGGGGGGGGGGGGCACTATGGAGAGGAAAGCCCCGCATTTCTGCGGATTTTCGATAGCTGCTCACCGTCTTCGTGGTGCCTAGAATGCAGAGTGCCCCTTCAAGGCAAACCAACGCGGAGCTCGAACCACGCGCGAGGGTTCTTTCTTCTGCCTCCTCTTTTTGGTATGCGCGTTTTAGTGAAGACAAAGTGGGTTGAAAATAGCTAGAGACGGAAAGTGGACAAATATGAAAACCGTCATACAAGATGAAAAATCTTTCACGTTGAATTAAGGGATCGAAAGAACGCAGAGTTGAAACATTAAAAAAATGAATTTTGAAGGTACAGATAACCGAGAAAGACGGCAAGAGTAAGCTATGCTTCAGGTACAGCGAAAGCACAGCCGTCAACACGAACTGGGGCAAGTCAGTTTCATGACATTTCGCTTTTAAACGTGCGTGCCGCTGCCGGGACTTGCCTACTGTTGCGTGCACGTGGAGTGCAGAACCCGACGGTGTCTGACGATGGACGATATAGTCTGATTCATATTTCTTCTCCCTAATGGAAAGCCCATTTCATTCCTTTCTTCCCGACACACACCATGGCCCGCTGGGACGGAGCAAATTAGCCTTGTGCCTAGTCGGGCCTTATTCGCAGTTTAGGGCACAGTGTTTGAAGTGGTCCAGACCTGTGTCAGATTCGAGCAAATGAAAGGTGCATAACTGGATCACTCTGGGGGTGGATGCCCCAATCGCGCCTTAAGAGAAAAACACGACCGCTATCTCGAAATAAGCTGTCAGTCGGCGTTCGTGTCCTTCTCTTACGGCGCTTATGAGGTGTCCACCGGCAGAGTGGTCCAGTTATGCGTCTTTCCATTTGTCAAATCTAGCAGAGGGTCTCGCCCTTTCGGCGCTGGTGACGTCAGGTGACAACAAAACACAGCTCGCGCCTCTGTAAAGGAAGAAAATACAAATAATTTTTACTACGACAGTTCATGCGGGATTTCTTTTTTTTATTTTAGAAGTCTGTCGTGAGACACGAGCTGCTAAAAGGAGAACGGAATGCAGGAGATAGAAAGTTAAAAGAGGAATTGAAGACCAGTTTTCGCTGAGGCAGCCGCAGTTGTTGCCCTTGAAGTGAGTTTATAGTTCACTTCACGCTGTCACATTCGCGGTTCCGCCGCAGGCCCACATCCTGAGGAGCTGTTTTCTAACAGGATCCGTTGCTGGGCACGTCCACAACAAATGCCGCACATCACAAATATCCGGTGAAGCGCCATAGTTAGGGAAACTGTCAGTTGCTGGCAGATATTTTTTACGCCACAGATGAGGAAAGACCGGGTCAGAGCCGCCCTGCCCGTATCCGGCGCACTGATACCTCCTTTTTTAGATGCATCTTAGATGTAAACTAAGATTACAATTTTTAAGAAACACGAAAACGGAAAATTGTGCTATCCAAGAAGGTGAATTTGGGGATCGAGCCAGGCAATGACAATGCGGATAGTAGCAAACACCAACCGGATTAAAGGAACACTGAGCATGAAAATGAATGGACCGGTAACCTTGTACTTTTACGTTTTTTTTTTCGCTCTGCTCCTCCTGTGAGCATAGGCAGCGAGCTTCAAGAAGTGACGAGGCATGCACACTGCAAATCACGCAGTGCCGCTCGTGCAGCACATGAGGCGCGCAATTCACGCAAAAAACTAGGGGGGGGGGGGGGGGAATAAACTAATACGAGAATCCGGCTCCCGTTATGGAAGGAAGAAGAAAAACACTTTATTAGAGGATGACGCCACTAAATGTACATTTAAATCACGCAACACGTATAGCCATATAACAAGTACACAGTTACAAAGACGAGTCACAAGACAATCCACTAAACCGAAACAAGAACAAAAGTCAATAAGCAAAATATATTTCCTCCCATGTACAAAATAAAATAACGGCACACTCACTTAAAATGTACTCCATACGCAGACACTTATATTCAATACTGCATATACGCTGTAAAAAAAAATGAAACAAAACACACAGTCTTATTGAAGCTGAATGCACAATGTAGAAAACAAAACACGTATCCCACTGAAACTAAACTACACTGACTGAAATTCAATCACATACACATCCACTCAAATTTAATAAACACCCACAGACTTTCCCATCCACCAGGGCGCGCCCTCAGGCTGCTGTTGCTGGGTGCTGTTGCGTTCCCGGAGCGTATGTGTCAGCAGCGCGAACACAAAATAGGAAGAACAAGGGGCAGATAGTGCAGAGCGCTCAACTTCCAATTTTTATTAAAAGTTTTCTAAAAGTTTGAAGTTCAGCGCACGGTGCTATCTTCTCCTTCTTCCTGTTTTGTGTTCGTGCTGCTTATACATATGGATCCCAACCAACTAGCCCGGCAGATGGTGTTCTTCCACAACAGTTGTCTTCTGGTAACCTTGCATCACAGCGTAAGAAAACACGTTGTTGCATGACAACAAGATCACATGAAAGCGGTGTGATAACGTCTCAACAGCGTCATGTAATCATGCCTTATGGCAGATAACAGGTCCTCATTGCACCACATGGCGGTGAGCACTGCACTGAGCCATGAGGGCTAAGTCACTTCCATTATACGAAACACTGGGTAAAGACACTGGCCGTTGGAAGCTCCTTTCAGCCCGTCGGGGTCGGGCTGGGAAGAAGTAGGGTGTAACTACTGCGTGCAGACATTTTTATGTTGCCCCGATGATGGAGAGATTTAAAGTCCTGATGGCATCCGAGCCAATCACAGTAGTGCCCTCTTTAAAGGCATAAAACGTAACTTCCGCCGTGCTTCCTCCGAATTTTTCTCTGGTTGTGAAACAGCTAACGACCGTGATCGCGCGCTTGGAATAATTTAGCAGTGTTACGGAGCCGCTTATAGCATCGTTATGGCTGCCAAAAATTGGAGAACACATTGTGTTTGATGATTGATACCTCGGAACCAGAATCCGCAAGAAATCCCGTTGCTCCTTGCTCCACTTGCAGCTGGATATATATCCCTGGCCTTGTCTCGTGCTTATTAAGAATGGTAAATTGATATTCTGAAAGTTTTTCGTCTTGATAGTTTATTGACACCACCTCGTAAGCTTTGCGAATGGACTCCGTACGTTGGCTGCAAACGCTGTGCTAATGCCCTATTTTGGAACAGAAAATCCGATTTTGCCTCTCTCTGGAGAATTCCGAACCGCATCGAAAGCAGTATCTTGTCGTGGGCTGGGCTCGAAACGCCGCAGCTGATTTCGTCGCCCTGCAAGTGAACGCACCCCAGATAGGGGCGGCGTTGTAGGTTAACGAAGCTTTCCTGTGCGCGTTGCAGGCGTCCTCCGAATGAGACGCGCTCCTGCGGCACACTTCCGAGCGTTCGCTGCGAACTACTCATAGTGCTTCTCGCGGCGAACAGCTGCCTGGAACGTCATTGATGACCCTTCTCATCGCAGGCTTCTCCGAACTCGTTCGGAAGCGATTCCAATTATTAACTGGTCACGAAGCATCTCCTGAGACGGGGAGAAGTCACACGCATTCAGCAAGTATCGTAGCGCTTCGACATACTCGAAAGCAGTCTCTCTTGGCTCTTGCATTCGTCACAGAAAACGTCCGAAAATATCAGAGAAAATATCCGACGATGTAGAAAACTCTTGTTTCAGAATCTTTAACGCAACTTCATAATCGTCCGGCGTTCCTTCCCCTTTGGCATTGGTGTCCACTCGAGACGGTTGGCCCGGTTTTCCCGCATGGTAGGTGCGGCTTCCTTCGTCCCGAAGATGTGAATAGAAAGTTAGCTTTTTTGATGCACTGACAGCCTTATTCTTCCGTGTATGGTTAAATCCGTTTGGAACTACTAGTACCATTTGTGAGCAGGGCACCTCTGCTCGGCTCGGCCTAGTCTGGAACGGTGAATGTGTAAAAATCCAGAACGTGTTCAGTGCTTCTTTGGACATTTTTTCCAATATTTCTGAGAGACTATTCCTTACTAAAAAAGTCTAAAACTGTTTTGTTTGTGTGGATGAACTTTTAAGGACATTTATGGTTAGATTAGTCTCGCACCCGTAAAATGCCGGCCAAGCTACCGTGTGCTTCGTCCCCGCGTGGGAAACCGTAGAATGGCACATACCCCCTACGGGGGAGTGGCCAAGACACAGGCGGTGAACTGTTGGAATGATTAGCGGTTTTAGAGGGAAAGGAGTATTAATAGGGTATAGGCTGACAGATTGGACGACGCAACGAAAGGGGTCCTGTTAGCTGGGAGATCGAAGGTGGGACGACGGCTTTATGTGCAATTTTGAATGCAACATATGGAATGGTTCAATTTTGTATTGACTGAAAGAGAGACAGAAATAATAATAATAATAATAATAATAATAATAATAATAAATGAACTGTTTCATAATGTCGAAGGACGGTTTTCAAACTTTCTCTTTTTCGTCTTCACCCAAATTCTTGTGGCGGCGCTTCATTCATGCGCGCGCACGAAAAAGAGGAGGAAGAAGAAAGAACCCTCGCTAGTGGTTTGCGCCCCGCACTCGTTCGTCCTCGAAGCTGCCCGGTGCATTCTTGGCCCCTCGTAGACGACAGAGCCGCCATTCGAAGAGCCGCGAAAGTCTGGTGCTTTTCTCTCAAAGTGCCCCCTCCGCCATCTGCCTGCGCGCACGATACTCGACAAGGCGATCATGGAGTCCGCCCTAAGTCTGCCGGCGACGGAAGATGCTTTTACAACTGCCGTGGGAGCGGCGGGTGCACCGCCCCCCGTGGGATACGCACGCCGTCTGGGGGCGAGTCTGGCAACGAGCGGCCCGTCATCCCGGTCATACCCTGAAACAGCGCACACGGCGCACTCGTCACTGCTGGCATCCGATAACACCCAGCCCAAGGTCCGGGGATGCTGGGAACGCGAGGAGCAGCGCACTTGTGGCAGCGCATCTATCCTGGCCCTGTCGTCGACCGTCCTTGCTGCGACCAGTACGGTGAGGTCACCCCGAAGGCTTGCATGTCGTAGTGGACGCCCACACGTAGAATAATTCATTACGCTCCCCCGCACCACTCTTCGGTAAAAAAATTGGCAGTGGCTTAGCCCTGCTATCCCTGGATATACGTAGCGTAAAGCGCTCCGGTGTTTCCGCCGCACATTTCGCCTTGGCTCGATCACTCTTCCGCTTCTCGACGGCCAACTGCCAGGCGACAACCTCGGGATCGGAAGAAATTTAATTTTTCAGACTTCTGCGCCGTTTGGCAGCGGCTCGATTCTCCTTAGCTTACATGTCGAGCGCGACCGTCTTTTCTCCGCCGAGCTTATTGCATAGACGCTTTACAGCGCCGTATCATGGGGGCTGCCATTTTTGATCACGTGATCACGCCGCCATTACTCGCCGCCTGACCGCTCGGCGCGCGCCTCGTCGCGACGGCTGCTGCGTCTGATGTTTCGGTTCCGACAGGCAGGTTGTAAAGGAGCGGGAAGACGACACTGTGGTTGGTCGGAAGCTTCGAAGTACGTGTGAAAACCCTAATTTGATCACTTTAGGCGTGAAAACGTGATCGGGCTTCATGTCGCGAAGAGCCGCTGAGCTCTCCGCCTGTTCGAGGCAACGGGTGGATCGCCTGAATGCCGCTGAAGGCTTTGCTTAATATTTTTTTATTGTTATTGTCTAAAACAGCAAGGTTTAATGACCCTGCGGCTGCGCAGGTCGTTGTCGTATTGTGTACATACATGCGGAGGCTGCTCTAAAACGCTCACATGCACATCGTACTCATACTTGTTTACAACCTGTTAAAGGTGCTTAGGAAGCCTAAAATATTTTCTGTTGGTTTGCTAAACAAAGGAAGGCTACAAGAATAAATAAACAAACAAACGTTACCCAATCATGTAAGCAGTACCATGCACCAAGCAGCCTTCACAAGCTTGCATGCAACCATTTACAAGGATTCCCCGATATAATTGTTATAAAGCGCGCATGGCAGAGCGTTCACTACAAGAAGTTCGCAATTATGTCAGCCTCACATAGCATAAAATTTTGGTACGCTCCATGCTCGATATGCGATCATGAAAATGCTTGAGGTCTCGTTGGTTGTAAGTAATCAGCCGGAGTCACTTCTAGTGACTGTCTCGCGTCGATCGCGAGGAAGTGGCAACCGCAGAGCACAGCAGCCGTAACACAAATGCTTTATTCCGATTGTAGTCCACGAAAACCGCGCTACTTGGAGCGAAGTTCAACAGTAGCACCAAGGCGGTGTGTATAATACACGAACTGACGCTAAGCGTTGTCCGCTCGCACGGCTATGCATATGCAGTAGCTGTATAGGAGCGTAAGTCGTCTTTTTTTTTGTGACGTTTAGCTGGCGGGACAGCTTATTTATGCGGCTATGTTGCGCACTTACCCTCGCAGATTTTCCAAGAGCGAGACCTTTCCTTCTATATTCGCTGTCTAGCGCTGGCGAACATGTGTGTTGCGTTCGCCCGTTCGGAAAGGGTGGATGTCCAACGGGCACGAACAGGGGCAGTACGTCCTTGTGCAGTTCGGTTCCGTGAAGCTCGCAAACGATCGCATCCCGCCCTTTTAACTGTTTGTCGCAATTCTTGCAATCCACAACAGAGCATGTATTTTCTCTTTCCACATTTCCACTGCTGCGTCGAGGCATACACGCCGGCGACTTACGAGGCAAGTAATGACGCCGTGTTCCGAGCGCACCTGTGGCGCCATCTGGTTTCAAACGGAAGAACTGCGCTCTGTAAACGGTCTATACACGCGGCTAACGCGGCGCACCCTCCTCGCGATGCGCAGTAGCGCGCGGCGCAACTGTTGTAAACACGGCTCCGGCTAAGGTCACGCGTCGGAGAGGAGTACACGCCGGCGTGGAGGAGCGCGCACCGTCTGTGGCGAGGAGGCGACGCACCTGCGCCTCTCGTGACGTCACGCGGCTCTCGCGCATGCGCATAACGGGCGACCCACACTCACGCGAAATTCGGCTCTGACCCGCGTAGTGTAGCTTTACGCTAAAAATTGCCTTCCATTCAGAGGACCTCGAGACGTCACTAAGGTGCAGGCGGTGAATAATTTGTTTGATGTGACTGTCACTAAGCAGACATGGAGAGAAGCATGGCAGTCTCACACCGTTATTAGGAGTGTGTCCACTCCGCTCAATGATTATCTGCACATATACGAAATGGCAGTTCTCACCACGGTTAAATAGGTCGCAAACTTTGGCCACTGTTGGAGATGACTGACACGTTCAGCCCCGCAGGTCCCGGCTCCGAAGGACGGTGTGGGACTGCGTTATCGAGGAAACTGCACAGAAGATTTATTTTTCATATTTACAGTCGAGAAGGGCCTCGATTCTGGCAGCCTTGACGCTTTAGGAAGCATAAGAGGGTTCTCACGCAGCTTCCACCCTCTCCGTTCGATGACGTTCTACGTCACACCTGCGGTAACTCAGGACGTTCTACGTCCGCCGCTTGTGAACGTGGGTGGCGCTGATGAACACTCTCAAGGTTAGGTTACTTGTAAACATAAATACCCCCGAAAGCAGAAGAATTGACAGCCGTCGCCGTAGCTCAGAGGTAGAGCACCGGACGCGTAATTCGGAGGTCGTGGGTTCGGATCCCACCGGCGGCAGGTGGTTGTTTTTTCTTCTGCTTTTCTAATCAGTTATCTTTAAACGATAACATATTCAGTAATATTCTAAATTGATCAACACCACAAAATAAATAACTTAAAAAAAATCCCCTGTGCCCCTTGGGTTCTGTGGCTGTTGGCTTCTGTCATATTTATAACGAGCCCCTCATCCCCTTCCCTTGTTTGCTTAAAACAACATCCCGTTCAATAGGGTTCAGATAACCCAGATCCCTGACTGGAGAATTTAGTTCGTAGAACGCTGTCCAATCGGATGGGCAGTTGATGACGCTGGTGGTAACATCCACGGCAGGAGGCGGTGCCCGGCTCTCTTGCTCTCTCGCTCTGTCGCAGCTCGGTCGATGGGAAGGGGAAGACAGAGTCATCAAACACAGATCCGTCGCCTTGTCCACTGCGGCTAGTCTTCTGTGCGTTGACGCCGTGGGAAAGGACTATCCTGCAGTTTCCCGCAGGTGAATGAACGTCCTCGAACTCCCCCGCCGGATGTACGAAGCACGAGACCTGTGTCGAGGACACAGCGTCTTTCAATTAGCAGCTTCGCTCAGCGTGGCCGTGCGTAGCATCACCCAGTCGGGTGACCCGAACACCGACTCGGCCAACGTATACCGCTGCTTCCGCCGTGCTTCCTCTGCATCTGTGCTTCCGCCGTTGCTGCTGCTGTCGCAAGCTCTCGCCGCATCTTTGCTTCGCGATGAGTCACGTCCGGTACTAATTCTTCCCAGGCCCGTGTTCATCGATCTTAACACCACCTTAAGCTGCCACTTTGTGGGGGTATCCAGATTATTTCACATCGCCGGACACTTCTTAACGTCCACGGAACTCCTAGACAGGCATGCTTGTGGACTTGGTTTGAGTCGCAGGCTTGTAAGCGCCGAACCCTCTCACCTCTCGCTCGGTAGCTCAACCGGAGAAGCAGTGAGTCATACGGATGCTCTCATTGTTCGTAATAAGCTTGTAATGATGAGTAATAATTGCGCTGTTCAACAATGATACTCTTTTCGATAGCCAAACACGGTCCAGAAAGAAAAAAAAATTAGCTCTGGTTTAACTGCTGCAGAACCTGGTCAGAGAGCGTAATGTGTGTCAGACAACTACACGCGGCTTGGCGTCCATAACGTTGAGTGCGTTCCGGACAACTTCGCTACTCGCTTAATTGGAACATTGTAATTTGCATGCTCATAATTAAGTTATTCGTGAAAACATGTGTTAATAACTCCAAGCTACGTTTCCAAAACATCTGCGCGTTCCCTAGACGCTCGCCATCTGCTGTACCGTCGCCGTATTTGCGTGTTGGGGTTTCAGTGGAAGCTGCATGATGGCGCTTCGACTGTACGCCATGGCAATGGAAATTCACCGGACATGAACTTGTTTTTACGCGCTCATAATTCTTTATTTATGCCAGCCTCAGTATATATCTCGTAGCTAAGTTTCGTTGACCTCTGTACGTTCACTAGACGCGTCTTCATTCACTTTCAAAAGTCGAACAATCGTGGCGTAGTGGAAACGTCCCCGTCTTGCATGCCGGAAGCCCATGTTCGATTCGCAGTTAGGCCACAATTTTCTTCTCCGCTTTATTAACTGAGGCCGCATCGAGGTCATATCGGCGCCGTAGCATGACTGTTCATGATTTGTACGCGAGAAGTGGAGCTTGCGCTCAAAAACCTTGCAGGGGTCGACGAGTGTTAAGAAACCAGAGATTTGGTTTCTCTCTCCTGAAGGCTTTGAAACTTAGTGAAGTTTTCAAGTGCGATTTTCAAGAAACCTAAAGTGCCGCTTTCTTCACTCCGTTGTTCGCAAAGTGGGGCGCAGGAATGCACAGAAGAAGGAAGCACACCTTCGTGCTTTTGCTTCTGACAGTTGCCTGGACGTTCTCATCGCACCGGCTTCCAACCGCTGCAGAATATTTTTGCAGGACAGCTTCATCATTATCATCCTCTTGACTAGGTCCAGGGCAAAAACCTCTCCCATGAATCTCCACTTAATCCTGTCGTTTTCTAGCTCCGGCCACCGTATCACCGCAAAGTGCTAATCTCATCCGCCCACCTGACCTTCTGCCGCCCCCTGCTAAGGTTGCTTCCTCTTGGAATCCACTCCGTTACTGTTAAGGAGCAGCCTTTATCTTGCCTCCGCATTACATGCCCGGCCGAAGCCCATTTCTTCCTCTTCATTTCAAATAAGATGCCATTAACCAGCGTTTGTTACTCCACTCATCCTGCCCGTTTCCGGTCTCTTGGCGTTAACCTATCATTTTTCTTTCCATAGATCGCTGTGTTGTCCTTAACTTAAGCTGAACCCCTTTCCTTCGCCTCCACGTTAGGCATCTCAAAAGATTTAGGCAGTATGGAGGCATAGATGTATATTTTATCCATTATCAAAGCCTCAGCAATGTTATGGGGTCTTGTTTTGTGCTCTTTTTTTAAGTGATTTTGATTTCTGCAGTTCAGTCGCCATTTCGTTTTCTTCCGTTTTTGCAGCTGAGGGCCCAGTCTCCATATTTGCTCTTGAACGAGCCGAGTCGTGCAGACAGCTGTGCAGAATTCGCCGCCACGGACGACGCAGCTTTACGCGCGGAAGCCGCAACAGCTCACACAGCTGGCCCCATTGCCGCTACGATGTCTGTGGGGCTGTCTGAGCCTGAACTGCTGGCTGCTGGCTGCATCTTCCTTCTGAGGTGAGGCTTCCGAGTGTTTCTGTTGGGCCGTTAGAGCCTCGCTTATGATCGAGCTCAGCGCGCGTTTGCAAAATGATGAAAATTTCTGTGTAAATAACCAGATTTCATGTACAAATTTCGGTTGCTACTTTTCATTCTATCAAATTCGAAAAGTATGCATTTTGTGCATTTTGAATGCAATCGAGCCCGCTTACAACGGCCGCAGTTATCATGAACGATTCCTAATTACGAATGAGGGCGGGGCTGTGGTCAAAATATGTATCAGCGGATGGCCAGACCGTTTTAAATTTAATAAATAAACGTGGCTGCGTCACTCGGCCATAGCCAACAATTGAGCCGCGAGGCGGTTGCTCTACCTCTGCGCCTCCGCTGCATCCAACAAAGCAATAAGAAAGACAGCACTTAATCTGTAGATAAGCGGCGGGCAGTTTCATGTTGACGCGTTGCGCGGCCTGTACGGTCAATCAACTCGTTTGTGTGTCGGTGGAGCGAAGCGTCTAAAGTGTAAGCAGGAGTGTGGTGCGTGGTATACAGTGGCAGCGTTGAAAGCGCAGCTAGTCGGTAATAAACCAATGGAACCAATTTGAGAAATTTTAAAAACGTCCACGTGGTATGCCTTGCTGCCCCAGCCAGTCACCTGATGTTGCCAAACAAGACTTCGCTGGTGAGGATGTTGCGGCCGGCATCGCAGACCCATGCACTGAAGCAGTATACTCCACGCACAATCTCTTTCCTACTCGGGCATTGCAGTTCTTTGTTCACTTCGCTCTTTTTTTTGCTCTTACCTGCTTTCTTTACCCAATGGGGAGCCTCAGTGTGTGGGCGCGCGGCACTTCAGCTTCTGGACCCGGTTTGAGTCCCGGCCGAGGCGACTTCGTCATGGCCTCTTTTACCCCCTGCCTGCCTGTGCTTGCCTGCCTGCCTCAGCCTGCCTCAGCCTGCCTCAGCCTGCCTCAGCCTGCCTCAGCCTGCCTGCCTGCCTCAATCTGCCTGCCAGCCTGCCTGCATCTGCCTCTGCCTGCCTCTGCATGCCTCAGCCTGCCTCAGCCTGCCTCAGCCTGCCTCAGCCTGCCTCAGCCTGCCTCAGCCTGCCTGCCTGCCTCAATCTGCCTGCCAGCCTGCCTGCATCTGCCTCTGCCTGCCTCTGCCTGCCTCTGCCTGCCTCTGCCTGCCTCTGCCTGCCTCTGCCTGCCTCTGCCTGCCTCTGCCTGCCTGCCTGCCAGAACGAGCAGATTTTATGGCAGGCTGCTGGCCTACCTACCGAGTGTTGGGCAGGTAAGCAGCCTCCCCGCCGTGTCAGGTGGCAGCTCAAATAATCGTGAGAGGCTGCTCAGGAAGAGCAACCTCCATCGCAACCACACCCAAGCAACTATGTTCCTCCAATGGGAACACTTTCCATGGAATGGCAGTGATACATAATTTAACCGCTGCAACAGTGCGCCATTAATTGTATAGGAGACTTCCAGAGATCTTTGAACGAAGAAAATGACCAATTCCGCATATATGGACTTTGACCCACTATCGCTCTCCCAACAACTGCCATCCGACTGCCGTTCCGTAGCCTCATATTCTTCTGTTTGTCCTCTTCACCGCTCTCCCCTTTATAACGACTACCGCCTTAAAAGAAAGCAGAGAGATTACCGAAGATTTCCGCCTGCCATCGGGACGCGACGGCACTTTCTAAAGGACGTCATCGGTAGCCTTCAGCGCAAAAGGCGTTGAAATGTAAAGAAATGACATGATGTGAGGCATCCATGCGCATTGATCTAAGTTGACAGATTCTTCTTTATCTGCACCCGTTGTTGTCCCGCTTAAAGGAACCTCTGAGTGCAGCAACAGCAAAAGTCAACTAAATAAGCAGTTGGGATAGATGGTCACTGGTTTAAAAGTAGTAACGCGGAACGGGCAGAGGAACGCAAACACAGGGCACGGGACAAGCACTTCATGCGCTTGTGTGTGCTTCGTGCAATATCCTTATTGTTAAACAGTTAAGGCACGGGATGAATCAGCTAACTCTTCCGTATATTCCTTGGAAACAGTGTAGTTGTCAGGGGCCAAATAAAGGAAAGAAAAAAGAAAGCTCACAAAATGCGGTCTGTGGGTTCACCAATAATGACAATTTCTGTCTCTCGCGGTAAGTGATAACTGGAGCCTGCCATTGCACTGTCGACAGCTGTTCCATCAGGCAAGTGGGGATTCATTTTCGGGACCATTCAATAGTAGAACACAGTGACAGAATTGTAGGGTAAAGCAAGCCTCCACGTGGAGTGCATCGTAAAGGCGCGGCAGCTGTTGTTGTGAATGTGAATGTATGCATCACAGCCCATGTGGATTGTATGGCTTTAGTTAAATAGGCATCTTAGAGCTGGTGTTGAAATAACCCTGGGTTCCTTTTCCTTCTTTTCTGCGCAGCTCACAAGGAATGAAGGTTCAGTTACTGGACGCTCTGGGCGGAACGGGCCCTTGCTATTGCCCGAAGGAAACGAAGCGGCGTTGTCAGTTTCTTTTCCTCCAAACACTTATGCTTTTGAAATATGTAAATTAATTTTGATAAAACATTATGGGATTAAATTTGAAAATAAATGAATCCCAACGAATATTAAACATTTTCTTCAATAATCATGTAATAAATCCCGGAGGCGAAAAGCAAGACACCCTTCTAAGTGATCACAGTGGCTCTTATTCTCTACAGTGCTGTGCTTCTTGTGATTGTGCTGGCTCTTAATAACTATTTGTTTGTGGCGAACGAATTTAGAGACATTCACACTATAACTGCTCTGTGTTTTATGGCATTCATTCTGCTCAGCAAATAATTTTACAGAAATACCAACTTAGTCGTACGTGCTTCTACATTGGCATGAAGTCTTACTGGACCTTTTTTTTTTGTCTTTATGGCGAGAAGTGGACATCCAGAAAAAAATGTTACTGGACTGCATAATTCTTATATCGCCCATTCGAGAAACGCCATTGGTTCACTGCGAGCGGCAATCTTTCGCCGCTGCAAGTTGCGTACGTCTTCTGATTTGTGCTAAGCGAATAAGTTGCTACAGACCCAAAACCATTGCTCAAGATCGATTCACACCAGGTGCACTAATTCAGTTCTTGATAGCGTCCAATCGATCCAACTTCCGCCACGTTTACACTTCGTCGTCGCTAGTCCGCTGCCTTTGCACTCTGCGCAGATGAAGCCTGCCGGGCGAGTTATGTTGCGTCCCGGGAGCGACATGTTGTGGGTTTCTACGTGGACACAGGCCACCACCCACCGCGGGTTCGAGCTTTGCGCGAGCCAAGGGCCCCGATCAGCCGTCACCACACACACACTGGGACACCGTTGCAGCGCACTCAACCTCTGCTGGGAGGAGAGCGATTCGCCGCAAAGAAATAGGCCTCCAAGTTCACAAAGGAGACGTTTATTCACGTCGTCCTTCAGCAGGTACACACGCACTCAATAGTCACCCCGTCCCGGGGGCGCGCGAGGAGCAAGGCTCCGCTGCGCGCACGAAGCGACTCGAGCAATGCGCGCCACTAGCACGCCGCTGCAGGAGAATGTCCCCGCGGCAGTGCTGTGATCTCGCTCTCGTGTCGGCCGTTGGGCCGGTTGCGAGAGAGAGTGGGCAAACAACGCAAGGTACGCCTGTCGGAGGTCGCTGGACCCCGCTAGACAGGCTCGAGCCGCTGCAGGTCAGAGGACACGTGCGGGCGAGCTCGAGTATGCACTGGTCCGAACGGCAGAGGCCGGCACGGACAAACACAGTAACGTACGCACCTTACGCTGTCTCGGAGGGATCTCTCTCTCTCTGGGCCCCGCTCGGACGGTCGCGCGGTGCGCGGCCGCCCCAAAGCGGATCCCGAATTCCCGCCAAAAGGCGCCAATGGCAACGGCCCTTGGGGAGCCGGGGCGGAGCTGTGGCTAAATGACAGTGATTAGTCACCCAGCCGCCTCTCCACCGCCTGAGGCGGGAGCAAGGGAAAGAGGAGAAACAACGCGGGAGGCCGGCACAGCCGCGCAAAGGCGACGGCGGAAAGCCAGGATTCCCACAATATGGAAGTTCAGTTTTCGCGGAACTGCGACCAGTTGCGGTGAGGTGCGGAATCTGTTATGTGAGGTCGCTAATTCCGGCCGCAACCACGTAAGGGCCATCCTAGTGGGCCAGTCGCTTCCGGTGCAAGCAGCGGCGCCTCACTGGGCGCCAAAGCCATACAATATCGCCCGGAGCGTAGACGACATGCCGGCGGCGGCCATTGTAGGGATCCTTGAAGCGCTCTTAAGAAGCTATGCATCGCAGGCGAGTAATCGAACGAGCATCTTCAGCTAAAGACTGGATCTCGGCGATACAAAGTTTGCCACTGGTAGAAAATGGAAGGATGGCGTCCAGGGTGTAGCGAGGCGGGCGAGCGTACAAGAGGTAGAGCGGACTGTATGCGGTCGTTTAATTCGTGAGTGGCGGTGTTTAATTGCGTGGTTCATGCGAAGGAGCAGACAAGATTCCAGGGGCGAAGCAACGTTTATTGCCAAATTTTCATCGGTGCGTGGCTAGTCGAGATAAGCCCGCTCGTAAGTTGCACCGCACGCCTTTTATTAGTTTTGGCGCGCCTGCGCATTAGCGACGGCAGCGTTAACCCGGACACCATAGGCGGTATTGAAGGCGTATATGATGAAGGGCAGTATGGTGTCCCAGTTCTTATGGTCAGAGTCCACGTACTGTCGCGATCACAATATTTCGGGACGTGGGAAAGCGTGGCAAAACTGCCTCCCGGGCCACCTAACGGCGCACTACCACTCGTTCTTTCTTCACAAGCATCTCTGTAGCCTCACTGCTACGTTTCGCACGGCGGACGTAGATCAGAACAGGCGCCAGGTGCCGCTTCAATATCCGGCCACTGAGAGGAGCGAAACAGATAGTTGCCGCTTTTCGCGAAGCAACCACTTGCGTAAAGGGGAAGAGGCCCGCAGTGACGTGTTCCTTGTTTTACTGCGTTCGCACTATGAGCGACACTTCCCCAAAACGGCGACTTCTGAAGCTTCCATCCCCCCCCCCCCACCCCGCAGATCAACTACAACCAGTAAGCACCACCGAGGCCAAGTTCACGGGGCATTAGCTTCGCAGAGTGCTGGACACGCGTGACACACCTGAGGGAATTGTTGCCGAACATTTTTGTACTTTTCCTCTTTCTGTTTCACGTGACTGCATTTTTCGCGGAAGGCTTTGTATACCAACGCTCTTCGCTGCCATAAGCAGTTGGGCATCCCGGCAATCGGAGCCTTGTGTCCCGTTCGTTCAGTGCTTGAGCATTGAAAATTGGTGGTCACGCCTGCCAGGCGGCCTATGATAAACAGAAAACATTAGTGTACGCTCCCTCTTCATTACCATGAGTCGCTGCGCCACGAAAGGCAAACCCCCTATCCGCTTCACCTAGCAGCTGCTTAGGCAGATGCTTGCCAGATACCGATGCGGCGCCTGGCGCCGGTTCTGTGCTACGTACGGCGCGCGTAAGGTAGGAGTAACAGCACAGAGATGCCCGCAAGGGGCGAAAGAGCGAGGGTGCGCCGTAAGGTGGCGCAGAACGCAGTTTTGGCACGCTTTCCCACGTACCGCAATATTATGAAAGCGGCAGTACACGGCAAGCATGTTAGTGAGCGTTCAATTTATGCGTTTCGTTTGTCTTTGGATGATATCTCGTTGAGTGCCTGTAGGTAACGGTATATTAACGCAGCAGCTCTTCAACGATATCAGCCGTGAATTGGCGGGTTTGGTCGCTGATTACCGAACGCGGTGTGCCATGCCGTAACAGGACAGAGTTCGGAAGAAATAGGGACGCCTGATGTGCGGTAGCCGATGGTAGAGCTTTGGGAAAAGGTTGAAGCAGATCAATTCCAACCTTCTCGAACAAACTACGGGGAGGCGTCACTGGGTGAAATAGACGTGGTGAAGCGAAGGTAGGGCGTTTGTGGCGCTGACACTGCGTGCAACTGGGCACATATCAATGTGTCTTTGAACGCACTTTCGGCTAGTATAAACGCTCTATTGCTTGGTGGAGCATGCTAGCAGTCAGTATCCAATCATCTGGTGCTTATTTCGTTATAAATTAAAAAAACTTGAGAAGATATGCGTCCCAAAATTCACAATCACAAACCGAATAAATGATCCCTGGTTGTGATTACTATCATTTGTTGTGATTACTATCACAACAAATGGCGTCGCCCGCGCAATCGACAAGCTAGAACTAAAAAAGGCCCAAGGACCCGATGGGATCAGTACAAAGATTCTGAAACTAACATCTCACGATCATCTGGTTTGCTCGCGCTCATATTTCAACAATCTCTGGATACAGGACAGCTCCCGGACGACTGGACACTAGCACACATTATTCCCGTACACAAATCAGGAACTAACACCGATCCAAACAACTTCAGGCCTATCTCACTTGTATCTGCTCCAGACTACTAGAGCATATCTTCTTTTCCCACATCATGAACCATCTGAACCTAAATAACTTACTTCTCGAGAACCAGCACGGATTCCGGCAAAACCGATCAAGCCAGTCAACTCTGAGCTTGTGACTGACCTTCATCAATCCCTACACATGTCTCATCTCACAGACGCCATTTTCATTGACTTTACAAAAGCTTTTGACCGTGTTGCCCACAAACGCCTACTGCTAAAGACCCGAAATTTACAGCTCGACATGGATCGAGCAATTCCTAACCGATCGTTACCAGTCGGTCAAAATTGAGAACCTCATTTCTAAACCCACTCGCGTATTATCCGGTGTCCCGCAGGGCTCAGTATTAGGGCCATTACTTTTTTCTAATTTATATAAACGACATAGCCTCTAATATTACTTCATCAATACGGCTTTTCGCAGATGACTGCGTAATATACAGGCAGATAACCACCCCGACTGATGCACTAACTCTCCAATCAGATCTAACAGAACTAACTGAATGGTGTTCAACGTGGCAGATGGATATTAATGTCAGTAAAACTAAGCATGTAAGATTCTCTAGCGTAGCAGAAACATCACAGAATAATTGCCGGTTAAATAATAGTGGATTTGACACCGTGTCGTGTATAAAATATCTGGGAGTGTTTTTCAGTCAGAACTTAACCTGGGATGCTCGCATTGAATACATAACTAATAAAACCTTTAAAAAAATTGGTCTCTTGAAACGCCGTTTACCCCTTTCGAACGCTGAAACACGGCACAGCGCTTATACAACGCTTATCAGGTCATCTGTTGAATACGCTTCTGTTATATGGAACCCCTCCCACGCGATTCTTACAAATGCTCTAGAAGCAGTACAAAATAAAGCCGTCAGATTCATACTGTCATCCTACTCACGTCATCAAAGCGTATCAGCAATGAAGCCAGCCATGAATCTTCAACCTCTTGCTACACGTAGAAAGTTCGCCCGGTTGTCATTATTTCACACCTTATACTATAGCGAAACGCCATTCTCCCGAAATCATATCTTTCCTGCACCTCATTGTTCAGCTCGCCTGGATCATGCGCATAAGGTACGTCCGATTTTCGCTCGCACAATAAAATATCAGAAGTCACCGCTCTTTTGCGTTGCCATTTCTTGTGTGCTGAACAGCTCCGGAGCCTCTTTTGTGTGCATTGTATTTTTAGTTACTTATTTTGCCCTAATTATTACTCACATGTTTGAACGTGTTGAATTTTGCGGTTTCAATGTGTTATACTGCACTTAACCAAATGTTAACCAAACTCTGCCTTCCGTATATTTACCATCATTTGTTATGAGTTGATTTGTTATGTGGGCTTTCTTTTAATCATCCCCCCCCCTATGTAATGCCCTCTTCTGGGTCTTTAGGGTAAATAAATAAATAAATAAATAAATCTACTGCTGGTTGGTTGGTTTATGGGGTTTAACGTACCAAAGCGACTAAGGCTATGAGAGACGCCGTAGTGGAGGGCTCCGGAAATTTCGACCACCTGGGGTTCTTTAACGCGCACTGACATCGCACAGTACATGGGCCTCTAGACCCATGAATATGCTATATATTTCGTTTTCATTTGTAGGAGCGAGAAATAATCTTTCAACACTATTATAATCTACAGCAACTGTGTCTGATTGAGTATTAGTCGGTGTTGCAACATTTGCAAAGTACTAGTTGAAGTGTTCAGCCGGGTCGCGATCTTGCAGGTCCAGCCATTTATAGTATTTTTCTTGGAATTTAACGGGAGTCATCACGTCCAAGGACGTTATTTCTAATTGTTTATGCAGCACCAGAACATTGTCTATTAATACCTGCAAACAGGTTTTATTAATACGCAGTCTTCGCCTGCTTAAGGTCTGCGTTATCTTGATTACATGCTTTCTTTTATTCTTTCGGCGCAGGTTCGCAGCGTGATCGGATAAAAAAATGTTAAAGGTAGTTTTTCGTTCTGATTGATTTTAAATCCTCACGGTTTATCCATGGTTTTTGTTTTCCTTTATGGCTTGAGTGGTATCAACGAAAAATGTTTCACCCATGTATTCACAAAGATTTTAATGAATTCATTGTAATCATCGTTCTCGTTTGTTTTGCTGCGGACCGTAGACCAATCACAAGTAGACTATCCTGAGTTACTGATTGAGCAATAATGGTCTCCATGACTTCCCTTGTTTCTGCGCTATTACTGTGATAGGTCATAAATACAGGGCAATGTTCACTTATGTCATAAATGAGAGTACCAGAGCATGAAGCCTGCTATTAATATTTGTCAAAATGCAATCCAGCGCTCATTTAGTAGCGACAGTAACTCGTGTAATAATTTGAGTAGGCTTAAAATACCAGAAGAATGCAACACAGTGGAACATTCTCGAGTATTCTTGGTGCGATTAAGTATATTCATTGAAGTCGCCACCGCCGACAAGGCAGAAGTTGTTGCTGCACGCGTATTCCAGCAACAACTAAAAAAACTGAATGAAATATTTTATTTTGCCTCCTGGTGGACGATATATAACAGAGATGGTTTCTTTTTTCCATTGTAGTTGATTACCTCAAAGTCAGATGCAAATTTGCTGATGTCAGGTACGATTTCGCAGTTACTTCTCACCGTGACATGAACTGCAACACCACCGCCTCGTTTACCGCTAGGATTCAGATAGAAATTGTTATAGCCTTGCAGCTTTAACATTTGGCAACCATCGTGTTACCACTAGTGATGCAAAACTATCGGAAAACTGACTATCGATAGCATCGATAGTTTTTTTGAAACTATCGATAGTGTAAAAAAACTATTGATAGTGCTACTATCGATAGACTATCGATAGTAATACTATCGATTCTACTATCGATAGTAATACTATTGATAGTATTACTATCGATAGTTGAATCGATAGTATTACTGTCGATAATATTGCTATCGATAGTATTACTCGTGATAGTAACCCTATCGATAGTAACAATATTGATATTATGCATTTGTTGGCCAGTGATATAACCAAAACATTTGCGATACCTCATGAGAATTAACGTTCCTGAGATACTCAAGCTATGAGGGATGCCGTAGTGGAGGTCTCCGGGTAAATTTCGACCAGCTGTGGTTCTTTAACGTGCACTGGGACAGTTGGGAAAAATGCCTGGATCTGCATCCGATGAAAGAACAAACAGCACAAGATGTGTGTGCGTCGTCTCTCCTTTGTCCCCGTCTTTTTGGCTGGTTTTTCTTAAGTTTAAGCACAAGATGTGCTGGCTTACTCGACACCAGCGCGCACAGCAGGCGTCGTCTTGCTCACGTAACCCCTGCAGAAATGCTTTTCGCACACATGCTTCGCACTGCGACATTCGCACGCTAACATTTTATCAAGCAACATTACTTAGGGAACGTCTGCAGAGCTCGTTGACGCGAAGGCCGCGAAAACTGGCGAGTCCTGACAGTTACTCATACCATCGCCTTCATACCACACACTCGGGAAACCAAGTTTAGGATGCAGTGGTAACGCGTCGTTGATGTTATAGAATCGATAGAACTATATATAACAAGTCGTATCGATACGGCTATCGATTGTACTATGAATAGAACTATCGAAAGTACTATCGATAGTACTATCGATACTACTATCGAAAATACTAACTATCGATAGCGCACTATCGATAGTACTATCGATAGTCTTTTGTACCATCGATAGTTCGATAGTGAATCAACTATCGATAGTACCGATAGTACTATCGATAGTTTTGCATCACTAGTTACCACGCTTCCGATAACATCACAATACTAAATTGAAAGCGAAATTCGTCCACAAAATAAATAAGAATATCCTCTTTTCCGCCGGCAGACAGCGCATTGATATCTAGAACAGATTTACAAGATTTTGCAGGAAATTCGACATCTGTAGGGCAAGTGAATTCGCGATGTTTCGTAGTAGAATCCATGGTGGGTTTGTCAATCTGAGTTGGCAACACAGCAGGCACTACACCAACGGGGAAAATATTTTTCGCGACCACTTTCGTGCTCTTATCACCACGGCTGAGCGGCCACCTCTTTGCTTCGCTTTGATTTTGCCGTTATATGACGAGATTGATTTCCATTTTTATTTGCGTTTTTTTTACAGCCATTACAAGCAGTTTCTTTAGCGGAGGACAGAGATGTTCATTCACTAAAACAGGGGCTCGGCTGTCAATATCTAGGTCGTCATTTGTTAGGCGTGTTTTCTTGGCCCTCTTCAGGACAGCGTCCCATTTTGTGCACGTCTTGAACTGCACGACAATGTTTTTTGCCTTATCAGTTTGTCGCGCGGGCACCCGATGGCAGGCTTCAATGTCACTTTCCGCTGTCAGTTCTTCAATAGCCCTACCAATCTAAGAAAGTAAATCTGCCACACTTTCGTTCTCTTTCGGAATGATGTCTTGAATTTCAATGTTTTTGCTTTCCGGGAATACTGTTCCGGATTCTGGATTCTGGGGGTTAACGCCCCAAAGCGACTCAGGCTAGGAGAGACGCCGTTGTGAAGAGCTCCGGAAATTTCGACCACCTGGGGTTCTTTAACGTGCACTGACATCGCACAATACATGAGCCTGTAGAATTCGCCTCCACAGAAATTCGACCGCGCCACTGAGTCACCGCGGCGGCCGGGAATATTGTTCCGAAAAGACCATACGGTCTTCAAGGTCTTGAATTTTACTTTCTGTTGCGAGGCATTCTTCGCGAAGGGATTCGTTTTCTGTTCCAAGACTTGCTTTTTTCACGACTTATGCATCCAGTTCTTCCTTTCGATCCTCGATAGTGCCGTTAGCAAACTCAAGGCTTTGTACAAGGTCTCTTTGTTCAGTTTTCAAATGCCATATTTCATTGCCTGAATCCCTCTCCAGCGACTAGCGAAACACCTGAACCTGTTGCCTTACTTCCTCCTTGAACTGGAGAAAGTCAGCTTCTTTAACTGACATATTGCATGTGACACGAGCAGCGAACGGGAACGACAACACTCAAATAATAGACTTGGCAGCGACGACGAGAGCAATGTAAAGCAGACATCATTGTTGTGTTCGGTTCGTTCGTCGGCACTCCCAAGTGAAGTAGCTGACAGCGACGGGGTCCTTCTGTGGGCACATGGCGTAGATCCTCACATGGAAATGGACGCAGCTGGGTACAAGTGCTGATTACACTTCCTGATGCGGGGACGGCTGGCGCAGTTTGATGCTTCGGTAAACGCAGGCGGTGGCTATCACTGCACAGCAAGGTAACCTGCAATGCAAAGCAGACTTTATTGTTGTGCTCGGTTCGTTCGTAGCCTCTGCCAAGTTCATCGCCACTGCAAGGAAAGCCATTCCGCATCTAACGATTTAAATTCGGTGCTGCGAGCCAGAGTAACCGCCGGGGCCAAGGGAAAGGTAAAGTGCCAGCGACACTACAATACAAGCCTACGCATGCAAGAATAGGTGGTTTATATTGAACATTAGTGTTCCCTCGGTAATGGCAAGGAAATGAAATCGCCAGTAGAGACGGTTAAGTTACGTCATTACAACGTAGGCTTCTAGCCATGAAGGAAGGCAAGAGTTTTGGAGAGGTCGTCACGTTACATTTTTTGAAGCCGTGTGGGCTCCACCAACCAGTTTTCTCGACCCGCTCGGGTGAGGCTTCTTTCGGGATCTTAATGAACGAACCTTCCCTACGCATGCGCGGTGTTCGCATACCGACGGGGACAAGGAGATCTTTCTTTTTTAACCAGCACCACGCGGTCATTCCGACGGCGCGAAGAGGCCTGATAGCGTTGAAGGTTCCGACAGGGGCGACCTCGGCGTGGGCGTCGTGGGCGTGTCAACAAAAAGCAAGTTGCCTACCTGTTAAGGTCACGTGACCTTGTGACGTCATCACAGCCTGGATCTTAAGCACACTAGATCTTAAGCAAACTTTCCCCCGCGGCGGGTAACAGTTCGTGGTTAGTCACGAGAAGCTGCTCAGGAAGAACACCACTTGGCCTCTGCACAGCGCGAGTAGTGCTATGAAGTCTCCTTAAGACCTATAGATGTAACGTAGAGAACGACCAGTTCCGCAAATCTGGGCTTCTAGTCAGAATCTAGCCGTCAAATAAGGAATACATGCGCGAGAGGAATCTCTTTGCGATCGAATTTTAATCTTATCGGACCTCCGAAACGCCTTCTGAAGAGAGCAGATCTCAATCACTGCGTTGTGTTTTCATGAGCACCTGAGCAAAATAATGCACTTGTACACGCAGCAGGGAGCCCACAGCCAAGCGCGAAAGTTAGCGAGCCCTTTCAGGCGACTCCTTCATTCTCGCATTCCCCTCCGTCGCTCGCGCCTGCATGTACCGGTTCAGAGATGCCTATTTGTTAGATTCTTTCAGACCTCAGGCACCTACTATGGCCGCGGCCAGTAAGCCGCGTAGCTCCGGCGAGTCAAGAAGGTTCGCCCTTGAAGCTTGGGCCGGCAGAGGCGCGGCGACCTTCCAGCGCGCACAAAAATTGAAGAGAGGGGCACGAAAATGGTTAAACTCAATTTTTGACTACACATAACTGTTCTTCTACAAAGCTCAATAAAAAGAAATTCTTGCTGGAAAATATGAGTGAAGAGGCGTCCTTTAACACCCCAGGCATACCGCAACTTTATTACAGTCGCTTTCATAGGAGGAGGAGGAGTAGGAGGAGGAATGAGAGGAATGGCAGGGAGGTTAACCAGAAGAATTATTGATTTGCTACCCTACACGGGGGGATGGGTGTGAGCCGCTTTCAGAGCTTATTAAAATAGGCTACGCGTTATGGTGAAAGAACAGTGTCCGTGTCTGCGAAGTCACACGCACTGAGGACCACGGGACGGGGTGGCTGTTGCGTCATACTGATATGGCGGAGTGTCCCATCAAGATTTTTTTTTTCACGTCGAGTTCTCGTCCCCTACTGTTGCTTGAGTTCAAAAATGCCGCCATTGTTTGAAATTTGTCGCCGGATCGTCATCCATCGCACTTCCTCCTCGCCCGCCTCAGTAGTCAAAGCTTTTCTAAGCGATTATTGCCTCCTGTGGCCGTCACCACTAAACTGGAGCGAGCAGTGGAGCGAGACGCCCTTTGCACGATTTTTTTCTTTTTTGCACTGCGCCATTTGCACGCTGGCTGGCCGTCTACCGCTGTGGCGGGTAGAGCTTCTCTGTGGTTCGGGTTTTCGCTTGCGCTACGCGGGTCGATGTTTTACTGAGTGGCGTTTATGTTACGCAACTTAGCTTTTTGGAGTTGGTTCACAGCCGGTACTGTCAGCGCTGTATATCATCTCCTGTCTGACGGAGCTTTGAAAGTCTATCAAGGCAGCGGAAAAGCTTCCAAACAAAACTCTATACTGGGGCGCGATTACAAGTCGCTCAAAATCGTCTGAATCGGAAAGCGTGTCAAAAAGTTTTTCATTTGCCCCGTTCCTATTGGTCGGCCGTGACCAGCGGCCATATTGATTTTTTGCGTCACCGGCCGACGTCACAAACGTGCAGAAGTGTTGACGTTGCTTACCTAATTATGCGAGTCGATTGAGACGATTTTTCGCGACTGGAACGAGTGGTCTCAAACCGCTTGAGACAGAAAATGGCGATTGTTTACATCGCCGGTGGCTGCGCGAGCAACGGTGTAGGAGGGTGCATGAAGACGGTTTTGACGTGCCCGACCAGTTGTTTCGACCTTTTGACATAGGAAGGAGACTGCACAATGGCTGTGCGACGCACTTGCCGTTGAACTTGGAGGTGTGCGGTTGAGTGCGCGGTCAGTGAAGCGGAGAGGGCTCCGCGCGTATTCGCCGCCGGTGGGTTTCAAGACACCGTTGGAAATGAAGTAAACGTCGGCGTAGCCCAACCGACTGTGAGCAGGTGTTTGCGGTTGGTATCGGAGACCACTGTCAAAGTTAAGTCGCAGAAGGCGCGCGCTTTACGACGAGACCCCCAAGACAAGGCAGCGGCGAAGGAGGTCTTCCTTCGCATAAACTTTCACCACCGCAGTATCCCCGGTTGCGTCATCCGAGCATCATCCGAACGGAACGGCAACAACACCAACCCGAATATCAAGTGCTTAACCCGAAGCGGGCGGCATGAGTTGGTTACGAGGCGGAAGAGTGATTGTTCCCGCAGATTCCAAGCTCCCAGCAGCTGCACCGGTCTGCTCCCGTATGTCGGCAGTTGCTGCAGTGTGATTATCCATGGTAGCCTGGTATTTCCTGAACAAAACTAAATAGAACCATGCATCGCCCTTAGAGCACATTTGCCATCGATAGCACGCTAGGTGAGTTCACACTGGCGAGTCGCGGACAGCGTGCAGCACATAGGCTCCTTACATTTCGCCTCCACTGAAACGTGACCTCCGCAGCTGGAATAGAACTCGCGTCTTTTCGCTCAGCAGCCAAGTGCCATAACCACTGAGCCACCGCGGCAGCGCATCTGGATTCACATTGGACTCAGAGGTAATGGGGAAGGGGCTCTCCAACTCGCTAAGGCTATGACGCTAAAACAGACTGCCAATGCCGGGCATCGGTTAGAGTTAATAATGAGGCTTCAGGCCCACGACATGCACAAGTTCCTGGCGTGAATAGCCCCGCTGTGATACTGACGCTCCGTCGGGGGACACTTCGTAGTAAGTCTCTCCAAGTCGACGAATGTTCTTGTATGGGCCGTAATAGAGGCGCATAAGCTTTTCACTAAGTCCGGGGCAGTGAATGGGCGTGCACACCGTTACACGGTCACACGGCATGTATTCCGCGTGACGTAGACGTAGGTTGCGCCGTCCAGCGTCGGTGGGCTCTCATGTTTGATCCGTAATCGGCCAAGTTGTTGGACTGCTTGTGCGCGATAAAGGTAGGCGGCGACGTCGATGTTGTCTACTTCTGTGACGTTTGGGAGCACGGCGTTGAGCGTGTTGGTTGCCTCCCTGCCATGGACGAACCTAAACGTTGTCATCTGGGTGGTCTCTTTCACTGCGGTGTTGCGGGCGAAGACGACTTAGGGGAGGTCTGGTGTTTGGCGTCAGGTCTGGTGTTTGGCTGTTCCCAGGTCTGGTGTTTGGCGTCAACATATCGCGTGTTGCGGAAATAAGCACGCCCCGTAAAATGCTTCTTTCAGCTAAACGGGCTTATTGTTCGAGCACAAATTTCGCATAGAAATGGCATTTGATCGGCAGAATTGTTTAATACCACGTTTGTTTGGGGTACTTGCCTGATTCGAACAGAATAAGTCGGATATTCACATCGTCTGCGGCGACGACGAAGGAAATTAAGCTGCTCTATCAGCTATCGCACCAGTGGCGCCATCTCGTTTTGGTGGTCCCAGGCCGCCGCGGAGGAGACGGGGGTCCCGGACGAGAGATCCCTCCTAGTGATTTTGAGGGCCGAGCCATTGACGCCCGGTCCAAGCAATACCTCTTCTGTCACTAGTACAAACAAATGTTTTACACCACCACCACCACCAGCTAGCTCAGCATAGTTCGGGCGCCTCTATTGTTCGACGTCAAAATCGAACTGCCTCTACCCGGCTGCCTGCGCTCGCTCCCTCGATAAGCGCTCTTCTTCTTTGCTCTTATCCTGCCTATCCTTTCCGCACCGAGGGCACGGCGGTTCTTCGGACAACCTGCGTGATTCACCACGCAGAGCGGGGTACGGGGCGTTGCTGTCCTACCCTTAGACTAACCTCAAGCCTGGCTCGTGCAGGCTTCTACTTACATACAGGAGATAGATATAATTAGACCTGTTCAATGGAACATATATTTCCAGGCTTTCATTTTCATTATAAGATATAAGCATGACCCATTAAAAGTGCCTTAACCTCGCAGTGCTCTTTCAAGACCTGCAGGTACTATGGGAGCTGCAACAGTTGTAATCGTAGAGCCCTGCAATGGCCTTTGAAGCTTTTTCCTGCGGCATCTGTATTAGGGACACACTCCAGGGAGTCGAAGTACGAGATCCATCGAGTGACAACAGGTATTAGTAGTGACCTTCCCTAATATTTCACAGCTGTTTCTGAATTTCACAGTCGTTTATGCTTCTGAACTTGTCATTTGTTTGCAGCGCAGTATAGAGCAAGAACTTTGCTACGCGAGCTCCTTGTTTTCTTATTTCGGTGCTTTATGTCCAGTGCGCAAAGAAAATCTTACCCCCAAAATGACGTCCAAGTCGCTCTTACCACCACGTAAGGAACGGTTCCAAACGTTTCTTCTAAACTAACCTTCACTGTGGTTGCTGTTAAGGCGCGAATATAGTCCGACGTAACGCAAGCAAGCGCGCGCGCGCGCGCACGCTGCGTTGGTGAAAACAGCTCCGTCTATAGTTCGACGCACTGCAGCGGCCAACGCAACCGGCGGCTGCCAGCGTGCTCCGACGAGCCCGGCGCAGATTTGGCTCCTGCTCCAATTGCGCGCCGGCGCCGCCGACCGCGTCGACCCACAATGCATCGCGCGGAGAAAAATGGCGGATGCCAGCGCGAGCGGCGTGAGTGCGAAAATCTTTCGCACATACATTGAGCGCATGCACTTTCGCCGCAAGCGGTGGACTAGTAACACGAGAGCAAGTTTCTGTCGCGCGGATAACACCCTAGCCATATTTCATATAGTAGCCGCAATGGCGTGAATGGAGCGAAACGGATGAGGCGACGCAGAAAGAGGCGCGAACGGAATTCAAACTACCCGCCGGTCGACGATCGGCGCGCGAGTCGGCGGTCGTTCTGCGCATGCTCCGAAGCGGCGCGCGGCGTCTGGACGCATAGGGGGTGGCGCTCCGGCCGGCGCAGCGACACCGGCGTAGCGCGACAGACTGCGAGCGACGCTCGCCCGCGCGCTGAACACGTCGGACTATAAACGCGCCTTTACCTTAGTGACATAGGCACATACCCATGACGGGATATGGACCATTCCATATATCTTGTTTCCAGAGAAGTCATCACATTCTCGTCTTCAAAAGTTGGCAGTTTTGCACCAAGTACTGCAATAAATTCACAAAGCTTGGAGCCAGTACGCCCGAAATGGCTGCAAATGTCGACGACAAAATTGAGGATGAGCTTGTCGAGCTCGGACTGAGGAACAGTTTTGTTGTTTCCAAACAATATCGTGCCCGCTTGAATGAAACATAAAAATTGTTAGTTAAATTACATTATTTATCACCAAATAGTAAAAGTCTTAAGAAGCCGCCGCGATGGCTAAGTGCTTACAGTTCTCGGCTGCTCACCCGAAAGACGCGGGTTGGATCCCGATCGCAGCGGTTGAATTTCTACAGAGGCGAACTTCTAGAGCCCCGTGTACTGTGCGATGGCAGCGCACGTTAAAGAACGCCAGGTGGTCGAAATTTCCAGAGCCCTTCACTACTGCATCTCTCATAGCATGAGCCGCTTTTGGACGATAAACATCATAAACCAAACCAAAAAGTCGTACGCCCAAGAGCTTTTAGCTTCAGCCGCATAACAGAGCCATTCCGGCACTATCAACACCGAATCACCGTGAAATGCTAGCACAAGGTTCCTTCTTGAGGTACAGATGCCTCCTAGGAACATCAGTTTCGCTGCAGCTGAATGCTGTGGCCTTAAGACTTTTGACCAAGACTGTGCATAATGCCACCCTTGCTGTACAATCCAGCTCAATACACCGCACCCACATGTCTCTTACAGCTCTTAAAATAAAAATCTATGAAGGTTAAAAAATCACAATGTTTAGCCGTGCTTTGTAAGCACCAGGTTGTGGTATGCATGGCTTCCCTTGTCGATAGAATGGAGGCTTCTATTCAGCATTACACTACATTCCAGTGTGGTATCATTGTCTTCCAAGCACACTGCGGCCACATCGGAAAGGAGGACGCAGCCTGCAGATGATCCGAGTTTCTGCCTCAACGTGCTCCATGTCGCGAATGAACACGTGCTTCGCGCATGGTTTCAGATCCCGGCAAATGGGTTTGGACACCCGGGCTTCAGAGCTAACGTAGAAAGTGAAGCCCACTTTGAAAGCGAAGTGCGCAGCCAGGAACCGCCGTGTGACTTCAATAGGTTCCTACTCAGGCCTTTTTTGAATGAAGTGTTTACTGCGGAATAGGACGGATGACTTATTCCATAAAAAAATATTCCCTAAGGTTTCCGTGCCAAGCCATTTCCGAAGGGTATGGCTTCATCTACTTCACTCAAAGGTTAAAAGGGGGCTGAAACATAATGGTAACATTCCGTTATTTAGTTCTCTTTCTCCAGTGTCCCCATGCGGGTTCGATACGCAATCTAGAAAAATTGACTTTTCTGCATATGCGTATGTCACCCATATAGTTCTTTTTGGTGACATCAAAAGCGGGAGAAAATTGATGCAAACAAAAATCTCATTCACCCACAGATGCACGTACGCACGTACGCATTAAAGCCCCTAAAGAAACTCAAGTAGCGACAAGACACCCTCTCTCTTCTCTCCTCCTCCCCCCCGCGCCGGGCGAACGACTTTTGTTTTGTTTGTGATTTCATGTGACTGCGGTGGCGACCTCTAGCCCGCTCCGAAGGAACTAACGCCCCTTTTCAGTTGGTTGCGCTGGATTCCCGTACTTGCCCAGTTCTTCTCTATTTCTCCACATTAACCGTGCGTTCCGCTGCATAAATACATCGGTGACCTAGGAGAACCATTTGCATGCTTCACTGGATGGTCTAAAGGCAAAAATGAGCCCTCATAGATGGATTGTTTTGTTAGCGTCGCACGCGCACCGTGTCCGGGTGCGCCGGGCTTTATGCGGCATGCCAAGTTTGATGTCGAAAGAGTAGGGCGTGCATTGAGCGAGACCGTGAATCACGAGGCAGTGGAATGAATTTGCGGTGATCTGTTTTGCTGAAGAGGAGTATGCAAACAGAACGACTGTCCCCGCCGGAACGCTGGACGTGTTACAACGGATGCACAGGTTTGACATTCGAAAAGACACCTGCAAGTGAAGGCATTCTAAATGCCCGTAGTTCATCCGCTCTTCTGGTGGCTTTCGGTTTTGGTCTGCTGCAGTGTATCGCGTACCAGGTAAGACGCTTGAAGGAGTGCTCGAAATACGGTATGAAAGCCACGCTTCGTGTGTCCTTATCTGTGCCTCCCCTAATGATCTCTCGCGTGCATGAACTGTAACGATAAAGACTCCCGCATTAAAATTTTCTTTGGAATAATTCCTTAGTAAGGAGAAAACCTACCTCGCAAATATTCTTCGACTGCCGGCAATGGGATAATAAAGTTCTAGGTAAATGTTTCATCTGCATCAGTCATTTAGTGAGAAGCAAAACCTACCTCGCTTTTAACACATCTGCCCGATAATCTTCCATATTCGTATAGTCGCTACTAGACCACTGCACGGCCCTTAATTATCCACGCGTCCCGAGCCCGTCAACTTTTTCGTTAGCCGCCCCACCCCGGCCCGATTTTTTCGACATAGGCCCGAACCCGGCCCTGCCCACGAGGTAGACATGCCCGACTCAGGCTCGGAAACAGCCCGAGTACTAAATGCACATGGGTTAAGCCAAAGCCTTTTGTTAAGCGGATCTCATTTATAAAAAAGCGGCTACAAAACATTAAAAAATGGAGATAATGGAGGCCTCACTGTGGGCAGCGTTAAGAAAAAAAAACATTTTAGCATTAATAAAAGAGGTTATCAAATATTTGCTCCCATTCGTAGCCTCCTTTAGACGTCAAGGGGAAGCGAGAACGCGGAAGTGATGTTACAAAGTATGTGACAGGAAACGCGCGACCCACTTACGATGGGCACTATCACGCATATCCACAGCTACTGGCCATATTTTGAGAGTAAACGCAAGCCAGCGCGCTCTAGCTGGTGTTTCCACCAGCGGTGCCTTTACCATGCATATCGGCGCGATAATTCTCTTTTTGTGTTTTTCTGTAATATATATATATATATATATGCGTCTCCAAATCACGTGATACATGACGTCACACCACGTGACACAATGACGTCAAGACAGTGGAGAAACGGGGGCCCACCTCGCGCGGTCGCTGTGGTTGTGCGCCTCCAAATCACGTGATACATGACGTCACACCACGTGACACGATGACGTCGCGACAGTGGAGAAACGGGGGCCCACCTCGCGCCGTCGCTGTGGTTGTGCGCCTCCAAATCACGTGACACGATGATGCCACACCAGGTGACACGATGACGTCACGGCAGTGGAGAAACGGGGGCCCACCTCGCGCCGTCGCTGTGGTTGTGCGCCTCCAAATCACGTGATACATGACGTCACACCACGTGACACGATGACGTCACGGCAGTGGAGAAACGGGGGCCCACCTCGCGACGTCGCTGTGGTTGTGCGCCTCCAAATCACGTGATACATGACGTCACACCACGTGACACGATGACGTCACGACAGTGGAGAAACGGGGGCCCACCTCGCGCCGTCGCTGTGGTTGTGCGCCTCCAAATTACGCGACACGATGATGCTTCGCATTCTCCAGGCTTAACCAAGTTAAGCCTCAGCCATTTTCTTGTGGTTTTCTGTAATATATATATATATATATATATATATATACAAACACGCTTGCACGCGTGCGACTGTAAAATGTAACGCGTGCGCTTCATCATGTCAGAGCGCAGTTTGATCTGCGCTTATAGTACGCATGTATGTATAACTGCGACATGCGCTCAAATTTAAGGAACGTCACTCTACAGTTAGACGTGTGCCTCGCGTCACTTACACGTTTGCGTACATGCAATCACGATGCGCTCAACGCAAGCGCCCTTATGTCGAGCTTACTGCGGCCATACGCTCGATCGCGAACAAACCACTGTAGAGCGTAGCTTCAAAAAAAAAAGTAAAACTCAGCAGCTATTGAAAGCGCGTCCCTTACGTCGCAAAGTCTGGTCGATGGCGTTGCGTTAAAACTCGTTCGGTGTAACCAAACCTTCCTCCGGCCCGCGTCGGTTTTCCATGATGGGATCGCGAAGAACCGCTTTCCACCGTCGTTACGGTTCTTGCATCCGAAGGCACAGCAGCCTGTCATACCGCACAGGTAGACGGCTTGAAGTTAGGTTAGGTATGCACATACGCACGTACGCATATATGAACCGCGCCGCCATGCATGGTGTGAAAGCATACATTACATTTTAACCAAAGCGCTTTGTACTTATCTGGGGACGTATACACACTTTTGGGGGGAATGTCGACCGCTCGCAGTTAACCCCTGGCAATTCTACTGGTAAATAGGTGATGTTAGGATTATGTAGTCAACGCTTTTATTAAGCTGATTGAAGGCCAGAAAAATAGTCAAACCGCAAATAAGCCTTCATTTGAATGTTGAAGCACGTACGGCTAATTAGATATTTCTGCGAAATTATTAACTTGGCAACATACATCGCGCAGAATACGCCGCTATTACAATATGAATGTTTAAGATTCGTCCGCAACAAAGAAAGCGTTGTTAGGGGTAGCATTCTCCCACAAAAAAACCAACTGCAAAGCACAACAATACGTCTGAAATTGTTGATTTTTACGACCTGTTGCTCTGCAACGTGCACTCACATCACACAGAAGGGCGCCTTTACTGCAGTGTTGTCAGAAAATATATAGAAAGGTAGTACGGGTGCAATCGTTTTCAGTTTTATTCTAATATGCTATTATTTTCTAAAACGGCATTTGCCTAATTCGGAACCAGAACCATTTTAAATAAAAAAGTCGACATTGTTGCTTGATCCTCATGGAGCAGTAGCGGTGGGTGATTTCGCCCAGAGCGTCCAGCGAGCGACCTTCGCTCCTTGCGTGCTGCACAGAAAAGAAGGAAAATGAGCGGCAGTGTAGTCCAGTGTTACTTGCATCCCAGCTCTATGAAGCCTCCTCACCACAAGGCATACTGTCCACAATGTCTCCATTTCAGACCTTTATATCCACAACAACTTGCGCGCTGCGGCGATGCTCTCAAAGTGCCGGCATGATTTTGTCAAGAATTTGGTGTCTGAGTTCTACCACTGAATAATACTGAAATTCAACACTCTCTGTCCGACTGGAACAGTTGCATTGAAATGGCACGCAATCGGTTATCGCTTACCGACAGCGCTAGAAATTGTCATTTCTGAAAAAGCTAGAGGAGCAATTTGCGCGCTTTCTTTTTCCTTTCCTCTCTTTGGCCACAGTAACAGAAGATTATGCAAAACATTGAGCTGATTCATCGCGTACTTTAACTGTTGAGGCTGAGGATATTACACGAAGAGCACACAACAAACGCTAAAACTGCGTGTTAAGAGTGCAGGGTTCGTCTCCCAGCTGCGCTTTACACATTGTAAATCGCTAACTGCCTAGACGAATTGAATGTTGTAGTGATTTTTATTTAGTTTGCCGCGCTGAGAAGGCACCTTTAAATTGGGAACAACAGGAACACAGATGCACAACACGGGCGAAGGCGTGGACGGATCTATCACCTTAAAGGCGCGTGGACGAATGCCTGACACGATGTCATTCCCGATCATTTCAACATCCCCATGCTACGAGGAAACCGTGAGCAATCTCTCTTCTTTACTTTTACAGAGATAGCCATTGCTTGAGGAAGCTCAGAGGATGCGCGTGTGTTCACATGACTACATCAAAGACTTGGGGGGGTGAGAGAGTTGCAGAGGAAAACTGAAGAAGCCGCTGCTACGGAGGAACGAGAAGCAAGAAAGCGGGGCGAGGGTTTGAGGAGGAAAAAAAATCATATGCGTCATAGGTTTCACGAAGATGAAGCAGAGGCACAGACAGAAGGCGGGGCAGAATGGCTGTATGATCTCGCGACCCCCTTGAAACTTACGGAAAAATATGAAACAAAAAAATCAATAAAGAAATCAAAAGCCGCTAACGTAGCAGCGGCGAAAGCAAGGATAACGCCGAGGAGTGATTGAAAGTGTGTGCAGTGCGCGTCGACTGGCTTGGCCGTGTTGGCCTTGACCGCACCTGGCCTCTACGTTTAGGAGGTGGGCAGTCGCTGCGCTCCCCCGCATGCGCTTGGCTGCTACAGGGAGCCACCAGTCAGGGAGGGGGGGTTGGCCAAGAACTGAGTAGGAGGGCAAAAACTCCTACTGAGTACGAATTGTTTGCTGGTGGAACCCCTCAGTCTAGGACCCGATTGGACTTGCCGGGCAGCAGTGCCATATACTGACGAGCCATTGCAGCAGAAAATTGAAAATTTGTTTTCAGGCAAGCGAACGACACAGTAGCTGCCTCATTTCTCGTTGACAAACGAACCGCGTAGTGAGGTCGGGATAATGGAAGAAACGAAATAAGTAGTTCAAAAAGAGGCGCAGTAGTCCACAAGAATTTCGACAGCCTGCAGATCTTTAAGGTGCAGGGCCATCGCACAGCCAGACCACCTTTTGTGTTTCGATATCAACGCAAAGCTGCCATCACGGCCAGTATTGAAACCCTAACCAGCGGTCAAGAGACACGCGTCCTAGCCACTGAGGCACCACAGCGTATAAAGAGGGCAGCACAGAGCGGGAAATCGAAGCCCCGTGCCAACTGAGGAAGATCTGCAGCGGCAGAACAGATTAGAGTGACACGCCAAGTAATGTGAGGCGCAACGGCAAGCAACTGATCGGTAAGTCTCTGGAGCCTCGCTCCAATATGAGCGCGTAATTCTCTATCGAATGAGAAAAAAACATCCGCGTGTAGATGGTTGCATAACCATGCTTCGGGTGTAGCCACAACTTAGTGACCAGAACCGACAACGCACTCCGTCATCGGAACAGCATTTGGCTACCCTGGTGTGGTACTTGGCCATCCCTTCGACATGTATGTAACAGGACAAGGTTAATTACAGAGATATTGGAGAGGGCTTTGGGCTGCCGTGTATTAGTCGGTCGGATCAGGGTGTGGTCGGGACCTTATTTCTTTGACGGCGCACTGGATGGTGGGAGACGCTTTAATTTCTATCCTCGCGATTTTGTGAAATGGGAGTTTCACTGTGAAGGGAGGCCTACTGCTCCGTTGTTCTCTATAGCCGAATGATGCGGCAAGGGTTCTTCGTTTTATCGTAGTCGCAGCGTCCTCCTCTAATGCGTATTTTGACTGCAGCACCCCACCCCCTGTATTACTATGCGAGCATTCGGGATAACTGCCGCCGTTTTAAGTAGGCTCGATTGTACTCGACTTGTAGAAAACGCCGACTTTTCGATTCGGATACAAAAACAGTAACCGAAATTTGTATCTGAAGTTTCGGTTATTGGCACATTCCTAATATCTGCCTTTAAAATTTCTTCATGCCCAAGCACCCACTGGCAGCCATAATAAGCAAGGCGTGAAAGGCACAGCGAAATATCGCTCTCCTAATTGCTTACGGGACGCTGAAAGCGCTGTCTGGTCGGAAGCCTCACCTGAGAACGGAGATGCAGCAGTAGCCATTAGCGCACGGCCGACCAGCCTGAGCGACATCACAGCAGCGATGGGGCCTGCTGTGCGATCTGCTGCTGCTTGCGTGCGGACGGCTTCGACGTGTCAGCAGTTGCTGCCGCTTCAGGACAGGTGCGTAGGTGAATCGCCTCCGACAAGAAGAGATAAGGAGCTTGGGCCCTCAGCTAAAAAGAAGAAAGAAAGAAAAGGACAATTAAACTGTAGAAAAAAAAAATTAAATGAACGCCTCATGCACAACGCTGTGGCCTTTAAAAGTGGATGATATTTAAGAATGCGTTTCTGTTAAATAGTTACTAAATGTTCACACGTAGCAATGCAGGCTTGCACGAAAGATTCGCCAGCTGTTGTAAACTGGTTCATCATGGCTGTCGACAGAAGGAAAATGCAAGAAAGTGCGATGTCTGTAGAGCATTGCTGCTTCCCTCTCCTTTTCGCGCAGAACACGCTGAAGAGAGCGGCAATTTAGATTTTTCGAAAGTCATACTCAGAAAATTTACGATGTATAAAGTCTCCAAGGGAGAGAAATGAAATTTCTGGTTTCTTGAAGCGGTCATCGACTCCTGCAAGCTTTTCAATGACCCAATGGTGTTCATCTGCCGAAAGCAGTTTCCTTACTCAATAGAGCGACTTTTACAGCCGTTTCAAGATAATTACGCTCAATTGTAGCATCTGTATTACTCAGTGGTTCACCGGTTATGCTACTGAGTAAGGTGTGTGAGTGCGATACCTGTTGCGGGGGAAGCCTGCGACTCCAACCAAATCCAAGAGCGTCCTTGTCCAGGGGCGTCCTTGTCCAAGTAATCCGGATACCCACTCTAAGAGACAACTTTTGCGCATTGTAGACCGCGACATATTAACCCATGCTGAGAACTAACATATGCTAAATGGGAAGATAATTTTCAGTGTTGCTATTCGCATAGAATGAAGCGAAAACACTGTGAAAAACGGTGTGTGAATGCAGCTTTTTCTGCCTCTGCATCTCCTGATTAAAGGTGGCAGCAAACTTGTGTCCTCAATTAGGTGTCCATTTTTCTCTAAATGAAAGGAATTTTCGCTGAAGAGTAGTGCAGGGTATCCTCATGAATGATTCTGGGTGTGTGAGTCAACCACTCCGGATGCAAATATTCGCTATAACCTCACCACTGTGGTCGGAGCAGGAACGGTCGATGGCTGGGGCAAGAATGGTGGGCTGTCACAAGTACACTGCTCCTCCAGTTTCGAGCAAGCCTGGGAATTATGCTCGGTGCCCTCAGCCGCCACCACTGACGAGTGCTCCGTTTGCGCTGCTGCGCAGTATGACCTGGATGACGGGCCTCTGGATGCCAGACTTCTGCGCTGAAGGCGTCGGCGTCCCACGGAGGGCGGTACACCCCCAGCTCCAGCGGCAGCAGTAAAAGCGTGGTCTATCGTCGGCATAGTCAGCAAGGTGGACTCGATAGTCGCCTTATAAGGGCTCGTTTGCCTAAACAAGTGGCGGAGGGTGGAGGCTTTGCCGTCTACTTGGGTCTAAAATGCACCGGGCAGCTTCGAGGGGAAAAGAACACGTAGCGCAAACCACGAGCGAAGGTTCTTACTTCTGCTTCCTCTTTTGCATGCCCGCTGCAGTTAAGCGCCACGAGGTAGAAACTGTACCAAGATGGAAGGAAGGCATGTTTGAAAACACTCTTTAGAAATGAAAAATCTGTCATGTTTGGTGAAGAGGGCAAAGGAACACAAGCATAAAATATAAGAAAGCGATTTACAATCCACAGTAACCTCAAAAAGAGGTGAAGGTTGAACGTAAGCTTCACCTTCAGCGAGACAATAGGCGGCAACACGAACTGTAGCAGGCCATTGTGACCACATTTCTCTTTAAAACTCGGCTGCCATGACTGGAGCTGACCTGCTGTTTCGTCGTGAAGGACGCTACTAGTAGTGGTACTAGCAGTACTAGTAGTGATGGACACTACTATAAGGCACTGTGCACGACGACTGTCACAGACCAGTGGAATGTGTCTCGTCAGGAATTCTCTCGGGGCTCGGCTATCGGCGAACGAAGCTGACTGGAATTCCAGGAGTGGGAAGTTCTACAGCGGTGGTACGGGTGTGCTGTTTTTTTTTTAAGTGGAGAATGCAGGCATAGCCGACTCGACGACGCCTGTCACGGAAGACTGACCTTTTGCGTTCCCTCCTGCTCTCCCGCGCGGCGCTCTGAGGGAGCTGAACGGGTTAATGCGTCCCCTCTGCCCCGTCGTCACCGCGTTGACAAAAGCGCCACAATGATGAGGGAAAGGGAAGAAGTATGCTATCTGCCGGCCCGTCCAGGTTGCAGAGGGCGGTTGGCACAGTCGGGAGGAAATAGGCAGCTGAAGAGGTTGGGTGGTGTGTTTGCGGGCGTGGAGGGCCGAGTTACCGCGCCGAGGCACGCGTTCCATCGCACAAGGCCCGCCGCCGTCGAGCCATCGTCGCATCCACAACCACCCGAACCAGAGTCATCGCCGCAGCCCCCGTATGTGAATTGTCCGTCGGACTTTCTGCTTTTCTAGCTCTACTTTTTGTATATTACTTTTTTTCATGCCCTGTACGCCTTCTTGTTCTCTGTAGTTCGATTTGTGTGTTCTTTGTATTGTCTCTCTTGCTTGTCGCGTTTCGTGTTTTGTATAGTTTTTCGGCTACTCCTCTGTTCGTTTTACCTGTTTTTGTGTTTTCCTGCATTCGAGTAAATATTTCTTCTAAACCCGCAACCCCTTGAGTTCCTTTGGAGGACTGACGCACCGACACACGTGCACCACGCACGGGCTGACCGACCTCAAAAAAATAAATGTTGTACAACGCTCGCTTTTAGGCCACAGGAGAGCGTAAAGCGGCCCCTGTGCCTCAGCGGCTTGCACCAGGCAGCCGGTTGGTGGGCGATAGTTGTGACAATAATTGGCGTCCGCGCGACAGGACCGCTCAGCCGCGTGTCGGGGCTGAGGCTCCGAAGGGACTAAGGAGAAGGTCGTGCTAGTGGTCAGATATCCACTGTTTCCTGAGCACGATGGCAGAGGTCGAGTTTGACAAACTGGTCGAGCAGGGAAGAAGCTTCGGCTTCGACGGGAAAGAACTGTTCTCGTGGATTGAACAGGAGCGTGCTAGGCGCCGAGAGGAGAGAAATGCAGAACGCACGTGGCGCAAGGAGGAAACTGAACGCGAAGCACGTATGAGAGATGAGGAGTTGAAGAGGCAACGAGAAGAATCCAATATAAGAATGGCTTTGCTAGAAAAGGAAAAGGAGGTGTTGTTGTTGAGGCGGGAACCCGCTAGTGTCTCTGAAACGGACTCCAGGTCCGGCTCGGAAGAGAGAGGGGCGGTTAAAGGGAACAAAGTGAACCCGCACAAAGTTATGCCTGTTTTCGATGAACAGCGCGATGACCTCGATGCCTATTTGAGGCGTTTTGAGCGCGTGGCAGAGAGCCAAGGTTGGCCACGGGATCAATGGGCCACTTATTTGAGCCTGTGTTTGAGCGGCGAGGCTCTAAACGTTTTTAGCCGAATGTCCGCGCCCGATTGTACGAGCTACGACAAGCTGAAGCAAGCTCTGATGCTGCGATTTCGGCTGACGGAGGAAGGATTCCGAGAGAAGTTTAAGGGGGCATCGCCCATGAATGGAGAAACGTGCTCCCAGTTTGTGACTCGGCTTAGGAACTTCCTCGAGCGGTGGGTAGAGCTTTCCAGCACCAAGAAGGAGTATAAGGCTTTGTTTGAGCTGATGGTGAAGGACCAGTTCCTTTCAAGCTGTGCGGCACCGCTGGAGTTCTTTATTAAAGAGAAAAAGGACCCTACCCTCGAGGAAATGATAGAAAGAGCGGAGCAGTACGTGGACGCTCACGCATGGGCGAATTTTTCAAAACTTGAAGCGCCAAAGAGGGAGCTGTCAGTTAGAGCCAGCTCTGATAAAAGGGGCGAAATGAAAGCCGAGAGCAAGTCGGCTGCGAAGCCGAAGGATTTGAAAATTCAGAAATGTTTCCTATGCTCACGCCTCGGCCACCGAGCCGAAGACTGCCGCGTTGGCAGAATGGAGGGCAACAGACCACCTCCGAAGTGTTTCAAGTGCGGGCGAACAGGCCACACTAGCTGGAAGTGTTGGCAGAAGAGCTCGACGAAGCCAAAAGACAGCGCTGAAGAATCATCATCAGTATGTATCGAGGATGGATACATTGAATTGAAAAATGGGACAAAGGTTCCCGTTGTTGGCGCCGCTCTGTCTAACAAGACTTTAACTATGAGTGAGAAGCTTCCTGTAGTCACCGGTTTGGTTGGCAACCAAAGGGTTCGCGTACTGAGAGACACCGGGTGCAACACGGTGATAGTGAGGAGGAGCCTGGTCGAAGATGCCGATCTCACAGGATTCAAATCTCCCGTTTACCTCCTAGATCGGTCGGTTCGCATGCTTCCCGAGGCTTGGGTCGACGTTGACACCCCATACATCAAGGGACGGCTCCGTGCGAAGTGTATGGAGGATCCCCTTTATGACCTCGTATTAGGCAACGTTGGAGGAGCCAGACATGCCGCCGACCCAGATCCCAGTTGGAACCTAGAAGCGATGGCTGCGAAGATGCCGTCCTCAAAAGGGTTAGAGCCACGAGGGAGTGGTAGCGCTGCGGAGGCGGACGCCACCGAGAAAAAGGGGAGAGCAGCTTCCGCAGACAGAGAGGATGACCAGGCAAACGCCGTGGTGACGAGGGGGCAAGCCCGGGAGAACGGAAAACTACGAGGACTGAGAGTGTCGGTCAACTCTGAAAACGTAAGCAGCGAAGTCCTATGCCAAGAGCAGAAGCGTGACCCCACGCTGCGGGCATGCTTTGACCGAGTGGATCGGATGGTACACAGCAGAAAGGGGGATAGCTACCAGTTCTTCCTCCAAGGCGGAGTTCTCCAACGCAAATTCACGTCTAAATTTGGAGGGGAAAACATTCAAGTGGTCATTCCCAAGAAATTTCGGACATCAGTGCTCGAAAACGCTCACAGCGGTGTAATGGGAGGACATCAGGGCCCCAGAAAAACAGTGCGCAAAGTTCGAAGTGAATTTTTCTGGCCGGGACTGCAGGCCGACGCGAAACGTTTTGTCATGTCCTGCGGCTCCTACTAGCGGACTACTCCCAGAGGCCACACATGAAAGGCACCCCGTGCGAATGTTCCAGTCATGAGACGCCCTTGCAGAGAGTGATAACGTCGGGGCAGACTACACGAGTCAGGTAGACTAATTGGCCGAGGTGGGTTGTTTAGATTGCGGTCACATCTTTCTAGTGTCAGTTTTCCTTTTTTGTGTGTCCGCTGTCTTGATTACATGCAGTGATCTTCTGTATACCCTTGACTGTGTCCACTGTGATGACGTTGTGTCGTAATATAAATGTAGGCTGTATGCTGTTACGATGTGACACATGTCATGTGATGCCCGAATTGGACTTCATGAGGACGTCGACAGTGAGTGCAGTGCGGTGCGCGTGAACTGACAATCGTCCGCGAGATCGAGTGCAGATACTCTTGCGTGTGTGAAGAGACTGTCGTGACTGTGCGGTGGTCAAATGATTGAATAGCCGCTTGTATGGCTGTAGGTTGTAACATGTACGCCACTTTTGAGTGCTCAGTGCTTTTTGTGTGTGTTTGTGACGCGGAACGGTTAAAACCCTTTTTTCCATGTTCTCGTTGTTGATAGCGATTTGGCGTTGGTCTGTGCCTAGCAAAATATTATGGTATAATATTCTTTAGTGGGGGGCTGTGTCACAGACCAGTGGAATGTGTCTCGTCAGGAATTCTCTCGGGGCTCGGCTATCGGCGAACGAAGCCGACTGGAATTCCAGGAGTGGAAAGTTCTACAGCGGTGATACGGGTGCGCTGTTTTTTTTAAAGTGGAGAATGCAGGCATAGCCGACTCGACGACGCCTGTCACGGAAGACTGACCTTTTGCGTTCCCTCCTGCTCTCCCGCGCGGCGCTCTGAGGAAGCTGAGCGGGTTAATGCGTCCCCTCTGCCCCGTCGTCACCGCGTTGACAAAAGCGCCACAATGATGAGGGAAAGGGAAGAAGTATGCTATCTGCCGGCCCGTCCAGGTTGCAGAGGGCGGTTGGCACAGTCGGGAGGAAATAGGCAGCTGAAGAGGTTGGGTGGTGTGTTTGCGGGCGTGGAGGGCCGAGTTACCGCGCCGAGGCACGCGTTCCATCGCACAAGGCCCGCCGCCGTCGAGCCATCGTCGCATCCACAACCACCCGAACCAGAGTCATCGCCGCAGCCCCCGTATGTGAATAGTCCGTCGGACTTTCTGCTTTTCTAGCTCTACTTTTTGTATATTACTTCTTTTCATGCCCTGTACGCCTTCTTGTTCTCTGTAGTTGGATTTGTGTGTTCTTTGTATTGTCTCTCTTGCTTGTCGCGTTTCGTGTTTTGTATAGTTTTTCGGCTACTCCTCTGTTCGTTTTACCTGTTTTTGTGTTTTCCTGCATTCGAGTAAATATTTCTTCTAAACCCGCAACCCCTTGAGTTCCTTTGGAGGCCTGACGCACCGACACACGTGCACCACGCACGGGCTGACCGACCTCAAAAAAATAAATGTTGTACAACACTCGCTTTTAGGCCACAGGAGAGCGTAAAGCGGCCCCTGTGCCTCAGCGGCTTGCACCAGGCAGCCGGTTGGTGGGCGATAGTTGTGACGACACACGCACTACACACTACTAATGATCTCATGGTAGCTTTGGATCGGGGTGGGCAAATTGATATACTGTTCCTCGACTTCGAAAAGGCGTTTGACCGAGTCTGTCACAAAAGGTTATTACTTAAGCTAAAAAGTGTATTGCAAAATGAACAAATTTTGAATTGGCTTGATTGTTACTTATCCAATCGACAACAGTATGTCTGCATTGAAAACTCACTTTCTTCATCTGCCCCTGTATTATCCGGTGTACCACAAGGTTCTGTCCTTGGACCTCTTCTTTTTCTGATCTATTTAAATGACCTGTCTTTGGATTCCTCTGTACAATGCCGGTTCTTTGCCGATGACTGCATCGTGTACCAGGTCATCGAATCTGTGCAAGATCAAATTGTGCTACGTGATTACCTCTCTGCAATTACCAGTTGGTGTCAATCCTGGCGTATGAACCTAATTGTCTCTAAATGTGCCCACATGATGGTCACAAGAAAGAAAAAACCGTTAATATATACTTACAAAATTAACAATGCTGATGTCAAGCGGGTTGACAACTTCAAATATCTTGGTGTTATAATTGACTCCAAATTAACGTGGAACGCACATGTTGAATATGTTGTGTCGGCGTCACTAAAAAAGCTGTGGTTATTAAAGCACCGCATGAGGCACTGCACTAGTGCAACAAAACTTGCAGCATTCACGACACTCGTTAGGCCAATTCTTGATTACGCTGACACTGTTTGGGACCCTCATACTAAGAAAAACATCAATCACATTGAAGGGGTACAAAAGAAAGCACTTCGATTCATTTTTAACGCTTACCATAGAAGTATCTCTGTTTCAGACCTGAGAACACGAGCTGGGCTCCCGTCGCTAGAAATGCGCCGCAAACTACACCGCCTACAAATGATGTACAGTATTGTCAACCACCATGTCAAAATAAATTTTCATACTTACATGCACTTCAACGAATCCAGGAAAACGAGAGGCAAGCACAGCAAAACAATTGTAATGCCGCAGGTTAAAACTAACGCCTGCCGTTCATCATTCTTTCCTCGAACCACAGCTGAGTGGAACGCCTTACCCTATGAAGTAGCTGACATGCCCTCAGTTGAATCTTTTGTTACAGCCGTGTCATCTCATCTATGATGCTGCAAGTATTTCTTTACAACGATTCTTGCTTTGCCGTCCGCCTTTCAAAGTGTATTCCTTCTTTCTTTTTTGTGTGTTTTTTGATTGTGCACATTCCTTCATGGCTGATTGTCAATAGCATGTTTTCTTTCTTTGCCGCTGTTAAACTCACTTTAGCAATTGTTCAAGAACAATGTATCCACTCCTGCTTTGACTGCCAAGATGCAGTTGGCAGTATTTGATAAATAATAATAATAATAATATCCACAGCGTCGTTGTGCATCATACGCTGTACTTTTCAAACCTTCCTTCCAGATACAGACCATAGCCAGCTTACACGGAGCAAATTGGGCAGCCAAGTTCCTAGACGGGTCTTGTTCGCAAATCAGGCCACGCTCTTTGAAGTGGTCTATGTCCTCTGCCGCTTTTGAGCCAAGGAAGACGCATGCGTGAATAATTCTGCCGGTGGACGCCCCAATATTACGCTGAGTCGAAAAGATGAAGGTTAGCTGGAAACAAGCTTTCAGCCGGCGTTGCTGTTTTTCTTTCTGAGTGCGTTTGAGGAGTCAGCGAAGGTGTGACACGGTTATGACTCTTCTTTCTCTTCAAATCCAACGGAGGGCGTACACTACGAACAAGGCAAGACTGTGGAAACTGAACTTTCTTCCTTTCTCACTTTCTTTATTTTCACATCAGATATACAAAACGTTTGCAAAAACTGCTGGGCCAATAGCCGAAGCTAGTATAGGCCCAATGTACACATTTGTTACTACAGCAACAGAAGATACCAACACGAATCTCGGTTATAGGTGATCAGTGAAAAAAGTAATAGCGAGCAACGCTCAACAGTACACATAAAAATATTCACAAACATAACCCTCAATCTTCGAAAAGTGGAAGCGCTTAACTGAAAACAGGATATTGTTAGCCATTTTAATTTCAAGTGGTACACTATTCCATACTTTCGCCCTTCAATATTCAACTTCTGTGTATCTTATCAGCACTCTTAACTTTGCCTTGATTATGAGGATAGGAAACGCTCAGAACTGGTTGACTTTGTAGGTGGACACTTGAATCGCGTAGTGAGGCATAAGTATCCCCCGTTGCAACGCTAAGATTACTCCTATCTAGTGTAACCTGTGATACTGCGGGGTGTCACACTGACTCCTCCGTAGCACCCGCTGTCCTCGGCTCTTTCACTAATACAGCTTTTGCTAAGAAAAGAAAATTCTATGAATTGTAATCCACTCTTATCCCTCCATCTTTATAAAGGACTGAAGCTTCATTTTTTTTATATCAGCGTACTTGTACCCTTTTTCCTTATATTGCATTCGCAGACACTGTTTTCTCTGGGCTGTTTAAACTAAATGCGAAACGTTGGTGCCATCCTGAAGGGTAAGGTCATTACTCGTTATGTATGACAACGCAGAGGGACTGTCATATATAGATTTCGTTTGCGGGGAAGGGAACTCTGTTTGCAGCTGTCAACACAACTGAGCTCTCTGCGGAAGGCACGCGCCCTCTACATTGGGGAGACGCGCGCGTTCGCACGGGGCGTCAGACGTGCTGTGCATCGGCTCCGCCGATTTTCAGCCGGAGCAGCGGAAATTTCCGCCTGACCCCAGCAAGACCATCCCCAACGTGCACCGAAAGCTGTCGGGAACATCTGGACACCAGGTTCTGCAAAGTGGGCCCGGTTAAACCCATTTTTCGGGCAACAGATCGGCCGATCGGGCCGGTGGCGCGGCTAGGCCTAATGGCCGAACAGGCAACCGGCACTACGGGGCCTTTTGACATCGACACCAGTATGGCTGCTACGCAAGTCTCCTGCCGGGGCTACGACCCCGAAAGCATACACTGGATAACGGTTAACCAAGCGGGAACCGGAGACCCAGTATCGGCAACGGTTGACCCAGCGGCAACCGAAGGCCTAGCTTCGGCAAGATTTCGCATCGCCGCGTTGAACGCCGCAGTGTTGCACCGAGCGCAGGACCAAGCCTTACAGCCGGCGTCCGCAGACGCTGCTGGCGTTCACGCCAGAAACCGGCAGTCACCCGCCGCAATCGGCGACTACTCACGAAGTGGAAACCGCCTATTATCCCCAAGCCTGCTCCAGACGACTTACGTAGTCGTCATCAAGCCTCGGACCCTGGCCACGTCTCTTTGTACGAGACTTTTGAGGAGACTGGCTACGGCCGGGCGTTCACGGCTTGCACGCAACCCGCATCAGACCTTATCATAATACCGGCAGGAGAACAAAACCTGATTATTGTTCAGACTGCTAAACCCGAGCTAGCCGATCGTATCATCCAGGACTTAGAACTTAACGCAATCGGCGGGCGGGTCCCCCTTGCGGGGCACCTGCGCCAAGACGGCAAGGACGTCTGTTACGGCGTCGTTACCGTCCGTAACACTGACACTACGGACTCGCTCCGTACCAGCCTCCAATGGCGCTACGCCACCATCGTGGAAGTGCGTAAATTTTATTTATTTATTCATTTATTTATTTATTTATTTGAAATACTGCGGACCATGCATGGTCCAAGCAGTAGGGGCACATTCAAACATTTTGCAATACAAGAAATGACAAGCATATGAATAGAGAACAAAAATAATAATAATAAGTCAGACAATCAATCAGAATTGAATATATAGACAGGCATCGCAACACAAAACAAACAATACTCATGAAATAAAGACATATCGTTCCAACTCTGCTACAAAATTGCTGGACAGAAAAATATGAGAAGGTAATGCATTCCATTCGGATACAGTTCTAGGGAAGTAACTATTTTTAAACGTGTTTGTGCGCTCCAACAAAGCAAGACTGACTTTCGCCGGAACAGAAAAGCCACGTTTCGTGCATTACGACTCGGAGCTTGTGCAAGTCAGGCCTTACCAGCGAACCATTCCAGCCTGCCGACATTGCGGTGTGGTCGGCCACCGCGTGGACGCCTACCCGGCCATGGGCTGGACCGGGGTGGCCTGTGCGGACAGCAGGCTCCACTCGTTGAGCGGGTGCGGGCCCCTCACGAGTGCAACCCAAATTGCTTAGTGTGCGGCGCGGCCCATGTCACGGGGCGCCCTGCGTTTATGGCTAAATATTGCGCTATCCAGCCCCTCTATGCGGAGCGCGGGCGTAAATCCAAACGGAACCAACGCAGGCGTGGCAAGCGTCGCCCGGACAAGCTCAAGCCCAATGCTGCCGACCCAGCCACGGACCAGACTGTGAATCCCTCTACCGGGAACCAAGGGAAACCTACAGGTGCACCACCGCCGCCTCATGCCGGTGCAGCGAGGCACCTCGTACCACCCCAGAACGGCGACTCAGAGACGTGGGCGAACGTTGCCAAGCAACACTCGCAGGCGAGCGGCGCGGGCAGGGCAGCTTCTCCCTTCCCTCCCCTCCGCAATCCCAACCAATCTCTGCCGAACAAAAAGAAATATCTGGCCTCCGCGAGCAGGTTGCAAATTTTTAAAGGGGCCACGCAATAGCGGAGGCCCGCCAAAATTATCCCAACCACACCTCTGCCCCTCCGCAGCAGACGCAATGGAAAGCGACGCAACCCCTTCAGGACAGGCTGCGCACGCCCTCGCGGCACTCGAGGCGAGAGTGAGCGCACTCGAAACTCCAGTTAACTCCAGAATATCGCCATTGCAGACGCAAATCAATGGTACACCTACGTTGGCACTCTACAAAATTATCCACCTTGCGGCATTTATCCCAAACCTCATCACCGCTCAGTTCGCTCAACTCGCCCGCGCTCCCAAGCGCGCTGGCCCGCTCAAAACCTTCCCGGGCCGGCAGTTCAAAGCGTCTAGGCGTCGGATCGCCGGCGAAGAGGAAGAGGTCCCCTGTGCCATCCCCAGTATAGAGGACGCTCCTCTCCTTCGAGCCACTGGCTCTCAAACCTCCTCTCTCCTAACTCACAACTCTACCCTTGATCATGGCGGGCGCCCCTAGAAACAGGAAGCACCCGCGAGCCAATTCTATTCCTAATCAAATTGTACAGTGGAACTACCGCGGATTCAAGGCACGCCTCAATCGAGCAGATCAACACCTTTTCCTTACAACTCTCCCAAAATTACCTGCTATAGTGGCCCTTCAGGAGCCAGGAAAGGGCGCCACTCTCGCCAATTACACGGTGTACTAGCAGGATGCGCAGAGCTGCCTCTGCGTACATAAAAATTACACGGCCTCCCAGGTTGACCTGGATCTTAGCGCTAATTTCTCCTATGTAATGGTGACGATCCTTCCGCTACGCAAACAGGACCACCCATTGCACATGCTCATTTAATGTTCTCCAATGCTACCAAATTTTACAGTCGCGAATCGGGATCCCCTCATAATCGTTGGGGACTTTAATGCTCTCAACCCTTTATGGGGGTACACAAGTGAAGAGAAACGCGGACGCGAGTTGGCGGAGCTTGTTTCCACACTGGGCCTCACTCTTCACACGGATCCCGCGCAACCCACTCGTATAAGTAACTCCGTTACACGCGATACGTGTCCGGACCTACGAAAAATATTCGCTATGCAGATTGGAGCAACACCGAGCAATCCCTCGGTAGCGACAACTGCATAATTACCACTACAATCCATACCAAGCTACTCACAAGACCACAGGACAATGCAGAACTACCCGAGTGAACCAAATTTAGGACCAGCTACACTAATCTTCAATCGATAATGGACCAAGGATACTCAACGCGGTCCCAACACCTAGTTTTCCACTTGAAATCAGTCGAGCAAAATGTTCAACTCTCAGAAGCGAGCCCGGCGGTGGATAACCACCCCCTCCACCTCTGGGAAGCACGACACAGCCTAGTCCGCCGCTGTCGTCGTTATATATATAATCGGAAACAGAAAATTCGCATCGCGGAAATCACCCAACTGGCGGCTCACTACGCGGCACAACTCGCCGACTCGATTTGGGTGCACCGATGCAACACTGCCGCTCAGCAAATATCGACTCGGAGTACGTGGCGCCTCTTCCGCGCCCTTAATGATCCGGCACAAACCTGTACTGAGACACAAAAACACCTTCAAAGGGCTATACATCACTTCACTGGAGACACGGCCAAACAGGCTGATGTGCTCCGCGACAAATATTTGAGCATACACCAGGATCCCCATTGTCAGGCGTACTCGTATGCAGGTTGCGAGAACGCGGATTTGGATCAACCGTTCCACCTCCATGACCTAAAAACAGCCCTCGCTAAAATGAAGCGAGGGCCGTAGTAGAATGGTCCGTAGGCCGATAACATGTCCGCAGAGTACCACAGTATGGAGGACACTGCACCGAGCCATCGGTGAGTAAGTCTCTCAAATTTGAAAGAAACACTTGCTGAAGACACTCACCGCGGGAAGCCTCATCGACTCCATCGGGGTCGGGCTATTAGGAAGCTGGCTGAAGAACTGTTTGCTGACACTGTCGTGTAGCTCCCTTGATGGAGAGATTAGAAGTCCTGATGGCATCCGGGCCATTCAGAGCAGTACCCTCCTTAACGACATTAAACATAACTTGCGCGGTTATTTCTCCTGAATGTGGCACTGGCTGCCAAACAGCCAACGACGGTGATAGGGTGCTTCGAATAGTCCTGCAGTATCACCGGAGCTGCTTGTAGCATCTTTATATCCAGCAAAAATTTGAGCAACACCTTGTGTTTGATTATTGATATCTCGGAACCAGAATCCACAAGAACGCTCCTCGCTGTACTTGCATCTGGATATACAGGGTGCTTCAGCGAACACTGGTGTTGGCGGACACCAGAAAATCGGCAAAACGTCTAAGTAGTCATCTGGTGTACTAATTTTTAATAATTAACTTTTTAACTAGTAGAGTAAGGCGCCTAGTTGCGATTAGAGATTTGTAGCTGATCGTTAGTAATACCCAGATCAGTTTTTAGAGTTTCGAAAACGCGATTGTCCTTGGCGCTGTGACTCGACAAAATTTGGCTTTTTTCACTAGTTACGAGCACTGGATGGGTTGCTTTGTCTGCACGCTTTCGAAAGAGCATGCATTTTCGCACAATGCTGCCAGATTTTGTCGAGCCACAGCGGCGAGGTTCATCGTATTTGATAAATTTTAAAAACTGATATGTTTATCACTAACGACCGGCTACTAATCTGTAACTGCAACTAGGCGCCTAACTCTAGTAGTGAAAAAGATAATTATTAAAAATTAGTTAACCAGCTGACTACTTAAGACATTTCACCGGTTTTCTGGTGTCCGTAAATGCTGGTAATACTATGCCGTAAAAGCTACATTTTTACCCCAAGAAGCCTATTTTTGAAAATTTTTGAAAGTGTTCGCTGAAACACATGGTATATTCCCGACTTTTCAGCGTGCTTGGTCAAATTGGAACTTGATTTCTTGAAAGTTCTTCGACTTCATTGTTTTCCGACACCTTCTCGTACGCTTTGCGAACGGACGCCGTACGTTGGATACAAATACTGTGGGAATGTCTTATCTTGGAAAAGGAAAGCATATTTTGCCTCTTACTTGCGTGTCGTACTCAACAGAGATCGAAAGCATTATCTTCTCGTGCCCTGGTGCCTGAACGCCGCAGGTGATGTCCGTCGCCCACCAGGCGCACGCGCGCCTGATAGAGGTGGCGTTGTAAGCGTAGGAAGCTTTGCTGCGCGCGTTACAAGCATCCTCTGAATAAGACGTAATGCCGCAACTAATTTCCAGCGTCCGCTGCGATCTGCTCACACTGCTTTACGATGCGAACAGCTGTCTCGAACGTCACTAACGACCCTTCTCACACCAGGTTTCGTGAACTTGTTGCGAAGCGATTTCAGTTGTGAACTGGTCGTAAAGCATCTCCTCACACGCTTAGTAGCCGCAAGCTTTCTCGTAGCGTTTTGACACACTCTAAAACAGACACGGCGTCTCTAAAACAGACAGGGCGTATGCATCTCCTCAGACGCTCAGTAGCCGCAAGCGTTCTCGTAGCGTTTTGACATACTCTAAAACAGACACTCCTGGCTCCTGCTTAGGCACAGAAAACTTCGCCGCTCGATAACAGTATGTGATGGTGTAACAAACTGGGGTTACTAGTTTAAGAACCGCTATTGTAGCTTAACAAGCGTCCGGCGCTTCTTCTTCTGAGGCATTGGGGACCGCTCCAGCCGGTTGGCCCGCTTTTCGCGCATTGTAAATGCGGCTTCCTTCGTCCCCAAGACGATAAATAAGAAGCGCACTTTCCATATCTACTGACAACCTTGACCCTCCTAGCAGGGTCAAATACGTTTGGAACTTTTGGTACCCGTGACCAGGGCACCTTGGATCAGCCCGGCCTAGGCAGAAACGGCGAAGGCGCACGAACACTGAACATGTTGGTTGCGTTTTTTAACTATTTCTTTCCACAAAACTCGAATACTGTTTTTTATGTGGATTACATTTTCAGCATATAATGCCGTCTTTGACATGTCTGGTTCGGTCAGGCCTCCCGACCTAAAATTGTCGGTCAAGCGTCCATATGCTTCTTCCTCGCCTGGGAAGCCTTTGCAAAATGCGACGCTGTTTTGCAACGACAGAAGACCGTGGCGGATTGTACAAACTTTTCAACTGAATCGCTTGACCTTATTTTGAGGGTTCAGTTTTGAATTAATTGAGGCTGTATATTCGGCTACTTATATCCTAGCTCTCAGTCTTTTATCTACTTTATGCTCTTGGCTGGCTGTATTGGACGATGTTCATGGACATGCAATTAGGGCTTCCACACCCCGGTTCCTGCTAGATGTGAACGATGTCAGCCAAAGCACTTGGGTAATTTGAAAAAAAAAAATACTTGTATGCAGTCACATCCAACTCAGATATGCAGCCGAGGCCGCTACTTGAAGCCGACGCGTCCTATTCTGTACTTTCTCGCTCCGATGGTCGTTTCCATCGAACAAGTTAAAAAAATGTGACGACTCACATTTCCAGCAGAAGTTGCTGACCCCACTTGAAGTTGCAAAACTCATGCAGGCGCATTATTCGTACCAGATACCTATGTCGGTGCGGGCGCGACGGACGCGGCCACATTATCCCTCGTTGCCAACTGAAAGCGGGGGGGGGCGGGCGCAGTGCCCCCGAAGGAGAACGGATACGAGGCTCCGGGTCTAGTTGTAAATAGAAGACCAAAGACCCTTTGCTAGATAAGGACGACGGTAGATATACACTTCAATCACGTGACACTCACAGCCAATTCACAGGTACACATTTACAATGAGACAGCCCACTAAACCGAAAGAAGAAATAAATCACATATACAACCGAATCGATGCACTGGGCTTGGCTGTAAATACTTCAGAACTCACATACAGTGCGCTCATGAACAGATTCTTCTTACTCCTTGCCCCAGAGATAACCGTGCCGATTTGGGCTATCTGTGAGATGGAATTTCTTCTCGCCTGTAAAGAACGTCATATGGTCAAGATGAATAGAGTATAGATTATGTTTCATTTTATGAACTCTGAAATTGTCAACGCGGGGTTTGAAAACAGGCGCTACCCATATGCACTGTATCTCCTGCCTGCTGAACACTTCGATGGCTGGGGCTCCACAATAAGTGTTACTGAACCGTTTTAGGAAGCTCGATATACGAAGGCGCTACACAGTCCCCTGTCTGCGACAAAAACAAGGAGAAACTATACACATCGCAAGGCGAACAGGACAAAATGCTATTTCTTGTGGGCAAGTCCGGTCGGTTTGTATGCCAGGCCTTCGGAGCTAACATGGAATGTGAAGCATACTGGGAAACCAAAGTGCTAGAGCACTGCACGGGCCTCAATCTGAGGCCCAAGCCCGGCCCGGGCCCGAGACCTGAAGCCCGAGCCCGGCCCAGGCCCGCGGCTTCAATCCCGGGCCCGGCCCACGCCCGCTAATATATCGCTCTAGCGAGCCCGGCCCGGCCCGTGAATCTCGGAGTGAAGCCCAGCCTGGGCCCGGCCCGGCCCGTTTCACAGTAACGCTTGAGGTATACTGCTCACTGAGCAAGTAGACTTCTACTAGACCGATAAGAAACTGGCCGACAAAGGTTCTGAAACCACAGTTTGGCTTGCAGAAAGTTGATACTTTTTAACCCAGAAGGAAGTGATGAAGAGTAGTGCTCGCCAGGCCCGCCTTTTGGACAGTGATCGCGTATAGGTGCGCTAAGATAAACTTGGAAGTTCCGAGAGCCAAATAAAAATGGATGCATACGCGCGTAATAGACTACTTTGCATTCCCCCATGATTTTAATCAGTTATATTAAGCTGCCTAGCAAGCAGTGGGATAACATTTTTGTAGTGAACGCCATCTCACAGTTTTAACTCATAGCCGAACTGGTCGCCTTTCAGCAGAAACGAAAAGCTAAAAGGCTTGAGTATTTCACGGTGTGTGTTTTGAAGACTATAAGCGTCCTGAACTAATATGTTCTTGCCGAATGCATTTCTAATAGTGTATAGGTATGTTTTGGGATGACGAACGATAAATGGCCAATTAAGACCGGTTGAATTTTGCTCTTACCGGTGGAGCAGTAGATAACGCGTGAACCACGTGGTAACTTACAGGGCAAAACACTTGTTATGGCAACCAGGCTGAGATTATAACCAGGATGTGGTTATGAGAAGAGATTTACAAACTCTGGCGAACTTTTGTGGCTATTTCATTCGCGAGACGTTCTGGTCAGCTAAACAAAAAGAAAACCAAACGCGCTTTAGTTTGTGAGTTTTCTCACATAAGAAAAATATAGCTATAAAATAAAAGCTATGTTTTTATGGCTTAAGAGTCTAAGGGAAGTCAGGCTGTGAGAGACACCGAAGCAGAGAGCTCCGGATCATTTCCACAACCTGGGTTTCTTCAACGAGCAATGATACTACAAAGTACATGGCTGTCATGCTTGCCGCCTAAATGGAAATGCGGCCACCGAGGCTAGGAGAAAACCCTGGTTCCCCGGCTCAGTAATCAAGCGCCTTGACCACTAAGCCACCGCGGAGTGGAAATAAGGAAATAAATAAGTCAATGAATCAAGCTTAGTTTTTTTCTCAGCGCGTACTATAACCCATAGCTCATCCGTGTCACTGCTCCAATGCCGCAGTTGTGCACTTCACTCTGCAATAGTGAATGAATAGTCGCACACCAGCCATTTCTGTAGGAACTCAAGCCCGGCTCGGATCAGCAGCTTTAAGCCCGAGCCCGGCCCGGGCCCGCCACTTCAGGCCCGGGCCCGGCCCAGGCCCGGCAAAACAAATCATGTCCCGGCCCGGCCCGGCCCGCGGGCCGGGCCGGGCCCGGGCTTTCGGGCCGGCCCGAGCCCGTTCAGTGCACTACAAAGTGCGCAACCAGGAACACTCATCTGACTTCATTAATTAAAAGACTAGCTCATAAAACTAGGACATAGACATAGAAGGAGACACGACGAGCGCTAAACATCAACTGACGATTTACTACGACAAACAAGTACATAAAAACACTGTTTCATGAAAAGGCTATGGAGGCTATTGACAAGAATTTCGTTCTCCTAAAAAGATCTAGCAGGGAAGTAAAGGCTGAGGCATTAAAACTTTGCGAACAGATCACTTTGACAGTACTTCACAAGTCTTTAAAAGGAGCCAATATGCGGGGGCTGAGCGTATTCGAGGCATGCCCACAAAGAAGGCATGCCTCTCAAAGCTATTGTACCCGAGAAAGAAGCTTGGCAAGCACTGGTGTCGAAATCCCTACAAGAGCACCTTAGCCAACTAGACATAGAAGACCCTTTTCACGTGAGCCACTCAAAAGATGTGATTGAATTTTTGGCTCCGCAACGTGGTGCTTCAGGAGCCAATTTTGCTTTTTTCATTTGATATTGAGGAGCTATTCTACTCCATACCACAAAAAGAGCTGTTAGACGCAGTCAGAGAGTGGATTGAAAGCTGGGGGGCTGTCAAGTTTCAAAATAGTAGCAAGGTTTCGCTAAATGACTTTGTAGCCTTAGTTAAGTGTTACCTCGCATCCACTTACGTTTGTTTTGACGACCAGTTGCTTGTGGAAAAGGATGGTATTTGCAAAGGCTCTTGCATAGCGCCGATTCTTAGAGAAATATTTTAGGTGAATTTGACAAGCGCGTTCCAGCGTGCATGGAAGAGGAAAACCGTTCTGTGAGGTGTTTTAGGTACGTGGATGACCTTATTGTGTTTATCTATGTTCATAACGAGAGCGACAAACCACAAGTTGTAAAGAGTGTTGTAGAGATTTTTGGTGATTGTTCTGGCAAGCTGAGGTTCACGCATGAAGTTCCAATGAACGGGTGCCTCCAGTTCCTCCAGCTATGTTTGTTCTTTGGCACTGAGCACCTCTGTTGGTCGTACCAGCCACGCACAAAAAGAAACAAAATTTTAGCGTATAATTCGGCCCATTCTAATTTGGTCAAACGTGGGATTGGAAAAAGTTGAATGCAGGGTGCTCTCGACAGGTCATGCCACCATAAGATTGAGGACAATTTTCAAACGTAAGGGCACCGGTTGAAGAAGGCCGGTTTAGCTAAGGACACATTGACGGCTGTGGCGGAATGCCTCTTGAAAGAAGTCAGGGCAAGTGTCCGCCCTGGCGTGGCAGCCGACGAAAATTGCAAAAGGCTCAGGCGTACGGCCATACCCTACGTGCACCAGTTATCGCACCGGCTGAGGAAAGTGGGAGGGAAGTGCAGTGTGGACGTCATGTTCACTGCCCCCGAAAAGCTGGTGTGCATGTGCAAAGCCGTCAAAGAGAAGAAGAAACCGGTGTGCACCATAAAGCACGAAGCAAGTTCGTTCCTTGCACTGCTGGCGTTGAATACCGCATACCCCTCTCCTGCGGTAGATGCTACATGGGGAAGACTGGACGCTGCCTAAATGACCGGCTACGACAGCACCGCACGCTGGTGGATTCATTGGCTGGGGGAGGCCATTTGGCCACGCATTGTAGGCGGTGCGGGTGCGTGCCGGCATTTGATGCCTCGTGTGTGCTTGGTAGGGGAGGCACAAGGTTAGTCCGTGAGATTTGTCAGGCTTATCACATTAACAGGGAAGGTGATAACTGTGGCAGCACGGCATCACTTGCCCTGACCAGAAAAGAAATATATGTCAGAAGCAGTCTGCCACATTTTGATTAGTTTGTGCTCGTTTTAGCCCAGTGTGCGCATGTGCCACCGAAGTGTTTTTATGTACCTGTTTGTCGTAGTAAATCTTCAGTGGATGTTTAGCCCTCGTCCTGCCTCCTATGTGTTGGTCCTAGTTTTATGCGCTAGTAGTTTAATTAACGATAACATACCAACTAGCCCAGCTTTCCGCATTGATTCATCTGACTTCAATTGGTTGAAACCAGGTGCCCTTTTTGAATGCGGCCTCAGCTCCAGAATAGGACAATGACTGGAGAACTAGTTAACAGAACGTGATTATTACGTTTCAGCCGCCTTCCAATGTGTGAGTGAAGAGCGGGCACGTTAGTCTTCAGGAAATTTGATGATAAGTCACCTGTCCTATTCTGGAGCTGATACCGGCGACCATCTGTCGTGTACCATTCCGCACATTGACTGGAGAACGAATTAACAGAACGTGACTATTATCTTTCAGCCACCTTCGAGGATGTGAGTAAAGAAGCGGACGAAGTCATATCGTCAGGAAATTTCAAAAGTCATACGTGCGGAGTGGTCCCCGATCTAGCATAGATAATTTTTTCTGCATACGTTTCTTTATCCCGTGAAGTCTTTTGGTTTGGTTTGGTTTGGTTTATGGGGTTTAACGTCCCAAAGCGACTAAGGCTATGAGAGACGCCGTAGTGAAGGGCTCCGGAAATTTCGACCACAATTTTTTGTGCACAAGAGATATTGTGTTCAAAAATGCTAGTGACCCGAATATGCACATATTCCTTTCTAAGTGCAGCGCGCGAAGGCACTCGTAGGATGGAAGCGTGCACTTGCTTTCAACCAAGGAGCTTTGCACAAATCTAGGGAAGTAAACAGATTTTGGTGGTAAAAGGTTACCGCTCGCCGTTAACCGCTGATATTTCTCGAATAGGCGATGTGAGGATTATGTTACAGGGCAACACTTTTTTTCAAGCTGCATTTATGTTCATTAACTTAAAATAAAGTGGCCAAATATGTCTTCATGGCAATGTAGATGCATGGGCGGATAAGCTGACATTTTTGTGAAATTACTGAGCTGGCTACATCGCCTGAATTACGCCGCAGTGAACTAAGGATGTTTCTTGGTTACGATGAAATAAATCAATCTGTGTTACGGGTAGCCGACTCTCCTAAAAAGCTGTGACAGTGCTACACACACAGTTGCGAACAAAACGCCAGAACGGGTTCACTTGGACGACTTTGCTTCTCCAACCTCTATTGACGTCACATAGAAAGGCGCCTCTTGCATTTCACCACCACTATTTATTACATTAGCGTTGCGAGAAAATATATTGAAAAGAAGATGGAAATCGTATATTCTTTTTAATGAAAACTATTAAAATTTCTTTTTTGAAAGCGCATTTTCATCATTGGAGACCATAACCATTAAAAAAAACGACATTGCCACTTCGTTTCCCTTTGGGATGGGTAGCGATGGCCGATTTCGCCCAGGCCGTACACCGAGTCGACCTTCGTTCCTAGTGTGCCGCACACGAAAGAAGGCAAATGAGCGGCCTGATGCCTCTTTACCTAATCCACAAGGGCTTCAATGCACAAATTCACATGGACAACGAAAGCTGTCGCGCCACTGCGATCCATTTGAGGCGGAGGCTTAATTTTTGTCTAGAATCTTTGTCACTGAGGTGTACTACTGAATTACACTAAAAATCAATCCTCTCTGCCCTCAACGGAAAATGAGTCGTCAGCTGAAGAATGAAGCGCGCAGCACACCAACTAGCAGCTACAATTGCAGAGAGGATGAGAGTGGGACGCGCCAATCAAAGAGAGGCGCAAAGCCAGGCAGCTGGTTCCTACATCGCTGCAGCAATGCGTGGTGCGCCAGAAAGACAACGAAGAGCAGCACAATGTATTTGCTGTTACAGGGCCGAGACACTATACCTCGCATGGTCGAAAGCTTTATTGTGAACACCTGTGATGTCACCAATGCATGATAAACGCTTTTGTAGACTGCATGCATAACGCTGAGATGAAACCAACCGCGAACAAGAGCAGAATTTTAAATCTGCATATGGGGGAAGAAATTCACTGTGTCCAGATCTTTACAACCCAAACCGCAAACACTGTGGCCAACGTACCACCTACGGTCACATCCGGTGGGACTGCAAAATAGAGCCACCTCCGGGTGATCTAGTTACAGCTCCTTCTCTCGAGCGGTGGGAGACCGTTCTGGCTACCTCTGATCCCAGAAGGCAAGTTATGGCGGTGGAGTAGGCTGACGAAGTCGTCGAGGGCTATGTACTCTCGACCACTTAACGCGACCTCTTACCAAGCTCTTTGCGGCGAATAAAATGTTTTACAATCAATCACTGTGTCCACTGCGACATACTTCGGTTCTCATTGCAAACAGTTCGGGCCACTGGTCTAGTTAACTTTGGCCAGCGCGTCACGCGGCCGCGCGGATTTCGTTTTTTGTATCTGATGTTCACAGTAAATTGCCTTCTCATATTAAGGCAGAAAATACAGTCACGCGTAGGCAGAGCGTCCATTTTTATATGAAAGTGCAATATTAGCGCCCGCGGTATCAAGCGAACGACATCACGATGCTTTGCGACCTACCCAACACAGCCATGTGCTCCGCACCGACAAGACTGCTGCCCACAAGCTGCTTTAGCGGCGCGATAGATAAACGTTGGAGATCACTGCGGACACCGCATTTTAGAAATGCGTAAGCATGAGTTGTCAAACGTCGCGCCACGTTTCGTTTTCAAAGTTGGCGCCACGCATTGGCTCCGCCCACACTTCCGGTTACTTGGTGCCACAATTGCGGTGTTTGCAAATTTGGCGCTACCTTTGCTCCGGCCCCGCTTACTTTTGGGACATTTTTCGCTCCAATTAACTGTTTAACCCACCTCAATGCCCTGATGTCCCATAAGAGATTTTTGATGCTCTATGCTATGGTACCATTCTTTTTCGCATAAACCCATTCAATAGGACATAATCGCGCGGACAACCGCGTGATGACACAAAACCGATAACTTTTTGGACATTTCTGGCTCTAATTAATTAAATAATTAGTTCGTTCGTGCGGGTGTGGACACCGCACCAACGAAGGCGATGAGGTCCGGCCAGCTATCCATCACCAACACGTTCCCAGAAATCCACCAGGGCCTGATCATACGGGCATTCGGCAACGTCATCTGTCATTCCTGGTCCCAGGGAGTGGCGAAGATGGTGCAATCTGCGCGGAATAGCTGTCCAGAAGGTGGAGAGCTGATTGGGCACGCGACGTGCCAAATGCCCAGCTGTGTCAGCAAGGCATACCATGTGGGCGGTATTAAAGCTTCTCAAATTGGTGCAATTGGTCGATTACCGACAATGTAGCTGCGCTTTCAATGCTGCTCCAGGTAACCGCCCACCATTCTGCTGCTCAACTTTTAGACGCTTTGCCCAACCGACGCACACGCACACACGCGTGCTAGTCGATCGTACAGGCCGTGCAGCTCGCCAGCGTGCACTTGGCCGCCAGTTATTTGCAGTTTAAATGCTGCCTTTTTATTCCTTTCTAGAATGCAGCGGTGGCTTAGAGGTAGCTTACGCCTCGCGGGTAAGAATACCGGGGTTCGAATCCTTCTAGCACGCAGCTGTGCACCAGATAAAGAGAACTGCGAAGGTTTAGAAAGTCCCTACACAGCGCGAAAGCATGGCGTATACATATATGCAAAATTTGTCTGTCTCTACTTAACTATCGTACATCCCTAGGAGTCGTCAACCCACTCCTGGTCCAGTTGTGCGAAGGTTGACAGGTGCGCCCCTGCCCTGAAATGACAAGGGCTGTCACCGGTGGAATTTGTGCAATCAAGGTAGTTGTTCCCGAGACAAAGCTTTGGGATGGCAGGTGCTGCCAGCAGTGGAATTTGTGGGATTTCGGTTGGTCTCGTGCAAACATACAACCGTTAGGTCAGAAGCACCGCATTACAGCTTTCGCGAACAAAAAATAAATACTTATATCGATGGAATTGCAAAATCAGGCCTGAGGTGAGGCCAACGTCTCAGTGAATAAAACCGAGAACGCACTCCCTCGCCGGAACGTGATTTTGGCACCGTTGCGTAGTACTTGGCATCAACATCCTCTATGAATTCACCAGCACAGGGTTAATTACATAGATATGGAAAGGGGCCTTTGTCCTGCAGTGGGCGCATTCGAGTGCATGATGATGATCATGTCGCCAGTTCTTTCTGGGACGGTATGCCGGAGGCTGGGAAACGATTTCTTGCCCCCCCCCCCCCTTGTGGGAAGCGGGAGATTGAGAATGCGAGTCACGCTTCTACCTCGTTCGCTACAACCCAGTGGCGCGAGTACGATGCCCTTGCCGTTTAAGTACTTTGATGGTAGCTCCTCAATCTTTATTAATAAGCGAGCGTTCATGATAACTGAGGCCGTTTGAAGTCGGCTAAGATGTATTCAAAATGCAAGAAATTCGAATTTTCGAATATGATACAAAGCAAAGTAAGATTCAAAATTTGTATTCCAAATTTTGATTATTCGCACACACTAAATTTTAGCCTCTAAATTTTCATTATTTGCAAATGCGCGCTGGTCGCGAAAATAGCAAGCCTCGGAATGAAAAAACGAAACATCGCTGTGCAATATGCTTACGGGTTCCTCAAAGCGGTGTCTGGTCGGAAGCCTCACCTCAGGTGGAAGGTGCGAAAGCAAACGGCTCTGCAGACCCAACCAGCCCCAGCGACATCGTGGCGACCATGAGGCCGGCTGTGTGAGCTGCTGGTGCTTGCGTGCAGGCAGTTCCTTCGGCAGTGGCGGCGACATGTCCACCGCTGCCTGAACGGCTCGCCTCGCATAATAGGGCATTGGCAGCATGGGCCCTCAGATGAAGAAACGAAAGAAAATAGAATGGTGATTAAACTGCATGAAGTCAAATGATAATAAAAAAACATGCAAACCGAGGCACCATGAACAACGCCGCGGCCTTTCAACCTGGATAATATTCAAGAATACATCTATGTCTCCATTGCGAGCAAATGTTCAGAGATCCCAAAGCTGATTCAAACGAAGATTTTGCAGCTGGTTCAGTTTGCAAGTCCTGCATATCGTCAGGTGGAAAAGCACCAAAGTCTGTTGCCTGCTGTGAATTCCTGCTTCGATCTTCTATTCACGCACAACGGAGTGAAAAAAGCGGGCATTGAGATTTTTTGAAAGTGATACTGGGAAACGCAACGAAGTATGAAAGCCTCTGGGAGAAAGAAATCAAAGGTATGGTTTCTTAAAGCACTCGTCGACCGACTGGAAGCTTTGGCGTCGTCGATCGTGTTCGTCTTTACAAGAGAGTATCATTGTTGAAGAGCATAATGATTACTAGCTGTCACAAGAAAATAAGGCTCAATCGAAACCTCCATGTGACTCGGTGGTTCTCTGACTCAGCTACTGATCACGACGGGGGAGGGAGGGGGGGGGGATTGTGAACCCTGCTGCGATGACAAGCCTGCGACTGGAACCAAACGTAGGAGCGTCCCTGTCGAGGAGTTGCATGCGTTAAAAAAGGGCAGGGTACAATAAGTGATCCGAATCCCGCTACTAAGGGGAAGCTTCATGAGGCTAATGTCTGCGACTTATTTGCTCCCGCTGAGACCTGCCATGTCGTAAATGTGCTCATAGATTGGAGTAATGCTATTCGCGTAGAATAAAGCTGACACACTAAATAACGCTGTGTGAACACCACTGCTTCTGTCTGTGTGTCTACTAAGGGACGGTGACATCAAACTTGTATTCACAACCACCTGCACCTCAGTGACGTCTCGAGGTCCTCTCAAAGGAAAGCATTTTTCCAAAGTGTGGTACGGAGGAGCGTAATGAATTATTCTACGTGTGCACATCTACAACTCGACATCAAAGCCTTTGGGATGACCCAACCGTGCTGGTCGCAGCGAAGACAGTCGAAGGCTGGGCCAGGCTAGGTGCGCTTCCGCAAGTGCGCTGGTCCTCGCATCTCCAGCACGCCTGGGTCTGGGTGTCCCCGGACGCCACCAGTGACGAGTGCTCCGTGTGCGCTGCTGCATTGTATGACCGGGATGACGGTCCGCTGGATTCCAGACTCCCGCCAAAACGGCTTCTGCATCTGACAACGGCCTGTACACACACCGCTCCCATGGCAGGTGTGAAAGCGTGTTTGAGAGCCTGAAGATCCCACAACGTGTACTCCATACTCTCCTTCTCAGGTGGCAGGACGTGGGGGGGGGGGGGGCACTATAGAGAGGAAAGCCCCTCACTTCTGCGGCTTTTCGATAGCTGCTCTGCCGTCTCCGGGGTGCATAGAATGCAGAGGGCAGCTTCAAGGCAAACCAACGCTGAGCGCGAACCACGCGCGAGGGTTCTTTCTTCTGCCTCCTCTTTTAGGTATGCGCGTGTTAGTAAAGAGCAACAGGGTTTAATATAGCTAAAGACGGAAAGTGGGCAAATTTGAAAACCGTCATACAAGATGAAAAATCTGTCACGTTGAATCAAGGGGGCGAAATAAGCCAGAGTTGAAACATTAAAAACAACGAATTTCGAAAGTATACATAACCAAGAAGGACGGCAAGGGTAAGGTATGCTTGAGCTACAGCGAAAGCACAGCCGGCAACATGAACTGGAACAAGTCAGTTTCATCACATTTCGCTTTTAAACCTGGGTGCCGCTGCCGGGACTTATCTGCTGTTGCGTGCAGGTGGAGTGCAGAACGCGACTGTGTACGACGATGAATGCTAGTTTGATTCAGAGATTTGTTCTCCCTAATAGAAAACCACTTTCAATACTTTCTGCGCCCGACACGCACCATTGCCCGCTGGGACGGAGCAAATTAGTCTTGTGCCTAGTCGGGCCTTATTCGCAGTTTAGGGCACAGCGTTAGAAGGGGTCTAGACCTGTGTCAGATTAGAGCAAAAGGAAAGGTGCATAACTAGATCACTCTGGCGGTGGATGCCCCAGCCGCGCCTTAAGAGAAAAACACGACCGCTATCTCGAAATAAGCTGCCAGTAGGCGTTCGTGTCCTTCTCTTACGGCGCTTACGAGGTGTCCACCGGCAGAGTGGTCCAATTATGCGTCTTTCCATTTGTCAAATCTTGCGGAGGGTTTCGCCCTTTCGGCGCTGGTGACGTCAGTTGACACCAAAACACAGCTCGCGCCTCTGTAAAGGAAGAAAATACAAATAATTTTTACTACGACAGTTCATGCGGGATTTCTTTTTTTATTTGAAAAGTCTGTCGTGACACACGAGCTGCTAAAAGGAGAACGTAATGCAGGAGATAGAAAGTTAAAAGAAGAATTGAAGACCAGTTTTCGCTGAGGAAGCCGCAGTGGTTGCCCTTGAAGTGAGTTCATAGTTCACGCTGTCACATTCGCGGTTCCGCCGCAGGCCCACATCCTGAGGAGCTGTTTTCTAACAGGATCCGTTGCTGGGCACGTCCACAACAAATGCCGCACATCACAAATGTGCGGTGAAGCGCCACAGTTAGGAAAACTCTCAGTTGCTGGCAGATATTTTTTACGCCACAGATGAGGAAAGACCGGGTCAGAGCCGCCCTGCCCGTATCCGGCGCACTGATACCTCCTTTTTTAGATGCATCTTAGATGTAATCTAAGATTACAATTTTTAAGGAACACGAAAACGGAAAATTGTTCTATCCAAGAAGGTGAATTTGGGGATCGAGCCAGGCAATGACCATGCGGATTGTAGCAAAAACCAACCGGATTAAAGGAACACTGAGCATGTGAATGAATGGACCCCAAACCTTGTACTTTTACGTCTTTTTTTTCCGCTCTGCTCCTCCTGTGAGCATAGGCAGCGAGCTTCAAGAAGTGACGAGGCATGCACACTGCAAATCACGCAGTGCCGCTCGTGCAGCACATGAGGCACGCAATCCACGCAAAAAACTAGGGGGGGGGGGGGGAATAAACTAATACGAGAATCCAGGTCCCGTTATCGATGGAAGAACAAAAACACTTTATTAGAGGATGACGCCACTAAATGTACATTTAAATCACGCAACACGTATAGCCAAATAACAAGTACACAGTTACAAAGACGAGTCACAAGACAATCCACTAAACCGAAACAAGAACAAAAGTCAATAAGGAAAATATATTTCCTCCCATGTACAAAATAAAATAACAGCACACTCACTTAAAATGTACTCCATACGCAGACACTTATATTCAATACTGCATACGCACTGTAAAAAAATGAAACAAAACACACAGTCTTATTCAAGCTGAATGCACACTGTAGAAAACAAAACACGCATCCCACTGAAACTAAACCTACACTGACTGAAATTCAATCACATACACATCCACTCAAATTTAATAAACGCCCACAGACTTTCCTATCCACCAGGGCGCGCCCTCAGGCTGCTGTTGCTGGGTGCTGTTACGTTCCCGGAGCGTATGTGTCAGCAGCGCGAACACAAAACAGGAAGAAGAAGGGGAAGATAGTGCAGAGCGCTCAACTTCCAATTTTTATTGGAACCATCTCCGATTGGAACATGCTCCCAATATCCCTTTTTCAAAATTGCAATTTTAGCAACGCATTGGAAGAACATTTCCTTGGTTAAGTTGTCTCATTTTGTATTTTTTAATGCTGTTCTTTTTATCTTCCCTTTGTTATCGCCGAATGATGCTGTGTTGTTTTTTCGTTTCTTTTGTGTATTGTTAGGTTGTTTGCCCCTCCTGCTTGGGCCACATAGGCCTGCAGTATTTTCAAATAAATAATAAATAAAAAAAGTTTTCTAAAAGTTTGAAGTTCAGAGCACTGCACTATCTTCTCCTTCTTCCTGTTTTGTGTTCGCGCTGCTTATACATATGGATCGCAACCAACTAGCCCGGCAGATGGTGTTCTCTCAGAACAGTTGTCTTCATCTAACCTTGCATCACACCGTAAGAAAACACTGCATGACAACAAGATCATATGAAAGCGGTGTGATAACGTCTCAACAGCGTCATGTAATCATTCCTTATGGCAGATAACAGGTCCTCATTGCACCACACGGCGGTGAGCACTGCACTGAGCCATGAGGATTAAGTCACTTCCATTATACAAAACACTGGGTAAAGACACTGGCCGTTGGAAGCTCCTTTCAGCCCGTCGGGGTCGGGCTGTGACGGAGTAGGGTGTAACTACTGCGTGCAGACATTTTTATGTTGCCCCGATGATGGAGAGATTTAAAGTCCTGACGGCATACGAGCCAATCACAGTAGTGCCCTCTTTAAAGGCATAAAACGTAACTTCCGCCGTGCTTCCTCCGAATTTTCCTCTGGTTGTGAAACAGCTAACGACAGTGATCGCGCGCTTGGAATAATTTAGCAGTGTTACGGAGCCGCTTATAGAATCGTTATGTCTAGCAAAAATTGGAGAACACCTTGTGTTTGATGATTGATACCTCGGAACCAGAATCCACAAGAAATCCCGTTGCTCCTTGCTTCACTTGCAGCTGGATATATATCCCTGGCTTTGTCTCGTGCTTATTAAGAATGGTAAATAGATATTCTGAAAGTTTTTCGCCTTGATAGTTTATTGACACCACCTCGTAAGCTTTGCGAATGGACTCCGTACGTTGGCTGCAAACGCTGTGCTAATGCCCTATTTTGGAACAGAAAATCCGATTTTGCCTCTCTCTGGAGAATTCCGAACCGCATCGAAAGCAGTATCTTGTCGTGGGCTGGGCTCGAAACGCCGCAGCTGATTTCGTCGCCCTGCAAATGAACGCACCCCAGATAGGGGCGGCGTTGTAGGTTAACGAAGCTTTACTCTGCGCGTTGCAGGCGTCCTCCGAATGAGACGCGCTCCTGCGGCACACTTCCGAGCGTTCGCTGCGAACTACTCATAGTGCTTCTCGCGGCGAACAGCTGTCTGCAACGTCATTGATGACCCTTGTCATCGAAGGCTTCCCGAACTCATTCAGAAGGGGTTCGAATTAATAACTGGTCACGAAGTATCTCCTGAGACGCTGAGAAGTCACACGCATTCAGCAAGTATCGTAGCGCTTCGACATACTCGAAAGCAGTCTCTCTTGGCTCTTGCATTCGTCACAGGAAACGTCCGAAAATATCAGAGAAAATATCCGACGATGTAGAAAACTCTTGTTTCAGAATCTTTAACGCAACTTCATAATCGTCCGGCGTTCCTTCCCCTTTGGCATCGGTGTCCACTCGAGACGGTTGGCCCGCTTTTCCCGCATGGTAGTTGCGGCTTCCTTCGTCCCGAAGATATGAATAGAAAGTAAACTTTTTTTTTATGCACTGACAGCCTTATTCTTCCGTGTATGGTTAAATACCTTTGGAACTACTAGTACCATTTTTGAGCAGGGCACCTCTGCTCGGCTCGGCCTAGGCTGGAACGGTGAAGGTGTAAAAATCCAGAACGTGTTCAGTGCTTCTTTGGACATTTTTTCCAATATCTCTGAGAGTCTATTTCTTGCTAAAAAAGTCTAAAACTGTTTTGTTCTTTGCGGATGATCTTTTAAGGATATTTATGGTTAGATTAGGCCTCGCGCCCGTAAAATGCCGGCCAAGCTACCGCGTGTGCTTCGTCCCCGCGTGGGAAACCGTTGCAAGATGCGCCGCAATCTTGCAACGACAGAAAAGTGCGGCGGCTTGTACAGACATTTGAACTGAACAGCTTCACCTAAATTTTATGGTTTCCCTTCGAAATAATTGGGGCTGCACATTCGGCTTCGTATATTTCTTGAGTGCTTTGTGAACTTTATGTTGCCGGCTGGCTTTGTTGGACGATACTCATGGATATTCAATTGGCGCTGCTGAACCCCGGTTCCTGCCAAGTGCGAACGATGCCGGCCAAAGCACTTCAAAAATTTGAAAAAATCTTGTGGGCAGTCACAAAGAACTCACGAATGCAGCTGGGTCGCTACTTGAAACCGAAGCGTCCTATTCCGAGCCAGCTCGTTCCCCTGCTCATTTCTGAAGCTCGTTTCCACCAAACAACTGAAAAGATATGAGTACTCAAAATTGCAGCAGAAGCTGCCGACGCCGTGTGAAGTTGCACAACTCTTCGGGCCGCATTATTCGTACTGGGTACTTACGTTGGAGCGGCCGCGAAGGACGCGGCCAACTCAGTCTCGTCGCCGTTGTGGAGGGGACGCCGGTTCCCCGAAGAACGGATACGAGGCTCCGGGTTCAGTCGGAAGAACAAATAACATTTGTTCGATTAGGATGTCGGTGTATATACACTTCAATAATGTGACACTTATCACCACTTAGCAAACAAACATTTATAAAGACAAGTCCGAAGACAGCCTACTAATCTGAAGCAAGAACTAAAATCACATATACAACAGGAAGAATGCATTGTATTGGCTGCTTTTTTTCCAGAACGCGCCTGGGTGCGCTCATGAACAGGTTCTGCTTACTGCTTACCCTTAAGATATCTGCACCGAATAGGGCTGTGATGACATTTAATTTCTTCTTGCCTATGCAGAACACCATTTCGTCAGGATGGAAACACTACAGATTATATTTCATTTTATGAACTCTTGAATTGTGAACGCCTGGTTTAAAACTGGTGCGAGCCATATGTACTGTGCCCCGTATGCACATCGATATGCGGGGCTCCACACTAAGTGTTTCTGAGCTGCTTTATGAAGCTGCATAGAAGAGGGCTTTACACATGTGGGGAAGGCCTTCATCTTGCCCACAGTCGCTTTCCATGCAGGCTACGAAAGTTTCTAACACATTTGTCTGACGTGATGTATTGTCTACCGGAGCACCCCATCTGCGACAAAAACGAGGAAAATTTATATTTAACGGAAGGCCAACAGGACAAAATGGGATCTTTTGTGCGCTTGTGCAAGATCCATCTATTGTTTAAAAAGTAAAAAAAAAGCCCGTTTAGTGTCCTCCACGCTGCTAAATAAGTCTCTTTGTAGCGGACTTCTGCTTTATGAATTTTGGTAAGCAATGCGGTCCCTTTCACTCTACGCCCACTGAGCCCTGATGTCTTACATTTACACTCTGTCTCTGAATCCATCCTGCCACCTTGCAACACGATCTGTAAACCTACCACTTGGTTACGTGGTCTTAGACATTGTAAAAACACATAGAGAAAAAAATCTAAGACGAAAATAAAAAAATCCAAGGCAGGAAGGGCTAGATCACTTCCAGCGATATGGTCTAAACTGCGACTAACCTCCACTGTAAAAGTTGTCTTAATTGCACCACGCAAGCGAGACCTGGTCTGTGATAGGAAGGATTCAAACGGACACGTAATTTTGCAGAACAACACTGTGAATCCGGTGCGTATCCCTCACCCTACAATCCTGCACAGAGCTTTCTAGTTGTGTCCTGCACTCCTCATGCGAGCAAAACTAGGTCAGTCTTGGCCGTGCCAGCCGCGTTTTAAAGCTAATTGTAATCCAGCGCACGTAATCAAGCTCCTGTTACCGGCTGTGGTATCGCAGTTGGTGAAGCGTAATTTGACCTTCATGGCTTTCCAAGCTTACTGTACATTCAAAATGCGTTCATTACTTTTTATGCCCGCGTTCATTTGCCTCTTCACCAAACTTTACTTTTCATCTCGAAGGACGGTTTTCAAACTTTCTCTTTTTCTTCTTCACCCAAATTCTTGTGGCGGCGCTTCATTCATGCGCGCGCACGAAAAAGAGGAGGAAGAAGAAAGAACCCTCGCTCGTGGTTCGCGCTCCGCACTCGCTCGTCCTCGAAGCTGCCCGGTGCATTCTTGGCCCCTCGTAGACGACAGAGCCGCCATTTGAAGAGCCGCGAAAGTCTGGTGCTTTTCTCTCAAAGTGCCCCCTCCGCCATCTACCTGCGCGCACGATACTCGACAAGGCGATCATGGAGTCCGCCCTAAGTCTGCCGGCGACGGAAGACGCTTTTACAACTGCCGTGGGAGCAGCGGGTGCACCGCCCCCCGTGGGATACGCACGCCGTCTGGGGGCGAGTCTGGCAACGAGCGGCCCGTCATCCCGGTCATACACTGCAGCAGCGCACACGGCGCACTCGTCACTGCTGGCATCCGAGGACACCCAGCCCAAGGTCCCGGGATGCTGGGAACGCGAGGAGCAGCGCACGTGTGGCAGCACATCTATCCTGGCCCTGTCGTCGACCGTCCTTGCTGCGACCAGTACGGTGAGGTCACCCCGAAGGCTTGCATGTCGTGGTGGACGCCCACACGTAGAATAATTCATTACGCTCCCCCGCACCACTCTTCGGTAAAAAATGGCTGAGGCTTAACTTGGTTAAGCCTGGAGAATGCCAAGCATCATCGTGTCGAGTAATTTGGAGGCGCACAACCACAGCGACGGCGCGAGGTGGGCCCCCGTTTCTCCACTGTCGTGACGTCATCGTGTCACGTGGTGTGACGTCATGTATCACGTGATTTGGAGGCGCACAACCACAGCGACGGCGCGAGGTGGGCCCCAGTTTCTGCACTGTCGTGACGTCATCGTGTCACGTGGTGTGACGTCATGAATCACGTGATTTGGAGGCGCACAACCACAGCGATGGCGCGAGGTGGGCCCCCGTTTCTCCACTGCCGTGACGTCATCGTGTCACGTGGTGTGGCATCATCGTGTCAAGTGATTTGGAGGCGCACAACCACAGCGACGGCGCGAGGTGGGCGCCCGTTTCTCCACTGTCGTGACGTCATCGTGTCACGTGGTGTGACGTGATGTATCACGTGATTTGGAGGCGCACAACCACAGCGACGGCGCAAGGTGGGCCCCCGTTTCTCTACTGTCGTGCCGTCATCGTGTCACGTGGTGTGACGTCATGTATCCCGTGATTTGGAGGCGCATAACCACGGTCAAGGGCTGAAGTGGTAGCTAAAGTAGTATGCTTCGCATAAAAAAAATTGGCAGTGGCTTAGCTCTGCTATCCCTGGATATACGTAGCGTAAAGCGCTCCGGTGTTTCGGCCGCACGTTTCGGCTTGGCTCGATCTCTCTTCCGCTGCCCGACGGCCAACTGCCAGGCGACAACCTCGGGATCGGAAGAATTTTAATTTTCCAGACTTCTGCGCCGTTTGGCAGCGTCTCGATTCTCCTTAGCTTCCATGTCGAGCGCGACCGTCTTTTCTCCGCCGGGCGTCTTTATACACGCGGCGCACTCTCCTCGCACATGTGCAGTAGCGCGCGGCGCAACTGTTGTAAACACGGCTCTGGCTAAGGTCACGCGTCGGAGAGGAGAGCACGCCGGCGGGGAGGAGCGCGCACCTGCGCCTCTCGTGACGTGACGCGGCTCTCGCGCATGCGCATAATGGGCGGCACATATTCACACTAAACTCGGCTCTGACCCGCGTAGTCTAGCTTTACGCTACAAATTGCCTTCCATTCAGAGGACCTCGAGACGTCACTAAGGTGCAGGCGGTGAATAATTTGTTTGATGTGACTGTCACTAAGGAGACAGAGAGAAGCATGGCTTTCTCACACCGTTATTAGGAGTGTGTCCACTCCGCTCAATGATTATCTGCGCATTTACGAGATGGCAGTTCTCCCCACGGGTAAATAAGTTGCAAACTTTGGCCACTGTTGGAGACCGAGAGGTCCTGGAGATGATTGACTCGTTCAGCCCCGCAGCTCCCGGCTCGGAAGGAAGGTGTCGGACTGCGTTATCGAGGAAACTGTACAGAAGCTTTATTTTACATGTTTACAGTCGAGAAGTGAGTGCTCCGGTCACAAAACAACATCCCGTTAAATAGGGTTCAGATTCCCCAGATCCTTGACTGGGGAATTTAGTTCGTAGGACGCTGTCCAATCGGATGGGCAGTTGATGACGCTGGTGTTAACATCCACGGCAGGAGGCAGTGCCGGGCTCTCAAGCTCTCTCTCACTCTCGCAGCTCGGTCGATGGGAAGGGGAAGACAGAATTATCAAACACAGATGCGTCGCCTTGTCCACTGCGGCTAGTCTTCTATGCGTTGCCGCCGCGGGAAAGGAATACCCTGCAGTTTCCCCGCAGGTGAACGAACGTCCTCGAATTCCCCCACCGGATGTCCTCTGTCGAGGACACAGCGTCTTTCAATTAGCAGCCTCGCTCAGCGTGGCCTTGCGTAGGATCACCCAGTCCGGTTACCCGAAGACCGACTCGGCCAACGTATACCGCTGCTTCCGCCGTGCTTCTTGTGCATCTGTGCTTCCGCCGTTGCTGACGCTGTCGCAAGCTGTCGCCGTATCTTTGCTTCGCGATGAGTCACGTCCGGTACTAATTCTTCCCTGGCCCGAATTCGCCAATCTTAACACCACCTTAAGCTGCCACTTTGTGGGGGTATCCAGATTACTTCACATCGCCGGGCACTTTTTAAAGTCAACGGAACTCCTGGACAGGGATGCTTGTGGATTTGGTTCGAGTCGCAGGCTTGTAAGCGCCGCACCCTCTCACCTCTCGCTCGGTAGCTCAACCGGAGAACCAGTGAGTTATACGGAAGCTCTCATTGTTCGTAATAAGCTTGTAATGGCGAGTTATAATTGCGCTGTTCAACAATGATACTCTTTTCGATAGCCAAACACGGTCGAGAAAGAAAAAAAAATTAACTCTGGTTTACCTGCTGCAGAACCTGGTCAGAGAGCGAAATGTGTGCGTCCAACTACACGCTGCTTGGCGTCTATAGCGTTGAGTGCGTTCCGGACAACTTCGCTACTCGCTTAATTGGAACATCTGTAATTTGCATGCTCATAATTAAGTTATTCATGAACACATGTGTTAATAACTCCAAGCTACGTTTCCAAAACATCTGCGCGTTCACTAGACGCTCGCCATCTGCTGTACCATCGCCGTATTTGCGTGTTGGGGTCTCAGTGGATGTTGCATGATGGCGCTACGACTGTACGCCACGGCAATGGAAATTCAGCGGAAATGAACTTGTTTTTACACGCTCATAATTTATTTATGCCAGCCTCAGTATGTATCTAGTACATAAGTTTCGTTGGCCTCTGTACATTCACTAGACGCGTCTTCATTCACTTTCAAAAGTCGAACAATCGTGGCATAGTGGAAACGTCCCCGTCTTGCATGCCGGAAGCCCGTGTTTAATTCGCACTTAGGCCACAATTTTCTTCTGTTCTTTCTTAACTGTGGCCGCATCAAGGTCATATTGGCGCCGTAGCATCACCCTTCATGGTTTGTACGCGAGAAGTGGAGCTTGCGCTCAAAAACCTTGCAGGGGTCGACGAGTGTTTTAAGAAACCAGAGATTTGGTTTCTCTCTCCTGAAGGCTTTGATACTTATTGAAGTTTTCAAGTACGATTTTCAAGAAATCGAAAGTGCCGCTTTCTTCACGGCGTTGTTCGCAAAGTGGAGCGCAGGAATGCACAGAAGAAGGAAGCACACCTTCCTGCTACTGCTTCTGACCGTTGCCTGGACGTTCTCATCGCACCTGCTTCCAACCGCTGCAGAATAGTTGTGCAGGACAGCTTCATCATTATCATCCTCTTGACTAGGTTCAGGGCAAAAACCTCTCCCATTTCTCTGCACTTAACCCTGTTGTTTTGCAGCTGCGGCCACCGTCTCAACTCAAAGTGCTCATCTCATTTGCCCACCTGACTTTCTGCCGCCCACTGCTAACCTTGCTTCATCATGGAATCCATTCGGTTACTGTTAAGGAGCAGCCTTTATCTTCTCTCCGCATTACATGCCCTGCCGAAGCCTATTTCTTCCTCTTCCTTTCAACTAAGATGCCATTAACCAGCGTTTGTTACTTCACTCATCCTGCCCGTTTCCGGTCTCTTGGCGTTAACCTATCATTTTTCTTTCCATAGACCGCAGCGTTGTCCTTGACTTAAGCTGAACCCCTTTCCTTCGCCTCCACGTTAGGCATCTGAAAAGATTTGGGCAGTATGGAGGCATAGATGTATATATTATCCATTATCAAAGCCTCAGCAATGTTATGGAGTCTTGTTTTGTGCTCTTTTTTAAAATTATTTTGATTTCTGCAGTTCAGTCGCCATTTCGTTTTCTTCCGTTTTTGCAGCTGAGGGCCCAGACTCCTTATTTGATCTTGCCCAAGCCGAGTCGTGCAGACAGCTGTGCAGAATTCGCCGCCACGGACGACGCAGCTTTACTCACGGAAGCCGCAACAGCTCACACAGCTGGCTACATTGCCGCTACGATGTCTGTGGGGCTGTCTGGGCCTGACCTGCTGGCTGCTGGCTGCTGCTGCATCTTCCTTCTGAGGTGAGGCTTCCGAGTGTTGTTTCTCTTGGGCCGTTAGAGCCTCGCTTATGATCGAGCTCAGCGCGCGTTTGGAAAATGATGAAAATTTCTGTGTAAATAACGAGATTTCATGTACAAATTTCGGTTGCTACTTTTCATTCTATCAAATTCGAAAAGTATGCATTTTATGCATTTCGAATGCAATCGAGCCCGCTTACAACGGCCGCAGTTATCATTAACGATTTCTAATTACGAATGAGGGCGGCGCTATGGTCAAAATAAGTAACAGCGGAAGGCCAGACCGTTTTAAATTTAATAAAGAAACGTGGCTGCATCAATCGGCTATAGCTAACAAGGGAACAGCGAGGCGGTTGCTCTACCTCTACGCCTCCGCTGCATCCTATAAAGCAATAAGAAAGACAGCACTTAATCTGTAGATAAGCGGTGGCCAGTTTTATGTTGACGCGTTGCACGGCCTGTACGGTCGATCAGCTCGTTTGTGTGTCGGTGGGGCGAAGCGTCTAAAGTAAGCAGGAGTGTGGTGCGTGGTATACAGGGACAGCGTTGAAAGCGCAGCTAGTCCGTAATCAACCAATGGCACCAATGTGAGAAGTTTTAATACCGCTAACGTGGTATGCCTTGCTGGCCCAGCCGGTCACCTGATGTTGCCAAACAAGACTTCGCTGGTGAGGATTTTGCAGCCGGCATCGCAGACCCATGCACTGAAGCAGTATACTCCACGCACAATCTATTTCCTACTCGGCCATTGGAGTTGTTTGTTAGCTTCGCTCTTGTTTTTCGCTCTCATCTGCTTTCTTTACCCGATGGGGAGGCTCAGTGTATGGGCGCGCGGCACTTCAGCTCCTGGACCCGGTTTGATTCCCGAAAGGGGCGACCTCGTCATGGCCTCTTTTGCCCCCTGCCTGCCTTCCTGCCTGCCTCTGCCTCTACCTGCCTCTACCTGCCTCTACCTGCCTCTACCTGCCTCTACCTGCCTCTGCCTGCCTCTGCCTGCCTCTGCCTGCCTCTGCCTGCTGCCTGTGCCTGCCTGTCTGCTAGCTACTTGCCTGCCTCTGCGTGTCTGCCTGCCAGAACGAGCGGGTTTATGGCAGGCTGCTGGCCTACCTACCGAGTGCTGGGCAGGTAAGCAGCCTCCTCACCGTGTCAGGTGGCAGCTCAATTAATCGTGAGAGGCTGCTCAGGAAGAGCAACCTGAATCGCAACCACACCCAAGCAACTATGTTCCTCCAATGGGAACACTTGCCATGGAATGGCAGTGACACATAATTTAACCGCTGCAACAGTGCGCCATTAATTGTATAGGAGACTTCCAGAGATCTTTGAACGAAGAAAATGACCAATTCCGCATATATGGATTTTGACCCACTATCGCTCTCCCAACAACTGCCATCCGACTGCCGTGCCGTAGCCTCATATTCTCCTGTTTGTCTTCTTCATCGCTCTCCCCTTTATAACGACTACGGCCGTAAAAGGAAGCAGAAAGATTACCGAAGATTTCCGCCTGCCATCGGGACGTGACGGCACTCTCTAAAGGACGTCAACGGTAGCCTTCAGCGCAAAACACATTGAAATGTAAAGAAATGACATGATGTGAGGCATCCATGCGCATTGATCTAAGTTGACAGTTTCTTCTTTACCTGCACCTGTTCTTGTCCCGCTTAAAGGAACCTCTGAGTGCAGCAACAGCAAAAGTCAACTAAATAAGCAGTTGGGATAGATGGTCACTGATTTAAAAGAAGTAAAGCGGAACGGGGAGAAGAACGCAAACGCAGGACACGGGAGAAGCACTTCAAGCGCTTGTGTGCGCTTCGTGCAATATCCTAAGTGTTAAACAGTTCAGGCACGGGATGAATCAGCTAACTATTCCGCATATTCCTTGGAAACAGTGCAGATGTCAGGGGCCAAATAAAGGAAAAAAAAGAAAGCTCACAAAATACGGTCTGTGGCTTTACCAATAATGACAATTTCTGTCTCTCACGGTAAGTGATAACTGGAGTCTGCCATTTCACTGTCGACAGCTGTTCCAGCAGGCAAGTGGGGATTCATTTTCAGGACCATTCAATAGCAGAACTCAGTGACAGAATTGTAGGGTAAAGCAAGCCTCCACCTGGAGTGCATCGCAAAGGCGCGCCAGCTGTTGTTGTGTATGTGAATGTATGCATCACAGTCCGTGTGGATTGCATGCCTTTAGGTAAATAGGCATCTTAGAGCTGGTGTTGAAATAATCCTGGGCTCGTTTTCCTTCTTTTCTGCGCAGCTCACAAGAAATGAAGGTTCAGTTACTGGACGCTCTGGGCGGAACGGGCCCTCGCTATTGCCCGAAGGAAACGAAGCGGCGTTGTCAGTTTCTTTTCCTCCAAACACTTATGTTTTAGAAATATGTAAATTAATTTTGATAAAATATTGACAGATTAAAATTGAAAATAAATAAATCCCAACGAATTTTAAACGTTTTCTTCAATAATCATGTAATAAATGCCGGAGGCGAAAACAAGACACCCTTCTAAGTGATCACTGTGGCTCTTATTCTCTACAGTGCAGTGCTTCTTGTGATTGTGCTGGCTCTTAATAACTATTTCTTTGTGGCGAACGAATTTAGAAACATTCACACTATAACTGCTCTGTGTTTTATGCCATTCATTCTGCTCAGCAAATAATTTTACAGAAATACCAACTTAGCCCTACGTGCTTCTACATCGGCATAAAATCTTACTGGACCATTTTATTTTACCCTTATGGCGAGAAGTGGACCTCCAGAAAAAAATGGTACTGGACTGCGTAATTCTTATATCGCCAATTCAAGAAACGCCATTGGTTCACTGCGAGCGGTAATCTTTCCCCGCTGCAAGTTGCGTGCGTCTTCTGATTTGTGCTAAGCGGATAAGTTGCTACAGACCCAAAACCATTGCTCAAGATTGGTTCACACCAGGTGTACTAATTCAGTTCTTGATAGCGTCCAATCGATCCAACTGCCACCACGTCTGCACCTCGTCGTCGCTCGTCCGCAGCCTTTGCACTCTGCGCAGATGACGCCTGCCGGGCGGGTTATGTTGCGTCCCGAAAGCGACATGTGGAAGTTGTTTTCGCGGAACGGCGACCAATTGCGGTGAGGTGCGCAATCTGATATGTGAGGTCGCTAATTCCGGCCGCGATCACGTAAGGGCCATCCTAGTGGGCCAGTCGCTTTCGGTGCAAGCAACGGCGCCTGCCTGGGCGCTAAAGCCAGACAATATCGCACGACATGCCGGCGGCGGCCACTGCAGCGATCCTTGAAGCAGTGCATCGCAGGCGAATAATCCAATGACCTTCAGCTAAAGGCTGTATCTCGGCGATACAAATTTCGCCACTGGTAGAAAATGGAAGGATGGCGCCCAGGGTGTAGCAAGGCGGGCGAGCGTACAAGAGGTAGAATGGACTGTATGCGGTCGTTTAATTCGTGAGCGGCGGTGTTTTATTGCGTGGTTCATGCGAAGGAGCGGACAAGTTTCCAGGGGCGAAGCGACGTTTATTGCCACATGTTCATCGGTGCGTGGCTAGTCGAGATAAGCCCGCGCCTAGGTTGCAGCGCACGCCTTTCATTAGTTTTGGCGCGCCTTCGCATTAGCCACGGCAGCGATAAGCCGGACACCACATCCCTCCCCTTCTATATTGGCTAATTAGCAAGCTAAACTCCAGCTTGATATCTGTCCGGTGGTCGACGGTCTCTATTTGGGTAGCGTCTTGCACCCGCCATCGTGATCTCTTGCGACGCAGCAGGGTGGTAGGGGCGGTGGATGTCACTGGGTCGACGTTTGGTGGAAACGCCAGGAACTCGTATCCCTCATCCGTGGTCCGCCTGAGCAGCTGGTCCTCGTGACGACGCCAGGTGAAACTGCCTCTGGGTGTGGTAGCACGAACGGTAGAAGACAAAGGGCCGGACTGCCCCACAACACCAGGGACCCAGTTTGGTCTGCCTCGATAATTGCGAGCCGTCACTTGGTTACCGACTGCTATGTCACGATCACGACGTGGGCGAGCCACGGATTGCTTGAACTGATTATATGCGACCCTTCCTCCCACCGCTCGCTTGACAACATCGAGTCGATTTCGCAGCCGCCGTCCTAGTAGCAAGTTTGCTGGTGAATCAGTTGTTGTCGCAGGGGGCGAGTTGCGATACGTAAGCAAAAACTTGTGAAGCCTCAGATGTAATGTGTCCTCTCCGCTAGATTTACGAAGAGCGTTTTTAAGTGTCTGAATAAAACGCTCTGCAAGCCCGTTTGAGCTGGGATGATACGGTGCAGTAAGCACGTGACGACAGCCCAGTTCTTTCACAAAAACCTTCAACTCTTTGGAAGTAAACTGCGGGCCATTATCAGTAATAATGGTTTCTGGGAAACCAAACCGCGCAAACAGCTCTCTCAGTTTGTCAACTGTAGCATCCGATGTAGTCGAGCGCATAACAAACACTTCCGGCCACTTGGAATGCGTGTCCACGACTACAAGAAACATTGCGGGCAAAAAGGGCCCAGCCAAATCTATACGTACAGTACTATCAGCCGGAAAATAAAATGGACCACCGCTAAGGGTAGCGCAGCGGCTGCGGGGCCGCACAGGGGCGCTGTTATCTCGCGCCGCTCGCTGGCAGCCTGAGTGCCCCGAGTGACGACAAACTTCGCCCTCGCCCTCGCGCGAGGGCTTGTCGCGCTGATATCTAGTGTTGCGTTCAGCTGCTCTGCTGTTGACGGTCCCGACGAAGGGGAGCGCGCATCGCTTATTCATCGAGCACATGCGGCTGTGGCAGATCAGTTGTACAGCCGCAGTCCGTCAAACCACGGCTGTGTGAAGAAACCAGTCGAGTTTTGTTTTTGGTTGTCCTTTTATATTGCCCTCACGTTGGATAATAATAATAATAATAATAATAATAATACTTCATTGCGCCAAATATTTTAAAAAATGTACAGAAATCCGGCCTGCCAAAGCCTCATAGGGCTTGAGCGGCAGAGCCCGACAGGCAGCGGAACCGCGCAGACATACACACAGGCAAAAAAAACACATTCAAAATAACGGACATCAAATTAGTATGACGGTGAGAACAAAATAGACACAAGACTCATGTTACATGAAGGAAAAAAAAATCCTCATCAGATTAAATCGAAAGGAAGAAAAACCAAAGTGGTATGACAATACCTCAGATCAGTGCAATAAATACAGCAGTAACCAATGAAATCACAAGATTTACTTGACAGGTGGTAAAGCACATGCATGACGTCGGAAACCCTCTAATTAATGTATCGCAGCATCTTTTTTATTTTGTATTTAGTTTTTGCCCGGCGAACACTTGGAGGTAACCTGTTAAAGTGAAAGGGAACGTAATAATCTCTTAAACGCCTTCCATATCTTGTAGACCGTCGGGGAATACAAAAAGGTTCCTTCGGTCGAAGAGACCGTGTGGGAACATACGGAATCTTATAGTCACTAAGCCAAAAATGTTTCAGGACGATCGTTTCCATCAAAAGGCGATCAAAATCAGGTAGAGAAAATACCTTAAAGATATCAGAATTGGAGGGAAGGCCTAAATCATAGCCGATATTTTTTAATAAAGATCGTAGGAGAGAATTAATCCTGCACTTGCAGCGAACTGCACAGTGACCATAAATCGTTATGCCATAGCGCAGTATGCTATAACCAAGGGCGTTTACGATAACTTTGCGTATTGAAAGCGGCATGTAGTACCTTATGTTGTAAAGCACACAGGAGACGGTTCGGAGCTTTTTACAAACGTGGGACAAGTGATCATTCCATGAAAGAGCACTGTCAAAGTATAATCCTAGGTATTTCACTGTATTTGTATAGCTCAAGGGTACACATTGACATTGGGAACAATCAGATCCGTGCAAGAAAAGGTGATGGTTTAAATCTACCTTCTTCATCGGGCTGTGAAAGCATATAAGCTGAGTCTTAGAGCTGTTAACTTTAATTAGGTTGTTTGAGAACCAGTCCATAGAAATTATTGCTGCAGCTTGAAGAGAAGAAATTGAGTCAGAGTAGTTCGGTGACTGGGTTACAAGTACAGTATCGTCAGCGTACTGGTACAGGCCTACAGGAACAAAGTTTGAAAGGTCATTCACGTAGACGTTAAATAACAGGGGACTAATTATAGAACCTTGCGGGACGCCAGCTTTAATTAACAAAGAAGCGCTCTTTGCCCGGCCAATGGAGATATATTGCGTTCTCTGCAGTAAAAAATTTTCCAAAAGCGAAAGAAACGCTCCACGGAAGCCTAACTTGGACAGTTTACACAATAACACACTGTGACACACGCTGTCAAAAGCCTTGCTGACATCCAGAAACAGTGCACACACCACTTGGTTACGTTCAAAAGATGGATTTAACATGTCAGAAAAATCCTCCAAAAGCATTTCCGTCCCTTTACCTTGTACAAAACCATATTGACACGGTGACAGGATTTTGTGCTTATCTAAAAAACTTGTCATTGTAAACAGCAGATGTTTTTCTAATATTTGAGTCAAACAGGGCAAGACTGAAATAGGACGATGATTCTCATACCTATTACGTGCACCACCTTTGTGAATTGGGGTAACTATAGCCGCTTTCATGTTCACCGGGATCATGCCGCTTGAGATAATGCTGTTGAACAGCGACAGCAACACGCCTTTAAGTATGTCGAACAAGGTTCGCAAATCATCAACTGAAATGCCATCTATTCCCACAGATCTATTGCGTTTAAGACCAAAAATAATTGAACAGAGGTCATTCTCACTTAGCAAAGGTAGGTGTGCAGATTCAACTGTGCTGTTCTTCAGAGTACAAAATAAGGGATTCTGTTGCGCACTGCCCGAAACTTGCGAGAAGAACCTGTTGAATTCATTAGCTATTTTTTCTTCATCAGTGCCGAAATACGACACACAATCTTTGCCATCATTGCCACGCCTTTTGACACCTCGTAGATTACACCCTCGGATGACACCTCGGATGTTACTGCTAATCCCCTGCATCCACCATAGCCGGATTTTAGGCAACGCGGTCCAAGATGCCGCATCGGCAGCCACCGTGACAGGCACTTTTTCACGCCAGTGAGATAACAGAGACGGCGAACTTCTCTGCGGGCGCTGCTTCTCTTTCGAAGCTGTCATATTGGCGCTCTTCGCAATAAGCTTAATATTCTCTTCAGCAAAACATCTTCAAATTTTTTTTAATTGAGGTCTACAATACGTAGTCTTTGACGATAATTTCTTTACAATAGTTCAGTCCCGAAGAGATTCTTAGGCAGACGAATCACAAAAATTATTGTCAGTGATGAAATTTATTTGCAAAAGCAGATTAAATATCTCATTGGCATTCTTCAGAGTGACCTTAGTGAGACGAAAAGTTGCCGTCTGCCGCGATGACTTGACTTAGTCGTCTTGGCATAGAGTCATATAGTGCGGCCATTAGCTCTGGACGTCGGCGCAGGGCTTCCCATTCCTCTCTGACGGCATGCCAGAGCTGGTCAGCTGTGCCACCACAAAGGCACCGTGAGGAAAGTTCCTTCTTCATGTCTCCCCAGATGTTTTCGATGGGGTTGAGGTCAGCCCCGTTGGGCGGCCACGGGAGCTGAAGCACGGCTCAGCGTTCAAGGTCGCTTAAAGCACGCGCCTTGCGCACGGGGCTGCGGTAGTGCTGGAACTAGTAATGCAAAACTATCTGAAAATTGACTATCGATAGTATCGATAGTTTAAAAATCTCTCTGCCTCTCCCGTAACCGAGAGTAGAGTAAGCATGAAATGTTTACGGGCCTAATGTCATCTCGGTGGACACCCGAACCGCACCGTCAAGGAAGGGAGGAACGCCACCACCCGTTCAGCGCGATGCCTTGCCATTTGAACGCAAGGTTTTTTGAGGAAAGGAAATGGCGCAGTAATTCTCTCCCATCTCGGTGGACACCCGAACCACACCGTAATGGAAAGGAGGAACGCCACCACCCGTTCGGCGCGATGCCTTGCCCTTTGAACGCAGCGCGTCTCCCCCGGGCCCGTGTGCGGCTTTGCTTCGATGCGCGAAGCCCCTAAGAGATCACGTATGACAACGAAGTGTATCGTGGCATTTATGTGCTTTTTGCACGCGTTATTAGAAATCGGAAGTTATAATTCCGTGCATTATCAAACGCACAGCTACTGATATCTTGCTAAACATTGAGAAGGCACTGGCAGCAGTTATTTTTGCGACTCCTTTGGAGACCAACCGGCGCTTGCATGCCGGTCGCGTAGGAGGGCTTAGAGAGTCTCGTTAAATCTCGTTAAGTCTCGTACGGTGCCCGGATGTTCTCGTTTCAGAGCCCGGATGACTGGAATTCAGTGCCCGGATGACTGGAATTCAGTGCCCGGATGAGTGGATTTCAGTGCCCGGATGAGTGGATTTCAGTGCCCGGATGACTGGAATTCAGTGCCCGGATGAGTGGATTTCAGTGCCCGGATGAGTGGATTTCAGTGCCCGGATGATGGCTCGCGGTCTCGGCGTGACGTCACCACACTGCCGACAACGGGGGCTAAAAGCATTTCATGCTTAAAAAACTATCGATAGTGCTAGTATCGATAGTGCTAGTATCGATAGTATTACTATCGATAGTACCGCTATCGATAGCAAGAATATCCATAGTGAAACTATCGATCGTAAAACTATCGATAGTAACAACACTGATATTATGCATTTGTTTTCCAGCGATATAACCAAAACATTTGCGATACCTGATTGGTTTCACGGTCTCAGGACTTAACGTCCCAAAGAGACTCAAGCTATAAGGGATGCCGTAGTGGAGGTCTCCGGGTAAATTCCGACCAGTCGTGGTTCATTAACGTGCACTGGGACAGTTCGGAAAAATACCTGGGTTTGTATCCGATGAAAGAACAAAGAGCACAAGTTGTGCTGGCTTACAGGACACTATCGTGCACTGCAGACGTCATCTTGCTTACGTGACCCCTGCAGAAATGCTTTTCGTACATATGCTTCGCAACTAGGACATTCGCACGCTAACATTTTATCCAACAACTTTACGTAGGGAACATCTGTAGAGCTCGGTGACGCGTATGCCGCGAAAAGGGGCGAGTCCTGTCAGTTACTCATACCATCACCTCCATACCACCCACTCGGGAAACCAAGTTTAGGATGCAGTGGGTACGTGTGGCTGATTTTATGGAACCGATAGTAATATACATTACAAGTGTATCGATACCGCTACCGATAGTACTATCTAAAGTAATAACTATCTATAGTACTATCGATAGCGCGCTATCTACAGTACTATCGATAGTCTTTTTTGCCATCGATAGTTCGATAGTGACTCAACTATCGATAGAATCGATGGTACTATCGATAGTTTTTCATCACTAGCTGAAACACGTAGCAACCATCCGGGAACGGCCCGTCCAGGACGTAGGGAATCATGTGACCGGTAAGGATCTTGCAGTACCTCAGCCCGGTGAAAGAGCCTTCGATCCGCACGAGTGGGCCGAGACCGTCCCTACTGATGGCGCCCCAGACGCTGACTGAACACCGGCCACTGCTGAGCACGTTGTGGGTGTAGTCAGGGAGATACCTCTGCATAGGACAGCAAAGTTCTAACAAACAAGCCAACACTCTGTTGAACCTTCTGTTCGGCAGGAGAGAATAACCTACTTCGTATTCGTTACCGAATCTACGTGAAATCAAACAACAGGGAAAAACGAGGCTGCGCTATATTCTCAATACTACGATGTGTTGCAAAGCATACTTCATTACCTGTAAGAATGACAGGTCATACCTGCTGTTGAGCGGGCGCCACACACATTGCTGCTGGTCCCAGAGCGTGAAGAATGTCGACTCATCCGAGAAAATCGCTTCCCGCCACTCCTCTGGAGACCACTGCTGGAAGGCTCTGGCGAAGCTGAATCTCTCTCCTCTCTGGTTTCTTGTGAGGTGCGGCTTTTGAGCTGCAACGCAGTTCATTAGACCTGCTTCTCGCCACCTGGATCTAATGGTGTCAAAGGAGCAGCTCATCCCAAGTTCGTCAAGAACTTCCCTGGCCTTCAAGAAGGGGTCTACAACTACGGCAGCAACGATTAACTCATCTTCAAGCGTAGTACTCCTTGGCCGTCCACTGCGCTCAGCATCGGAAATTCTGCCGTGTTTGTCCTTGTATATGCTCTAAGAATACGGCTCACCGAGGTTCTTGTCATTCCGGTACGGCGACAGATTTCACTCTGAGGGACGCCTTCTATGCCCAGTCCCACGATACGCCTTCTTTCCTCGATTGGAATCCTTGGTGGCATTCTTGCGAAGTACCGGAGCCCATGCAACCGTTCTCGGTTTTATAGGTTCAGTGTGCCTCAGTGACCAATGACCAGACAGAATGTTATCAGGATAGCAGCGCGCACTGTAAAGGCTCTGGCCTATAACGCTGATAAAAATAAAATACGAACATTCAATCCAGGTTCACCATTGGATAACGGGAAACCGCAGAACGTATAAAACCGAGAACGGTTGCATCGGCTTCGGTACTTCGTCATGTAACAACCTGGCCGGTTTCTTTTCAGTCTGTCGCTTCTCGAAATGTTGAGATCATATCCCATCCATATCTTTTCCTTTTGTCATTTTCATGTTCAGAGTTGTCTACCTTATCTGGTTCCCGCGCTTTCTTCAGTGACATAATGTAAGCTTAGATAAATGTGAGCCATCTAAAACTGTTAAAGTAGCCTGGAGCCGCCCGATTGTGCGCATGCGTGTAAAGACTATAAATGTGTTTCTTGCATTTATCAATAAATCAGTTGTTAGTAGCGCTCCGTGTGTGTCGTTTCCTTTCTTTGTATTCGTCTTATGCGCTGAACCAAGTTTCAACTATGTCGTACCAACCATCCCAGCACGAAGTTTTGTTATAGTCGGTGACTAATTGAACGAACGATCGAAAATGTAGAAATGAAACTTCTAACACCAAATATTATTGCAAGGGCCTCTTTCTCAAGCTGGCTGTATTTCTTCTCGGCATCGGTCAAGGTACGCAATGCGAAAGCGATTGTCTTCGTGCTGCCGTCACCCAAAACATGAGAAAGAACCGCGCCTAAACCATAGTGCGATGCGTCGCATGATAGCTGCAATGGTGTGCACGGTGTTGTGACCGTACTTCTGACCACGTGGGCCCGATCAAGCAGCTACCGTGAACAATCAACGAGGCCGACAACCTCGCGACGGCGGTGGGAAGTGGGATGCTTGGAATGCCCCTCCGAGCCTCAGCGGATTAGTGTAGCAGGAATGTCAAGGGCCATTGTCAGCAGCAACCCCAGCGAAATTCCTTGAGCGGAGGTGACCACTATAGCGGCGAAGGCCGGAGACGCGCCGGAGGTATTGTCCGAGCGACCACAGCGGAGGCGACGTGCCGGCGCCGGTCACGCTGGCGGTTAATTGAAGAATTCTGTGTCCCCGACTCGCGTTCTGGGCAATCGGCGGGGAAGCAAGTTCATTCACCTGCTGGAAGACTTCGGGAGATTCCTTTCCCGCAGGACTGGATGAGTCAGCATCTCCCCCTCTCATCGACCCAGCTGCGAGAGAGTGGAAAAGCCCGCACCTGCCCAGCCGTGGGTGGTAACAAGAACGTCCCCTTCGGTCCATCCGATTGGACAGTGCTCGTCGAACATTACTCCCCAGCCAGGGATCTGGGGAACCGAACGATATTTAACTCGGCCGTGAGTGTGGCCGAGGGAAGCCTGCTAGCTCCAGTCGACTACGGTTGACGAAGACGTTCCCCTTCCACTGAGAGCCATTCTCAGTCCCGCTCTTTGTAAATAATGTAAATAATCATGTAACCATGTAAATACAGTTTTTTCCTTCACTTCCCCTACTCCCCGTCTCCGGCCCACGTTTCCTTCCTCCTTCGGCACAGCGGCGGTGCTCCTGGATCCGATGCCTGGTGGGACACGCTACTAGCACGGCGAAACATAACAACGGGTCGTAGTGCCCCAAAATCGGTGGAGAGGCTAGCAAGCTATTTATCTTGATGAACGCTTCATGGCAACGCTCATCCCAGCACCACGGAGCGTTTTTACGTAGCAGCCTGAAAAATGGTTGAGCCACCGTTGCTAGTTTAGGAAGGAACTTGCCGTAGAAACTGACGACTCCCAGGAACGACTGCAGTGCTGCCTGCCTTTAGGGGCTGGAGCCTTGAGGAGTGCGTCAACCTTCTCCGTCGTTGCAGAGATGCCTTGTGCGCTGATTCTGTGTCCGAGGTAGCGAAAGGCCTTTTGGAAAACAAACACTTCTCTTTCTTGACACGAACGCCTCTTTCAAGAAGTCGTTTTAACACAGCTTCCAGGTTGGTGAAATGCTCTTAGTCATTTTTACCAGTCACCAGAATGTCGTCTAGGTGCAACTGACACCATGCAAGCCCTTCAGCATGGTGTCAATTATTCTTTGGAAAATCCCAGGTGCGGACGAAATTCTAAACGCGAGTTTTTTTAACAGTAAACAATCCTTTCTGCTTATTTAACGTGAGGTATTGTTTTGACGACTCCGACATGACCACTTGCTGATAGTCCCGGTTGAGATCAATCTTCTTGAAATGCTTGCCCCATCGACAAGGCTGTGAACAGTTCGTCCACCTTTGGTAATGGGTAGCGGTCGACATCAAGGCACGGGTTAACGGTCGTCTTGTAGTCGCCGCAAATCCGTATGCTACCATCTTGCTTGATTACGGGTACCGCAGGCGTAGCGTATTCTGACGTCAAAACCGGCGATATCATTCCCAGTTCTATTTTAGCCAATTCAGCGTCGAAAGCTTTCTGCAACGCGAACGGAACATTTCTGGCTTTTAGGAATCTCGGCTTCATATCAGGTTTAAGAAAAAGTTCGGCGCGCTCTTCCGTTATCGTTCCCAACTAGTCTTTGAAAAGGAGGTGGTACTTCGCCAGCAATGCATCAAGCCTCTTTTTTACGCTGATATGAGTAGGAGTGTATGACCTTGTATAGTTGTTCATGTTCCAGACTTTCGCCCACTCCAACCGGATGGCGCGGAGCCACTCCCGGCCCAGTAGAGGTGGTCCCTTGTGGTCTCCGACGTACAGTGGAAGAATTGCAGAATGGTCGCCGTGCTGCACGTTACCCGAAGAGACCCCCTGGGGTCGTATTAGTGCTCCTGTTTAGGTACGAAGTTTAACTGCAGTAGGCTCCAGTACAGCCGAAGGAAAGAGCTGACGGAACTGAGTCTTAGACACGGGAGGGGCTGTTTCCGTCATGTCAAACTCCATGTTCACCAAGACGCCGTTGATGGTCATCTGTACGGTGACAGGGTCGCACTGAGCTGCCGACACGCCGTTAAGATTGAGGGTCGAAGCTTTCCGCGACACAACTGTCAGCATCTTCATTCTTTTTCTTCAGCTTTTTCTTAGAAAAAGTCTCGCCACTGCTGTTGCAGGCTCTCTGGATATGCCCTTTTTTGTCGCAACTGAAACGGGTGGCGTACAAATCAGGGAATGCTTCACTCGTGTCTTTTCGCGAACCACAGCGGAAGTAGCTTTTGCGTGTTTTCTGCGCCTCAGCTTGCACATTGTGCACATCGCCGAGTGCGGCGTGGGTGCCGCGTGCTTCAGCAGCATTCTTCTTAGCCGCTTCCATTGCAAAAGCCCGCTCCACCGCTTTCTGGAACGTAAGCTTGCTATCTTCCGTGAAAAGCACTCGCTGAATGTCTTCTCGTAGCAGGCCGCACACGAAGCGGTCCCGAAGGGACTCTTAAAGGGCGCTTCCAAACTGGCACCTAAGCGACAGTTTACGAAGCTCGGCAACATAACTAGATATGGACTCGCCTTCTCGTTGAGACCTCCGATGAAACTTCGCCCGTTCTCCAATGACGGACGGCTTCGGAGACAAGTGGTCGCTCAAAACTTTCTTGAGGTGTTCGAAACTCTTCGTAGAAGGAAGGTCTGGAGCAGTTAATGACTTCATCAGCTCGTAGGCCTTCGGACCGATAATGCTCAAGAAGGCGTGTATCTTGTCGCCGTCGGGTGCTCCGTTGACAATCAGGAACGACGTAAGCCGCTCCTCGTACTAAGCCCAATCGCTGGCGGACTCGTTGAAGGGTTCCAGCTGGCCCAGTCGCCCAGCGAAGTTCGTCACTGCTGCCTCGGCCTCAGTCATGACGACAGTCACTGGCTCCGCACACTGCAAAAGACAGTCTTCTTCATGGAGTGAATTTCGGAAACGCTTGCCTTCCAAACTGAAGAAACGACATCTTCAATCCCATCCTCGTCGCCAGGTTTTGTATTGCGTGGTTCATGCGAAGGAGCAGCGACGTTTATTTCCACATGTTCGTCGTTGCGTGGCTGGTCCAGATATGCCCGCGCGTTGGTTGCGGCGCACGCCTTTTATTCGTTTTGGCGCGCCTGCGCATTAGCGACGGCAGCGATAAGCCGGACACCACAGGCGGTATTGAAGGCGTATATGATGAAGGGCAGTATGGTGTCCCAGTTCTTATGGTCAGAGTCCACGTACATGGCAAGCATGTTAGTGAGCGTTTTGTTTATGCGTTCCGTTTGTCTGTAGATGATATGGCGTTGAGTGCCTGTAGGTAATGGTATATAAACGCAGCAGCTATTCAACAATATCAGCAGTGAATTGCCGGCTTCGGTCGCTGATTACCGAACGCGGTGTGCCATGCCGTAAGAGGACAGAGTTCGGAAGAAACAGGGACGCCTGATGTGCGGTAGCCGCTGGTAGAGATTTGGGAAAAGGTTCAAGCAGATCAATTCCAACCTGCTCGAACAAACTACGGGGAGGCGTCACAGCGTGAAATAGACGGGGTGGAGCGGAGGTAGGGCGTATGTGGCGCTGACAATGCGTGCAACTGGTCACATATTAGTGTGTCTTTGAACGCACTTTCGGCCAGTATAAACGCTCTATTGCTTGGTGGAGCATGCTAGCAGTCAGTATCCTATCATCTACTGCTGTTTAGACCTATGAATATGCTATATATTTCGTTTTCATTTTTAGGAGCGAAAAATAAGCTTTCAACACTATTATAATCTAGGGCAACTGTATCTGATTGAGTACTAGTCGGTGTTGCAACATTTGCAAAGTACTAGTTCAAGTGTTCAGCCGGGTCGCGATCTTGCAGGTCGCAGCCATTTATAGTATTTTTTCTTAGAATTTAACGGGAGTCATCACGTCCAAGGACGTTATTTCTAATTGTTTATGCAGCACCAGGACATTGTCTATTAATACCTGCAAACAGTTTTTATTAATACGCAGTTTTCGCCTGCTTAAGGTCTGCGTTATCTTGATTACGTGTTTTTTTTTTATTCTTTCATCGGAGGTTCGTAGCGTGATCCGATAAAAAAATGATAAAGGTGGTTTTTCTTTCTGATCAATTTTAAATCTTCACGGTTTATCCATGGTTTTTGTTTTCCTTTATGGTTTGAGTGGTATCAACGGAAAATGTTTTACCCATGTATTCACAAAGATTTTAATGAATTCATTGTAATCATCATTCTCGTTTGTTTTGCTGAGGACCGTAGACCAATCACAAGTAACCTATCCTGAGTGATTGATTGAGCAATAATGGTCTGCATGATTTTCCTTGTTTTCGCGCTATTACTGTGATAGGTCACAAATACAGGGCAATGGTCACTTATGTCATAAATGAGAGTACCACAGCTATGCAGCCTATTAATATTTGTCAAAATGCAATCTAGTGCTCATTTAGTAGTGACAGTAACTGGTGTGGATGTTTTGAGTAGGCTTAAAATACCAAAAGAATGCAACACAGTGGCCAATTCTCGAGTATTTTTGGTGTCATTAAGTATATTTGTTAAAATCGCCACCGCCGACAAGGCGGAAGGTGTTGCTGCACGCGTATTCCAGCAACAACTAAAAAAACAATGAAATATTTTATGCTGCCTCCTGGTGGCCGATATTGTTACGTTGTAGTGACGGCAGTCCAGCGGTCAGGAAGACACCAACCAGTCTTGGAAACGAAGCTCTTTATTTGGGCTGACTTGTGCCCGCAAAAGAACTGAATCACTCGGCGGCGGCGTAAGCAACAAACGTGCTCGTCAGTCGTCGAACTACGAATGCCCGCCGCTCGCGGCATCGCACAATTTAAAGCCACCAAGGAAACTTCGAGATAACAGGTCAAGATGATCTACAATAATCTATAAAAACGTAGATGCAGCTCTTCATGGCTGTGATCAATCGAGATTAGTCCGGTCGCTTCTCGCGTCACAAACAAAAATGATACCACCCCTTTCCTGCGGCCTTGAGCGCGAACGAACGGACACTAAAATGATATGTGGCATTACCCCCCCTCTCAAAGAAGCATCGCCTCGATGCTTTAAAAATGAAAATAAAGACGGACAATGTAATCTTCGAGTCCTTTAGCGTTCATAATAGGGCTTAAGACGTACTACATGTACGACTTCCGGGCGTGTGCGTCGTCGCTGAGAATGCAGTCGTGCCATCGGAGATGACTTCATAGTCGAGGTCACCGATGCGACGGAGAACCCTGTACGGGCCAAAGTAGCGTCGCAGCAACTTTTCGCTCAATCCACGGCGGCGAACTGGCGTCCATAGCCAAACCCGATCACCTGGCTTGTAATGCGTGTCTCGTCGGCGCAGATTGTAGCGTCGGGCGTCGGCGTGCTGCTGGTCTTTAATGCGAAGCCGCGCAAGTCTTCGGGCTTCCTCGGCGCGATCAGGGTAGGCGGCGACGTCGTGGTTGTCTTCGTCTGAAACGTGCGGGAGCACTGCGTCGAGTGTTGTCGTGGGCTTGCTGCCGTGTACAAGCTGGAATGGGGTAAACCTGGTAGTCTCCTGGACGGCAGTGTTATAGGCAAAGATCACGTAGGGCAGAATGGTGTCCCACGTCTTGTGTTCGGCGTCGATGTACATGGAGAGCATGTCTGCGGTGGTCTTGTTCAGACGCTCTGTGAGTCCGTTGGTTTGCGGGTGACTGGCAGTTGTCCTCCTATGGCTTCTCTGGCTGTAATTGAGAATGGCTTGCGTCAGCTCCGCTGTAAACGCCGTCCCTCTGTCTGTGATGAGCACTTCGGGGGCGCCGTGTCGCAGGAGAATTTGTTCGACAAAAAATTTTGCGACTTCTGTTGCGGTACCATTAGGCAACGCTTTTGCTTCGGCGTATAGGTCATGTAGTCGGTGGCCACGATGATCCACTTGTTACCTGATGATGAAGTCGGAAAGGGGCCGAGGAGGTCCATCCCTATTTGCTGGAAGGGCTTAGTTGGAGGTGGTATGGGGTTCAGGAGTCCGGCTGGTCTAATCAGAGGCGTTTTGCGTCGCTGACACTCGCGGCACGTTTTCACGTAATGGGAAACATCGGCAGGTAGCCGCGGCCAATAGTACTTCTCCCGAATGCAGTGCAACGTGCGAGCAATCCCGAGATGCCCTGCAGTCGGCTCATCATGACATGCCTGCATAATTTCTTCCCTGAGATTTTTGGGCACGACAAGAAGATGCACTGTCCTGTTGGGCGCAAAGTTCTTCTCAGGAGGACATTATTCTGAAAGACGAAGGACGACAGTTGGCGCTTGAACGCTCAGGGAGACGATGCCGTCTTGCCTTTCAAATAATCAACTAGGCTTTGCAACTCAGGATCCAAGCGCTGCTGCTGCGCGAAACTGCTGGCGCTTACCGGTCCTAAGAAAGCGTCGTCGTCTTCCTTCCACTTCGGGTGCTGCGTCTACGGGGGCTCGCGATAAGCGTTAAGCAAGCATCGGAATGCTTGCGGCCAGATTTGTAGACTACAGTTACGTCGAATTCTTGAAGACGCAGGCTCCAGCGAGCAAGGCGGCCGGAGGGATCTTTCAAATTGGCCAGCCAGCACAGAGCATGGTGATCGCTCACAACCTTGAATGATCGTCCGTATTGGTAGGGGCGAAATTTGAACGTAGCCCAAATAATGGCGAGACATTCTTTCTCGGTCGTCGAATAGTTGGCTTCGGCTTTCGACAGTGAACGGCTAGCGTACGCGATAACTTTCTCCTGTCCGCCATTTTTTTGAACGAGGACCGCTCCTAAGCCCACACTGCTTGCATCGGTATGACTTTCGGTTTCGGCGTTTTCATCAAAGTGCCCGAGCACAGGACGGGACTGTAAGCGGTGCTTCAGCTCTTTGAAAGCTTCCAATTGAGGCGTTTCCCATTTAAAGGGCGCGTCAGCCTTGGTAAGTTTGGTCAAAGGTTCAGAGATGCGCGAAAAGTTCTCGACGAATCGCCGGTAATAAGCGCACAATCGAAAGACTGCGTATAGCTTTCTTCTCAGTAGGCTCTGGAAACTGCGATCGCAGCCGTCTTCTGAGGCTCTGGGCGGACTCCATCCTTGCTTACGGCGTGACCAAGCAACAGCAGCTCCTCGTAGGCGACGTGGCACTTCTCTGGTTTCAGTGTTAATCCTGAAGACTTGATTGTTTCCAGCACTGTCCGAAGCCTTCTTAGATGGTCTTCAAAGCTTGAGGAGAAGACAACAACGTCATCTAAGTAGACTAGACAAATTTGCCACTTCAAGCCTGCGAGCACCGTATCCATTACTCGCTGGAACGTCGCTGGGGCAGAGCAGAGGCCGAATGGCATCACCTTGAACTCGAAGAGTCCGTCTGGCGTGATGAACGCAGTCTTCTCGCGATCTCTTTCGTCGACTTCAATTTGCCAGTAGCCGCTCTTCAGGTCCATCGATGAGAAGTACTTAGCGTTGCACAGCCGATCCAATGTGTCATCGGTGCGGAGGAGGGGGTAGACATCCTTCTTCGTAATGCTGTTCAGGCGGCGATAATCGATAACCGCCGTCTTTCTTTTTCACTAGGACGACTGGTGCTGCCAAGGGGCTCCTCGATGGCTGGATGACGTCGTCACGTAGCATTTCCTCTACTTGCTTGCGGATCGCTTGGCGTTCCAGAGGCGATACGCGGTAAGGGCTCTGCCGCAGTGATCGCTCGTGTTCGTCTGTGACAATGCGGTGCTTGGCAAGCCGGGTTCGTTGCACATTCGATGCTGATGAGAAGCAGTCGCTGTACTTTTGAACAAGGCTGCGTATTTGGTCTTGTCTGCTCCGGGTTAATGCTGGGTTGATATCAAACGTGGGTTGATGGCCTTGGTCAGTTGGTTCTACGGGTTGGTCAGGTAGGGCAAATATGTCTCCGATGTCTGCCAGCTCGTCGAGGAAAGCGATCGTCGTACCTTTGTTTAGATGCCGGTATTCTTCGGTGAAGTTGGTTAGAAACACCTGGGATTGGCCATTTCGGATTTGGGCGACTCCCCTTGCGACGGCCAGTCCTCGATCCAGGAGTAGCTGGGTGTTCCCCTCGACGACGCCTTCAGCAGTTTCGATGTCTCCAGTACCTATGCAGGCGACGACACTTGATCGGGGCGGCACGCTCAATGCTTCGTCGAGGACGTTTAAGGCATCGTGATGAGTCGCTGTCGTTGGTGCAGATATGCCTGTGTCCGTGGAAAGCTTGATCGACTTAGATCGAAGGTCGATGATCGCTCGATGTTCATTAAGGAAGTAAATTCCCAAAATCAAATCTCGCGAGCATTTCTGTAGGACCAAGGAGGTTGTAGCATAGGTTCGCCCATTTACTGTAACTCTCGCGCTGCAGCGTCCTGACGGCGTAATAAGGTTACCACTTGCGGTGCGGATCAGCGGGCCATCCCAAGCTGTTGTCACTTTCCTGCGTCGGACAGCGAGTGGTCCGATCATGACGGAGTAGTCAGCTCCTGTGTCGACCAAGGCAGTAACCGCGCGACCGTCGACCGTAACTTAAAGGTTACTTGTTCGCGTTTTCGTGTTACACGTGGTCTTCGGTGTACGATCTCGGCTTCGTCGAGCAGTGAGGCTGCGGTGGGCGTACACCGACGTTACTTCTCTGGCGTGTGGTAAAAGTTTCGACTCTGGCCGCGTCGTCGTCGTCGTCGTCGTCGGTGTTGTCGTCGTAGTTGAGGTATGGTCTTGCGTTTTCGTCGATGGAGGATATTTTTCCTTGCGCTCAGAAGCAACCTCACCTCCAGAGGCTGCTTTACTTAGTTTAACCTTCGGGGGCTGGGGGAGCGTCTACGCACAGCGTAGCTTCGGCTAGGAGATACATAGCGCGGTGACGATGGCGACGGAGAACGCGATAGGCGGCTCGGCGATGGGTATTCTTCCCGACTCAAAAACTCCTACATTTCCGCTGGTCGCTGGCCGGGTCGGGGTCGTGAGGTGTCGTAAGAAAACCCTCGGATGCCCATTCTCCTGTATGGGCTGTACTGGAGAATGTGACCGGCTTCGCCGCAGTGGAAGCATAGTGGGCGGCGCTGGTCGGGTGTTCTCCACTTGTCGCATTTCCTCGGCCCTGTGCGACGCTCGTAGGACAGGCGGGTTGGGGAGAGAGGGCGGCGATCCAGCGCGGCTGGCTGAGGGCGATAGGGGCTTGGGTCCCGTCGTCGAGGTGCAGGACGGCGCACTGCTGCGGCGTAAGTCATGGCTGGGGGCTCCATAGGCTGCCTGGTGGTCGGCGTCACACCCAGGGCCTGTTGAACTTCGCCCCGGATGACGTCAGTGAGCGATGTAAGCTGCGGCTGCGTTCCCGTTGGCAGCAATCGTCGGAGCTCTTCGCACACAACTTGACGTATAACATCCCGCAGGTCATTGTTGTTAGCGGTGTCCAGGCAGCTTGCTGAAAAAACGCGCTGCTCGCGATCATACTGGCGGGCTCGGCGATCAAGAGTTTTTTCCATCGTGGATGCCTCTTCTACGAATTCCGCGACGGTCTTCGGTAGGTTGCGTACGAGGCCGGCAAAGAGTTGCTTTTAAACTGCTTGCATAAGCAACGTCACCTTCTCTTCTTCCTTCATGTTCTTGTCGGCACGCCGGAAGGGACGCTTCATCTCCTCAGTATACACTGCAACGGTCTCGTTTGGATGTTGTATGTGAGACTGTAGCAGCTGCTGGGCTCTTTCCGTTCGCACGACGTTTGTCAAGGTCTTCAGTAGCTGCTCCTTGAAGGTTTCCCAGTTCGTGAGACTAGCTTCCTCATTTTCAAACCATATTCTTGCTGGTCCATCCAGGGCGAAAAAGACGTACCTTAATTTCTTGGCATCGTCCCATTGGTTAAAAATAGCCACACGGTCGAACTGTTCTATCCATTCTTCGGGGTCGGCGCCGGGCGAAGCGTCGAAGGTTGGTGGCACCCGGGGCTGCTGAAGAATTACTGGAGTCGTCGTCTGGGGCAAGCTCATGGTGGACGTTGCTAGTGGCTTTCGCTTCCGGGCAGGGTCCGGCAGATTCCCGAACTCGGGTGCTTCCCTTGCAGACGTCGGCTTGCGCGGTGGACTGGACTCAGGTTCTGCGGTGAATGACTCAGAGGGCTGGCGTCACTACTTGTAGCGGGTGTCCGGAACATGGAAGGCTACCCAGCACCAGATGTCACGTTGTAGTGACGGCAGTCCAGCGGTCAGGAAGAAACCAACCAGTCTTGGAAACGAAGCTCTTTATTTGGGCTGACTTGCGCCCGCAAAAGAACTCAATCACTCGGCGGCGGCGTAGAAATAGAAGCTTATTTTGATCTATGCAAACAATAAAATACGAAACAAAACTTCTGAACTCAATGGTTTGAATATTCGAGCGCATGCGCAGTAACGCAGCACTGAGCACGTCAGTGGATCAGTAATGAGGCCGACACTCGACCGCCGCTCAGGGCAATGAAGTACGTCGGCCACTTGCGCAAAAACTCAGCCTCGCTCATTGACAGTGTGTCCACGCATGCTTGCTCAAAGAGGCGCGTGCGGAGGCGCTGCAACATCGGAAACTTCGCTCTTTGCGGACGGCCATTTAAGTAAGCCACTGCGCGCTGCCGCCACAAAACGAACATGCCGACACACAAGAGCATATTTGCAAACAGTTTGCGTGAACTAGTGCGCGCTTCCCGGCGGGTTAGAAACATCCGTGACACTAGTACCCAAAGGTGCGCGCCACTACACAGACGAACATTGCGTGCCGCAATGTTTCTAAGAGACCGCATTGCGGGCATCGGGCGGAGGGCGCCACGCCCCACGCCGCAAGGCGGTCTCTTGTGGGCAGGACCCGCCAGCCTCGCAACCAGCCGAAGTCCCTGATATCTGCAGGAAGTGCAGGTGAGGTCAGTTTGATGCTTCGGTAAACGCAGGCGGTAGCTATCTCTGCGCAGCAAGCTGACCTGCAATGCAAAGCAGACTTTATTGTTGTGTTCGGTTCTTTCGCCACCACTGCCATGTGAAGCAGGTGACAGCGACGCGGTCTTTTTGTAGGCACACGGCTGTGACGTAGATCTTCTCGTTGAAATGGACGCAGTTGAGTATAAGGGACGATTACACCTCCTGATGCAGGGACGGCATGCGCAGTTTGATGCTTCAGTAAACGCAGGCGGTGGCTATAACTGCGCAGCAAGGTGACCTGCAATGCAAAGCAGGCTCTAATGCTGCGTTCGGTTCGTTCGTCACCACTGCAAGGAAAGCCATTCCGCAACTAGCGATTCAAATTCGATGCTGCGAGCCAGAGTTACCGCCGGGGCCAAGGGAAAAGTAAAGTGCCAGCGAAACTACAATACAAGCCGCCGCAGGCAAGAATAGGTGGTCCATATTTAACGTTAGTGTCCCTTCGGTAATGGCCAGGAAATTAAATCCCCATTAGATACGTTCAAGTTACATCATTACAACGTAGGCTTCTAGCCATGAAGAAGGGCAAGAGTTTTGGAGAGGTCGTCACGTTACATTTTTTGAAGCCGTGTGGGCTCCACCAACCAGTTTCCTTGACCCGCTCGGGTGAGGCTTCTTTCGGGATCTTAATGAAGGAACCTTCCCTACGCATGCGCGGTGTTCGCATACCGACGGGGACAAGGAGATCTTTCTTTTTTAACCAGCACCACGTGGCCATTCCGACGGCTCGAAGAGGCCTGATAGCGTTGAAGGTTCCGACAGCGGCGACCCCGGCGTGGGTGTCGTGGGCGTGTCAAAAAAAAGCAAGTTGCCTACCTGTCGAGGTCACGTGCCCTTGTGACATCATCACAGCCTGCCGATCATTGCAAGTGGCGCCTGCCCACTGGATTTTAAGCAAACTTTCCCCCGCGGCGGGTAACAGTTCATGGTTAGTCACGAGAAGCTGCTCAGGAAGAACACCACTTGGCCTCTGCACAGCGCGAGGACTGCTATGAAGTCTCCTTAAGACCTATAGGTGTAACGTAGAGAACGACCAGTTCCGCAAATCTTGGTTTGTAGTCAAAATCTAGCCGTCAAACAAGGAGTACTTGCGCGAGAGGAATCTCTTTGCGATCGAATTTTAATCTTTTCGGACCTCTGAAACGCCTTCTGAAGAGAGCACATCTCAATCACTGCGTTGTGTTTTCATGAGCACCTGAGCCAAATAATGCACTTGTACACGCAGCAGGGAGCCCACAACCAAGCGCGAAAGTTGGCGAGCCCTTTCACGCGACTTTTTCATTCTCGCACCCCCCTCCGTCGCTCGAGCCTGCATGCACCAGTTCAGAGATGCCTATTTGTTATATTCTTTCAGACCTCAGGCACCTACTATGGCCGCGGCCAGTAAGCCGCGTAGCTCCGGCGAGTCAAGAAGGTTCGCCCTTGAAGCTTGGGCCGGCAAAGGCGCGGCGACCTTACAGCGCGCACAAAAAAGTGAAGAGAGGGAAAAGGAAATGCACGAAAATGGTTAAACTCAATTCTTGACTACACATAATTCTGCGTCTACAAGGCTAATAAAAAGAAATTCTTGCTGGAAAATATGAGTGAAGAGGCGTCCTTTAACACCCCCCAGGCATACCGCAACTTTATTACAGCCGCTTTCATAGGAGGACGAGGAGTAGGAGGTGGAATGAGAGGAAAGACAGAGAGGTTAACCGGAAGAATTAAAGATTTGCTACCCTACACGGGGGGATGGGTGTGAGCCGCTTTCAGAGCTTCTTAAAATAGGCTACGCGTTATGGTGAAAGAACAGTGTCCGTGTCTGGGAAGTCACACGCACTGAGGACCTCAGGACGGGGTCGCTGTTGCGTCATACTGCTAAGGCGGAGCTTAAGTGTCCCATCAAGTTTTGTTTTTTCTTCGCCTCCAGCTCTCCTCCCCTACTGTTGCTTGAGTTAAAAAATGCAGCCATTGTTTGAAATTTGTCGCCGGATCGTCATCCAATCCACTTGCTCCTCGCCCGCCTCAGTAGTCGAAGCTTTTCTAAGCGATGATTGCCTCCTGCGGCCGTCGCCCACTACACTGGAGCGAGCAATGGAGCGAGACGCCCTTTGCACGATTTTTTTCTTCTTTGCACTGCGCCATTTGCACGCTGGCTGGCGGTCTACCGCTGTGGCGGGTAGAGCTTCTCTGTGGTTCGACCCGCGTAGCGCTTGCGTTACGCGGGTCGAAGCGCTTGCGGTACGCGAGTCGATGTTTTACTGAGTGGCGTTTATGTTACGCAACTTAGCTCTTTGGAGTTTGTTCACAGCCGGTACTGTCAGCGCTGTATATTATCTCCTGTCTGACGGAGCTTTGAAAGTCTATAAAAGGCAGCGAAAAGGCTTCCAAAGAAAACTCTATAGTGGGGCGCGATTACAAGTCGCTCAAAATCGTCTCAATCGGAAAGTGTCTCAAAAAGTGTCATTTGTCCCTATTGGTCGGCCGTGACCAGCGACCATATTGATTTTTTGCGTCACCGGCCGACGTCACAAACGTGCAGAAGTGTTGACGTTGCTTACCTAATTATGCGAGCCGATTGAGACGATTTTTCGGGACTGGAACGAGTGGTCTCAAACCGCTTGAGACAGAAAATGGCAGTTGTTTACATCGCCGGTGGCCGCGCGAGCAATGGTGTATTAGGGTGCATGAAGACGGTTTTGACGTGCCGGACGACGGAATAGTTGTTTCGACGTTTTGGCATAGGAAGGTGACTGCACAATGGCTGTGCGACGCACTCGCCGTTGAACTTGGAGGTGCGCGGGTGATTGCGCGGTCAGTGGAGCGGCAAGGGCTGTGCGCGCATTCGCCGCCGGTGGGTTTCAAGACACCGCAGGAAATGAAGTAAACGTCGGCGTAGCCCAACCGACTGTGAGCAAGTGTTTGCGGTGGGTTGCGGAGACCACTGTCAAAGTTAAGTCGCAGAAGGCGCGCGCTTTCCGGCGAGACCCCCATGACAAGGCAGCGGCGAAGGAGGGCTTCCTTCGCATGAACTTTCGCCACCGCAGTATCCCCTGTGGCGTCATCCGAGCATCATCAGAAGGGAACGGCAACAACACCAACACGAATATCAAGTGCTTAACCCGAAACGGGCGGCATGAGTTGGTTGCGAGGCGGAACAGTGATTGTTGCCGCAGATTGCAAGCTCCCAGCAGCTGCACCGGTCTGCTCCCGTATGTGAGCAGTTGCTGCAGTGTGATTATTCATGGTCGCCTGGTATTTCCAGAACAAAAATAAATAGAACCCCGCATAGCCCTTAGAGCACATTTGCCATCGATAGCACGCTAGGTGAGTTCGCACTGGCGAGTCGCGGAGGTCGCGCGACAGGCTTAAATCGATTTGTTACGCTTCCTCCCCGCTTTACAAGTGCTTCGGAAACCATAACTAATTGACAGAAATCGGTCGCCCGACGTTTGTGACTCGCCAGTGTGAACTTGCCTTAAAGCTGCCTTCGCCGGTTTTTGAGCCAAGCGCTCCTTGCAAATTGATCGCGGCAGACTCGTAGCAATCACTGCCTTTAAATAGATTTTTCCGCGCACTTAAGACGTCTGCACAGTTCTTTGATTCTACGTAATGTGTAAAAAAAAGGGACAGCCGTCGAATCAGCTCATTTTTTTCTGGCTGCCATGTTTACGATGGGTGAATATGCGGGTGGAGGAATAAGGCTGAATCCTTTGTGTTAGGCGGAAATCACGCCACCTAGCCGACGCTTTTCCAGCGTCAGTGCGCCCTCGCGGCAACAAAAGTGACTGAAGAGCAAACTTAATTGCAAAACTGAGGACGCTTCTTGTTTTGCTTAATGTTTTTAGGTTTGAAACATAGTTTGTTAGGAAAATAAAACATTGTTCATTTTATTAACGGCGTGTTTACAGCAAAACGCTAGCATACGGTTCCTTATTGCGCAACTAAATGCTTCCTGGGTGAAGCCCTGCTACTAGCCGCTAAAGCCCCTAAATAATCTCATCTAGGGACTTCACTGGCCACCGCTGATTGGTTGACTCCGTGGTTCGCATCTCGCGGTGTCGTTATTTTGACGTCACTGTCTCAAAATTGAGACAAAAACTCGTAATCGCACCTCTGGACAGGGGCCCTATTCTGCACCGCTCTCAAAATCGCTCTCAAGTTTGAGAGCGTGACGTCAAAATGACGACACCGCGAGCTGCGAACCGCGGAATCAACCAATCAGCGGTGGCCAGTGAAGTCCCTAGATCAGAGTATCTAGGGGCTTTAGCGGCTAGTAGCAGAACTCCGCCCCGAAAGCCTTTATTTGCACGGCAAGGGCCGTATGCTAACGTCTTGCTGTAAAGACGGAGTGAATAAAATGAACAATGTTTTATTTTGCTAACAAGCCGTGTTTCAAACTCAATAACATTGAGCAAAACAAGAACCGTTCTTAGATTTGCAATTAAGTTTGCTCTTCAGTCAATTTTTCTGCCGCAAGGGTGCGCTAATGACGGAAAAACGTCGGCTAGGTGGCGCGAACTGTCCCTCGAACTGCCCCTTGTTTATCCACCCACCCTCCATGCATCCACCCACATATGCATCCACCGTGAACAAGGCAGCCAGAAAGAAAAACAGCTGATTCCGCGGCTCTGCAGCTTTTTTTCCACGTCGTCTAGAATCAAGGTACTAACCGGATGTCTTAAGTGCGCGGAAAAATCTGTTTGAAGGCGGTGATTGCCGCGAGTTTGCCAAAATCCACATGCAAGGAGCGCTCGCCTGGAAAATCGACGAAGACAACTTTAGCCCAGTCGGCACCTACTATCGATGATAAATGTGCTCTAAGGGTGACGTGTAGTTCTGTTTATTTTTGTTTAGAAAATACCGGACGACCATGAATCATCACACTGCAGCAGCTTCCGATAGACGGGAGCAGGCAGGTGCAGGTGCTGGGAGCTTGCAATCTCAGTGCGGGAAATGAGAGCCGTCAAGCCCGGTTACTGTGGCAACAATCACTCATCTGCCTCGTAACCAAGTGATGCTGCTCACATCGAGCTAAGCACTTGATGTTCCTTTCGGTTGATGTTCAGTTGCTGTGGTATTTTTTGTGCCTGTGCGAGATGAAGAAATTGTGATGTTTATGCTCCATTTAATTTGTTTAGAGAGAGAGGCAGCACTTGATTTGGTAAATTTGTTATTGTCACCGAGGGTGAAACGAGCTTGTTCCATCAAGGTCATTTGCTGATCTTCTTACTGGTCAGGGGTCAACCAGGGAATAAGTGGGGTGGCTGTATGGCTTGTGTAAAGGCTAATTGCAATAGGGCGGAAAGTTTAGCCAATTTAGTGTTGGCTGGTACACAGCAACCTGAATTTTCCACAATGACTGTCTAGAGGCAGCGTTCAAGTTCGCATATGATCCAGGGCAGTGATGTAGTGCGGTGGTGATACAGGTAGGACAGTGCAGTAGTGTGCAATATGTTATTGCATTTTGCAGAGCAGGTGGAGTGATCGTGTTGGCATCGCTGGGTTTGCTGAGGGCAGTGTCTGAAGGGTTTTACATACTTCGCATAGCTTCTAACATGCACTTTCTTTCAGTTCAGAAGAACACTTTGGTTTTTTTAAATCTTGGTCCCTCGTAGCTGAGGCACGTTGTCTATAGGCCCCTCCAATAGAGAAAGGAACAACCAATTTGTACAAAAAAAAGTATTAAAGTTGAAAAAGGATATGAAATACCAAGAGGAAAAGTAGCCTGAAAGCAGTTTAAGGTGTACTTGTTGCACACATTACGCGACAGCAAAAAATGGCTTTGGCTCAACTTGGTTAAGCCGGGAAATCGCGAAAGCAATACCCATGGCTACGCCCTCGCTCACACGATAGTCGTGCTGTTGTGGTGCTTGTGTGAAACTTGTTGTATACCTTGGTGCTGCTGTCGTGATCACTTGGCTATTCTATGTACAACTAGTAGTGAAACTATAATCGCTGCGGCTGTGAGGATATACTTGGTCACTGTCGACAACACTGAGCGAATCAGTCCCATCATCCACTGAAGAGCTCGCACGTTCTCGCCGAGCCGCATACTGGGCACGTGGCTTAGTGAGTCTTGTTTCGCGCTCTTCCTCTGTCTCTGTAGCTCGCCGCTCTCTTTTACGCGCATTACGACGAGCCTCCCTAGTGGTAGGCGGCATCGCCGCGAAGCAATGTTAAGGCGCTGGTGGTTGGCACAGCTACTGCTTTCTAGCGACGTGAGTCGAGCCTAAATCTCTTCAGCGTAACGCCACAATCGCGCTCCTAGCGGAGAGCGCAGCAGTTAGGCGCCCGTGGTCGTGGCCGCCGCGATCTGCTCCGGCGGCGCCGCGCGCCGTTGCTCAAAAGCGCGCTTCGATCGCGGAGGCCACGCCGTGGTGGCACCGCCGCGGCTTGCGACGGCGCGAGTCGGTCGCCTTTCTCTTCGGCGTGACGTCACAAAGCACCTGTTGCGCTCCTAGCGGAGAGCGCAGGCGTTAGGCGCTGGTGGTGGCACCGCCGCGCCACGGCAAAGGCTGAAAGTGCAAGTAGTAAAGCTTTCGCTTGAATAAGGAACTTGTCAGGCCGTTTGGCAGTGTCACAGTCATCAAGGGCAAGGCTTCATAGTGTTGTCCTATTGGAAACCAAGCTAGGTGTCAGTTATGGGGGCAGTCATTGAGTGCTGCTAAAACTTTCCTATAATGGAGCTGCCTGTATATTCTTCGAGCTGTAGAGCATTGCATTTCCAGTAATGGTGTTGCTTGTTTTGTTATTGTAAAACAACCGCTACTCACACATCATCTTCTCAGTGATGTATCTGTGATGTTGACGCACCTTTGTCTATCAGTGAGGATTTTCTAGTCATTCTGTATTCACTGTGGCCACTGCACCTTATAATATTTATTATCAATTTTTTACAGTATTCTCCTTGCTGCAGTTAGCTTTGACCAAAGAGCGAAACCCCTAGTCACCTACCATCCAGCTAAAAGCTTATCTTTGGTATTTACGCATTTTATACATGCAAAAATGTTTTCAAGTCCTGAAAATGCATTATGTACACTGTACCATGCAGTACTTAGTGAACAGGCACCCTCTGTGTGAAAGAAAACAGGCACTTTGAACTCATATTTTTTTTCTTAATTGCACTTGAAAATGCCATATGATCATTGTACATCAAGGTAAAGTATGCTTGTATATACACTGCTTCTTCTGCAATAAGAACGGTCATGTGAAATGCTGTGGCTAAAACAATAAACGCTCTTACTGAGTGTATGTTGCACTTAAAAAAATTACCGACGATTACGTTACTTCCTAATGCGAAATTTGAGCGCAGCAAATAAGCTGTTTCACCTTTTCGATAGACTGAGGCAAAGAAATCGAGCAACACATGTATGCGCTATCACAAAATTTTTTTTTTATTTTTCACACGTATTCGCAATTTCGGCTCGGGCGGTGCACATATACAGATCCGCCGCCACCGATCTGGCTCTCTGATTGCCACCGCACAGGGGTTGCATTGGAGGAGGAGCGAAGAAAGGAATTAAGTTCGAGCCGGCGCTTTGACAACCGGAGACTCGCAGGAAGAGGGGGGAGGGGGGCGGCGTGTACACCCAGCGGCAAACGATGGGGGCAGAAGCGCGCGCAGCAAGCGGACAACACGATAAAGGGAGGAGGGAAGAGATAGCAGCGACTGACTGATGCCGCTAACGCCGATAGCGCTGGGGGGATGAAAGGGGGGCGGAGCTGGTTACGAGGCCGACGACAACGCCGACGCCGACGACGACGCGAAACCCAGGAACGGACGCCAAAGAGCTGCGCTCTAAAAAGCATTGGCGGTGCTTTCTGATTCCAACAACCATCACAAGCATTTAGTGCCTTAACTCGGCACTGCACTCGTGGTTTTATGCATGTCCATCGCATGAGTAATGACCACAGGCACTGTACCAAGGTGGAAAGTGATAGCAGGGAAGGGGCAGGTGGGTCAATGTAAGCATTGGCAAAAGAGAGTGCAAACTGATGCGTTTAACACACAGGGTGAGTTGTTTCAACACCTGTTCTGCTTTCAGAGAGAGACTGCAACCAGCTGCTGAGGGACTGGGAAGTATACTGGCAAACACACTGCCAATAAAGTGGCAGCTGGTGGGGCACTTGTTTAAAAACAGTTATAAAGGCTTGTATTTGGCAATCCATTCAGACCACGAGGCTGGGTGGGGGCAAGGGCACAACCACATCACACAGTTGCTCACACACATGCAGATATGTGTTGTGTACCGACACGAGGCAATGACAGTGGCAACAGAAACAGTGGCTGTGATATGACTCTCCACGTCAGCATGGTGAGTCATTGCCTGACGCTAGAGTTGCCACCGCAACTGTCCCTGCACCATCTCAAGGTATGCCTGCCTCTGGAGACGGGTCGTCCTAAGAGGCCGAAAATACAGTAGTGCATTGGTCTCCCCTGGAGGTAGGCAAGGAGGGATCCTGTCTCCACTAAGCAGCCGGCATGCAGAGGTAGCCCGTTTTTTCTAGGTCAGTGGCAGTGTCGCCTGTGCCCTCGGCTGACATGGATGCATCCAAAGAGAGGTTGTGACGTGCGGCATGCGCAGTGACGATGCACACTGTCCACTTCCACTGACGGTGGTGCGTCCAGTGCCTTTGAAAGCACAGGAAGTAGCTATTCGGCCCATCGATGCAGTGCTCAACCACATATAGCACGAAAGAATGTGGCATGTTGTACAGGTCTTCAGCTGGTCGGGTCTGTGATGCCACGCCAGTGGTGCAAGCAGCCATGGCTGGCTGCAATGTGTAGACACTGTCTCCAGCATAACAAAGAATGACGCAGTTAAGCATGTTCTTTCTCGGTGATCTCAACAGCCTTACAGGATTGCAATATATAAGGGAGCACTGCTATAAGGTCAGTATTCTACCACCCTACTGATATAAATGATGAATTATGATTGCCTACACAACACAAACGCTGTCAGGTGCATTTTGCCTTGGTTTCTTAGACACGAAATATCATGTATTTCAACAACGTTATATGAGTGTTGTGTTTATGCTGTAATTGGGTGAAAATACACTCTACCATACTCTAAAGTGTCTGCATTGGTGCAACTAGCCAGGCTCATTCTTGTAGCTTTAGCAGATCAGGGCAATTGCAGTGTGCTGGAGGGCCTTTTTACAGCTTACCCAGAAAAAACTTCACCATCGTCCAGCAGGCCTTCCTCCACCTCGGAGTGACGCCAGGCGACCGCGTCGTGGAAGGAGCCGGGTCAGCGCGTGTCCACGGCCAGAATACGCATGTTCGCACCACAGATCTGAGAAAAAACACGCACAGCACGAACTTACTCTTGTTGTCGAGGCCCGCACTTGTAGCCGAACTCATGCGGTCGAAAACAGAGGCTAAGGTCTACTCACTCATGTGAGCAGCGTAGAACACCTGGCGACTTGCTCGCAGCGCTGGCCCGCGGCTTCTTGATGGCGATGAGTGTGTCATCGACACACCCGACGAAGCCGGGGATACTGCCGCGGCGAAATTTTGAGCGAAGGAAGCCCTGCTTCGCCGCCGCCTTCTCTTCGGGTCTCGCCGGAAAGCGAACACACCCCCTTCTGCGACCCAACGTTGACAATGGTCTCCGCCACCCACCGCAAACACCTGCTCACGGTCGGCTGAGCTACGCTGACGTTTTCTTCACTTCCTACGGCGCCTTGAACACACCGGCGGCGAAGCGCAGCGCGCACAGTACCTGACGATCCACCGACAGCGCGCTCACCCGCACGTTGAACGACGGCGAGGTCGTCGCACAGCCATTGTGCACATTGTGCAGTCTCCTTGAAGCGTCGAAACAACTCGTCTCGCACGCCAAAACCGTCTTCATGCACCCTCCTACACCGTCGCTCGCGCGGAACAGCCGCCATATTCGATCACAAAGATTGATAGCGGTTTATGAGCTGCCTTTTTCGCTCTCAAGTTTCAGCCCGCATAATTAGGTGCGCAACGTCACCACTTCAGCCCTGTTCACTACGTCACCGCTGACGCAAAAACCGCCGGCCAAGGCGGACCAATGGGAGCGTTGCATATGGCGGCATTGTGAGCGTTTTAGTAACTTTTTAGTATTAAGAGCGGTGCAGAATATGTCCCCAGACCTACGCCCAAAAAGGACTGAATGACTCGACGGCGGCGAAAGCAATAAGCGTGCTCGGTGATCGCCGAACAGTATGCCTTCAGTTCTTGGGCGAGCTTATATAAAGCTGGCAAGGAACCTTCGAAATAAGGAACCAAAAGCAACTACAACAATCTGGAAAAATGTAGAAGCAGTTGCCCGTGGCCACGACCAATTGAGATAAGTCTCGTCGCATCGCGCGTCAGAAACAATATGATAAGGCTTTGAGCGTGAACAAACAGCACAAAGTTTCGCGGCATTATTCCCGTCTCAAATAAGTATCGGCTCGATGCTTTACAGAATAAAAAAAGGAACGCAGAAAAACAGAAGTAAACACATCAGAGAGAAAATTGGAGGATGCTTAAGCTTCGCCTTCAAGAGTGGAACGCGACGGCCTGTTGCTGCGCTTCCAGGGTATTACTCATGTGCGCATCAGTACCCAAAGACACTTAAAGTCAAAGATCACAACCCATTCAGTAGATCCACCCGCCGCGGTGCTCACTGGTTAGCGCGCTCGGATGCTGGCCCGAAACACACGGGTTCAATCCCGGCCGCGGTGGCTGAATTTCGATGGAGGCGAAATTCTAGAGGCCCGTGTACTATGCGATGCCAATGCACGTTGAAGAACCCCAGGTGGTCGAAGTTTCCGGAGCCCTTCACTACGGCGTCTCTCACAGCCTGAGTCGCATTGGGACGTTAAACCCCCTTAAACCAAAACCAAAAATTCAGTGGATCCGCTTTTATACAGTGTGAACCAAGAAGCATTGGCAAAGTTTTTCTTTAATCATGGTATTCATTACAGTGAAGAAATGTTCTGTTTACACGAACTACTAATAAAAAAAGCCTTCGTAGCGTGTTTTGCACGTGCTCGCCTCGCAATCTAAAAGAGCAGGGTTTGTTTCGTCGTATCGCCCCACAATTCTTTTTTCTATTTGGAGGGCATCGTGTTACAACGACAACGGCTTTTCTACTACATCATCATCATCATCAGCCTGACTACGCCCAATGCAGTTCAAAGGCCTCTCCCGTGTCACTCCATTTAACCCTATCCTTGGCCAATTCCTTGTCCTTGGCCACTCTACCTCATCCTTATTCTTATAGTTATTTCTCTCTCATGATCCGGATCAGCGTTCACTACATGCCCTAAGTAGACATATTCTCGTACTACTTCCAGCACCTAGCTACATATTGCGAACTGCTGTTGTCTTGCTAGACTGTTGAGCATTACTTTGGTTTTCTGCATGTTAATTTTTGCCCCCACCGTTCTTCTCAGCCTGTCTAACTCATTCATCATGTTTTGCAGTTCATGTCCTGAGTTACTTAATAAAGCAATGCCATCAGCGAATCACAGATTAGTTTGGTATTCTCCATTAACTCTTATCCCAACTGTTCCCAGTTCAGGCCCCGGAATACCTCCAGTAAACAGGCGCTGAATAGCATTGGCGAGATCGTGTCTCCCTGCTTGACACACTTTCTTATTGGAATTTTATTGCTGACTTTATGGAGGACTATGGTAGCAGTGCAATCGTTATAAATATCTTCCAGTATTTTCAAATAACACTCTTCTACACCTTCATTCCGCAATCCCTGCATGACAGCTGAGGTTTCCACTGAGTCAAATGCTTTCTCGTAATCAATGAAGGCTATATACAGGAGTTAGTTATATTCTGCGCATTTCTCTATCACCTGATTGATGGCGTGTATATGATCTATTGTGGAGTATCTTTTACAAAAGCCTCCCTGATGATATGGTTGATTGAAGTCTAAGGTTTTCCTCGCGCTATTAGCGATTACCTCAGTAAATACCTTGTAAACAACGGGCAGTAAGCTGATCGACCTGTAATTTTGCAAGTCCTTGATGCCTACTTTCTAATGAATTAAGATAATGTTAGCGTTCATCCAAGCTTCTGGTACGCTCGACGTCATAAGGCATTGCGCGTACAGTGTGGCTAGTTTTTCCAGCACAATCTCTCCTCCGTCCTTCAAAAAATCTGCTGTTACCTAATCCTCACCAGCTGCTTTCTCTCTTTGCACTGCTCCTAAGACTTTCTTTACTTCTTCCTTCGTTACCGGCGGGATGTCCCATTACTGTGCTCTACTGCCTCTTTCAGTAACTTTCTGATTACATTCGCTATTGCACAGATTTGTGCAGAACTCTTCGGCTACTTTAACTATCTGATACACATTGCTAATCACATTGCCCTCTTTGTCTCTTAGCGCATACATCTGGTTTTTACCTATGCCTAGTTTCTCTTCACTACTTTAGGCTACCTACGTTCTTTAGAGCATGCTCGATTTTCTGTGTGTTAAACTTTCTCATGTCGGCTACCTTGCGCTTATTTATTAATTTCAATAGCTCTGCTAGTTCTATTTTGTCTGCGGAATTAGACGTCCTCATGCTTTGGCGTTCCTTAATCAGGTTTTTAGTATCCTGAGATAGCTTACCGGTATCCTGTTGAACGATCCTACTGCCCACTTCTACGGTGCGCTCCGTAAAGACAGCTGTGAGTTATCATTCATTGTTTTAAAATTACGATTGTCGTTTTTCGTTCAAGCGGAAAATCTGTTCAGCGGTGAAATCCTGAATTAGTCTGCTTCCCCCTTGGCGCCAACTCGTTAATAGCCTTCCGCTTCCCTAGTTTCCTCCGTTCCCTCTTCAAATCTAAGCTAATAGGAGACCTTGCAATTCTGTTGTCGCTGCAACGATACTTCCGAGGACATCCACATCCGCTATGATTCCAGGGTGAGCGCACAGTAAGAAGTCTATTTCCTTTTTACTCTTACCATTCGGGCTTTTCCACGTCCACTTCCTCATTGCTCGTTTTCGGAAGAAACTATTCATGATCCGTAAATTATTTCTATCTGCGAAGTCTACTAGTAACTCTCCCCTGCTATTCCTAGAACCTATACCATAGTCTCCTACCGCCTGGTCTCCAGCCTATTTCTTACCTACCTTCGCATTGAAGTCGCCTATCACTACAGTGTACTTTCGTTTTACTTTGGTCATTGCCTATTCCACGTCTTCATAGAAGCTTTCAACGATCTGGTCATCATGGCTTCATGTGGGCGCGTAGGCCAGCACCACCTTCAGCTTGCACCTCTTATTAAGCTTAATTACAATAGCTGCCACCCTCTCGTTAATGCCATAAAACTCCTATATGTTGCCAGCTATATCCGGATTGATGAGGAATCCAACACCTAGTTCCACTCGGTTTGCTAATCCACGACAGCGCAGTACGTGCCCGCCCTTTATTACTGCTCAGGCCTCATCTGTCCTCCTAACCTCACAAAGCCCTATGACATCCAATTAAATACCAGCTAATTACTCCAACAGCACTGCTAAGCTAGCCTCAATGGATAAGGTTCTAGCGTAAAATGTTGCCAGGTTCAGTTTTTAACGGCGGCCTGTCCGGAGCCAGTGATTCTTAGCATCCGCCACTGCGTCACAGGTCTGACCGCCGCCTAGGTCAGTTGCTCTGCAGCCGCTCGAGACTGAGGGCCGAGGGTTAATTAGCTTGTTCATAGAAGATTGCGGTCAAGTACTATACCAGGGTCTCCAGATCCTGTTCTGGTGAGGAAGTGCTTTGTCGTTTCTGGTCACCGAGATCAGAACACACTCCAGGTCTGGTTATGCAATTCCATCGACACAGGCAGTTTTTTTTTGTTCTTTTTTAAAAACTCTGTGGAGAATTGCGTGGCACCGTTATTCAAACCCCGGTCATCTTGCACGCGAGGCGGATGCTCTACATCTACGCCATCGCTTGCCTTTTTATTTCAGGATGTTCAGGACTTGTCAAACTGCTTCTGCAACTTTTCCTGAAACCTGACCGTTCTCAAATGTATATTGCTAACGGAAAAATAAAGCACATTTTCTTTACCTACTTACATTACTTGCTTAATTTACTCACTTACTGGCTTACTTCACTTACTTACCTACTTACTTACATTGCCTGCATACTTACATTACTTAGAATATCGTCTGTTAATTTGGCTGCTTACCAAACATGTAGCGTTGGTTCAGAAAAGAAACATTTCTTAATACCTTCCATCCTGCTCTAATCATCCCAATGCAAGCTAACGAATAATTTCAGTTATACCATTTTATATTACCATCTTTTCGATTTCATCTAAGTTTTGTAAAGCACCAGGCACATTATTTGAACAGATCTAATACAGTCACGAATACATAACGTGAAAGAGGAGTTTGAGCCCATAAAATGACAAAACTTTTGCGTGAACATGATAAGAATTTCCCAAGGCATAATAAAGTATGGCAAAGCACCGCACACAGCGCCGCCACGCCTCTGCTTCGAGCTTATCGCTGCTATGGTCCATCGAATAGCAGTGCCTTCCCTACTCTTAACATCTCTTTTACTGCCTTCTCTTTTTCAGCAGACCGCGTCGCCTTCTTTCCACGTTCGAGGATGGCTTTTCTTCTTTTTCCCTCTCTCGTGCGTACCGCTCGCTTGGCCTCAAAGCCCCAAGAATTTCAAAAAGTTGGCTTCTTCTGTGGTTTACGAGCCTTCGTGGTTAATGCATCTGAAAGTGCTCCGTTTTATTGCCTCTTATCCTTTTCTAGATAACTGTTGCCCTTGCGATTTCGCCACTATGTGTCTGTTCCTCTGAGATGCCGTAAACTGCGAGCTTGCCACAATAGCAACATTTCAACACGTTAGCATATCCCTGTTTTTACTACATGCGAGTTACTATAGTGGGGCGCTGCTGTATTACTTATTTTCAATGCTCGGCTAGTTTGGCGTCATGATGCTGACTGGCATGGTAAAATAGTGCCGTTCTCTTCAAAACACCTTGAATATTACATTCTAACAGTACCAACATACATTTGGGGCTTATCAGCTATATAATTGAAGCCGGTATCAACATCATGGTGTATGATGACAGCAGATATGGACAAGCTCCGAAAGTAATGGTGGTAACTACTTCAGAGTAATAAGGAATTACTAAAGCCTTAAAGAATCAAAAATCTGTAGTATATCAGGGTCTTTACCATGTCAATATTTGGCGATGGCGTGGCTCTGAGGATGCTCTCTGGTAGTTAATTGTCTACTTACTAAGCACAGTGTTGGCTAATAAAAGAAACACTTACAAATACCTTCCATCCTGCTCTTATTGCCGCTTTGCGTGATATATATTTATTTTCAGTTATCGCATCTCATGTTATCACGTTTTCGATTTTGTTCATGTCTTGTTGAAGTACCGCATTTGCGCAAATGAAATGCGGCCAGGAATATAATGCAAATTTGATTTCATGTGAATGGCAATGTTTTGCGTGAACACGGTGTCATTTTCCGCATCCTCAGAGTAGTTTAAGAGGCAATAGTTAAAAAACACGAGCGACACAGTTAAGTAGTGATAGCACCACCCATGCAGTGCCACCGCCCATTCGTTTCTTGTCACCACTCCCCTGTGCTTCGTGCTGCCATGCTGAGAATCTTCCCCCCTGTCCTTCCCTTCCCCACTCCTCACTGAACTTTTCGTGGCCTTCCTTTCTTAGCGACCCGCGCCGCCTTCTTTTTACATTCGTAGCAAGCTTTGCTTTTTCCGTGCGCACCACGTGCTTTCCCTCATGGCCACAAGGACTTCCAAAAGCTGGCTTCTTCCCACACCTTGTCAGCATAGTGCTGAAGCTACCTCAGAGATCATCGTTTTATTGTCTTTGGTATCCACCTGCCTCCGAATGTTGTCCTCGCGCATGCCATGCTGTCATCACTCCGCGGGAGGTATGTTACCCCGGCCAGACGCTCTTCCTATAGCCGTTTCCTTGACAAAAAACTTTAATATGTCCCAAGAAAATGTACAGTTGTCAATGAAAGGCGAAATTTGACTGAAGTTTCACTTTACTATATCTGAGTTCATTATATAGGGGTTTTACTGCATGGATAGCAAGAGCTCGCACAAAGGAGGAAAAAAATGCATGATGATCACGACCCACGGCCTACCGCGAATCTGTGTGGTGCCCAGAAGCTCCTATGCGCACGCATTTCGAAGGCACGTGGGACAAGGAAAGGCTGAATGTGGCCCTTACAACATGCTTATACGGTATATGAACTGTTACACCAAGCTATGCATTTCGCTGCGCATGAACAAGTCATCCCTAGAGGGTGCCAAAATGTAAAATCTGGGTTCTCACATTATAGCTTCTAGCATGCAAACCGTTCTTTTCACTACGCACTCATCCATCATCGTGTTGTGTTTCGGCAAAGATTTAAATTGATTTACAAACTGTAAATGATAGAGTTTAACATCCCAAATTGACTCAGGCTACGGGGGCCACCATATTAGGCCGCTGCAGATAAATTTTGACCACCTGGGGTTCTTTGATATGCACTGATATCGTGCAGCACATGGGCTCCTTACATTTCGCCTCCACTGAAACGTGACCTCTGCAGCTGGAATCGAACCCGCGTCTTTTCGGTCAGCAGCCAAGTGCCATAACCACTGAGCCACCGCGGTAGCGCATCTGGATTCACATTGGACTCAAAACTTATTGGGAAGGGGCTCTCCATCTCGCTAACGCTATCGCGTTAAAACAGACTGCCAATACAGAGCGCGCTTAGCGTTAATAATGAGGCTTCAGGCGCACAACATGCACAAGTTCCTGTCCTGAATAGCCCCGCTGTGATACTGACGCTCCGTCGAGGGACACTTCGTAGTAAGTCTCTCCAAGTCGACGAATGTTCTTGTATGGGCCATAGTAGAGGCGCATAAGCTTTTCACTACGTCCGGGGCGGCGAAGGGGCATGCACACCGCTGCACGGTCACACGGCATGTATTCCGCGTGACCTCGGCGTAGGTTGCGCCGTCGAGCGTCGGTGGGCTGTTATGTTTGATCCGTAATCGGCCAAGTCGTTTGGCTGCTTGTGCGCGATAAAGGTAGGCGGCGACGTCGATGTTGTCTTCATCTGTGACGTTTGGGAGCACGGCGCTGAGCGTGTTGGTTGCCTCCCTGCCATGGACGAGCCTAAACGGTGTCATCTCGGTGGTCTCTTGCACTGCGGTGTTGCAGGCGAAGACGACATAGGGGAGGATGGCTTCCCAGGTGTGGTGTTTGGCGTCAACATGCATGGTGAGCATGTCAGCAACAGATTTGTTCAGACGCTCCGTAAGACCTTTGGTCTGTGGATGGTACGCAGTAGTACGCCGGTGGCTTGTGTGGCTGTAGTTCAGAATGAGTTGGGTAAGCTCGGCCATAAATTTTCTTCCCCTATCCGTTATTAGAACTTCTGGGGCGCCTTCACGCAAAAGGATCTGCTCGATAAAAACAAAACAAAAAAACTTTGCGACTTCTACCGCACTACCACTCAGACGGGCTTTCGCTTCAGCGTAGTAGGTCAAGAAGTCGGTCGCGACGAGAATCCACTTGTTGCCCGATGTTGACGTTGGGAAAAGTGAAAGGGCTTCCTCGGTTGTGAAATGGGCATCGAAAGTCTGCTGGACTGATCGGCGGAGTCTTTCGTCGTGAACACCAACGGCATGTTCTGAAATACCGTGCGACATCAGCGGCTATTAGGGGCCAGTAGTATTTATCTTGATAGCGGCGAAGTGTGCGGGTGAACGCGATGTCCAGCTGTTGGTTTGTCAAGCGAAGCCTGCATAATTTCCTCTGGTAAGCTGTTAGGAATGAGAAGGAGATCGCGGACTTGTTTGGGGTGAAGTTTTTGTTCACAAGTATGCCATTTCGCAGACATAAAGAATTCAACCCACGTTTGAACGCTGCTGGGGGGAAAGAAATATTGCCTTCCAAATACTGTGTGAGAATCTCTAGGTCTTGGTGCGAGCGCTGGTGCTGCGCGAGGTCGCAGGTACTTATGGATCCCAAAATGGCGCCCTCATGGTCCTCTGACGGCGGGTTCTCCACTGGGGCTCAAGATAGACATTCCGCGTCGGTGTGCTTGCGTCCAGATTTGTAGATCGTGGTGATGAACTCTTGGACGCGCCAGGCTCCACCGAACGAAGCGACCGGAGGCGTCCTTCAAATAGGCAACCAACTACTTGCGCGGTGACCGCTGACACCTTGAATGGTCGTCCGTAGAGTTAAGGGAGGAGTTTCGACGTATCCCAGACAATCACGAGGCAGTCCTTAGTCGTCGAATAGTTAGCGTCGACCTTCGACAGAGAACGGCTTGCATACGCGATTACTTTCTCCAGTCTGTCGGTTATCTGAACGAGGACGGCGCCTAGGCCCACGTTGCTTGGGTTGGTGTAAATTTCAGATTCGTTATTATTTCAGGATTCTGCGCACTGCTTTCTTGTCGGTCGGTGGCGAAGCCTGTGCGATAGCGGCTGCTTTCTGCTAGGCTGGGTGTGCTTCAATCTTGGTTACGATGTCACCTAGAAGCAGCAGCCCTTCATAGGCGAAGTGGCACAAGCTTTCTGCTTGTGGGAAGCCATGCGCCCACAAAAAACAAAAACTGAATGATTCGGCAGCGGCGAAAGCAGCGGGCGTGCTCGGCGGTCGTCGAACAGAATGCCTGCAGTTCTTGGCCGCGCTCGATTTAAAGCTGCTGAGGAACCTTTTGAGATAAGAAACCAAAAGCAACTACAACAATCTGGAGAAATGTAGAAGAAGTTGAGCGTGGCCCCAATAAATCCAGATAAGTCGGGTTACATCTCGTGTCACAAACAATATGAGAAATCCACCTACCGGCGGCGGCTTTCAGCGTGACGCAAAAAACAGTTCGAAGGTGTGTGGTAATATACCTAACCGTGAATATAAAACGGCTGCTCCGACCCAGCAGCCATGGACCGTTGTGAACGGACGAATTACTTTACGGCAGTCAAACTATTCCGGTGCGTTACTTAGGTAAAATAAATTATTGTTTCGTACTTATGCAAGGAGATGCCGCTTGTGCTCTTCAGCATAAACACAGCCAGCTTATAACTTCGCGTGCGCAAGCAGAGCCGAAACGTCTAAGCGTGGTAATTATTATCCTGGCGTTGGCTGCACGTAAATCTAATATGAACGATGGAGATCAATCAGCCTTTGTCCAAAAGGAACGCTGCACATCGCGGACTCGGCTTACACCGCAGACACCCAAATCGATGAGCGTGGAGGAGGTTCTAGAAAAAGACATCGTCGTAGTCGTTTCAGGCGAGCTTTCATTCGCTAGAGGTGTATTAAGCAACTAGCAGTCTTGTGCACGTTACAGAAAACAAGTAACAGATTATAATTACAATTGCCTAATCTGAAATCTAACTGATTACATTTCTCAGTTACAGCCTCTGAAAAGAAACTGTGGAATTACGGAACAGTAATCGATCACTTTTGCGTTATTTTTTTTAACTCTACTGGCATAGCACAAACGCACTCCAACTACCATAAACTAGTGCGGCTTGCTTCATATTTTGTTACACGTTGTTAATTTTAAGAGCAGCTCTTTTTTTTAAGTTGTCGCTGATTTTGCCACGCTTCCTCCTGAGGATACCAGCCGTAACAGTGAACAATCACTCAATGCAAGCGGTGTAGGAAAGGGCGGCGTTATACAGCATCAATACCTTGCGCACCAGCTCTTATTTGCGCAGCGTTTCGATGCCAGTTTCTATGTCCTCTGTGAAGCGCCCGGCTTTGTTATTGGTGCCGTGATAAGGCGCTGCACGTAAGGCCGCCGAAAAGCCAAAACAATCGTCAGTGGGTTTTTTTTTTGGCGACATCAGACGTTGCTTTTCATGTGCAGCCATAGCAAAGGCGGCTCAATTCATCGGACAAAAGCTGATCTAGCTCCTGACGTCACTAGTCATCTATTTGGCCTGAAATCGAGGTATTGCGACGGCTACGAGCAGAAGTTTGTGTTTGTGAAAGGGAAGCTCATGCCTGTGGCGTATACATGAAAAAGGTCTGTTTTTAGGCTTCAATTAATGTAAATATTGCGTACGTGGCATCAAGTACACGATCTTTTGGGTTTTTTTCTTCTGGCAGAAATATAAACCGCTGAAGGCAGAAAATTTTACTATTCCAGAAAACACAACACCATGCGCTTACACACGTTGTGTTCTGCACAGTGTCTTACCGTTCCTGGATGCCGCTCAGAAACGCGTCGGTAAGATGGTTGGTTGGTTTAGGGGGTTTAACGTCCCAAAGCGACTGAGGCTATGAGGGACGCCGTAGTGAAGGGCTCCGGAAATTTCGACCACCTGGGGTTCTTTAACGTGCACTGACATCGCACAGTACACGGGCCTCTAGAATTTCGCCTCCATCGAAATTCGGCCGCCGCAGCCGGGATCGAACCCGCGTCTTTCGGGCCAGCAGCCGAGTGCCGTAACCACTCTGCCACCGCGGCGGGGCCGTCGGTAAGAGGTGTGCAGAAGCGGTGAGCCTTCATGCGCAGAAGTTCGATGTGAAACGGAACGTTGGGCGAGCAGATTGTTTACTCCTAAAGTAGTTAACAACGGATTATGGTTGGCGGCTAGCGAAACCTTAGGGAAATGTCATTACAGGGTGTGGAGAAACTACAGCCTGTTGGCGTGCTACACAAAAAGGTTTGGACATGGAGTCAACTGTGCGGGCACACAAAGATTTTAAGGACGCGACAATCGAGAGACGGGAACTGAAAAGAGCAATACACGCGAAGTAACATTCACCGACACAGTAAAGTGTTGCTCGAAAGGCCTCAAGGCTAAAGAAAACGCCTCACAGTTTGAAGTTGATCCGGCAGCATGACTTAGGGGCGTGGCGTTGATCCTATGGTCCCCGGCAACCCAGCAGCTTGTTGACGGTCCTGTCAGACAGCGACGAGATCGCTCCAGCCTGGCTGGCTCCCGGCACGGTCCGACTGGCTCCTGGGGCTGCGACCACGGCCCGGGTAGCTTTGTGGATGTCTTTGCGCACGCGTATCATATGGTGTAGGCATGCCCTGCCAGTCCTGCTTTCCCACTTTATCCCCATCCCCCCACCCACCGGAGAGGACAGGGAGGCTGCCCTGCTCGGCTACCCAACTCTCCAGGACGAACGAGACCTGGTGACAAAAGCCCAGGCCGCCGCGGAGGCGAGAGGGGTCCCGGACTACAGGTCCCTCCTAATGATTTTGAGTGCCGAGGTATTAAGGCCCTGTCCAAGCAATACCTCTTTTGCCAGAAGTACAAATAAATATTTTACACCATGACCACCACGTACCTCAGCATAGTTCGGGCGCCTCTATTGTTCGACGCCAAAATCGCACTGCCTCTGCTTGGCTGCATGCGCTTGCTCCCTCGAGAAGCGCGCTTCTTCTTTGCTCTTGTCCTGCTAATCTTTCCGCAGCGAGGGCAACTGTTGTTCTTCGGACAACCAGGGTGACTCGCCACTCAGGGCTTGGCACGGGGCGTTGCTGTCCTACCCTTAGACTAAGCTCAAGCCTGGCTCGTGCAGGCTTCTACTTACATACAGGAGAGATATAATTAGACCTGTTCAATGGAGCATATATTTCCAGGCTTTCATTTTCATTAAAAAATATCAGCATGACCCATTAAAAGTGCCTTCACCTCACAGTGCTCTTTCACGACCTGCAGGTCCTATGGGAGCTGGAACAGTTGTAATCGTAGAGCCCTTCAATGGCCATTGAAGCTTTTTCCTGCGGCATCTGTATTAGGGGCACACTCCAGGGAGTCGAAGAACGAGATCCATCGAGTGACAACAGGTATTAGAAGTGACCTTCCCTAATATTTCACAGCTGTTTCTGAATTTCACAGTCGTTTCTGCTTCTGGACTTGCCATTTGTTTGCATCGCAGAATAGAGCGAGAACTTTGTTACGCGAGCTCCTTCTTTTCTTCTTTCGGTGCTTTATGCCCAGTGCGCAAAGGAAATATTACCACCAAAATGTCGTCCAAGTCGCTCTTACCGCCACGTAAGCAAGGGTTCCAAACGTTTCTTCCAAACTAACCTTCACTGTTGTTGCTTTTACCTTAGCGAAATTGGCACATACCCATGACGGGGTATAGGCCATTCGATGTATCTTGTTTCCAGAGCAGTCATCACAATCTCGTCGTCAAAAGCTGGCACTTTTGCACCAATTACTGGAATAAATTCACAATGCTTGGAGTCAGTACGCCCGAAATGGCTGCAAATCTCGACGACATAATTGAGGACGAGCTTGTCGAGCTCAGGATGAGGCACAGTTTTGTTGTTTCCAAACAATGTTGTGCCCGCTTGAATGAAAAATAAAAATTGTCAGTTAAATTACATTATTTATCGCTGAATTCTTGATGCATAGGAAATACTGTATTAGTAAAAGTCTAAAAGAGCCGCCGCAATGGCTCAGTGGTTATGGTTCTCGGCTGCTCACCCGAAAGACGCGGGTTCGATCCCGGCCGCGGCGTTTGAATTTCTATGAAGAAGAAACTCTAGAGGCCCTGTGTACTGTGCGATATCAGTGCACGTTAAAGAACGCCCGGTGGTCGAAATTTCCGGAGCCCTTCACTACGGCATCTCCGACAGCCTGAGTCGCATTGGGACGTTAAACATCATAAAATAAACCAAAAAGTCTTACGGCCAAAAGCTTTTAGCTTCAGCCGCATAACAGAAATATTGCAGTACTCTTAACACCGAATCACCGTGAAATGCTAGCACAAGGTTTCTTCTTGAGGTACAGAAGCCTCCTAGGAACATCAGTTTCGCTGCAGCTGAATGCTGTGGCCTTAAGGCTTTTGACCAAGACTATGCATAATGCCACCCTTGCTGTACAATCCAGCTCAACATACCGCACCCACATGTCTCTTAAAATAAAAATCTATGAAGCTATGAAGCTCATAAAATAAAAACCTATGAAGGTTAAAAAATCACAATGTTTAGCCGTGCTTTGTAAGCGCCAGGTTGTGGCATCCATGGCTTCCCTTGTCGACGGAACGGAGGCTTCTATTCAGCATTACAGTACATTCTAGTGTGGTAGCATTGTCTTCCAAGGACATGGTCGCCCCAACGGAAAGGAGGACGCAGCCTGCAGATGATGCGAGTTTCTGCCTCAACGTGCTCCATGTCGCGAATGAACATGTGGTCCGCCCATTGTTTCAGATGCGGGCAAATGGGTTTGGACATCTGGGCTTCAGAACTAACGTAGAAAGTGAAGCCCACTTTGAAAGCTAAGTGCGCAGCCAGGAACCGCCGTGTGACTTCAATAGGTTCCTACTCAGGCCTTTTTTGAATGAAGTTTCTACTGCGGAATAGGAGAGATGACTTATTCCATAAAAAAATATTCCCTAAGTTTTCCATGCCAAGCCATTTCCGAAGGGTATGGCTTCATCTACTTCACTCAAAGGTTAAAAGGGGGCTGAAACATAATGGTAACATTCCGTTATTTAGTTATCTTTCTCTAGTGTCCACACGCGGGTTGGTTCGCAATCTAGAAAAAATAACTTTTCTGCATACGTGTATCTCACCCTTGCAGTTCTTTTTGGTGACATCAAAAGCGAGAGAAAATTGATGCAAACAATAATCCCACTCACCCACAGATGTACCGCTCGCAGTCAACCCGTGGGAATTCTACTGGTAAATAGGTAATGTTAGGATTATGTAGTCAAATAACGCTTTTCTTAAGCTGATTGAAGGCTAGAAAAATAAAGTCAAACCGCAAATAAGTCTTCATTTGAATTTGAAGCACGTACGGCTAATTAGATATTTCTGCGAAATTATTTGCTTAGCAATATACATCGCGCAAAATACGCCGAAATTACAATATGAATGTTTAAGATTCGTCCGCAACAAAGAAAGAGCTGGTAGGGGTAGCATACTCCCACAAAAAGAACTTACTGCAATGCACAACAATACGTCTGAAATTGCTCATATTTATGACCTGTTGCTCTGCAACATGCACTCAGATCCCACAGAAGGGCGTCTTTACTGCTGTGTTGTCAGAAAATATATAGAAAGGTAGTACGGGTGCATTCACTTTCAGCTTTATTCTATTAGGCTATTATTTTCTAAAACGGCATTTAACTAATTCGAAACCAGAACCATTTTAAATAAAAAAGTCAACATTGTCGCTTGATCCTCCTGGAGCAGTAGCGGTGGGTGATTTCGCCCACAGCGTCCAGCGAGGGACCTTCGCTCCTGGTGTGCTGCACGGAAAAGAAGGAAAATCAGTGGCAGTGTAATCCAGTGTTATTTGAATCCCAGCTCTATGAAGCCTCTTCACCACAAGGCATACAGTGCACGATGTCTTTATTTCTGACCTCTATATCCACAACAATTTTCGGGCTGCGGCGATGCTCTCAAAGTGGCGGCATGGTTTTGTAAAGAATTTAGTGTCTGAGCTCTACTACTGAATGAAACTGCAATTCAACCCTCACTGCCCGACCGGAACAGTTGCACTGAAATGGCAAGCATCGGTTATCTCTTACCGACAGCGCTAGAAATTGTCACTTCTGAGAAAGCTAGAGGCACATTTAGCGCGCTTTCTTTTTTCTTTCCTCTCTTTGGCCACAGTAACCGAAGATTATGCAAAACATTGACCTGATTCATCGCGTCCTTTAACTGTTAAGGCTGAAGATATTACAAGAAGGGAACACAACAAGCGCTAAAAGTGCATGTTAAAAGTGCAGGGTTCGTCTCCCAGTTGCGCTTCTCTAACTCTCTAACTGCCTAGCCGAATTGAAGGTTCTCTTTTTTTTTTTTTGAAGCGAGAAGCTTCACCAGGCTCGCCAACACCGGGTCTGGCGTGCGCCGTGATCAATTTTAGCCACAGCTGCGTATGCGCGAAACCGAAAGACGTCACGCGGAGCGAGGTGGCCGCTTCTGCCGCAGCCGTCGTCGTCGCCGCCGCGCGCTAACTGCGTCGTCTGAGCGTCGCCACTTCTCCTCCACGCCACCGTGACACACTGGCGGCAAAACGCGCGCGGCATGCCGCCGGCGGCAAGCCGCTTGCCGCGAAACCTGCCGCGGCGGCGGGTTGATCTGCCGCGCAGCGAATGGGTCGAGGAGCCATTTTCGGCGGCGTGCCGCGTGCCGCGGAGCGGGGAGACCAATGAGGGGCGCCCGGCTTGGTCACGTGGGGAGCGTCTGTGTCGCCACCTCTTGGCTCTTACTAAAGTTACATGCCAGCGGCAGCGGTGGTGCCGCGCGCGCTCCTGCAGAATCGCGGACCTCGACCGGTTTGGCACGAAGGGAGCCTTGCGCGGCGGCGCGTAGCCGCGTGCTCTTTGCCGCCGAGTGTGGCCGTTTCTTTCGCGGCGGGGGTGGCGCCGCCAGCGGCGTGCCGCGCATTTTGCCGCTAGTGTGTTCGTACCTACCGCTGCCGCGCGGTCGCCGCCGCCGTCCCAAGAGGAGAAGGTTCTTTCGCAAGGCGTTGCGAGACGCGTGATCGGCGGCGGCGGCCATAGAAGAGGCGGCCATCCTCGCCACCGTTTGACCTTTCGCCTCAGCCGTGCGCAGTGCCCATTTGAAAGGAGGGGTATATAACGCGCTTCCCCATAGAACAAGCGCAGACACTCGCCATGGAAGGAGAAGAAGCAACAGTCGGACGGCGCAGAAGCACCGATCCAGAAGAGGTAGCTTTGGAGTTGGCTGAAAAGCAGCTAGAGCTTTTCGCTTATCCAGGCTTAAGCTTATCTAAGCCACAGCCAATTTTTTGAGTTTGGCGTGCTGAGAAGGCACCTTTAAATGGGGAACAACAGGAGCACAGAGGCACAACACGGACGAAAGCGTGGAGGGTTCTATCATCTTAGAGGCACGTGGGCGGATGCCTGACACGATGTCATTCCCAATCCTTTCAACATCCCCATGCTACGTGGAAACCTTAGGTAATCTCTGTGCTTTACTTTTACAGTGATAGCCGTTGCTTGAGGAAACACAGCGGATGCGCGTGTGTTCACGTGACTACATCAGAGACTTAGCAGGGGGAAGAAGGTTGCAGAGGAAAACTGAAGAAGCTGTTGCTACGCAGGAACGTGAAACAAGAAATCGGGGAGAGGGGTTGAGGAGGAAAAAAAACCTAAGCGTCAGAAGTTTCACGTAGATGATGGAGGGGCATGGACAAAATGCGGGGTAGAGTGGCTGTATTATCTCGCGACCCCCTTGAAGCTTATGGAAAAAAAATCAAACTTAAAAGAAAAGCCGCAAAGGTAGCTGCGGCGAAAGCGAGGATAACGCCGAGAAGTGATGGAGGGTGCCTTCACTGCGCGTCGGCTGGATTGGCCGTGTTGGCCTTGACCGCACCTGGCCTCTACGGTTAGGAGGTGGGCAGCCGCTGCGCTCCCCCGCGTGCGCTTGGCTGCTACGGGGAGCCACCAGTCAGAGAGGGACAGGGGTGGCCAAGAACAGAGGAGGAGGGCAAAAACTCCTCCTGACAACGAATTGTTTGCTGGTGGAACCCCTCAGTCTAACAGTGCATTGGACTTGCCCGGCAGCAGTGACATATACTGACCAGCCATTGCAGCAGAAAATTGAAAATTCGTTTTCAGGCAAGCGAACGACACAGTAGCTGCCTCACTTTTCGTTGACACACGAACAGCGTAGTGAGGACGGGATAAAGGAAGGAACGAAATAAGTAACTGAAAAAGAGGCGCAGTAGTCCGAAAGAATTTCGACAGCCTCCAGCGCTTTAACGTGCCGTGACATCGCACAGGCAGACCGCCTTTTGTGCTTCGATATAAACGCAAAGCTGCCACCACGGCCAGTATTGAAACCCCGTCCAGGGGTCAAGGGCACGCGTCCTAGCCACTGAGACTCCACAGCGTGTAAAGAGGGCAGCAGAGAGCGGGAAATCGAAGTCCCCTGCAACTGAGGAAGATCTGCAGCGGCAGAAAAGATTAGTGTGACACGCCATGTAACGTGAGGCGCAACGGCAAGCAACTGATCGGTAAGACTCTGGAGCCTCGCTGCAATATGAGCGTGTTAATTCTCTATCGAATGAAAAAAAACATCCGCGTGTAGATGGAATTGCATAACCATGCATGCTTCGGGTGCAGCCACACCTTAGTGACCAGAACCGACAACGCACTCCGTCATCGGAACAGCATTTGGCTGCCCTGGTGTGGTACTTGGCCACAACCTCAGATATCAATGTAACAGGACAGGGTTAATTACAGAGATATGGGAGAGGGCTCTGTGCTGCCGTGGGATTAGTCGGGTGGATGAGGGTGTGGTCCAGAGCTTATTCCTGGGATGGTGTACTGGATGTTGGGAGACGCTTTAACTTCGATCCTCGCGATTGCGGGAAATGCGGGTTTCACTGTGAAGGCAGTCCTACTGCTCCCTTGTTCTCTATAGCCGAATGATGCGGCAAGGGTTCTTCGTTTTATCTTAGTCGCAGCGTCCTCCTCTAATACGCATTTTGACTGCAGCACCCCACCCCCTGTACTACTATGCGAGCATTCGGGATAACTGCAGCCGTTTTAAGTAGGCTTGATTGTACTCGAAATGTAGAAAATGACGACTTTTCAATTCGGATACAAAGAACAGCAACAACCGAAATGTTTGTCTGAAGTTTCGGCTATTGGGACATGCCTAATATTGGCCTTTAAAGGTGCACTGAAGAGGATTCTGAACTTGTCTTTTTGCCGCGGGAACTCGATCTACACGTTCCTAGCATTCTTAGAAACTGCAACTTATTGCCCTGTATGGCCGATTTCCCTAATTAAATCGGATTAACGTCCGGCTCCCGCCCTTTTTTTTAAATTCTGCCTCGTACGGTGGGCGGAGTCGACCAACGCGTGAAGTTCCTTTCAACCAGCTCCGTGGAGGCTTTGCTTTCGCTTTATTTTGTTTTTTTTTAGGTTTCCATGAATAAATAGTTTCATTCACAGATAATATAGCCGCAGAAATAAATATACGCGCGGACTATTTGCTACTACGGACTACTACGTATTACTCCGCCGATGGCAGAGCGGCAAGCCGCCACGAGACTGGGTGAAAGGCACTCCACGCGTTGGTCGACTCCGCCCACCGTACGAGGCAGAATTTTAAAAAAAGGGCGGGAGCCGGACGTTAATTCGATTTAATTAGGGAAATTGGCCACACAGGGCAATAAGTCGCAGTTCCTAAGAATGCTCGGAACGTGCAGATAGAGTTCCTGCGGCAAAAAGACAAGTTCAGAATCCTCTTCAGTGCACCTTTAAAATTTCTTCATTGGCAAGCACGCACTGGCAGCGATAATAAGCAAAGCGCGGTAGGCACAGCGAAATATCGCTCTGCAATTTCCTTACGGGACGCTGAAAGCGCTGTCTGGTCGGAAGCCTCACCTGAGAATGCAGATGCAGCAGCAGCCATTAGCGCACGGCCGACAAGCCTGAGCGACATCGAAGGAGCGATGGGGCCTGCTGTGCGACCTGCTGCTGCTTGCGTGCGGACAGCTTCGTCGTTTCAGCAGTTGCGGCCGCTTCTCGACATGGGCTTGGGTGATTCACCTCCGACAAGAAGAGATGAGGAGCCTGGGCCCTCAGCTGAAAAGCAGAGAGAAATGAAATGATAATTAAACTGTAGAAAAATATTAAATGAAGGTTTCATGAACAGCGCTGTGGCCTTTAAAACTGGATAATATTTAAGAATGCGCTTCTGTTCTATAGTTACTAAATGTTAAGACACAGCAATGCAGACTTTCACGAAAGATTCTGCAGTTGCTGGAAACTAGTTCATCCTGCCTGTCAACAGAAGTAAAAGCAAGAAGGTGCGATGTCTGTTCCGCATTCCTGCTTCTCTCTTCTTTTCGCGGACAACACACTGAAGAAAGCGGCCATTTAGATTTTTCGAAAGTCATACTTAAAAATTTTACAATGCATCAAAGTCTCCAAGAGAGAGAAATCAAATTCCTGGTTTCTTAAAGCGCTCACCGACTCCTGCAAGTTTTTCAATGACCGAATGGTGTTCATCTGTCGAAAGCGGTTGCCTCCTCAATAGACCGACTTTTACTAGCCGTTTCAAGATAATTACGCTCATTTGCAGCATCTGTATTACTCAATGGTTCTCCGTTTATGCTACTGAGTGAGAGGTGTGAGTGCGATACCTGTTGCAAGGATAGCCTGCAACTCCAACCAAATCCAAGAACGTCCTTGTCCAGGAGCGTCCTTGTGCAAGTAATCCGGATACCCTCACTAAGAGACTTTTGCGCACTGTAGACCACGACATATTGACCCATGCTGAGAACTAACATATGCTAAATGGGAAGATAATTTTCATTGTTGCTATTCGCGTATAATGAAGTCAAAACACTGTGAAAAACGGTGTGTGAATGCAGCTGTTTCTGCCTCTGCATCTCCTGAGTAAAGGTGGCAGCAAACTTGTGCCCTCAATTAGGTGTCAAGTTTCTCTGAATGAAAGAAATTTTCGCTGAAGAGTAGTGCAGGGGATCCTAGTGAATAATTCTAGATGTGCGAGTCAACCACTCCTGATGCAAGTATTCGCTATAAGCTCACCACATTGGTCGCAGCAGGAATGGTCGATGGCTGGGGCAAGAATGGTGGGCTGTCAAAAGTGCGCGGTTCCTCCAGTTTCGAGCAAGCCTGGGCATTATGCTGGGTGTCCTCAGACGCCACCACTGACGAGTGCTCCGTGTGCACTGCTGCACAATATGACCTGGATGACGGGCCTCTGGATGCCAGACTTCTGCCCTGTAGGCGTCGGCGTCCCACGGAGGGCGGTACACCCCCAGCTCCAGGGGCAGCACTGAAAGCGTGGTCTATCGTCGGTACACTCAGCAAGGTGGACTCCATCGTCGCCTTATCAGGGCTCGTTGGCCTAAACAGGTGGCGGAAGGATAGAGGCTTTGCCGTCCACTTGGGGACAGAATGCACCGGGCAGCTTCGAGGGGAAAATAACACAGAGCGCAAAACACGAGCTAAGGTTCTTCTTCTTCCTCTTCTTCTCCACATCAAAATGGCAGTTACCCACGCAGGGGGATTGTCCAAGGTACGGTGGTGAATGCCAAGAAGGTATATGCAAGGGGAAAAAAACTATATAGAATTGTAGAATGATTGAAATGAGAAAATATATATGAATTGTTAAAATTTTTCAATAAAAAAAAACAAATCAGATATACCAGGAATAAAATAAAATACGCTTTTGGACATGCGGTGGAATTTCATATGGAGTTAACAGGGTAACGAGAATCCCGTTTCGCTCGCACTAAACGAGAGCAGAACTGGTAGAGACAAAGGGAGTCCTAACCTCGAAAGAGGGACCTCCAAATACTGTCTTCTCTCAAATGCGAACCACCGGCAGGATTGATTGTAAAACATTTTATTCGCCGGAAAGAACTTGGCAAGAGGTCGCGTAAAGTGGTCGAGAGAACATAGCCCTCGACGACTTTGTCAGCCCACTCCACCGCCAAAACTTGCGTTCTGGGGTCAGAGCTAGCCAGCACGGTCTCCCACCCCTCGAGAGAAGGAGCTGTAAATAGATCACCCGGAGGTGGCTGTATTTTGCAGTCCCACAGGATATGATCGTAGGTAGCTCATTGGCCACAGTGTTTGCAGTTTGGGTAGTAAAGATCTGGATAAATGTGCGCGAGGAGTGATGGGGTGCGTATCGATCTCGTCTGTAGACGGCGCCACGTAACCTCTTGTTCTTTAGTAAGTCTTTTGTCTGGGGGGGGGAATTCTCCTCTCTAGTTTAATATGATTGGTGAGATCATGATATGTGACCATGGAGTCCTTCGTGAAATTCAGGGAGCCAGACTCATCCACTGCCCGGTCGACGAAACCTCGGACTTTATTGTGCGCTGCCTCGTTCCCCGGATTCCCCGAACGGGCTGAGACCCATATCAATTCGGAATAATTTGGTGAGAATTTGGTTGCATTAAGGACTCTAAGGGAGATGTTTGTAATTCGCCCTTTAGCGAAATTATTGATACCCATTTTCGAATCGCTGAGGATGATGCTCTCTTGGTTATGCGCTAGGGCGAGGGCTATAGCCGCCTCTTGGGCCGTTTCAGAGGATTTCGTTTTGATTGTTGCCGAGACGATGTGGTCACCATTCTCGTTCACGACCACAATTGCAAAGGCATTGGTATGTTTTTATTCTGCCGCATCTACATAAAGTGTTCCAGCGCACTGTCAGTATTTCTTGTGTAAGGCTTTGGCTCGTGCTTGTCTTCTACCCTCATGGTGTAAGGGGTGCATGTTTTTGGGGAGTGGTTTGATTAGTATGGCCGTCCTATATTCGCGGGGTAAGTCTACTTTAGCATCGTTATTCGTAGGTTGAAAGTTAATGCCGAGCCTGGTAAGATTACTCCTGCCAGTTCTGGAATTGGCTAATCGCGCTGTTTGAGCCATTAAATGGGCTTCTTTCAGTTCATTGTAGGTGTTATGTATTCCTAACCTCATAAGCCTTTCGGTTGAGGCATTTAGTGGGAGTCCTAACGCAGCCTTATAGGCCTGCCGTCTTATGCTATCCAATTTGTCCTTTTCTGCTTTCGAAAATTTGAGATAAGGGGTGGCATAGAGTATCCTGCTTAGCGCGAAGGCCTTCACTAGTCGGCATAAATCTCTTTCCCTCACCCCTTGTCTGTGGTTAGCTATGCGGCGGATTAATCGCGCCGTCGCTTCTACCGTGCGTTTTAGCTTAGTGAGTGTGTCAGTATTCTTTCCATTTGTTTGTAAATACAACCCCAGTATTCTCATGGTTTGTACCTTTTTGACAGATCGTCCATTAACATAGACGTTTATTTGCGGGGGGGGGGGGGGGGTCATGGTACGCCTACCTCTTTGTTTACGACGGATCACGAAGAGTTCAGATTTTTGCTCAGAACAAGTGAGGCCGGATTCCCATGCGCATGCCTCAATGATGTCCACTGCTGCTTGTAGTGTCTCTTCTATGTAGCCTTCGCATCCTTTCGTTACCCAAAGTGTGATGTCATCTGCATAGAACGTGTGATCGGGTCGGTGGCGCGGCTAGGCTTAAAGGCCGAACCGCCACCCGGCAAAACAGGGCCTCTGGCCACCGACACCAGAATGGCTGCTACGCAAGTCTATTGCCGCGGCTACAACCCCGAAAGCATTCACTGGACAATGGATAACCAAGCGGCAACCGGAGGCACAGTTTCGGCAAGATTTCGCAGCACCGCATTGAGCGCCGCAGTGTTGCTCCCAGCGCGGGACCAAGCTAAAGCCGGCGTCCGTACACGCGGCCGGCGTTCACGCCCGAAACCGGCAGTCACCCGCCCCACGCGCGGTGGGCCGATATCGGCAACTGCTCACGAAGTGGAAACTGCCTATTATCCCCAAGCCTGCTCCAGACGACTACGAAGTCGTCACCAAGCCTTGGACCTGCGTCTCGTTGTACAGGACTTTCCAGGAGACTGGCTACGGCCGGGCATTCACGGCTCTCCTGGGCACGCAACCCGCATCAGAGCTTACCATAACACCGGTAAGAGAACAAAACCTGATTATTGTTGAGACTGCTGGTAGCCAATCGAATCATCGGAGGTTTAGAACTATGCACCCGGCGGGCGGGTCCTCCTTGTGGGGCAACTGCGCCAAGACGGCAAGGACGTCTGTTACGGCGTCGTTACCGTCCGTAACACTGACACTACGGACTCGCTCCGTACTAGCCTCCAATGGCGCTACGGCACAATCGTGGAAGTGCGTAAATTTGGAAGCTCCAACAAAGCAAGCCTGACTTTCGCCGGAACAGAAAAGCCACGTTTCGTGCATTACGACTCGGAGCTTGTGCAAGTCAGGCCTTACCAGCGAACCATTTCAGCATGACGGCATTGCGGTGTGGTCGCCCACCACGTGGACGCCTGCCCCGGTCATGGGCTGGAGCGGGGTGGCCTATGCGGACAGCAGGCTCCACTCACGGAGGGGGTGCGGGCCCCTCACGAGTGCAACCCAAAGTGCTCAGTGTGCAGCGCAGCCCATGTCACGGGGGGTCCAGCGTGTACGGCTAATTATCGCCCTATCCAGCCCCTGCATGCGGAGCGCGGGCGTGAATCCAAACGGAACCGACGCAGGCGTGGCAAGCGTCGCCCGGACAACCTCAAGGCAAAGGCTGCCGACCCAGCCACGCACTCCACGGACCAGCCTGTGAATCCCTCTACCGGGAACCAGAGGAAACCTCGTGGGAAACCACGAAAAAAAAAACACGAAAAAAACCATGTTCGTGGGCGAACGATGTCAAGCAACACTCGCAGGCGAGCGGCGCGGGCAGGGCAGCTTCTCCCTTCCCTCCTCCTTCCCAGTCCCAACCACGGGCAATCTCTGCTCTCCGCGAGCGGGTTGCAACTTTTCAAAGGCGCCTCGCAATAGCGGAGGCCCGCCAAAATTCCCCCAACCATACCTCTGCCCCATCCGCAGCAGACGCAATGGAAAGCGGCGCAACCCCTTCAGGACAGGCTGCGCACGCCCTCCCGGCACTCGAGGCGAGAGTGAGTGCGCTCGAAACTCCTGTTAACTCCAGAATATCCCCATTGGAAGCGCAAATCAATGCCACGCTTACGTTGGCACTCAACAGAATTCGCCTCCTTGCGGCATCTATCCCAAACCTCATAACCGCTCAGTTCGCTCAACTCACCCGCGCTCCCAAGCGCGCTGGCCCGCTCAAAACCTTCCCTGGCCGGCAGCTCAAAGCGTCTAGGCGTCGGATCGCCGGCGAAGAGGAAGAGGTGCCCTGTGCCATCGCCAGTATAGAGGACGCTCCTCTGCTTGGAGCCACTGGCCCTCAAACCTTCTCTCTCCAAACTCACAACTCTACCCTTGATCACGGCGGGCGCCCCTAGAAATGGGAAGCATCCGCGAACCAATTCGATCCCTATTCAAATTGTACAGTGGAACTACCGCGGATTCAAGGCACGCACCAGGTGAGCCAATCTACGCTTTTCCTTAAACCTTTCCAAAAATTACCTGCTATGGTGGCCCTTCAGGAGCCAGGAAAGGGCGCCACCCTCTCCAATTACACGGTGTACCTGCAGGATGCGCAGAGCTGCCTCTGCATACAGAAAAATTACACGGCCTCCCAGGTTGACCTGGATCTCAGCGCTAATTTCTCCTATGTAAGGGCGACGATCCTTCCGCTACGCAAACAGGACCCCCCATTGCACATGCTTATTTACTGTCCTCCAAAGCTACCAAATGTTACATTCGCAGTTACATTCAGCCGGGCTTTGAAGTTCGCGAATCGGGATCCCCTCATAATCGTTGGGGATTTTAATGCCCCCAGCCCTTTATGGGGGTACACACGTGACGAGAAACACGGACGCAAGTTGGCGAACGTTGTTTCCACACTGGGCCTCACTCTTCCCGCGTTTCCCGCGCAACCCACTCGTATAGGTAACTCCGTTACACGCGATACGTGTCCGAGCCTCACTGTTACGAAAAATATTCGCTATGCAGACTGGAGCAACACCGAGGAACCCCTCGGTAGCGACCACTGCATAATTACCGCTACAATCCATACCAAGCCACTCACAAGACCACAGTCCAATGCAAAACTACCCGACTGGATCAAGTTTAGGGCCAGGTACACTAATCCTCAATCCCCAATCGATCAGGCGCGACTATGACCGACTCTGAGTACGCTACTTTATTCAACGCAGCGTTCTCATCTGTCTTTACTAATGAAACCGAAACACAACTTCATACATCTAGTTTACTCTTTGAGCATGCTATGCCGGTAGCCGCATTTTCCTCACTGTGTATTGCGTCCTTAATTAAAAACATGAAAATTTCATCTTCATCTGGTGTAGACAATATTAACGCGAAACTTCTAAAAACACTAGTGATATTTGTGCCGAGTTCTTCAGCTTACTTTTTACCCACTCACTCTCAACATGACAACTACCGGACGATTGGAAAACGGGAAAGGTCGTTCCAGTCTACAAATCAGGTAACAAAGATTCGCCGTTAAATTACCGACCCATTTCCCTTACTGGCGTACCCCGCAAACTAATGGAACACGTCATCTATACACATATCATAAACTTCCTCGACTCGAACAATTTTTTCCATTCGTCTCAACACGGTTTTCGGAAAGGTTTTTCTTGTGAAACGCAGCTAGCCCTATTCATACATGATTTACATGCTAATCTCGATTCTAACCTACAGACCGACGCCATTTTCCTGGATTTTGCAAAAGCATTTCACAAGGTACCTCATAAACGCTTAATCCTAAAACTTTCCCGTTTGAACTTGCCCCCGACATAGTAAAATGGATAGAATTCCTGACTAATCGCTCACAGTTTGTCGTTGTTAGCAATCAAAATTCCAATCCGCTACCAGTAACATCAGGAGTCCCTCAAGGTTTTGTACTAGGCCCGCTTCTATTCCTAATTTATATTAATGACTTACCGACCAATGTGTGCTCTAATATTCGCATGTTTGCTGACGACTGCGTTGTTTATCGCACAGTTACTAACGCCTGCGACCCAACATACCTTCAAGATGACCTAAACCACATACAGGAATGGTGCGACCGTTGGCTAATGGAACTGAACCCTCATATATGTAAACGTTTGTCCTTCCACCACCGCCGTAACCCGCTTGATTTCCCATATCTAGTCGCTCACGTTCACCTGCAGTCCGTTTCATCATACAAATACTTAGGCGTCACGCTGTGCAACAACTTATCATGGGCTACGCACGTTACTAACATCATTTCCTCGGCTAATAAAACTCTGATTCTTACGACGTCATCTTCGCCACCCCCACAACAGGTAAAATTACTACCATATAAATCTCTTGTCAGGTCAAAGTTATATTATGCATCGCCAGTTTGGAACCCTCATCAAGTTTACCTTATCAATACGCTCGAGTCACTTCAAAACAAAGAAGCCAGATTCATTCATTACTCCTATTCGTACGACATCAGTGTGACATCTTTAAAACCGGAATCCAGTTTAGCGCCCCTTTCACTTAGCCGTCGTATTTCTAGACCCTATACCATAAATTTTTCCATAGTTGGCTGCGCGTCGCTCCCTACATTGCCCCACCAGCCGGCATATCCCACCACATTCGTCATCCTTTCCAAGTGTTTCGCCCACGTGCCCGTACTGTTACCTGTGCCGCTTCTTTTTTTTTCACCGTGTTTCTGCGGACTGGAACGACCTCTCCAATGACATCGCTACCATCTCATGCCCGTCCACTTTGCCGAAGCTGTTACCAACCATTTTTCAACATAACACTTGTTCAATTGACTGTTTGTACCCACCCCTTAGGTAATACCCCAGTGGGTCTTTAAGGTATTAAAATAAAATGAAATGAAATGATAATGAACCAAGGATACTCGACGTGGTCCCAACACCTAGGGACTCATTCCAAGGAGTCGAAGAACGAGATCCATCGAGTGACAACAGGTATTAGAAGTGACCTTCCCTAATATTTCACAGTTGTTTATGAATTTCAGTCTTTTCTGCTTCTCAACTTGTCATTTTTTTGCAGCGCAGAATAGAGCAAGAACTTTGTTACGCGAGCTCCTTGTTTTCTTATTTCGGCGCTTTATGTCCAGTGCGCAAAGGAAACCTTACCACCAAAATGTCGTCCAAGTCGCTCTTACCACCACGTAAGGAACGGTTCCAAACGTTTCTTTCACTGTTGTTGCTGTTACCTTAGTGACATTGGCACATACCCATGACGGGGTATATGTATCTTGTTTCCAGAGCAGTCATCACATTCTCGTCGTCAAAAGCTGGCAGTTTTGCACCAAGTACTGCAATAAATTCACAGTGCTTGGAGTCAGTATGCCCGAAATGGCTGCAAATCTCGACGACATAATTGAGGACGAGCTTGTCGAGCTCAGGATGAGGTTAAGAAGTGCTTGGGACTGGGCTAGTTGGAACATCTTCTCATAGATGCTGCGCTGCTTAGTTGTACACGGACAAAGAAACTGGACAAACGCTGAGGTTAAGCGCAATCTACCAACTGAAGTTTTATTCCTTGGAATAGGAAAAAAGGAAACACCAGCTCACGACATAATCAGAGGATCGTGAAAGCACATAAAACATAACAGTGCACTGTAACAGCAAGAAGAACTATGGAATGAAACCATGACAATAAGAACATAAGAAAATAAACACTGTATCTAAGCCCAGGATGAAATCGCACTCAATAAAGAACAGCAAAAATCTTGCGCTCCGACCCTTCTTTTCTGTGAAGACCCACAAAGAAGGAGCGCCACTCCGCGTGATTGTTGAGGACCGGGACACCTGGCAGAGGTGCGCGGCAAAGTTCTTGCAGAGCGTTCTGGACCTCTGCCGGTTGAAGACCCCATGTTAATTAGGGACTCGAGAGATCTCGTTTCGTTTCTGCGTGTGTCTAGCCCGGTGCTGTGCTTCTCAGTGCACGTCGACGACCTCTTCTATAATATTCCTCAGAGGGAGGTGCTTATTACTGTCGAAGAATGCATTGACGCCTACGGGGCAGTTGGCTTTCAGAGCAAGTGTGGTGTTGCAGTGGAACGGTTTCTGAACCTACTGAAAGCCTACCTCCAGTCACTTTTTGTCGAATTTGAGGGTGTGGTTCTCTCCCAAAAGGATGTAATTTGCATAGGCTCATGTATTGCGCCCATTTTGAGTGGCTTGTACTTGGCCAGAGGCAACCGCACGCTGCATCCGAAGTGAACCGAGTTGGGGGTTACAGGGTCATTCAGGTATGTCGACGATTTCCTCATTTGCCTGCCTTACGATTTGTACTCGGAGACCAAAACTGAAGATATCTTATCACTTTTCCCGCGCGCACATCATGGGCTCCAATTCACGTCAGAACGCCCCTCAGATTCCCAGCTCCAATTTTTGGATATCAGTATGGTGTTCTCAAGCGACCACACGTGTTGGTTTTATAAAACGAGAGGAGATAAGGGCATACTTCCTTTTGCATCCGGGCACAACAAGCTTGTAAAAAGAGGCATCGCGATGTCCTGCGTGAGGCAGGCCCTCACTAACTCATGTGACCATACAATGGAAGATAGCTTGCTTATCCAAATGGGCCGGCTTGGTTCTTCTGGATACTCCTTAAGGCGCTTGAATACATCAAGAGCTTTCGCCTCCGAAGCAAAGTGATGGAAAGAAGCCTTTCGCGGTCCTCCCTTATGTGCATGACAGTTCGCACCGGCTGAAGAGTATTGGGAAGAGGTTTGATGTGAAGGTTGTCTTTTCAGCTCCTTCAAAGTTTAAAGGCATCTGCAAAAAAGTTAACCAGGAAGGACCTGCAGTTGAGAAAAGTGCGTGCGGCGTTAAGCATGTTTCGCCCTTTGTTCCATGCTCTAAGGGGGTAGTTTACAAAATTCCCCTCTTGCGGCAAGTGCTACGTTGGGTAAACTGGGCGATGCCTTAATGAAAGGCTTTTGGAGCACAGGAGCAAATGACGCTCCCTGCAGGGTGCAGAAAACTTGGGGTACCTTTGCCTGAAACACGAGTAAAGCCCATATTTCCAAAACACGGTTATTTTGGCGCGGGCAACAGAAAAGAAAAAGCGTGAGGTAATTGAGGACTTTCGGGTGGTTTCTGGCAAAGAAGGCGATTACGTTAGCGCCCCTTCCGTAGCCCTTTCCCGCAGGGAAATAGATATGTTGCGGAGAGACAAAAGACTACCATGACGATCACCCGCGCGTGTCTGTTAGATGCGCGGCGCACGGGGGGGGGGGGGGGGGCGATTGAGTGCGATTTCATCCCGGGCTTAGATAAAGTTTTTATTTTCATATGTTCTTATTGTCATGGTTTCATTCCATAGTTCTTGCGGTTACAGTGCACTGTTATGTTTTATGTGCTTTCACAATCCTCTGATTATGTCGTGAGCTGGTGTTTCCTTTTTTCCTATTCCAAGGAATAAAACTTCAGTTGGTAGATTGCGCTTAACCTCAGCGTTTGTCCAGTTTCTTTGTCCGTGTACAACTAAGCAGCACAGCATTTATGAGAATCAGGATGAGGCACAGTTTTGTTTTTTCCGAACAATGTTGCGTCCGCTTGAATGAAAAATAAAAATTGTTAGTTAAATTACATTATTTATCGCCGAATTGTTGATGCTTAGGAGGTACAGTATTAGTAAAAGTCTGAAGGAGCCGACGCGGTGCTCAGTGGTTATTGTTCTCGGCTGCTCACCCGAAAGACGCGGGTTCGATCCCGGCCGAGGCGTTTGAATTTCTATGCAGGAGAAACTCTAGAGGCCCGTGTACTGTGCAATGACAGTGCACGTTAAAGAACACCCGGTGGTCGAAATTTCCGGAGCCCTTCACTACGGCATCTCTCACAGCCTGAGTCGCATTGGGAAGTTAAACATCATAAACCAAACCAAAAAGTCTTACGGCCAAAAGCATTTCAGCAGCAGTTGTCGACAGAAATGTCACGCTTTTCAGTTGGTCGAAACGGTCGTGACGTCACAGTGCGCGAATTTCAAACGGGGCCAATCGTACTTTGGCTAGTAACCATGAAACCAATCGAGGGGATCGTATAGTGATGCTCCAAGTGGGACTGTGCTTAATTAATTGCTTAATTAACGAATTAGTCTAATTAACTTTTCTAGTCAGGCCATATAAATAAATAAAACCGAGTAGAAAATTGGTCGAACTCGGGAATCGAACCCTGGTCTTCGGCGTGCGAGACGAGCATGCTATCCACTCCACCATGCCAGCGCGACGGTTTGGAATGAACAAAGGCGCGTCTAGTGAATACGGTGTCTTCGCTCACTCCCATCCTCCTCCCTTTCCTCCTGGCGAGGTTCAGGTGTCCACCGAGGTATGAGAGACAGATACATTTCCTTTCCTCAAGAACCAACTTACCGACGAGCGAGGCGTAGAACCGAATGGGCGATGGCGTTCTATGGACCTGGAAGCGTTGCAAGACGCTGTCGCGTTCCACTCTTAGAGGCGAAGCTTAACATCTTAACCACACATCAGTGACCACACTTTAGGTCAAAAAAGTGCCCCCATGAATTTTGGCGGCTGTCCATCGAGATATGCGAGACAGTTACTGCGTAATTTCCTTTCCTCAAATACAATTTTCATTTTCTTCATTACGGGCCCTCTTTGTCTTCTTTCACTCCCACTTCCTCCCTTCCTCTACGGTGCAGTTCAGGTGTCCACCGAGATGACAGAGAATTACTACTCCAGTTCCTTTCCTCAAAAAGCGTAGCATTCAAAGGGCAAGGCATCGCGCCGAACGGGTGGTGGCGTTCCGTGGACTCCCTGGCAGCGCTACAACACGCTGTCGTGTTCCACTCGTAAAGGCGAAACTTAAGCGTCATTAATTATCAGTGAATTAGTATTCAGGCATTAATCAGTAATTAAGCATTAATGAGTGATTTCTCATCACTTAGTAATTAGAACTCGATTATATGTGACGACACCAGTGCCACAGAAGCAGCGAAAGTGGTGCGGAAAACGCTTTCGCCTCTACGCACTTTAGACAAAGTGCCCCCTGAATTTTTTAGCTTCAGCCGCATAACAGAAGTATTGCAGTACTCTTAACACCGAATCACCGTGAAATGCTAGCACAAGGTTTCTTCTTGAGGTACAGAAGCCTCCTAGAAACATCAGTTTCGCTGCAGCTGAATGCTGTGGCCTTAAGGCTTTTGACCAAGACTATGCATAATGCCACCCTTTCTGTACAATCCAGCTCAACACACCGCACCCACATGTCTCTTAAAATAAAAATCTATGAAGCTATGAAGCTCATAAAATAAAAACCTATGAAGGTTAAAAAATCACAATGTTTAGCCGTGCTCTGTAAGCGCCAGGTTGTGGCATCCATGGCTTCCCTTGTCGACGGAATGGAGGCTTCTATTCAGCATTACACTACATTCTAGTGTGGTAGTATTGTCTTCCAAGGACACGGTCGCCACAACGGAAAGGAGGACGCAGCCTGCAGATTATGCGAGTTTCTGTCTCAACGTGCTCTAGGCCTCGAATGAACATATGCTCCGCGCATGGTTTCAGATCCGGGCAAATGGGTTTGGACACCTGGGCCTCAGAGCTAACGTAGAAAGTGAAGCACACTTTGAAAGCGAAGTTCGCAGCCAGGAACCGCCGTGTGACTTCAATAGGTTCCTACTCAGGCCTTTTTTGAATGAGGCGACTTCTGACGAATAGGACAGATGACTTGTTCCACAAAAAAATATTCCCTAAGGTTTCCGTGCGAAGCCATTTCCGAAGGGCATCGCTTCATCTTCTTCACTCAACGGTTAAAAGGGGGCCGAAACACCCTTGCAGTTCTTTTTGGTGACATCAAAGTCTAGAGAAAATTGGTGCAAACAAATATCTCTCACCAACAGGTGCACATATTTCCATCGATCTGTCTTCTGCTCTTTCCAGTGTATGTTTGTTAGTGTGCGCAGCGCCATCCCAAGAAAGCTATGCACATACGCATGTACACGCGCGGCCATAAGTAAACGGAGCACGCTATTGAGTTGGAAGTGCAATCACGCTTTCTCCATTCGTAATGAAGAAGCGTTGTTTGTCTACAAGAAAACCCACCAACCTCCGCTACCAGCATGCGCGCACCACTGCTGGAGATCACAATAAGGTGACGGCTGAAAAATATTTGAAGACAGTTGCGTGCTCCGTTTACTTTTGTCCGCGCCTGTACGCATATATGCACAGTGCAGCCATGCATGGTGGGAAAGCATACAATACATTTTAATCAAGGTGCTTTGCACATATCTGGGGACGTATACACACTTTTGGGGGGAATGATGACCGCTCGCAGTTAACCCCTGGCAATTCTACTGGTAAATAGATAATGTTCGGATTATGTAGTCAAATAATGCTTTTATTAAGCTGATTGAAGGCCAGAAAAGTAACTTCAAACCGCAAATAAGTCTTCATTTGAATGTTGAAGCACGTACGGCTAATTAGATATTTCTGCGAAATTATTTACTTAGCAATATACATCGCGCAAAATACGCCGCAATTACAATATGAATAAGATTCGTCCGCAACAAAGAAAGAGCTGGTAGGGGTAGCATACTCCCACAAAAAAAAACTTACTGCAATGCACAACAATACGCCTGTAATTGTCAACTTTTATGACCTGTTGCTCTGCAACGTGCACTCACATCACACAGAAGGGCGTCTTTACTACTGTGTTGTCAGAAAATATATAGAAAGGTGATAGGAGTGCATTCACTTTCAACTTTATTCTATTAGGCTATTATTTTCTAAAACGGCATTTCCCTAATTCGAAACCAGAACCATTTCAAATAAAAAAGTCGACATTGTCGCTTGATCCTCCTGGAGCAGTAGCGGTGGGCGATTTCGCCCAGAGCGTCCAGCAAGGGACCTTCGCTCCTTGTGTGCTGCACGGAAAAGAAGGAAAATGAGTGGCAGTGTAGTCCACTTTTATTTGAATCCCAGCTCTATGAAGCCTCTTCACCACAAGGCATACTGTGCACGATGTCTTTATTTCTGACCTCTATATCCACAATAACTTGCGCGCTGAGGCGATGCTCTCAAAGTGGCGGCATGATTTTGACAAAAAATTAGTGTCTGAGCTCTACTACTGAATGAAACTGCAATTCAACCCTCACTGCCCGACTGGAACAGTTGCATTGAAATGGCACGCATCGGTTATCACTTATCGACAGCGCTAGAAATTGTCATTTCTGAAAAAGCTAGAGGCGCAATTTGCGCGCTTTCTTTTTCCTTTCCTCTCTTTTGCCAGAGTAACCGAAGATTATACAAAATATTGAGCTGATTCATTGCGTGGTTTAACTGTTGAGGCGGAGGATATTACAGGATGGGCACACAACAAGCACTAAAAGTGCATGTTAAAAGTGCAGGGTTCGTCTCTCTATTGCGCTTTACTCACTGTAACTCGCTAACTGTCTAGCCGAATTGAATATTCCCTTGATTTTCTTTTCTTGAGTTTGGCGCCCAAAGAAGACACCTTTAAATGGGGAACAACACGAACAGAGGCACAACAAGGGAGAAGGCGTGGACGGATCTATCACCTTAGGGGCACGTGGACGGATGCCTGACACTATAGTCATTCCCAATCATTTCAACATCCCCATGCTAGGTGGAAACCATTTGTAATCTCTCTTCTTTACTTTTACAGAGATAGCCAATGCTTGAGGAAACTAAAGGGATGCGCTTGTGTTCACGTGACTACATCAAAGACATCGGGGATTGAGAGAGTTGCACAAAGAATCCGCTGCTACGCAGGAACGAGAAGCAAGAAAGCGGGGCGAGGGGTTGAGGAGGGAAAAAAATCATATGCGTTATAGGTTTCACGCAGATGAAGCAGAGGCACAGACAGAAGTCGAGGCAGAATGGCTGTATGATCTCGCGACCCCCTTGAAACTTACGGAAAAATATCAAACAAAAGATCAATAAAGAAATTAAAAGCCGCTAACGTAGCAGCGGCGAAAGCAAGGATAACGCCGAGGAGTGATGGAGGGTGCCTGCAGTGCGCACCGACTGGCTTGGCCGTGTTGGCCTTGACCGCACCTGGCCTCTGCGGTTAGGAGGTGGGCAGTCGCTGCGCTCCCCCGCGTGCGCTTGGCTGCTACGGGGAGCCACCAGTCAGGGAGGGGGAGGGGTGGCCAAGAACGGAGGAGGAGGGCAAAAACACCTACTGAGTACGAATTGTTTGCTGGTGGAACCCCTCAGTCTAGGACCCGATTGGACTTGCCCGGCAGCAGTGCCATATACTGACCAGCCATTGCAGCAGAAAATTGAAAATTCGTTGTCAGGCAAGCGAACGACACAGTAGCTGCCTCACTTCTCGCTGACACACGAACCGCGTAGTGAGGACGGGATAAAGGAAGGAACGAAATAAGTAACCGAAAAAGAGGCGCAGTAGTCCGCAAGAATTTCGACAGCCTGCAGATCTTTAACGTGCCGTGACATCGCACAGGCAGACCGCCTTTTCTTCTTCGATATCAACGCAAAGCTGCCACCACGGCCAGTATTGAAACCCCCTCAAGGGGTCAAGAGCCATGCGTCCTAGCCACTGAGACACCACAGCGAGTAAAGAGGGCAGCACAGAGCTGGAAATCGAAGCCCCCTGCCAACTGAGGAAGATCTGTAGCGGCAGAACAGATTAGAGTGACACGCCAAGTAATGCGAGGCGCAACGGCAAGCAACAGATCGGTAAAACTTTGGAGCCTCGCTGCAATATGAGCGCGTAATTCTCTATCGAATGAAAAATAACATCCGCGTATAGATGGAATTGCATAACCATGCATGCTTCGGGTGCAGCCACACCTTAGTGACCAGAACCGACAACGCACTCCGTCATCGGAACAGCATTTGGCTGCCCTGGTGTGCTGCTTGGCCACAACTTCAGACATGAATGTAACAGGACAGGGTTAATTATAAAGACATGGAAGATGGCTTTGTGCTGCCGTGGGATTAGTCGGGTGGATCAGGGTGTGGTCGAGACCTTATTCCTGGGACGGTGTACTGGATATTGGGAGACGCTTTAATTTCTACCCTCGCGATTGCGGGAAACGGGAGTTTCACTGTGAAGGGAGTCCTACTGCTCCCTTGTTCTCTATAGCCGAATGATGCGGCAAGGGTTCTTCGTTTTATCTTAGTCGCAGCGTCCTCCTCTAATACGTATTTCGACAGCAGCACTTCACCCCCTGTATTACTGAGCATTCGGGATAACTGCGGCCATTGTAAGTGGGCTCGATTTTATTCGAAATGTTTAATATGGCGACTTTTTGATTCGGACACAAAAACAGTAACCGAAATCTATATCTGAACTTTCGGTTATTGGCACATTCCTAATATTGACCTTTAAAATTTCTCCATTGGTAAGCACCCACTGGCAGCAATAATAAGCAAGGCGTGGGAGGCACATTAAAATGTCGCTCTACCATTTGCTTACGGGATGCTCAAAGCGCTGTCTGGTGGGAAGCCTCACCTGAGAGGGCAGATGCAGCAGCAGCCATTAGCGCACGGCCGACCAGCCTGAGCGACATCGCAGCAGCGATGGGACCTGCTGTGCGACCTGCTGCTGCTTGCGTGCGGACTGCTTCGTCGTTTCAGCAGTTGCGGCCGCTTCTGTACATGGGCTTGGGTGACTCGCCTCCGACAAGAAGAGATGAGGAGCCTGGGCCCTCAGCTGAAAAGCAGAGAGAAATAAAATGATAATTAAGTTGTAGAAAATATTAAATTAAGGTTTCATGAACAGCACTGTGGCCTTTAAAACTGGATAATATTTAAGAACACGTTTCTGTTCCATAGTTACTAAATGTTCACACAAGGCTATGCAGACTTGCACGAAACATTCTGCAGCTGTTGGAAAATGGTTCATCCTGCCTGTCGACAGAAGGAAAAGCAAGAAAGTGCGATGTCTGTTGCGCATTGCTGCTTCCCTCTCTTTTGCGCGCACAACACACTGAAGAAAGCGCCCTTTTAGATTTTTCGAAAGTCATACTCACAAATTTAAGGATGTATCAAAGTCTCCCAGGGAGAGAAATCAAATTCCTAGTTTTTTAAAGCGCTCACCGACTCCTGCAAGCTTTTCAATGACCCAATGGTGTTCATACTCAGTTGCCTTACTCAAGAGAGCGACTTTTACTAGCTGTTTCAAGATAATCACGCTCAATTGTAGCATCTGTATTACTCATTGGTTCTCCGGTTATGCTACTGAGTGAGGGGTGTGAGTGCGATACCTGTTGCGGAGAAAGCCGGCGACTCCAACCAAATCTAGGAGCGTCCTTGTCTAGGAGCGTCCTTGCCCAAGTAATCCAGGTATCCCCACTAAGAGACAATATTTGCGCACTGTAGACCGCGACATATATACCCATGCTGAGAAGTGACATAGGCTAAATGGGAAGATAATTTCCAGCGTTGCTATTCGCACAGAATGAAGTGAAAACACTCAAAAACGCTGTGTGAATGGCACTGTTTCTGCCTCTGAACCTCCTTTGTAAAGGTGACAACAAACCTGTCTCCTCAATGATGTATTGAGTTTCCCTGAATAAAGGAAATTTGCGCTGAAGAGTGGTGCAGGGGATACTAATGAATAATTCTAGATGCGTGAGCCAACCATTCCGCATGCTAATACTTGAGATGACCTCACCACTCTGGTCACAGCAGGAACGGTCGACGGCTGGGGCAAGATTTGTGGGCTGCCACAAGTGCGCTGCTCCTCCTGTTTGAAGCAAGCCTGGACATTATGATCGGTGTCTTCAGACGCCACCACTGACGAGTGCTCCGTGTGCGCTGCTGCACTGTGCGACCTGGATGGCGGGCCTCTGGATTCCAGACATCTGCCCTGAAGGCGTCGGCGTCCCACGGAGGGCGGTACACCCCCAGCTCCAGGGGCAGCAGTGAGAGCGTGGTCTATCTTCGGCACACTCAGCAAGGTGGACTCCATCGTCGCCTTATCAGGGCTCGTTGGGCTAAACAGGTGGCGGAAGGATGGAGGCTTTGCCGTCCACTTGGGGCTAAAATGCACCGGACAGCTTCGAGGCGGAAAGAACACAGAGCGCGAACCACGAGCGAAGGTTCTTCTTCTTCTTCACCATATAAATGGCACATACCCACGCGGGGGGATTGGCCAAAATATGGTGGTGAATGCCGAGGAAAAAAAAAACGGGAAAAAAAGCTAAGGGAAATAGTAGAATGTTTGAAATTAGAAAATATGTAAGAATTGTTGAAAATCTTTAATAAAGAAACAAATTAGATATTTCAGGAATAAAATAAAATACGCTTTTTGGACATTCGGGGGAATTTTATATGGATTTAACAGGGAAAGCGACCAGTTGCAATGATGTAATCATGAAGGTAGCCGCAAATATTGCTTAACGAGAATCCCGTGGCGCTCGCACCAAACGAGAGCAGAACCGGTAGAGACAAAGGGAGTCCTAACCTCGAAAGAGGGACTTCCAAATACTGTTTTCTCTGAAATGCGAACCGCCGGCAAGACAGGAGATAATAGTCAATTGTTTCAACTTCTCTGCATGTGTTACAAAGGTTTGTCGTAGCAAACCCGCATCTGCAAAAGTACAAGTTGAGGTGGGGGATTGTGCATCGCAAAAGCGTCATGGACACTTCACACCGCCTTGTCTTGCATGAAGGAACATTCCATGGGAGCTTTAAATGGTGAAAGTCCACGGTATTCAACAACGGATGACCCAAGCTGGCTGATATATGTTTGAATCGCTGGAAACGGGAGGTCTCCAACATAATAAGGTGCGGTACGGGATATATTACATGGGCAGTGAGAGCTGACATTGCCAATAAATCAGCCACCTCGTTGAAGTAGATTCCCGAATGACCAGGTACCCAGACAAAGCGGACCTCCCTTACTGTGCGGGGAACAAAAAACCTAAGGAACGCATCAATAGAGAGCTGCCGGAAGTTTGGAAGGAGACTAAAAGTGAAAGGCAGTCTGCAAGGATAAGTACCCGTGCAACATGCAACGGAATTTTAAGAAGAGCCAAGCCAAGTGCCAAAAACTCTGCAAAGAATCCAGAAGTGTAATCCGGGATACTTCAGCTTCCTCTTTTGCATGCCCGCTGCAGTTAAGCGCCACGAGGTAGAAACTGGGCGAAGACGGAAGGAAGGCATGTTTGAAAACACTCCTTATAGATGAAACATCTGTCATGTTTGATGAAGAGGGCAAAGGAACACAAGCGTAAAATATAAGGAAGCGATTTACAAAGCACTGTAACCTCAAAGCGAGGTGAAGGTTGAACGTAAGCTTCACCTTCAGCGAGACAATAGCCGGCAACACGAACTGTAGCAGGTCATTTTGATAGCATTTCTCTTTAAAACACGGCTGCCGCGACCGGAGCTGACCTGCTGTTTCGTCGTGAAGGACGCTACTAGTAGTAGTACTAGTTGTACACGTAGTGACGGACGCTACTACAAGGCACTGTGCACGACGACACACGCACGGGTGATCCACAGCGTTTTTATGCATCATAGGCTGTACTTTTAAAACCTTCCTTCCAGATACAGACCATAGCCAGCTTACACAGAGCAAATTGGGCAGCCAAGTTCCTAGTCGGGTCTTGTTCGCAAATCAGGCCACACTCTTTGAAGTGGTCTATGTCCTCTGCCACTTTTAAGCAAAGGAAGACGCATGAGCCAATAATTCTGCCGGTGGACGCCTCAATATTGCGCTTAGTCGAAAACATGAAGGTTAGCTGGAAACAAGCTTTCAGTCGGCGTTGCTGCTTTACTTTCTGAGTGCGTTTGAGGTGTCCAGCGGAAATGTGATCCGGTTATGACTCTTATCTTTCCTCAAATCCAACGGAGGGTGTAGACTACGAACAAGACAAGACTGTAGAAACTGAACTGTCTATCTTATCTGCACTCTTAACTTTGGCTTGATTCCGAGGAAAGGAAACGCTCAGAACTGGTTCACTTGAATCTCGTAGTGAGACATAAGTATCCCCCGTTTATACGCTAAGCTTTGCTCCTATCTAGTGTAACCTGTGATACTGCGTGGTATCACATTGACTCCTTCGTAGCACCCGCTGTCCTCGGCTCTTTCACTAAGCTATTACAGCTTTTGCTAAGAACAGAAAATTGTAAGAATTGTGATCCATTCCTATCACTCCATCTTTATAAAGAACTGATGCTTCATTTTTTTACATCAGTGTACTTGTACCCTTTTCCCTTAAATTGCATTGGCAGCACCTGTTTTCTCTGGGCAGTTTAAACTAATTCGGAAACGTTGGTGCCACGCTGAAGTGTAAGGTCATTACTCGTTATGGATGACAACGCAGAGGGACTGTCATCTATATATTGTATTTGCTAAGAAGGGGTCAGGGTGCAGCTCTCAGCACAACTGAACTCTTTGCGGAAGGCACGCGCCCTCTACATTGGGGAGAGGCGCTCGTTCACACGGGGAGTCAAACGTGCTGCGCATCGGCTCCGCCGATTTTCAGCCGGAGCAGCGGAAGTTTCCACCAGACCCCAGCAAGATCATCTCCAACGTGCAACGAAAGCTGTCCGGAACATCTGGGCACCAGTTTATCGAAGGCGGGCCCGGTTAAACCTCTTTTTCGGGCAACACATCGCCCGATCGGGCTGGTGGCGCGGGCAACCCATCGCCCGACACATCGGCACCTCTGGCCACCGACACCAGTATGACTACTACGCAAGTCTCCTGCCGGGGCTACGACCCGGAAAGTATGCACTGACTATGGTTAACCAAGCGGCAACCGGGGGCCCAGTTTCGGCAAAGCTTGACCCAGCGGCAACCGAAGGCCCAGTTTCGGCAAGATTTCGCATCGCTGCGTTGAACGCCGCAGTGTTGCACCGAGCGCAGGACCAAGCGTAACAGCCGGCGTCCGTAGACTTGGCCGGCGTACACGCCGGAAACCGGCAGTCACCCCTCCCGCGAGCGGCGGGCCGCAATCGGTGACTGCTCAGGAAGTGGAAACCGCCTATTATCCCCAAGCCTGCACCAGACGACTACGTAGTTGTCATCAAACCTCGGACCCGCGTCTAGTTGTACGAGACTTTCCAGGAGACCGGCTACGGCCGGGCGTTCACGGATCTCCTGGGCACGCAACCCGCATCAGATCTTACCATAATACCGGTAACAGAAAAAAACCTGATTATTCTTCAGACTGCTAAACCCGTGCTAGCCGATCATATCATCGGGAATTTTGACCTTAATGCACCCGGCGGGCGGGTCCCCCTTGTGGGGCACCTGCCCCCAGACAACAAGGGCGTCTGTTACGGCGTTGTTACGGTCCGTAACACACACTACGGTCTCGCCCCGTACTAGCCTCCAATGGCGCTACGGCACCATCGTGGAAGTGTGTAAATTTGGGAGCTCCAACAAGGCAAGACTGACTTTCGCCGGAACAGAAAAGCCACGTTTCGTGCATTACGACTCGGAGCTTGTGCAAGTCAGGCCTTACCAGCGAACCATTCCAGCCTGCCGACATTGCGATGTGGTCGGCCACCGCGTGGACGCCTGCCCCGGCCAGAAGCTGGACCGGGGTGGACTGTGCAGCAGGCTCCACTCGTTGACGGGGTGCGGGTCCCTCACGAGTGCAACCCAAAGTGCTCAGTGTGCGGCACGGCTCATGCCACGGGGGGCCCTGCGTGTACGGCTAAACATCGCGCTATCCAGCCCCTGCATGCGGAGCGTGGGCGTAAATACAAGCGGAACCGACGCAGGCGTGGCAAGGGTCACCCGGACAAGCTCAAGTCCAAGGCTGCCGACCCAGCCACGGACCAGCCTGTGAATCCCTCTACCGGGAACCAGGGGAACCTCCAGCTGCGCCACCGCCGCCTGATGCCGGTGCAGCGAAGCACCTCGGACCTCCCCGGTACGCCGACTCCAAGACGTGGGCGATAGTTGTCAAGCAACACTCGCAGGTGAGCGGCGAGGGCAGGGCAGCTGCTCCCTTCCCTCCCCATTCCCAAACCCAAACACGGGCAATCTCTGCCGAACAAAAAGAAATATCTGCTATCCGCGAGCAGGTTGCAAATTATCAAAGGCGCCTCGCAATAGCGGAGGCCCGCCAAAATTCCCCCAACCATACCTCTGCCCCACCCGCCGCATACGCAATCGAAAGCGACGCAACCCCTTCAAGACAGGCTGCGCATGCCCTCGCGGCACTCGAGGCGAGAGTCAGCGCTCTCGAAACTCCAGTTAACTCCAGAATATTCGCATTGCAGACGCAAATCAATGCCACACTAACGTTGGCACTCAACAAAATTAGCCACCTTGCGGCATCTGTCCCAAACCTCATAACCGCTCAGTTCGCTCAACTCACCCGCGCTCCCAAGCGCGCTGGTCCGCTTAAAACTTTCGGGGGCCGGCAGCTCAAAGCGTCTAGGCGTCAGATCGCCGGCGAAGTGGAAGAGGCCTCCGGTGCCATCCCCAGTATAGAGGACGCTCCTCTCCTTGGAGCCATTGGCTCTCAAACCTCCTCTCTACAAACTCACAACTCTACCTTTGATCATGGCGGGCGCCCCTAAAAATAGAAAGCATCCGCGAACCGATTCGATCCCTATCCAAATTGTACAGTGGAACTGCCGCGGATTCAAGGCACGCACCAAGCGAGGCGATCCATGCCTTTTCCTTACAACTTTCCCAACATTATCTGCTATGGTGGCCCTTCAGGAGCCAGGAAAGGGCGCCACCCTCCCCAATTACACGGTGTACTAGCAGGATGCGCAGAGCTGCCTCTGCGTACATTAGAATTACACGGCCTCCCAGGTTGACCTGGATCTTAGCGCTAATTTCTACTATGTAATGGTGACGATCGTTCCGCTGCGCAAACAGGACCCACCCTTGCACATACTCATTTACTGTCCTCCAAAACTACCAAATGTTACATTCGCAGATATCTTCAGCCTGGCTTTGAAGGTCGCGAATCGGCATCCCCACATAATTGTTGGAGACTAATGCTCCAATCCCCTTATGGGGGTACACACGTGACGAGAAAAGCGAACGCAAGGTGGCGAACCTTGTTTCCACACTGGGCCTCACTCTTCACACGTATCCCGCGCAACCCACTCGTATAGGTAACTCTGTTACACGCGATACGTGTCCGGACCTCACCTTTACGAAAAATATTCGCAATGCAGGTTGGAGCAACACCGAGGAATCCCTCGGTAGCGACCACTGCATAATTACCACTACAATCCATACCAAGCCACTCACAAGACCCCAGGCCAATGCAAAACTACCCTGCTGCACCAAATTCAGGAACAGCTACACTAATCCTCAATCGATAATGGACCAAGGATACCCAACGTGGTCGCAACACCTAGTATCCCATTTGAGATCAGTCAAACAAAATGTTCAACTCTCAGAGGCGAGCACAGAGTCGCTTATAATTCCCCACAGATCGCCAATCCTATATCCGGCTACAAGACAATGAACATGCCCATACCTACTTGGCACACAAAGGACTCCACAGTGAGCTGTCCTCTCGCCATTACTATTTCATCTGGCCATGATGAAGCTTCCTACCCAGTTGGCTGAGGTCGCCGCCGGTGTGCAACATGCTCTGTATGCGGACGACATCACCCTCTGGGCAACACAACAATCGGCTGGAGATATCGAGACCAATCTGAAACAAGCGGCAGCTATTGTGGACGAATACTCTCGTCGCTGTGGTCTTGAATGCTCCCCGAGCAAATCGGAATTTGTGAACATACGCCCCAACTCAAAGTGCACAACCAAAATTTCCCTTTCCCTACTTAGCGGACGATACCCGAACACGAGGAGATCCGTGCTGGTGCTTTTCATTCATCATAGACGCAAGATAGGCACTACCCTAAACAAGCTACGTAAGGTGGGGGACCAGGTGGGTCGGATGCTCCGCCGGGTATTCAATGAAAGGGGGGTGGGGGGGGACTACGATGCAAAGATGCCCTGTGGCTGGCCAATTCATTCGTAACCAGCCGGATTTTATATTCGGGTCCCTACCTACACCTAAGCATATGCTATGAGAACGCCTTAGAAGTAGTTCTCCGCAAAATTTATAAGAGAGCGCTCGATCTCCCCATAACGACGTCCAACAAGCGTCTCCTCGGTCTGGGGTGACCAGCACCTTTGGGGAGTTACTAGAAGCTCATCTTAATAATCAATACTTGCGTCTGAACGAAACACCTGCGGAGAGCCGCCTTCTGACCCGCTTACACATATCCTATGTAACACAGACAGAAAAACAGGTCCGCATCCCTGAAGCCTGGCGCTTTGCACTCCAGGTGCGACCCCTTCCGAAGAACATGACTGCAGACACCCATGATGGTCGCCGTCTCGCGCGGGCGGTGGCTATTTCTCAACAATATGGCCATAAGCCAGGTGTCTTCTATGTGGATGCGGCCGGCCCACACCATGGGGGTTGGTACACGGCGGCCGTCATCAACCAGAACACTACAGTTCAGGTTCAGGGCCTTACTTTTCGTGCCGCAAATATTACATTTGCGGAAGAGCTCGCCATTGCACTGGCCGCCGCAGATCCATAGTGCCGAGTCATTATCACGGGCTCCGGGGCGCCTGCCGGAATATTGAGCAAGGGTATATTCCAGACCGTGCTTTCAAAATCCTCCACGCATGCGAGTACGCAGTTTCCGACCCATCGTACCATCGTGTGGGCTCCGGCTCATGCGGGTCTTGAGGGGAACGAGGCAGCCAACGCTGCCGCCCGCACGCTTACTCACCGGGCATCGCCTCATCCGCAGCCAGATCCCGAATTCAATTTCAATCCGGCCACCACCTTTAGAGAGATCTCTTTATCAAACCTTTCATGGACTCTATCCCACTCCCTGTAAATGCTTCACCAGGGGGGAGGAGCGCTGGCTTCTCCGCCTCTATACCAATACTGTACTGTGGCCGCAGTACTTAAGCACTTCAATTCTTCTTTCTCGGGCGACTGCCCGCACTGTGAGGAGGAGTTTTCGGACGCTTACCACATGGTATGGGCATACCCTTCCAATCCTGCCTACCCACCCCACCTCCACTCCACTCGAGAGGTATGGGAAGCTGCCCTGCGCGGCTGCTCCGAACTCCAAGCCCAACAGGCATTGGTAGCTAGAGCCCGGGCCGCTGCGGAAGCTACAGGGATCCAGGACTAGGGATCCCTCCTATTGTTTGTAAGGGGCGGGCCCTTCCAGCTCGCACCATCGACCTCTCACTATAAATAGAAATAAAAGTTTTCCTCCTGCTCCCTATACATTTCTCTTTTAGAAGTTATTTTTAATAACGAGGTGTTATTCCAGTGACAGAGGTGCGGACCAGTGCTTTAAGCCATCATATGACTTCGTCAAGTCTTTGAAATCACCTCTGATATTAGAATGCTGAGGAAGCAATGTTCACCCAAGATTGCTCCAACAGCTCATTGGCACTCTAATGCTGACTGCACTTTGCAGATTGTCCGGAAATGAGTCTACTGTGTGTGCAATATTTCATACAAGATCTGCATTATAACCCATCCGAAGAAACCGTTTTTATGTTTATCACAAATCTACTCAAATTTGATGTGGCTGTGCGGTGAAAAAAATTCGTTCTTGCTTAAAATTCTTGCCGGAGCCCCAATTTTAGTCCAAGTTTAAGGGCACAGGTGTGATGCCTACTTTTGAAGAATTTTCAAGAATATTTAAGAGACGTTTTTCTCAGCATTAACTAAACGTAGCTCGTTCTGATGTTTTAATTCTATTCACCATTCTCTCTGCTTTTGACAGAACTAGAAACATTGTTTCCGTAGAATCTTTCAGTTTTGCTATTGTTACTTGTTGCTTAAAGTTTTTCTTGGAAATCGCTATTCTGAATTGATTTTTTACACTATATTTTTCTAGAAAAATTATTGCAGAGCTGTGTACATTTACAGCTCAGTACGTTTGCATCTCTGTGTAAATAAAGCTAGAAAAAACTCAGCCTTCTATACCTCCTTTCATAATAATGGAATCAATGAAGCAAAAAATCTGCTCCATTCGAGAGCTTTGAGAGGGGAGAAAATGTACACCGCTCCCGCTTAGTCTCGTATCGCCGGGGCGACGCCACTGCGGAGGCTTTCCTCCTTTCCTCTTTTAGAAGAGGCTGGGACGAACCCGTTTCTCTCGAAGCGCTCGTGCCTTCTGGAGGGAAGCCGTGCCCTCGTGGGGATCACACGATTGCCCAGCAGAACGCTGCCGTCACTGTATACTCCGGCCAACAGAAACGAGTGACCGCAGAGGGCCGGGAGCGCGGAGCAACGCGAGGTGAGCGGAAGGTTCCTTCCTTGTTTGGTATGCTTTGCCCTCTTTTGTGCTTTTATAACCCCGTACGCGAGCGAAGCTAAATTCTCTGTATTTCATTAAAGAGTCTCTCTCTCTCTCTCGAAGCGCTCCCTCACTATTGTAGTTGTTGGTTGCTGTTTGTATTGGTTGAGAGCAGTAAACACTCTTTCGACAAGAAGGTTCATATTTGTCACCTCTGTCCCGAACCCACCATGGTGGCGACCAATTGCACCGGGGGTTGGGTGTGACAGCTTGGAGTGTTAGGGCTCGGGCGTTAGTGCTAGAATGAGACTATTGCCTTTAGCCCTCCGAGCGTTACTACAATACATTGGCTATTGAAGACGCGTACGGTATACAGTATTTGAGGGTACATATGAGGCGGTGCATCTGAATCGTCAAATTTTCTTTTACATTTCATGGAAGATGTGAGATTTCTGAATATTTTATTCAAAAGTTTTGCCACTTCAACTGCGGAATTCTTGTGAAGACCTGAGCTCTTCTTTGTACCCCGTAGTCCTCAACTGAATCCAGATTTATTTCAGGCCACTCTTTCAAAGCCTACGACAATAAGTGTACCTTGAAGAACGCCAGCAACGGAATCTCTCCTTTATATGAACAACAGTATGGCTACACTTGCCTATTGTCTTAGTGTAGCCTTAAGTGAAAAAAAAAGACAATGTGTCAGCTGAATCTACAGGTCTCACGGCCACTTTTTAAACGCACGAGACGTGAGCTTGATGGTATTTTGATTTTAGTCACCGCGTACGAGGGGGGACACCTAAAAAACTAATTGTTTGCATAAAAACTTCACTTTTGTATAAATTCCTTCAGTCACTATCAATGTCCGCTGTATTAAATGCGATGCACTTGTCAAGTCTTTCTTCACAATGTTTGATGCATCACTGGAACTCTTAGACTTTAACATCGACCAGTGCCCCTAGCGAAGCTTTTCTTTAGCGCCTCGTCAACACTAAAACGCGTCCATTTTATACTTTTCTTCATTCTCTGAAACCGAAAAAAGTCGCATGGGGCTAGGTGTGGTGAATACGGGAGGTAAGGAAGGACAGGCCATCCCCGAGAGGCCAAATAGTTGGTCACTCGTAAGGCCGTGTATGCGGCGACGTCGTCGTGATGAAGAAACTAGTCACCAAATCGCCAAACTACGGGAGTTTCCTCTCGCAGACTTCTTAAAACTTCCAAATAAAAGTGCTGGTTTACAGCTTCGCCAGGGCGATCAAATTCCCTATGCACAATGGCGGAGTTCGTATGGCGGAGTTGGGAGTCTTCCACTGGCTTGACGCCTGCTTAGTTTCTGGGTGATACCCGTAACACCAACCCTCATCACCTGTAATGACTCCGGTGAAAAAGTCTAGACCAGTTTCAATCTCTTTTTTCAAGTCCCGGCTCAAACTCAATCGAATGTTTTTTCGATCCTGTGTAAGAAGGGGAGGAACAAATTTAGCGGATACACGTCTCAAATGCGGGCGCAGATGCTCAGTCAACGTCCGCTAGCCCGAGCTCCAGCTCGCTCTTGTCTCTCTCTGAAATTTGGTCGATAGCTCAAATGTTCAACTACAAACAGATACCTTCGGCACAGCTGTTTCGTGAAGGTCAGTACTAACCCCATTCAGCTATAGAACTCTCTACTACGTCTACGAATGGCGGCGCGTTCTAAGTTTAGTTTTTTTGGTTCCCCTCTTGTATTCTCATTCTTCACAACCACATACACTTTGCAACGATAAGCGCAACCGAGCTAGAAATGCCGAGCTACTGGCACTAGAGTATGCATACCTTTCCTCTCGTGCTAACGTAGTCGTCCTCAGGACGACTACGTTAGTCGCCCATTGACCCATTGAGTAGAAACGGGAGGCTTCATGAGACAGGTGCCCAGGTTTCCCTCTGCTCACAAAGCTGAAGCGCCTGAGAGCTACCTCTCAAAACCGGCTCACAGTTAGCACACTCTTTATTTCCTATACGTAGAAGTTCATGTGTTCCATCAAGGCTTTTCTACCATTGCAACTGCAGTCCTTATAACAGGCTACCGGAAGTGAAACAAAATGACCTTGCATTTTTAAACGCAGCCCATACCCAGCCTCTTGTGTCAGGACGAGCAATTAAAAAAAAAATTGGTTAAAACAGTGTTCAGAAATTTTCTGTAAATTTGTTTGTTCTCCCCTTTCCTTGTTTCATAACACATATTTTCTGTTTTCATGTAGAAGAAAACTGTATGAAATTTCTTATTTGTGTTTTTTTCTTATATTTACCAAAATATTTGTTTTAGGCTGATATTTTGTATAATTTTTTTTTCTCGTGTGTAATATTGTCCCTAATAGTATGAGTTGCTTTCAGTCATTAAGCTCCACATAACCAAACCAGCATCAGTGTTGCTAGATATTATAAAAATAATCGGGATTCATTTATTTCTAAATTAGTTCTGTTTCCATTGTCTAAAAATTTATTGAAATCATAACCAAAAGGAAAAGTTGGCAACGGCGCTTCGGTTCCCCACTGGACGCTAGCGCTGGACGATTGAGCCCAGGGCATCCGGCGAGTCTACCTTCGATCCTTGTCTTCTGCACAGAAAAGGAAAAAGAGCTGAAGCAGACTCCGTGGTTACTTCTTCCATAGCTCTCATGAAACCTCTTTGTCCAAAGGCATAAAATCCACGAGCGCTGCAGTGCATTCTTGACCCTTACTAAATTTAACATTTACTTCATCCACGGTTAAACCCATTGTTGCAACAACAGACTAAAACTGTCTCTGCATCGTGGTCAGTGACCTAAACGACTTGGTCAAGGTCCTTCTTTTTTGTTGTGTGCAGGACTCCAGAAGTCACGGTTTTCCTCATTAATATTTTGCCATTGCTTACCCTGGTGAATCTCCAGCCCCTCTGCTTTTTCACTTGCACAGCCGTACCAAGGAGGGTCTTGTCTGTGGGCATAGATGCTCACTGACAAACACTGGTTGATTACCGCCAACACCCGGAATAGATGTCTCTGCTTACGCGCCTTCACCAGTATTTCATTTCTCGTCTTCCTTGAGGTGAATTTCACTATCATGTTTGGTTTGTCCTTGTTCTTTGTTGGTACGCGATGATTAGCATCGAACTCCTCAATGCGAAGTTCCCAATTAAGTGCAGCAGCCACATTTCAAATCACCTCATGGAGTGACTCACGAGCAGTGGGCCGAACGTCTTTGATTTCAATATTTTTCCTGCGTCTGTATTGTTTCAAGACAACTTCTTTGCGCAGATCGCCCATTTGCTTTTTCAGCTCTACTTATCCAGCATCCTCCCTCTGCTGCTCTTTCACAGAAGACAGTTCTAAACAAACATTTTGTACACTGGTTTTCAAGCCTTCAAACGCACTTTTGATGCACTCTATCGAAGCTTTCAGTTCCTTGTGGTCATCTGCGACGCCACGGATGTCTGTTCTTAACCTAGTAGTAATCAATGCCAGTTTTTGTGACATATCAACTAAAACCTTCGCTAAATTTTTTCCTGTTCCAGGCTGTTTTTCGGCCAATGATTCTGCAAAAGGTGCTAGCGGATTGGTGTCTTCACCGGGCATACTCACGGGCATAACGCGCCCTTAAAGCAGCTTGTCGGCAGCAGTGTTGTCTTGTGGATCACATGGCTGCTTTGGAGAGCTTGGAAATCGTGTGGTGAGATCGGGGTGGAAGGCACTGGCGCTCATATCGCACTTCTATTAACAAATGAACGCCCCTTTTGCCTGACTGTATTTTTTGCTTTAGTGTGAGAAATCCACTTACTGTGAACATCGGTAACACAATTTACGCGACCGTTGGGTTGATTGTAAGTGTCCTCGACTGTATTCGAAAGGACAGGAAGATTCGTGACAAATCTAACACCCCAACCTGCTTTCAAGATAATCGGTTTTAATGTTAGCCGACAACCTTTGTTGTGGTATGGAGACAGGCTTGCAGCTGCATGGTGGAATCGCCCATCATCCCATTTACGTTTATAGGCACAAAATAGCCTGTTGTTGTAGCTATGCTGCGACTGTTCATCCTATTTATTAGTACTTTGTCCACTCGTGTAATCTCGGACAGAGACGATTGTCGTGTGACACCTGCAAAGCGGAGAAATCAGCCGGAGACTTCTGGCCTGGACGCTGTTTCGAAGTCTTTTGGTGAGGAATATATAATCGATGGCGCAGATTATGAAGTGCAATGGCTGGGTCTTGCAGAGCTCCTTTGGGAACAACGAAGCTGAGGCTTCAAGAAAAAATTAGACAAGGACGGCGCATAAGCTTTACACCTCTCTTTTTATGATGGTTTCTGCGACCGCTTGTCTGAGAAATGCGATAAAAGCGCCGTTAATGTTGCGCACATGAGCTTGTTCGGTCCTCTGTGAAGTAGCTCAAACTCATCTGGCTCGACGTGTACCTGCATTTAACAGGTGCCCAAAACTGCATGCAGTGAAAGCGGAGCAAATTACACCGACTGATTTTTAAACTTACCTCAGAAAGGCGTGATTTGTCATTGGCTTAACTTTCATTTAGCTTCGTTCTCACTTCCCAACCACGGCGTCGTGCTCGATTTTGGTCGCCTTACAGGAAACAGGAAAGTGCAAACTCCTGTTTCTGCGAGGTCGAGCAGTCCAGCGCGCTGCAAACTCCCATTGGAATGTCCGTAGGTCCACGAAGTTTTGCATTGCTGATACGTGCATGAATAACAGCAAATATGCAGCAGGTCGGTCACAAGAGCAGGGTAACTGCTGAAAACACCGTCGCATGCACAGCACCGCTGAGAACCTCGGCACAAACTGGCGTGGCTGGGGCCGAAGTGTTGTGTTGCCGGACTCCACTGCAACAGTTTACAGACTGGCAGCGAGATCAAAAGACCACCGAACTCTCCCGAAGGGGATGCACGGCTGTAACTTTACCACCTTAATCCACTCACTTATATCTCCTAATACACCTTAATCCGCTCGCAAATCACAAATAATCAACACTATTCCACCAACTAATCCCCACTGATTTACGTCCTAAACTCACTAACCAACTTTAACACGTCTTCTGGGTGGACCAGCTTCCAAAATTTTAGAGGTCCTTTGAGATATTTGGGGCAGGTCGAGCTCCCAAATGCCACTGTATTCTCTGTTTTATGATTGTGGTAAAGAAGGCACCAAATTTTTTGTTTCAAAAACAGATATGGCATCGTCTACTCCATTGCTTCGAACACTCCATTGGAACTAACCACAAACTTTCTTAATTAACAAGTTGATGATGATTAACAAGTTCCATTTAACTAGCTGCCTAATTGAGTAATTTTCATAGTGATTTTCATGGAAGCTGCCGCGTGTGTATGGCGCTCAACTTTTTTTGGATTCTGTCGCATATGTGGTTCCACTCTCTTTGTGGCGCACGGCGTTTCGATACAGTACTTTTCTCACTGAAAATTACGTGTGTGTGGCAAGTATTTTCTCACAGCTAATTTTCTTGTTGCTAACTTCCGCTTCTTGACCCAAACCTAATATAGTGACACCGAGTTAGCATGCCTTTGCCGTTCTTCAGTGTCCTACAGCGCATGCTTAAAGGAGGGGTGTTGGCTATTCCATACAAATGCAGCCCTTCGACTTGAACACCACAGCGGGAGCAAATCATTAGTTACGTGTTGTGTAGAGAGGTGCCATGGTGGATCAGTGGTTATGGGCTCGGCTGCTGACCCGAAGGACGCGAGTTCGATCCCGGCCGCGGCGGTCGAATTTCAATGGAGGCGAAATTCTAGAGGCCCCTGTACTGTGCGATGTCAGTGCACGTAAAGAACCCAAGGTGGTAGAAATTTCCGGAGCGCTTCACAACGGCGTCTCTCATAGACTGAGTTGGTTTGGGGCGTTAAACTCCATGACCCAAAACCAACCACGTGTTGTGTAGAGCTATCCGATTAACAGCAACTATTCGTGCATCGCTCAAAGCCACCGACACCCCATAATTTGCCCTCGAAACCTTCGCTTTAGTCTCGACGGGTATAAACGTCTATTCTATTCATCAACTTGTTTTGCAAAATCAAAGATGGAGAAAAATAAAAAGCCGATAGCACAACACAAAGGGTGGAATAAAAAGGGAAACGCGCGCCCTCACACAATGAGTCAGTCCTGAGCTGGCCACTAAGCTCCCAGGCTACTCAGCAACAACGAGCACAGTAGCAAAGCGCGGACATAGCTTCTTTCAGGTCTGTGTTATAAATTTAGCGAAATAAATAGATTTAAAAGTTTTGTCCCCTTTGTGCAAAACGATGTGTAAAACACACGGCCAGCCACTTTCTCTCTCGTTCTTTATTTTCATCCTTCCCTGTGGTTGAATCACTGGAGACCCCCCACCTTTTCGAAGGAGATCGACTTTAAGCCCTGGCCATGATGAAGGGGGCATGCCATCGTGCGTATCTTCTACGTGCATAGAATTAAGTGCGTTTCATGCTGGTGTCTAGTTTACACAATGACACGCACACACACGCACTACGAAACTAAATCCCTAACGACGTTCAGAATCATCGGACTTGAAGACAGACTCCGAGGCTGCACCTCGCCGCGCTTGTCAGGCATCTGTGTACGTGCCTCTAATGCGCTAGATTCTACATCTGCACCCGTACTGTGCCTGCGAGTTCCTGTTGGTCTTGTACCTTCTCAGCCTTGCAACCTTCTCAGCCTTGCAAGCAAAAAATCAACAAAATATTCAGTTGGGCTTGACGCTTAGTGACTTACAAGTAGTAAAGCGGAACTCGCAGACGAACCCGAAGGGAGGACATGGACAAGCACTTTTAAGGCGGAAGCCTTTAAGGCCTCATCGTTGTAAGCAGGAATTGTCGACAGAAATGTCACGCTTTTCAATTGTCGAAATTATCGTGACGTCACAGTGCGCGATTTTCAAACGGGGTCAATTGTACTTTGGCTAGAAACCATGAAACCAATTAAAGGGATGGTACAGTGATGGTCCAGCTAAAATAAATAAATAAAACCGAGTAGGAAATTGGTCGAGTTGGGGAATCGACCCAGGGTATCCGGAGTGCGAGACGAGCACGCTAACCACTACGCAATGCCAGCTGGATGGTTTGGAATGAACAAAGGCGCGTCTAGTGAATACACTGTCTTCGTTCACTCCCATCTTCCTCCCTTCCCTGTCGGAAAAATTAAATAAAAACAGCAAGCAATATGAAAAAAAGAAAAATAATTAATAAAATATAAGAAGAAAAAGGTAAAAATAAATATATACCTTAAAACACAAAAAAAAAATAAAAAAATGAAGAAATCAATGCAAACCAGTGCGCAAGGAAAGGTTTTCGCCTTGCAGCACTTTAGAGAGCCAAAGTGCCCCCTCAATTCTTTTACCGTTTGTTGTATGCCCGTCTTGCAATATTCTGAGCGTTAGAAAGTTACAGCACGTGATGAATCCAACTATTCTATTCTAACTAACTATTCTGCATATTCTTGGGTTACTAGCCGCCGCGGTGGCTTAGCGGTTATGGTGCTCGGCTGCTGACCCGAAAGACGCGGGTTCGATCCCGGCCGCGGCGGCTAGAATTTCTTTGAAGGAGAAATTCTAGAGGCCCGTGTACTGTGCGATGTCAGTGCACGTTAAAGAACCCCACGTGGTCGAAATTTCCGGAGCCCTCCACTACGGCGTCCCTCATAGCCTTAGTCGCTTTGGGACGTTAAACCCCAATAAACCTAAACCTAATCTTGGGTTACTCTGTAGAAGCCAAACAGGCGAAATAAAGGAAAGTAAAGAAAGCTCCCAAAAAACGCAACCCCTAGCTTTCCAAAAATGACCATTTCTGTCTTTGATGGAACATGATAAATGGTGTATGTCACTTGGCTGTGGACTATTCCAGTTTGGGTCATTTTCGTCATCATTCAGTAGCAGAGCTCGGTGACAGAAATGTTGATAAAAATCTTGTTTCCTAACTGAGTGCATCTCAGTGGCGCGCCAACTCTCGTTGTGGATGTTGGTATTCATGGGCATTGGCCTGCACCGAGCCGGAAAAATCCGAATTTGCCAAAGACCACCGTGATAATCTAAAATTTTCGAAATCTCAAAGCATCGCTTACAGTAGAGACAGTGGAATCTTCCCTTCTCTTGAGAGACGCTGGTTATAGCGTACGAACTTCAACTGAAAGTTAGGTGGGCGGATGAGATTAAGAAGTTCACGTGGATATGGTGTCAGTGGCTAGCACACGACAGGTTTAATTGAACAGTTAGAGAGAGGTCTTTGCAGGGGGCGTATTCAGGCTGCTTCTGCTGCTTGTGATGATGATGATGATGATGGGGCTGATTTTCCTATTGGATCTTATTACACGTCCTGGCATGCGGCTTTTTTTCAACTCAAAGCGGAGAGTAGGAGGAGTCAGGCCACATGATTTCATGGCAAAAAAAAAAAAACGCGCGTAGTGCCTTTCCGCCAATCGCGTTGCGGAGTGGCGCTTTGCGGTCGGCGGAGTAAAATGCGGAGTATTGCGCCCAACCGGAGCAGACGAGGAGAAAATATAGTCGCTTGCTTCGGGCTTGTGGTTCGGTGATATGTTCTCTAAACAACAAATATGTAGCGGTTTTATCGAACCATTATCTAGGAGGTCTAAAAAAAGTTTTTAAATATTACTTTGCCTGTCTTCAAGGATTACACAGGGTGTTTTTTTTTTTTTACCGTTTACAGGTTTGGTTTTATCGGGTTTAACGTCCCAAAGCGACTAAGGCTATGAGAGACGCCGTAGTGGATGGCTCCCGAAATTTCGACCGCCTGGGGTTCTTTAACGTGCACTGACATCGCACAGTACACGGGCCACGAATTTCTCCTCCAAAGAAATTCAACCGCCGCGGCCGGGATCGAACCCGCGTCTTTCGGGTAAGCAACCAAGCACCATAGCCACTGAGCCACCGCGGCGGCTAAACCATTTACAGATATTTAAAAAGAAGGCTCTGATAGTATCATGAATGCCACCTTCACGGAAAGTAATTTGGCTCGGCGGACACACGGTAAGAAAATAGCAGTCAAAGTTAATTCATTAGTTAATTAGCCAAATTTCGTTAATTATTTTTAATTTTTCACTTTACGCTGCATATTGCAATGCAATTTTGGAGACTAATGATTCAAAGCAAATACAATGTGCAGCATGTTCCTAAGTTCAACAGTATTGAGATAATCGCGATTGAATTTTCAGTTTTTTCGGATCCGATTCAGGAACTGAACGCTCAGAGTGCGCCAGAAATCCCGCCGACGATGCTACGTAACAGACTGACGAGATGATGACGACAACCGACGGCACCAAGGCTATAGCTGCGACTGCGGCAGGCAGGCGCTCGAGAAGAGCGCACAGTAACTGCTTCCGTGAGCAGCACGCGCTCTTATTTCGGCATGGTCATTGAACTTGGAGGCACGTTTCCTGCCATCAGTGGCTTCGAAAAAGCAGAATAGTGATAACGCGCTAAGTTTCCCTTTCCGCTCTGGCACGTCCAAGAAAGGAACGATGTGCAAGTTTTTGGCTTGTGCTTCATTATTTTTTTCCAAAGTAATTTCAAAAGACGTGGACTGATACTGTTGCCCCGTCGTATATCGGTGGCTAGATTTTATGCATCAGTAATGCTCAAATTGCTTGCCTTCAACCGCCACGCATGCCACGAATCTCTCTTTCATGGACTGCAGCACTCGTTTCACAACATGTGGGGGTATATTCGCACATGCCTTGATTATTCTTTGTTTCAGGTCTACGAAGTCTTCGGGTTCAGTTGCCTACACATCGTTCTTGATGTAACCCCAAAGAAAGGAGTCTAACAGAGTTAAGTCGAGTGACCTAGGTGGCTAGAACATGATTCCACCGCACCCTATCCACTGACCGGGGAAGTTGCTGTCGAGCCAATCCCTTGCACGCGGCGAGAAGGGCGCAGGCGCCCCGTCGTGCTGAAACCACGAGCCGGGGACTTGACTTAACGGGATCTCGGACATGCAATCGCTGACAGCACCACTTAGAATGCTCGCTGTGTATGACTTTGCTGTTAGATTTTCTTCCGGAAAGTACGGCCCCACTACTCGAGTTCAGTAAATGCCACACCAGTCTTCACTGACCACCGGACTTGCGGTGTTCGCGGAGCCCTGCAGTGCGGGTTCTGATCACACCAGTAGCGGGAGTTCGGTACATTGACTTCCCATTACGGCAAAAGGGGGCCTCTTCCGTCCACAGAACTTTCTTTAAAAAGTCTGAGTCTTCGTCACATATGATTAATGCCCAGTTGCTGAATTTAAACCGCTTTTTATAATCGTCTTCACTGAGATCTTGACGCAGCGATATGTGGTGTGGGTAAAAACTACGCTTCTTGAGCACTCTCCAGACTGAATAGCGGCAGGATCCAACGGCCTGGACGATTTCACGTATGCTAGCCTCGGTGTATGCACGATCGTAGGCCAGAACATTTATCTCGAATTCTTCACTTGGGGTAACTCATTTTGCCTTCCTTGCATGAAGCACAGATCCTGTGGTCCGGAACAGTTTGTGCATATTTCAGCGAACATCATATGTGACGGAACCGGGCGGCCAGGATTCTGGGAGGCTTAGAGTCTTGAGGCGAGCTGAGCGCTGCCATTCGTTTTTACACAGGCGACAACCATCTGCACCTTCTCGATCAACTAGTGTCGCGGTTGCAGCTGCCCTGCCATTTCAACGCACATTCAGAAATGATATGTACAGTATTGCCGCAGCTTTGTTCGTTCTGTTAACAGAATCGACAGCCAGCAGCGGACCAGCGGAGATTCCGGTGAAAAATAATAAATGGCAAGCTGATAAGCCATCGGTCCTTTCTTGTCTTAGCCAGAGCGGAAAAGGAAAACTTGCGCGTTATCACCGTCCTGCTTTTTCGAAGCCGCTGGCGGCAGGAAACGTGCCTCCAAGTTCAATGCCCATGACGAAAAAAGAACGCGTGCTGCCCACGAAGGCAGCGGGCGCATTTATTTTTCCAGTCCCGGACTACTTGCTGACTTGTCTCGGCTTCCGCTCTGACAGGAAACAGCGTCATGGTCACATGACCTACTTGCCAGAGGCTGCTTGCGGACTCGCCGCCAGAGCCGGGATCCCCCTCGGTTACCGCACCAGGACGCTCTCATCTGCTAGCAGACGACGCAAGCCATGGCCACCACTACGCCGAAGCAGCGCCGTGCGCTCGATCACGATACTGAGTCGATTTGAAGACAGTACTGCCAGCTTAGCGTAGGTGCATTACAGAACTTATGGTGTCTTCGGCTGACACGCACTGCCTCCGTTCCGGTGCGCAGGAAGTGACGTCAAATACTACACGAGTGGCACGTCTCCTTGCACATCAGCTGAATGTGCGAAACACTCGCAGAGTGCCCTTGCTCTTTCTGCCGTCCGTTGAACGAGGCCCCCGAGACTCTCGATGATCTCAGAGGCTATTCCTACGAGCGGCCGACGCCAACGAGCGCAGTCAACAGTTTGTATAATTAGCAACAGCCTCTTCAGAACAGTGCAGAACCGCGCTTGTAACAGGCGTTGATAGAATCAGCGGGAAACGCGGGACCCACGAGCTTGCTCGTGAGATACTGTGATTAATTATGGGGGCACAGGTTTGTAAGACACCACACCAAGGCGTTATGCTTGCCGGTTTCGATGCATACGCCTTTAGAGCTTCAGATAGAGTAACTTCCGAAAATATCAGCAGGTGCCCAGCAAACCAAAAACCTCTCAGAGACGTCTAGCTAAACGTCTCTGGGAGGTTTTTGGTTTGCTGGGTGATTCTCAATCCACTAAGCGCCCCACATTGTCGCTTTATTGGTATCCTTTAACATGTGCATACGTTGGCAAAAAGTACGATGTTATAAAGTGCAGGCATGCCGGATGAACAGCATATGCCGTTCGCTGCAGGAGCTATAAGGCAGAACTTGCAAGACTAAAAATATTGACAAACCTTTAATTTCCTCATAACGGAAGGCACATAGCTCGCCGGCCGGTGGCTGCGTGACTGCAGCGCGAATAAATGTATTGCAGCTGCTATAATTTCAACATTTCTTTAAAATGTGCCCACTTGTAATGCTTCGTCCGTTTTTCGTCTTCGTCGATGCTGCGTCAACCAACGAGCGTGAACAGCGTCGTCTGCTAGCGCGCGCTGCACGACGGGATTGCACCGCGCTCCACCGTCGGTCTCCACGGTGGCACGCGTGTCGTGCTCGTCCCACCCGAATGCACGGCACTGCACGAGTGGCATCCAGCCGAACGTGGAGCACCGCACGAGTGCGTTGAAAACTCCACGAGTGCCGTCAGCCGAAGACACCATTAGCTTCGGGGGTATGCTCACCGCTACTGCTTGCGGCGAATTTCGCACATATTAGCCTAACTCGTTTCGGATAGGCAGATAGACGAAAGCCTTCGCAAAAATGTTGGCAACAAGCGCTATAGCTGCTCCAGTATACGAGTGGTTCACCTGCTATGCTTTCAGGTAAGCGCGCAGACAGCATGTCGCAAAACAAGCGAACAACAACCTCTTGACGACACGAGCAAACAATACGCTCTCGCAGCTCCGAACGCTCGTCCGTGTGTGGTGGATTTCAAGAAAATAGAACGAAGATGCAAGAACAAAAAGTCTTACTATGGCTCAGAGAGCAGCTACGTAGCTCGTGTGAAGGTTTAACGCACTATATCGTCCTCCAGGAACACGACAAGTACGCAAAATGCACACAGAGTCTAACTCAATATGGCTGGCAGCACGGCGCGCAGCTGTCGTCTGCTGCCTTCCCCGCAGCCCCAAGTAGCCCGCGGACTGCCATAGGCGAAAAACGAACGCGTTGCTATGGTGATGCAGGCAGGTGGGCGGAGCTTTCGGGCTGCCCGAGAAAAACAAATATCGGACTCGAGTCCGCAAGTAGTCCCGAACAGTCCGGGACTGAAAAGCAAATTCGCCCAGTGACTATGTGCTCTTCTCCGCAGTCGGAGCTAGCCTTGGTGCTGTCGGTTGTCGTCATCATTTCATCAATCTCTCTCTTAACGTCCAGTTAACGAATGGGATGCGAAAAGGCTGAAAATTAAATCGCGAATATCTCAATATCTGTTACACTTAGGGGCATGCTGCAAATTGTATTATCTTTGAATCTTTACGGTCTTCAATGTTGCGATTGCAGTATGCAGCGTAAAGTGAAGACTTAAAATATAATTAACAAAAATTGGCTCATTAATAAAATAAATTTGACCGCAATGTCCTTATCTTGTGTCCGCCGAGCCAGATATGCATGTTCCGTGAAGGCAGCACTCACGATACTGTCAACGCCTTTTTTTTTAATCTCTAAACGGATTAAAAAAAACACCCTGTATATTTACATGGACGAGTGCAGAGGGATGAGTATGGGTCTCGCGAAAGCAAAAGTCCAGGTGTATTTTTAGTTCTGTGTGTATAATCAGCAGCTATATGGTCTGCGACTGAAACTATTTATTCACGGAAACTCAAAGAAGCGATATAAAAGAAAAAATGATTTTTTCTAGAGAGGAGGGACGTGAATGTTTCTTCGTTCCTCTTCTAAATTAGTTTATTCTTTCTCTCGAGGTGCGGTTTCCTGTTCTGCTTTTTATCTTCCTAGAACGCTACCTTATGATGCAATATGCTTAGCATTAGCTTTATTACTAGTAAGAAGTAGTTGTCGTCACCAGAACTGTTCAATATCTTCCAAATTACTGATTCTTAAATTTCTCTGCATTAAAGCTAGAATTAGCAAAACGAGCTAAATTCTGATATAGCTTTTAAGAAAAGAGCAAACTAAGCTCCTCACAGCTAAAGAAAACCTTTGGAAGGTAGTTGCTTCCGAAAGTAGTCAAATACAGCTACAAAATGGCTAAACTAGCAGCCTTGCTTCAGGAGAAAAGTCGACGCAGCAATGCCTGCTTTTCGCAAGGCGTAAGCCTATGGAAATTAAGCGTTGAGAAAATTAACTTTTAAGAAGGCGGCATGATGACTGCATACCCGCCTGCCCCACGACTGCATACAGCCGTAGGGTGACCTATGATTAAACCATCGCTGGACCATGTGGATCGCGACCACCTCCACGTTTCCTTCTGCCTCCACGCATGGTGCCGACGACGATGCTTCTAGTTGCTGGCTGGGGAGAGCACATCGCTTGCCCCACAAGCTTAATGCACGTCGGACTTCCGAAGCGCTTTATCGCAAGCACCCACGTCGGTGAGGTGGAAGCTGCTGCTCAGGAATGACCATGGCCACTCAAGTATCCGTGGTCGTGTCCTGTCAAAAAGTCCTGAGGGATGGGTGTCGACTCCTCGCCTGTAGTTGGCATTTCGACACAGGCGAGACCGCAGTCTTTATTCCTTTTGTTTTTCTGCATACCAAACGCCCTGTCTCCATTGCCGTCCTTCTTTTTTATGGCAACGGGCATAAAATGAGATGTTGCTCCCGGCGAGAGCTACTTCTTTTAACATAGGCGAAGAAACCACACTAAAACAGGCGATATAAAATGAACGAGACAGCGCTACAAAAGCCGGATTCACAGTGCAGATAATGCAATGTACAAGGCAGAAATGCTGAAATATAGAACTTGTGTAAGCAATGATTACTCATAATCCCAGTAAAGGATAAAGGAAGCGATAAAGAGTAAGTAACAAGAATAACCCTAAAGTCGGGTGGGCTCTGCGGCTGTGCCACTGCACGGGCCGCTAAACCGCTTACCTTCGCTGTGCAGGTCCTTGCTCAAGTCGTCACCTTTGCTCTCCTGCCGATATTGACGATCAGGACACCCGGCTACGCAGCTGACATCCGGACACCATATCAACAAGATGAACCGTGTACCTTGCACCTGGTCGCCACCAACGATACGGAGCCCCTGGCAGCGCCACCTCTCGTATGCCGGACCAAGGAGGCCGCATCGGCGTCACCATCGTCACCGATAGCATCATACACGTCATCTATAAAAGAGCGACACCCACCTTCGGCACACTGTGGGCTCTGCGGCTGTGGCACTGCACGGGCCGCTAAACCTCTTACCTTCGCTATGCAGGTCCTTGCTCAAGTCGTCACCTTTGCTCTCCTGCCGATGTTAACGATCAGGACACCCGGCTACGCAGCTGACATCCGGACACCATATCAACAAGATGAACCGTGTACCTTGCACCTGGTCGCCACCAATGATACGGAGCCCCTGGCAGCGCCACCTCTCGTATGCCGGACCAAGGAGGCCGCATCGGCGTCACCATCGTCACCGACAGCATCATACACGCCATCTATAAAAGAGCGACACCCACCTTCGGCACACTGTGGGCTCTGCGGCTGTGCCACTGCACGGGCCGCTATCCGCTTACCTTCGCTATGCAGGTAGGTGGTTCTCTTTTCGCTAAGAAAACTAGCAACTATTGCCTGGTACAGCTGCCGAGCACGCAGTGTTGCCTTGAACTTGCTGTTGAATGTGTAAATGTCGTTCGCGCTCTACTGCTACTGTCGGGCGACGTTGAAACGAATCCGGGACCACTTAATTTTGATTATATTGTCACGTTGTAGTGACTGCAATCCAGCAGTGAGGAAAACAGCAGCAAGCCTTGCAAACGAAGCTCTTTATTTGGGCTGACTTGCGCCCGCAAAAGAACTGTATCACTCGGCGGCGGCGTAAGCAACAAACGCGCTCGTCAGTCGTCGAACTACGAATGCCCGCTGCTCGCGGCATCGTTCAATTTAAAGCCGGCAAGGAAACTTCGAGATAACAGGTCGAGATCATCTAGAGCAATCTAGAAACACGAACATGCAGCTGTTCATGGCTGTGAACAATCGAGATTAGTCCGGTCGCTTCTCGCGTCAGGAACAAAAATAACACCCCTTTTCTGCGGCCTTCCGCGAACGAACGGACGCTACAATGATACGTGGCAATATTATGACTGAATTACAAAAGCTGTCCGCCGGACAGTCACAACTTATCACTGAAGTGCAGGGCCTTAAAAGTCAACTGGTAGCAACTGATAAATCAATATCTGCCCTAAGCAAACGGATTGCTGACCTCGAAACCCAATGCGAGTGCCTTGGCACCCTTCGAGCCGAAGTGGAAACACTTCAAGCAAACGCTGATAGAACGACAGAGCTTTTTGATTTGAACACGCGTCTGGACGATCTTGAGAACCGCTCTAGAAGAGACAACCTTGTATTCTACGGCCTTCCGGACCCAAATGAAAAAGAGTCTTCTGACCAAACAGAAAAAAACAATAATTCAACCCTGCCTTGACACCCTCAACCTGGTGATAGAACCCAAAGAAATAGAGCGCGCACACCGCCTCGGCCGCCACAGCAATGACCGCAAAAGGACGATTATAGTGAAGCTGTCATCGTTCAAAACAAAAGGAATCATACTCTCGAAAGGCACTCAGCTTAAAGACACTGGTTTCAGCATTGGCGAAGATTTTTCTCTACCCGTTCGAAACGCATGAAAACACCTTGTGGCCTTTGCTAGGACCAAGTCTGTACCCTTTTCCCTCCGTTACAAAACCCTGCACATGGGGCCGAAACGGTATATCTTTGACCAAGCTACGCAATCAGTCAAAGAAATCCCATAGGAATCTTTTCGCCGTCGGAAAGCGCGCAAGAAGCCGCCGACTAACTGTCGAGTTAATCTTGCCTTTTGTAAATTATAATTTACACCAATGCACGCAGTTTCCTTCCAAAGCGCGAGGCCTTGTCTAATCTCTTTTTATCTTCTGGCAGCAACATATTAATCCTAACAAAAACGTGGCTATCAAGCGACGTCAGTGATAATGAAGTTTTAGATGACTTACCGAATTTTACCGTTTATCGTAAAGATGGTCAGGGCAAACGCGGAGGAGGTGTTCTTATTGCTATTAACAACCAAATCTCGTGTTCTCTTGTTAACATGACTTCAGATCTAGAAATATTATGGTCAAAATGCAGCGCTTCACCGGAAACCGTTCTGCTTGGCGTGTGCTACAGGGCCCCTAACACCAACCCGTTATTCGCTCCTAAACTAAACGATTCTCTAGATCAAATTACAAAATTACCCCACTGCACAAGTTGTTCTCTTCGGAGATTTTAACTACTCGAGTATAGATTGGCAAAATGTAGGCCCACTATAGCAGGTAACTCTGAAGCTAGAGATTTTGTAAATGTTTGTTTAAATTTTAACTTGAGGCAAATGGTGCTCGAACCGACTCGCGTTACGCACGAATCTTCAAACATCCTAGATTTAATACTCACCAACGACCCTGAAAGCTTATCATCGATTACATACCTGCGCGAAGTCTGTGATCATAAGGTTATTCATGCCACGTTCAAGTTTTCGCCCACCTCCTGCCAAACGTTCGCGAAAACCATCCGCCTGTACGATAAAGGAAATTACGAAGCAATCAATAGCGAACTAGAAGCTTTTCTGCCCTGTTTTCAATCTGTATTTCATCTCCAGACTCTCAGTGATAACTGGTCAGTCTTCAAAAATAAGATAAATGAACTATCACACAAATTTATTCCCTGTATCAGCTTTCGTGCAAACCGCCCAAAACCGTGGTTCTCACGTGATCTTAAACGATTAGAAAGGAAAAAAAGACGACTTCATAGTACTGCGAAATGGAATCGAAGTGCCGATGCATGGGAACGCTACTATGCAGCTGAAGAATCATATTATGCTGCAGTTCGCTCCGCCAAACGTGCCTTTTTTCAAAAAGATCTGCCAAAAATCCTAACCAATAACCCCAGGAGGTTTTGGGAAATAATAAACCCCCGAGCAACATGCAACACACCTATTACAAACGCCGCTGATGAGGTAGCCACTGATTATGAATGTGCTGAAATATTTAACCGCGCTTTTGCGTCCGTCTTCACAGACGAAACAGACTCATCACTGCCCACTCCACCTACTGTAGCATTACCAACAATGCCACCCCTTGATATCACAGTGCAAGGCATAACGAACCACATTGACAGAATAAAACTTTTATCAGCTGCTGGAGGGGACGAAATCAACTCTAAATACTGAAAAATACTAAACACATTTCAGCCATATATCTTTCATTATTGTATTCGCAATCGCTTTCAACAGGAATGCTACCGGATGACTGGAAGGTTGGGAGGGTCATTCCGGTCCACAAATGAGGTCTGAAGGACTCTCCACTGAATTATCGCCCCATCTCCTTAACCAGTGTGTTGCAAAATCATGGAACATGTCATCTATTCCCATGTCATAAACTTCCTAGATTCTAACAACTTTTTTCATCCAGCTCAGCACGGGTTTCGTAGGGGACCCTCCTGCGAGACCCAACTGGCAATCTTCACTTTCGATCTGCATGCTAACCTCGACCGTAACCTACAGACCGGTGCATTATTTTTAGGTTTCGCAAAGGCTTTTGACAAGGTACCACACCAACGCTTATTACTTAAACTATCCTTTTTAAATTTGCACCCTAATATTCTAGACTGGATTAAAGAATTCTTATCTAACCGTTTTCAGTTTGTTTCTATTAACAATCAACTCAAGCACTCTCCTTATAACATCCGGCGTTCCGCAGGGATCTGTGCTCGGCCCGCTTTTATTTTTAATATATATTAACGATCTGGCGCCACAAGTATCGTGTAAAATTCGCATATTCGCCGACGACTGTGTAATTTATCGTACCGTTACTAACATTTCTGTTCAAGTGGCTCTTCAAAATGACCTCGACCGTGTCCATGAATGGTGTGACCTCTGGCTAATGACACTAAACGGTAAAAAATGCAAACTCGTCTCATTTCACCGTCAACGCAACCCCCTTGTTTTTTTCCTATACAGTTGCCAACTCATCTATAGAAAGCGTCCAATCGTTCCAGTACCTCGGTGCAACACTATGTAGCAATCGTTCTTGACGAACACACATTACCACAATCATATCATCTGCTAACAGATCTGTAGGATTCCTATAACGTCATCTGCGTCATGCACCGCAGCACGTGAAACTTCTAGCTTACAAAACCCTTATTAGACCTAAACTCGAGTACGCCAGTCCCATCTGGAATCCACACCAAATATACCTAACAAATGCACTCGAATCAGTTCAAAACCGCGCCATTCGCTTCGTTCATTCTGTATATTTACGAGGGGCGTTCAATATGATTTCCCCTGACCCACTTCCAGTGGACACAGAGCAACGAAACTATGCAGATTTATTAGTCCTTCTCTACATAGGTGCCACCCAAAGACACACATTTTTCCCGTCTTTTTATGCAACTCTAAACACTTCGCTTGTAGAAGTCGACTGATTGCTCCAAAAGCCACGTTGTGACTTCAGAAATCAGAGTCTCATCAACTGGAAAATGCTTGCCCTTCAAATATGACTGCACTGTTGGAAAGAGGGGGAAGTACGATGGTGCGAGGTCGGGTGAATAAGGCGGATGCTGTAGAATTTGAAAGCCGCAGCAGCGTGCTTCCATCTGGGCAACATGTGAGTTCTGAACTGGGGCGCTGTCTTGCAGAAGGCGGACACCTTTGGTGAGCATGCCACGTCTCTTGCTTTTGATGGCCTTCCGCAATTTCCGCAGCAGTGAGCCATAGTATGCCCCAGTAACCTGACACCCTTTGCTAGGAAATCCATCAAGACTACTCCGTGCTGGTCCCAAAAGACTGTGAGCATGACCTTGCCCGCCGAGGGCTGGGCGTGTGCCTTCTTTGGAGGCGATGAGTCCAAGTACTTCCATTGCATCGACTAGACTTCAGTCTCCGGATCATAGTGATGGGCCCAGCTTTCATCCTGTGTAATCAGTCTGTTGAAAAAGTCCTCCTGGTTTCCATGGCACATGGTCAAAAGAGCCTGGGAGCATTCGACTTGTTCCTGCTTTTGGAAAGGCGTGAGCAGCCGGGGAACCCAGTGAGCCGATAATTTACGCAGATGAAGTTGGTAATAAATTATTTTTTTCGCGGAACCCACACTAATCTTGACATTTTCGGCTAGGTGTCCAACGGTTACGGGGCCATTTTCTAAAATGGCGGCCTCCACTTGCTGCATGGTGTGTTCATCGATAGCGGAATGGGGTCGTGCTGCAATCGGAGCCGTTTCCACCGAAATCCGGCCACATTTGAATTGACGATGGCAGTTCTTCGCTACATCTTATGATGGGGAATCCTGCCCATAAACCTCTTTTATCTCATCGAACGTCTCCCTTGGAGTACAGCCTTTTAAGTACAGGAACTTGATGACTGCTCTGTATTCCACTGCATCTATTATCACACCTCACACCACTTCAGCACCTATAAAAGAAAGACTGTTATTACTTGAGAGTTCCACATTGGCACGTGACCTATAGTGACTTGAGTCATTACATATGCGCAGTTTCAGCATCCTGCAATAAATAGAAGTGAGTCAGGGGAAATCTTTATTGAACACCCCTCGTATATACGATCAGCGTCTCATCTCTAAAGAATAATTCCGGTCTCGAAAGCCTTGAAGCTCGCCGTCACGTCGCCTGCATGTGTTTGCTCCACAAGTTTTTCCATAGTACTCTGAATCAAACACATTACATTTCTCATCCGACCCGCATATCTCACCGCACTACACACCCGTTTCAGATCGCCCGGCCTCTATCGCGCACTGCAACTTTTTCAGGTTCCTTTTTTCCCCGCACCATTGTTGACTGGAATGCCCTCCCCGCCGATGTTGCCGCCATCACGTGCCCATCTTCATTCTTATCCTCTTTAACCACTTGTATCATACTGCAATGACATGTATTTATTATTGTTGAATATATTAACACACCCCTTATGTAACACCCCCTGAAGGGGGTCTTTAAGGTGAATAAAGTGAAGTGAAGTAACGCATCAGACTCAGGATAAACAGATAGAATTGTTACCGGAGAACCCACAATTATGTAAGATCGAAGCAAACAGCGGACAGCACGAACGAAGATAATCAAGTACAAAATCAACTGATAACCTATCAATTAACTCCGAAGGATGACGCTGTTCTCGAGAAAACGATTTCGGCACTATGAGTGCCCGCTTACGTAGTGCGCGCGTTAGCCGTAAACCTAACATGTTTTGGAGATTGAAAGGCCTTTTATGAATGGTGGTCAAGTCTCTCTTCAATCATTGCCTAAGCCAGCTACGCTGTAGGCAATCCAATTAACAGCTGAGTTACGACTTCGTTCTCATCGCAACATACACGTCGTGGGCGGTCTGCACGCCGAGTTCAATTTGGAAACTTTTTCGTGTAGTCTATTCCCAATCGCAAGCGGTGAATGACAGTCTCCGAAGTTCTGTTTAGGGACTGTTCGATTGTAAACAGGAACAAGTAATGAACAAGTAAGCATGATGTCGTAGCTAAAACCCGTATTATTTCGCAATGTAATCATACTTGTCAATTAAGCGCGCTTTCTTGCGGGTTCTTTTTTTTGTTCCTTCATCATCGTCATCAGCGTGACTACGCCCTCTGCAGCGCAAAGGCCTTTCCCATGTCTCTCCACTTAACCCTGTATTTGCCAAATGCAGCCATTGTATCCTCGCAAACTTCTTAATCTCATCCGCCCACCAAACTTTCTGCTGCACCGTGCTGCGCTTGCCTTCTCGTGGAATCCACTCCGTTACACTTAAGTACCAGTGGTTATCTTGCCTTCGCATTACATGCTCTGCCGAAACCAATTTCTTCCTCTTGATTTCTACCAGGATGCCACTAACCTCACTCACTCTGCCGGCTTCCGGTCTCTTAACGTTACACGTACCAATATTCATTCCATAACTCGCTGAGCTGTTCTTAACTGAAGCTGAACTCTTTTCCTTAGCCTCCAAGTTACTACCCCATAGGTGAGTACAGGTAAGATACAGTTTTTGTATACTTTTCTCTCGAGGGGTGTTGATAAACTGCCATTCATGATCTGAGAGAACCTGCCATATGTGCTCTACCCCTTTCTTATTATTCTAGTTATTTCCTTCTCTTGATCCGGATCAGCTGTCACTACCTAGCCTAAGTAAACATATTCCCTTAATACTTCCAACACCTCGCTACTAATTGCGAACTGCTACTCACCGTTTTCGACTGCTGAACATTACTTTGGTTTTCTGCATGTTAATTTTTGGGCCCACAGCACTGCTCTGTCTGTCTAATTTATTGATCATGCTTTGAAGTTCATCTCTTGTGTGACTTAGCAAGACAACGTGATCAGCGAATTGCAGATTTTTTTTTAGACTTTGCCCTTAATCCGACTCTCGATGATGGCCGGAAGAATGGTTGGTCACGTTTGGTAAGGGCCACCGAACGGACCCGGTTCTATTCGGACGTTTCATGCCTCGGAAAGGAAATAACAAAAAAAATTATCTCCAACACTGCCTCTGTGTTCGACTTGAAGAGCGTTAGCTACGGGAGCTTCAAGTGTTTAAATCGATGAGCTCGGCAATCCAAACATCCCATCTATGACACAAGCCGCGCCATCTACCGAAAGGATTTTGCACTACTACTGAGATTTCCAGCCACCTTCGCTATATAGAATAGATTTCCTTTTTATATCGTGTAATAAATTTTATAAACGTGTGCATCACAACACGACGGATCGTTTGACCCCATCCGGAACCCCACGCGGCAAAGGGTTCGACCATAATGGCCGCCTCAAGGTCCGCAGAATGCACAGTTCGGGGGCGGACAGGTCGTCCTTGCGAATCCCATGCATAATTTAAGCTTTATCTCAATCACGAATTTTATCCTCAGGAATATGCCAAGTCATTAGATACCACTTGGAAGATTCTGCGGCAAACAGGTGGTCCCCAAATTTTTGCAAATGGTGGTTTCAAAGAGGTCCCACTTTGATGGCCGCTGTACTGGCACGTGGCAGCGGTGGTGGCTCGGCTCGAGCCAGTCGGCAGGCCCGTGCACTTTCCTTTTCATCCTTCTCTCAGTCTAAACAACAACAACAACAACAACAAGTGCAGGCATCAATTGAGGCGCTACGCGCCCACTGTTGCTATGTGACTTAGTGTGCCCCTGTGTCCGCGTCCTTGACAAACGTCAGTAGTGAGAGCTAACGCTTGATGAATTTTTTTTTTTCAGTTTTCTGCTTTATTAGAGGCTTTCCACCACTGTAGGACAGTCAGCGACAAAACTGCGTGGAGCTGGTATTTGAGAAGCTCCAAGGCCTCAATCCTTAATATCCACTTAAAAGTGGCCATTTCTCAGGAGAAAAAGCCACGTGAGAACAATTTGCATTTATACTTTTGGAAAAAAGTCAATAATTTTATTTTTCTGTTAATTTTCTCTCCAATTCTTGAACAAATAGATGGTCGGCAGCCAGGCATTCAAATTCCTGGAGGCCGGATGCGCATTGTATGTACTGGTAGAATATATATTAATACCGAATGCAAAAATATATAAACTCACTGTGGTTTCTCGTCAAAGTTCTATGCTATATTTTTCCTTATGCTGTTTTGCAAAAAATGGCGTTTTTTGCTACGCATTTGGCAGAATATAAAATGCGTCATGTGACATGAATTAAATGCGCCAGCTGGTGTACGACCGAATCTGAGCGCGATTGCCTTCTGAAACCAACATATCATTAACTGTGGGGAGCAACAACATTCCTATCAGCGCAACCACTTCCCCCGACAATCCCTTGTTTCCACTGCACTATTCATCACTCGTTCACTCCAACTGCACGGGGTAAATCGACAGTATGGACATTTTGTCGGCTAACGGGGCAACTCGATGGTGGCAGAATATAGAACCTTTTCCGCGCGGAAACTTTCAGCGAGGGGTGAGGAAACTTCTAAGGGGAATAGCTGCTTCGCAGGAAGAATTAAATTGAAACCGACGTCCTTAGTAAAGAAACAGAAGTTGATAGGCCCTCAGCTTGAGCGGTTTCAAAATACCAGACAGAGGAAATAATTCAGCAATAAAAACTAGGTGTTGAGTACATTTAAGGTGTGATAAATGCAGTGGCTTATGACTCCATCGAAAGAGCACCAGCGCAGCTATTCAGAACTTTAATTGGCTTCATGCGACACATATTCATGTACCGGTGAGCGCATTCCATTTGTAACCTTTCTTTTAAATGCCCGTTATACTCCACTTACATGTGTCTATGAAATTTACTGCTTGTCTTCCACATTAGTACATTATCCCTCGACGTCAGGCGGGCCAATCAACTAGCAGTTGGACACCTGACATCTTTTTTCTCCTTACTTCGCGACCATTTTTGTTTGCAATAATCATAATAATGTGGGGACTATTGTGTGAAAGTTATATAACTCATTTCAAACAGTTTTCACAGTGTGTTGAAATAGCTTAGCAAATAAAGTATGCCCGTTTCTCTATAAGACGCCGTTCTGTCTCAATCACCATTTTTTACGCATTTTGCATATACTTACATTTAAGACAGTGACACCTAAGAAAAAAAAGTAATAAGTTAAGAAGCAATCAAAACTAGTGTGCTTAACGATTCTAGACGGAGAGTCTTCATACTACCCTTTAGACGTGTGAAAAGTGGTAATGGATTTTATTTTGCATATTTCTTATACGTAGTGCACATTAAATTGTCTAGTTTTCGTCCACCATTCACTGGGCCTGCAGAGCGTCCTAAAAACCTTTTTTTTTTTCAGATGCATCAAGGCATCTCTGATGAATTTCGGCTTTTTACGGCAGGAGGTAGAAACGAAAATGAAGATCAGAGTGAAACACGCGCCCTGCCCTGACGGCTTGCGCAGCTGGGCAGGAGGATTCACACTGTTCGTCGCCCCGAAAGAAGCCCGCCTGGAAGGCCGTCCTAAGGGTTCAAGACAGCTTCCATCCACATCCGATCGAGGGACTTCGCGGTGATGAGCGCGTTCGACTGCCTGGAGATCGATTAGCTGTGAGCCAGCCGGCTGCAAGGACAGTCCGCAGCCTAGAGCCTGCCCGGAGGAAGCTCATTGCTGCAGTACTCGGCGGCCCCAGGTGAGAAAATTTACTCACTGATACTGCTTTAATCTCCTTCGGCACATTTGCCCGTTAAGCCGCTGCTAGAATTTTATGCCTGAAGGCACCGAGAAGTACGCGATGCACAAGGCCGCAGGTATTCTTCAGCTAAATTTATTTAGACGCAACGTTTCTCTGCACTACCGAGCCCTACAAAAATGTAAGGGGCTTTAGTGGTTAAGGTTAAATGCTTTATCATCATTCAGGTCCGAGTCCGATCGTGTCCATAGATTTCATATGACTCAACACCATGGCGTTAAAAGGAGCCCTGTAAATTCAGAAATCTTTATTCGAGAACATGACCTTCCATGTTTTTCAAAACCCATTCCTATTCGGAGCAAATCCATGACCAAAATTATTTTGAAAAATATGTTGTTTTCCTGTGTTTCTTGTATGCCTCCTTCGTAAACGTGCATTTGAGAGAGTGCGCCTTCTCCTGTGGTGTACTATTGATTTGTTAGAACCGGAAGATTCTCATTTTCAAACTATGCAAAGCCACGAGAATAACGTACTACAACACATTGAAATCCTTGAGGCGCTTAGGTTAAATACATTTGCCTTTGTGTCATAGTAAATTATAAAAAACAGTCTACCCAAACGCATGTCCCGGAATTGTTTGTCTGTTTCTTGGGAAATTTAGTTGCAATAGGTGAGGATCGTTTTCATATAAAGCAGGTATAAAAATATGCCGGCCAGCTATCATTAAATGAAGATTTAACGCAGTTGCTGCTGCTTGTTTTTTTTTTCAACAAGAATTTTGTGGTCTCCGTTATGTCACGAATAGAAGTACTGGGGATAGTATTGACCCTTTGCAAAAGTGAAGTCGGCTTTCCTGCATCGTAATACCCCTTCATCGTGGCGGCGCGGGACTATCTTGGGGGCGAAATGACGAGCAGCACTGGAGACTTGTAAACCCAGAATAACGGTGTGCATTCTGCATGCACGCTCCTGCCATCTACCAAGGCCGCGACCAAAGGATTAATCGTAGCTGTGCACATCTACTTCTCGCCATGTGCATGCTGTAGAGAAACTGCGCAGGCACGAGAATTGCGACAGAAATTTCCTGCACTGCACGAAACTGCTTTCCTCAGGTTGGGTCCTGTCACCATGGTAATGGGATTTTCGCTGCGAAGGGAGCTGATTTTGGGAGTTTTGCTAAAGGTATGCAGTGCATATTCGTATTATGATTGATTTATTAGTTGTCGACTTTTTATTTTACCGATATTGTGGTCTCTTGGAATGACCACGAACGCACCATATTCAGTAAATTAATGGAGCTAAACGTTTTCTTTGGATAATTGGCAGCAGTCTATTAACATCTCTGAAGAACTTCTGCGCTTCAGCCAGTCTCTTCGTGTCATGTCGCCCCTAACAATCCCGAGAAAAGAATTCCTTTCCGTGCCCGTATTTTCTCACGAATCAGTAAGCCACTGATACCTTTCTTTGGGGATATTGTAGTGATGGCGGCGGTAAGAGCTGAACACTAAACCACACTGCAATCTTTCGCAACGAGCAGGAGCTTAGAAATATTTGCAAAAGCCGTCCTTGAGTGCGTTTCATGCAATATAGATTGCCCACAACAACATCCCTTGTCGATTTGATAGATGTCATGCGCTGAAAATGTTTTTTTTTGTAGTTATAAAGTAGTCTAATGTTCAACTGTAATGCAACTGGGCTGCGCGCATCCCAACATAGCGAGATAGCCCTTCGTTTGTGAATGGCAGCCTTTTACATCTGTCGAAAAAATGGCACTAGCACCGATGTCGCCTATGGCTTAGCCCATCGCTACGTGCAAGCGATTTTATTTTTTGGCGTTGTTGCTATCCGTGGTGTCAACGTGTCCGGAAATGTTTAATCATTGCTTTTTTTATAGGTTTAACTGCCAACTTCTCAAGCCCTTGCGGCAATCGTCCCGTGCTTCTTTATGTGTGCAATACGGCTGTGAAAGACGATAACTCCGTGTTGTGGCAAACAGTTCTTTGGGTTACCGATGTTAGCAAATCTGCGATGACTTATATCCACCTCTCCACGCCAAACACGCTGCCGAACACACCCCTTGCAGAAAGACGTGAAACCGGGGAGGCTTTGGGGATATTAATTTGTCGCAGACGAATTTTATTTGTGCGGCACGACTAAAACTCAGGCGCTCTTTAACATGAAAATGTAATAAAAACACATCTCTTGATTAACAGAAGCCCCATCTGGACTTCAGCTGGTCACTGCGCTGAGATGTGTGGACTTTCCGAGATGTTGGCTCCAGACTCGGAGAGCTTCATTTGGCCTATGGAGCAAGCAGAATGCCCCGATGACAGCTTCGATGACGAATTGGACGAGGAAATCTACGAATTGCTTGTTGACACTTTCAGCGATCTGCTTGAGGAGCTTATTAGACTTCAAGAGCAACAGGTGGCGACCACGGACTCCAGGTGAGTAATTATAAGAAACGCATGGGCGGCTAAGAAGAGCTGTTTGCTGATCAAATTGTAAAACGGCCGAACTGACGATGAATATTATGGATCTCGTATTGAGAAAAACTCACCGTTTTTGAGGACCTCATTACACTGAGGAAATGAATGAGTCAGGCTTTGCTTTTTTGGCAGCTCATAAGAGAGTTTTGTAAGAGGAACGAGCCAAAGACAGCACAGATTATCAGAAATTCAATTATTCCGGCACTGATGGCACTGTGCTTTTCGCACTGTCGTTCTTGATAAGCCTCATTCTTACCAGGGAGAGTGCTTCTTCATGGTGGAATCGGAGGTTGCTTAGAAGCGTTGAAGCCTTTCGTTTGCGGTGTAATTTCCACCTCCTTGAGCTAAACTCGCCCCAGCCTGTTGCCCTCCATATACCATGTCTTTTTAAAGTGTAGCGAGGTTAGTCAGATGATTCGTGATAATCGCACAGTGAAGAAGGGCGGGAAAATCTCCAAGCGCTTCCCAACGTTTCGACAAGAGGACGTCTTCGTCCAAGCAAATCGTTCATCATTGGCGGGGTTTAAATACAGTCATCGTTCCGAGGAGGAAGAACCGGTGAGGGGGAGAAAGATGTGAAGTGGGAATGGTGTTAGGATGGGGAGACGTCCAGGCATGATGGCTGCTAAAGTTGATTAGCCGGTTGACCTGCACTACTCTGAAAAGAGGAGGGCCAGCTCAGCAGAAAGGAGTCCGGGGGAGTGGCAGCGAGCGTGGGTTCGCTTTCAAGGCCTTGAAAGCCCACGCTCGCTTTCTCTCCACGCTCCACTCCCCCGGACTCTTTTCTGGTGATCTGGCCCTCCTCTTTTCACAGTAGTGCAGGTCAACCGGCTAATCAATTTAGCAGCCATCATGCCTGGACGTCTCCCCATCCTAACACCATTCCCACTTCACATCTTTCTCCCCCTCACCAGGCCTTCCTCCTCGGAAGGATGACTGTAATTAAACCCCGCCAATGATGAACGATTTGCCCAGACGAAGACAAATGCTCTTGTCGAAACACTGGCGAGCACCCTGAGGTTTTCCCTCTCTTGTTCACTTTGTGATTTTCGCTAAAGGGAAGAGTAAAGTGGCAACGCAAGAGTTCAACCTGGGCAAATGCCAGGAGCACGCTAAATGTCCACGGTGCGTCAGTGAAACGCTTCCTGCTCCTCACCGTCCCTAAACAAGACCAAGGTGCAAAATGTATGTGCTGCATATACCAGGTGTCCCAGCTAAATGTAACCAAGCTTTTAAAAAACACGGAGTGTCCTAGCCGTCTGAAACCAAATGAGGGTTTTTAGAGTCGCATGGCCTAGTCTGCAGTATTTTTTTCGTTCTTCAAAGTTGACTAATTAGTTAAGATTAATTAACTATATTTTTAATTATTGACTTGAGGAACAAAGTGTCAATGGAAAAGTTGTAGATCGCTTTGAGAAACAGCTTACTGAGACATTTGCAGCAAAGTAATATTAACGTAAAGTAGCTTTTTTACCTGCCTTTAACCATAACCCGCACAATAAGAAAAAGCTTCCACATGACAACTGTGCCACTTCAACGTCCCAAGACGGGCCTTACAGAATAAAATCCATTTTTCCTGAAGTGCTCTCCTCGATGAGACTTTGGGTGCACATTGGGGCAGAGAAGTGAGCGACCAGCTGGTCATGTGACAACTTTCTTTCAAGGAAAATAAATGAAGCTACGTAAACAGTAACTTGACGGAAACAGCACTGCTAGCGGTTTTTCGATGTGATCTAAAACTTTTGCATTGACACTTTCTTCCTGAAGTTAATAATTAAAAAGTTAGCTAATTAAACTTAACTCATTAATTAACTTTCAAGAGCACAAAAATTACTCAAGACTAGGCCACGCGACTATGAACAACCCTGAGTTGGTTTCACTGGACTAGGACACTTCGCCTTTTTTTAAAGTTTGGTTACATTTAGCTGGCACGCCCGGTATAAGCAGTGCGTGTTGCCCCACAGACAGGTAAATGTTACAGCTTCCATCGACAAACCAGGCCCCTTACTGCAGCGCCAATCTTCGCCTCGCGCCAGACTTTCTACATCTGCAAACAGTGCTAGAAAAAGAGCTCACTTGACGTCCACTCCTCCGCTGCTGAGAAGGCTGATATAAAAAAGCAAGTTACTCTCTTGCTTTTTACGCCTCTTACACAGGGAAAGTATTGCTGTCGACGTGTGGCGGAGGCTGAAATAGTGGGAGCGATTTCAGTACCTTTGCGTAGTATATTATCTAGCAGATGGAAGCCGATGCTGTTCTGGAGATTTTTTTCCCGGATATTCACGTACCTCACACAGCATTGTGAAGGAACTTTTGCGAACCCACTGCCTAGTTGTAACGCGAATAGTGGTTCGGAAAATTAATTTCTGTGTGTGCTCACGCATCTCTTTCCGGTAACCGCTGCAGTCCGTTGAAGCGGGACGAACAGCAGCAGCAACAGCTGCCTGGTGATGAGCAGCTGTCGGCATTGCTTGCGGGCTCGGCAGGGTTCCCGGTCTTTGATCAGGAACCAGCCGTAACTCCTGCAATCGCCGGTGGGCTGGCGCCCGAATAACTGGTGGTGCCACTCGTCGGGGCCAGGCCTCGCCTGCCGTCTGCAGAAGTGGCGACCACGGCGCGTAGACTCTCAACGCCCAGCGGCTGGGCCATCGACAGAGGGCAAGAGCAGGCTTGAGCCATGTGGTCACGAATTGCAGAAGAAAAAATAAAGAAAAATGTGCAAAAAAAATTATTGGATGAGAGTGACTACTTCTCAAGGAGGGATAGCATGCGATTTTGTGGGCAAAGCTCTTTCAGTCGTCGAGTGTCATGCGAATAGGCAAACTATTTCAATACAGCCCCTGCTGCGATGGGCAGAGCGAGGAAGTGCAGCGCAAGGGTTCTAAAAAAACATCCCCAGATCATGTTGCAGCTCGTGTTCGATAGAGAGCGAAAAAGTTCAATACATAGAGGTTAACCAGACTAGGACCACCGCTAGGCAATAAGGAAAGAATAGGGCATTGAATGGTAGTCACTCATGGAGCCAGGCCCGTATTTACCTCTTGGGGCCGCAGCTCACGAGGAACAGTGTCATGCCATTCTTGCATCGATATTTCACGAGCGATGCCTCTTCTAAAGACTTTCCTTTCTGATCACTTTTCAGATGCTATTTCACAACAAAATTATTTTAGGTGAGCATTGGTATGCGCTGAGCCTTATCAATGCATGCTCCGCCTGTTCCGCCTAAATTGCATGCGGTACCAGGTACACTTTGTTACAGCTCCCGGCTGCACATGTACCACATGACTACTGGAGGCACATCCCTGAGGCAAGGCCATGCTATTCTGCCAGAGTGGGTGCTCCAAAAGCGCTTCCTCAGCTAAGGCGAAGTCGGGGTTTTTTGCGTGGGTTTCGAACGGGTAAAATAGCGGCCGCTTTTCATATGACTGCAATACTCAAGGTGCATAAGTAAATATGGCGTTCGGCTGCTGAGGCGAAGAACGCAGCATCGAATCCCGGCCGCGGTGGCCGCATTTTGACGGAGGCGAAGTGCGAAACACATTTGAGCTGTGCGATGTGAGTGCACGCAATAAAGAACGCCAGGTGGTCCTCCACAAGAGTGTTGCTGGCATACCAGGTGCAGATTTAGGTCATTAGACCCTCATATTGTCACGTTTTAGTGACAGCAGTCCAGCGGTCAGGAAGACACCAGAAATACTTGCAAACGAGGCTCTTTATTAGGGCTGACTTGCGCCCGCAAAAGAACTGAATCACTCAGTGGCGGCGTAAGCAACAAGCGTGCTCGTTAATCGTCGATCTACGAATGTCCGCCGCTCGCGGCATCGCTCAATTTAAAGCCGGCAAGGAAACTTCGAGATAACAGGTTGAGATCATCTAGAGTAATCTAGAAACAAGTAGATGCAGCTGTTCGTGGTTGTGAACAATCGAGATTAGTCCGGTCGCTTCTCGCGTCACGAACAAAAGTGTTAACAACCCTTTCCTGCAGCCTTGACATTGAACGAACAAACACTACAATGATACGTAGCATTACCCCCTTTCAAAGAAGCATCGCCTCGATGCTTTAGAATGAAAATAAACACGGAGAACGCGAACTTCGAGTCCTTTAGCGTTCGTAATAAGGTTTAAGGGCAGCGGTAAAAGCTTCAAGTCTGGCCGTGTCGTCGTCGTCGGTGTTGTCGTAGTAGTTGAGGCATGGTCTTGAGTACTCGTCGATGGAGGATCTTTGTCATAGCGCTTAGAAGCAACCTCACCTCCAGAGGCTGCTTTATTTAGTTTAACCTTCGGGGGCTGGGGGAGCGTCCACGCACGGCGTAACATCGGCTAGGAGAAACAAAGCGCGGGGACGATGGCGACGGGGAACGTGATAGGCGGCTCGGCGATGAGTATTCTTCCCGACGCAAAAACTCCTCGATTTCGGCTGGTCGCTGGCCGGGTCGGGGTCGTGGAGCGTCGTAAGAGAACCCTCGGATGCCCAGTCTTCTGTATGGGCAGTGCCGGAGGACGTGACCGGCTTCGCCACAGTGGAAGCGTAGTGGGCGGCGCTGGTCGGGAGTTCTCCACTCGTCGCATTTCCTCGGCTGCGCGCGTCGCTCGTAGGACGGGCGGGTTGGGGCGAGTGGGCGGCGGTCCAACGCAGCTGGCTGAGGGCGATAGGGGCTTGGGTCCCGTCGTCGAGGTGCAGGACGGCGCAAAGCTGCGGCGTAAGTCATGGCTGGGGGCTGCAGAGGCTGCGTGGGTGTCGGTGTCACACCCAAGGCCTGTTGAACCTCGTCCCGGATGACGTCAGTGAGCGATGAAAGTTGCGGCTGCGTTCCCGTTGGCAGCAATCGTCGGAGCTCCTCTCGCACAACTTCACGTATAACCTCCCGCAGGTTATCGTTGTTAGACGTGTCCATGCAGCTTGCTGACAAAAAGCGCTGCTGACGGTCATACTGGCGGGCTCGGGCGTCAAGAGTTTTCTCCATTGTGGATGCCTCTTCTACGAATTCCGCGACGGTTTTCAATGGGTTGCGAACGAGGCCGGCAAATAGTTGCTCTTTAACTCCTCGCATAAGCAACTTCACCTTCTCTTCTTCCTTCATGCTCGCGTCGGCACGCCGGAAGAGACGCTTCATTTCTTCAGTGTACACAGCAACGGTCTCGTTTGGGTGTTTCATGCGAGACTGTAGCAGCTGCTGGGCTCTCTCCTTTCGCACGACGTTCGTGAAGGTCTTTAGAAGGTGCTCCTTGAAGGTTTCCCAGTTCGTGAGGTTAGCTTCCTCATTCTCAAACCAGACTTTTGCTGGTCCCTCCAAGGCGAAGAAGACGTACCTGAGTTTCGTGGCATCGTCCCAGTTGTTGAAAATAGCCACACGGTCGAACTGCTCCAGCCATTCTTCGGGGTCGGCGCCAGGCGAAGCGTCGAAGGTTGGTGGCACCCGGGGCTGGTGAAGAATGATTGGAGTCGTCGTCTGGGGCAAGCTCATGGTAGACGTTGCGGCTGGCTTCCGCTTCCGGGTAGGGTCCGCCAGATTCCCGAACTCTGGTGCGTCCCCTTGCAGGCGTCGGCTAGCGCGGTGGACTGGACTCAGGTCCTGCGGTTGATGACTCGGAGGGTTGGCGTCACGGCTTGTAGGGGGTGTCCGGTACATGGAAGGCTACCCCGCACCTCCACCAGATGTCACGTTTTAGTGACGGCAGTCCAGCGGTCAGAAAGACACCAGAAATACTTGCAAACGAGGCTCTTTATTAGGGCTGACTTGCGCCCGCAAAAGAACTGAATCACTCAGTGGCGGCGTGGAAAGAGAAGTTTATTTTTTTCTAAAGGAACAAAAATACGAAGCAAAACAGTTGATCTGAAGTCTGATCTTTCAAGCACATGCGCAGTGACGCAGCACTGAGCATGTCAGTATGGCAGTAAGAAAGACGACACTCGACCGCCGCGCAGGACGATAAAGTATGTCGACCATTTGCGCAATAACTCAGCCTCGCTCATTGACAGAGCCTCCACGCATGCTTGTTCAAAGAGGCGCGTGCGGAGGCGCTGCAACATTGGAAACATTGTTCTTTGCGGACGCCCATTTAAGGAAGCCGCTCCACGCTGCCGCCACAAAACGAACATTCCGACACACAAGAGCATATTTGTGAACAGTTCGCGTGAACTAGTGCGCGCTTCGAGGCGGGTTAAAAACATCCGTGACACCAGTACCCAAAAGGTGCGCGCCACTACACAGTCGAACATAGCGTGCCGCAACGTTTCTAAAAGAACGCATTGCGGGCATCGGGCGGAGGGCGCCACGCCCCACGCCGCAAGGCGGTCTCTTGTGGGCAGGACCCGCCAGCCTCGCAGCCAGCCGAAGTCCCTGACATCTGCAGGAAGCGCAGCTGAGGTCAGTTGGCGCCAGCGTGCCCGTCTCGTTTTCTGGAGTTGTTCGCGTGTCAGCTCAGCTACCGTTAGTGCTTCACACATCCTGGAGGGCGGGGTTTCATCAACATCCAAATCGGGCACGCTGGCAGACAACGACACCAGTGTGCGACGCACGTTAACGAAAAATTCCGGCGGCTGCTCGGCTGTAGGGCCAACCACGTGTTGTGTAAAAAACACGTTACGCGCTGTACCCAGGAAGTATGTGAGGAGTGTTCTCCCGGGATAGTCTGGGTTGCGTACAAGATCTCGTATAAGTGTAGACGTGCAGGCTAGTTGGTGAACCATGATTTCTTTAAAACAGCGCTGTGTGTGTCTTTTCTATCTGTGTCCCTGTCTTTCGCGCTGTTTTAAAGAAATCAAGATCTCGTACTCCTCGCAAGGCGAGCACATTGCACATGGTGCGGATACAAGGTATACCAAACCCACCCATGTACGATGGAAGGCGCATGAACATTCGTGACACAAGTTCGGTTTTGCCCGCCCAAACGAAAGAGCCACAGGCCGAGGTTAGCCTGCGAGCAAACGTGCGCGGTGGGTTTGCGACGCGGGCGAAAAAAAAACATGCGGCTAGGATTGTGGACTTAACTATATAGCAGCGCTCTGCCATTGAAAGGCGGAAAGTTGACGCCACCGAGAGGCGTTTCTCAGCGTTCGTGCGGAGGTTAGTCCAGGTTTCGCGGGCTACTTCTCCGCTGGCGAGGAATACTACTCCCAGGACTTTCACTCCCTGCACCCACTCCACCTCGCCCGCAAGGTTCGGTGTGAAGGTGCCAAACCTTAGTGCCTTGCTTTTTCCCCTGTTCAATAGGGCCCCCGATATCTCACTGTACTCGAGAAACAGCCGCGAAAAAGCGGCGTAGCTATCCTCGTCCTGGAGGAAAAGCGACACGTCGTCGGCGTAGGCCGAAACCTTGATTTGGCCCTGGCCAGGCAGAGGGAAGCCGCGTATGGACGGACTGTCGTTAATGCGCCGGATGAGTGGATCCAGGCATAACACGAAGAATGTTGGTGAGAGAGGGCATCCTTGCCTTATGCCCCGGGTGACTGAAAAGGGAGCGCTCTGGTGGCCGTTTACGGAGAGATGAGCGTTCAGGTCTGCGTAAAGTAGGCGCAGCCTGCTGACAATTTGCGGCGGGAATCCGAAGGCTTCGAGGACTCCGAACAAATACGAGTGTTCCACCCGATCGAATGCTTTCGCCTGATCGAGCGAAACAAAACACCCGGTGAAGCCCGTCCTGCTGGCAAATGTGAACAGGTCTCTTGTGAGTGCCAATGCAGAAAACACAGAGCGGTCAGGCACGCTGCTGGTTGTAGCCCGGTGGATTAGGTGAGGCAGGATCGTCCGCATTCTTCTGTTTAGTAAAGATGCTACTATTTTGTAGTCTGCGTTTAAGAGGCTTATGGGCCGCCATGCTTGCGGGTCGGAGGGGTCACCGCCCGCTTTCGGAATGAGTATGATGCGACATTCGCGGAAAGAGTTCGGACGTAACCCATCCGCGAGAAAGCCGTTGACCATTTTGAGCAGTGCTCCTTGGATCTGGTAAAAAAACGTTGGATAAAAACTTGTTGGAATGCCGTCTGGACCGGGGGCAGAGGCTGCATTCATACTCTGCAGGATGGCGTGCAGCTCTTGGCTTGTGGCTGGTGCGCAAAGGTTTTCGTGCAGCTCTTCAGCTACTCGTGGCAAGTTTCCAAAAAACCTTTGTAGAAGCCCGTCATACCCATCTTGAAGATTTAGCCAACTGTCCGTTGAGAACAGGTTCGAGAAGTGACTTCCAGAGATCGTGCAGATATCGGACGCGGTTTTGCTTTGGGTGCCGTCAGGGAGTGTCACGAAAGGCACAGTAGCGGGAGCGAATTCCTCTGCCGTGCCTGCGCGTACGTGTCGTAGCACAGCCGGGTCTGATATAGGCCGCCCGAGCTGGTGTGCGCGACTAGCTGCCCGTGATGACTGGCAGAGCAACACGTGGTAACGTGCTTTAAGTAGGCTCAGGTAATCGCTCATGGCAAAGGTTAAGGGTGCTCCCCTTTGCACTATACGAATGCGCTTGAGGGTATCATTCAGTGCATGCGTTACCCGGCGTCTGCGGTCTTGACCGGCCGCCACCACAGTTGCCTGCCAACGAGTCTTCAGTGTGTCCCATGAATCAGTCGCAACGAAGCTCTTGCACGATGCGGCCAACGCCGTACGCAGCGACGCCAGGCTTTCCGGGTCTGCCAGTAGGCTCGTGTCCATGCGCCACGTAACAGTACGTGGGGTGCCCTCACCAAAGTCGAGCCTGACTGACAAGGGGTGGTGATCGGAAATCACCGGCGTGCCTGCAGGGTACGCGAGAACTTCGCAGCTGACGACAAAAGAAGCGAGCTCTGGTGGAAAATAGAATTTGTCTATCCGACTCGCTGACTGTGCTCTCTCCCACGTTGCTCCAAAGGCATCCCCGTGAAGCTGCACCCACGCGTCAGACAAGCGGAACTGAGTCACGAGAACGCGGAGCGCGGGGGCACCGGAATAACGACGACCGTGACCCTGTCCGCGGACGTCACGGTCGATGTTAAGTACACAATTGAAGTCGCCGACGATTAAAGTGGGGTAGGGATCAAGGAGGAATGAGTCGAGGCGCTCAAAAAAATCGGAACTACTAGTCTGCCGTGCTGGCGCGTATACAACCAACGCACGTACCCGCCGCTGGTTTAGTGTGAAGTCGACCGCAAGAGTGCGGCCGTCCAGCCCGAAAGTGCAATGAGCACCCGCGCGCAGGCAGGGGTTTACAAAAACGACACCAACACCGCACATATGAGAATCAGTCAACGAAAAGTAAGCAAAAACAGAAAACCGGGTGGTGAAATTCAGCACATCACGTGAAGTACGGAAGTTGCATTCCTGTAAAAACAGGATGTCGACGCCCCTAGCCCTGGCAAAGTGCATCACCTCTCTCTGTCTGTCTACGGAGTGAAATCCCCGAACATTCAGGGAGAGGAGATGCACAACCGCCATGACTACCAAGAGCACCGACGGCATAGTATACAACCTACAGAGCGCTGCCAAGGGCGGCGCTTGGCGCGCGCGGCACGTTTTTGCTAGAACGTCCGTTAACAGTCCCTTCGGATTCCGATGATTGAGGGTGGGCACGTTTGTAGTCGGGTCTCGAAAAGTCCATATTTTCGGGGCCGTCGGCGCTTGTGGCCTCGCTCACCGGTTGCTGCGTGGTCTTGGCGACGCTCGCAGCTGAAGCCGATGCCAGGGTCGCCGATGGGAGGGTGTGGCTGGCTGGTGACGGGAAGCGCGCGTCGTCCGCACCTCGAGGAGTCGTCGGCCCTGACACCTGCCCGCATGTCAAGTCGCCTGTCAGGCGAAGCGGCGTGACTTTGTCCGGGACCTCCTCCAGGTCGCCCGACGCCACGCTCGACTCATCGCCGCTGCTGCTCTCGGTGTTGAAGGAAGCTGTGCGGGGTAGCGGCGGCAAGGGTTCCGCGAAAACAGCACCGAACGGCTCCACCTCGTTTGAAGGCGTCCCCTCGAGCTGCTCCTTCACGGGCACCTCCGTCGCGGGGGTGGGCTCGGGCTCCCTCGGGCTGCTGGTCGTAGGGTCCGCGTCGGCAACAGGCGTCCGGACAGTTGGTGTGCTCCGCGTTTCTGCGACCACGTTGTCCTTGCTCGGTTCCTTTCTCGAGGCGGCGGCCGCCGCATAGGACCGTGGTCGCAGGCAGGCCGCTGTGGCGTGGCTTCCGCCGCAGCGCCTGCAAGCCGCTCCGCATCCGGCCGTGTCGTGGCCGAACACCTCGCAGCGAGCGCACCGCGGCGTTCGACCCGCCGCGCCGATGTGGCCGTCCTGCCCGCAGCGGGAACACACCTTCCGGACGCCTCGGTAGTCAAACATGACGCGGTGGCCCTGGACGGTCAAGAAGTTCGGCTCCGCCTGCTTCATCTCGATCCGGACCACGCGCGTCCCGTTGCCGACGTGACGACGGCCCTTGAGGACGGGGTGGGTGATGTCCAGCACCTTGCCGTAAGAGGTCAGTGCTGCCGCCAGCGCCGCATCTCCCACATACAGCGGCACACGAAAAGCCGTCACATGGACCACGGCGGGACCCACGCAGGCTACTGGGACGGAAGTGCCGTTCACGTTGAAGGCGCCTTCCACTAGCATCTTTTCCGCTGCCGCAGCCGAGGCCAAGGCGACGCAGAACTTCATGCCTCCATGGTGTTGGAGGCTCTCTAGCCCTTTCGGGCCGACAACCGACTCGATGCCGTCGACGATGTCGTCAGCTGTCGCGTCGGAAGTAACTGTAAACTGAAAACAGTGCGCCTTTGGGGGCGGCGCACGGAACACCGGAGGGGCAGCAAGTCTCGGGCCTCCCATGACGTCACGGGCGGCCGACTGGGCTCTGCTTGAAGGTCTCAAAGTTGCCCGAGCACCGGCAAAGGCACGGCGCCTGGGCTGGGAGGCTGGTTGCGGAACCTCGGGGTCGCAGTGGATCCGAGGCCCGCCTGCACTTGGCAAAACTTCTCAGCAAGCCAGCGCCGAAAAAACTTCGCTGGGTCTGGACGAGATCGGGCGTAGAAATAGAATTTTATTTTGTACTGTGGTGACATAGAAAATACAAAACAAAACGGATGAACTTAATGTTGTGATGAGTCAAGCACATGCGCAGTGACGCAGCACTGAGCACGTCAGTAATGCAGTAAGAAAGCCGATACTCGACCGCCGCGCAGGACGATAAAGTATGTCGACCATTTGCGCAAGAACTCAGCCTCGCTCATTGTCAGTGCGTCCACGCATGCTTGCACAAACGTTCTCGGCGGTCGTCGAACTACGAATGTCCGCCGCTCGCGGCATCGCTCAATTTAAAGCCGGCAAGGAAACTTCGAGATAACAGGTCGAGATCATCTAGAGTAATCTAGAAACAAGTAGATGCAGCTGTTCATGGCTGTGAACAATCGAGATTAGTCCGGTCGCTTCTCGCGTCACGAACAAAAGTGATAACAACCCTTTCCTGCAGCCTTCTACAATGATGCGTGGCAATATGCTATGTAATTTCAATGCTGTTAGCACCATTACGTGGTGGTGACAGTCAAGTCGCAGACAACAGGAATCCACATTAGCAGTAAACAACTGTTCCTCTGGACGAACTTGTGCGCACCACCAGGAAACAAGTTTGCGGCATCGAGAGCCGCAGGTGTACGAACCAGACGCCGGCAGCAGCATATAGCCTACGCTTTGTACCGCGCGCACTCTAAAGGTGAATAATGGAGTATCCCAATCGGCGACTTGGAGCGGCTGTCTGAATCCGAGCAGGTGAAAGATATTCGTCACGGTCTAATGAGAGCTTGCCATCTTAATTCAACTTGGCCATTTGTAACTCACTCTTCGTTTTCGCGGGTAAGAAAACTTGCTCCTGATCACTGATTGGAACACGCTATAAGAGCTCTCCAGGCAAGGCCGGCCATACAGTTGCCGCCTAGAGGAACAAGGTCTGAACGCTTCCTCCTCTCCAGAAGATTGACGACGCAGTGGAAGGCTGGTGTCTCCGTTGGCGAGCATGGTCGCTTCTCGCAAACGCAGCCGATCGTGTTCCCAACTTCGGATTTATATATCCGCGTACGGGTGTCGCATCTCCGAAGCCAAAATTAACCTGCGCCGCTTGTTTCAATACAACATGGACTTCGCTCTCACGGATGCCTTGCGCGGCTGGCGATAAATACCATGCACCCTCGCGAGGTGCGCGATAAGAACGCTGTCACTGGTTCTCACAGAGGTACGTGCCTTTCGCAGACGATACAACTGGTTCTCTAATGCTGATTTCTTCCCAGCACGCTTAAGCAGACAGAGCAGCTGACGATCTATGGAGAATAAAAAGCCACTGCTGTTCTCTTTTCTACCGTCCTGATTACCAGGACGCAAAGCGGTCGGTTGAGCCAGTTGGTTTATCTCAAGGCGGACAGGCGGCAGCACGAACAGGGCAAGGACGCGGAGAAAGGAAGACAAAAAGACAACGACGTGAGCTTATTGCCATCTAAAATTATTCGCCCAAGTCCCCGCACTTATATAGCTGCCACACGCAAAAATGCAATAAATTAAACAAAATATTTCTCTTCCAGGCCTTGAAGTACTCAAAGACACGCG